>NC_140070.1:26581513-27224013 GCF_964194135.1 Talpa europaea
GAATCTTAAACCAACCAATCAGGAATCGTCTGATCAGCGCTCGTTTGATAACCTGCCCGTGAATCCACTTTGTCTTTCCTGAGGGAAAATGACCTTAATCACTTCCTTTTCCCCTCCCTTTTGCCCATAAAAGCCCTTTCATTTTGTTCAGCAGCTGTGAGCACCTGTCTACCTATTAGACTGACCGAAAAAAGCCAGTAAGGCCTTTCCATTTTGCTCGGGTGAATTCTGTTTTTCAACATTGAAGTCAAAACGAAAGTCAAGACGTATGAGAATAAAATAAGAATTTTAAACTTACAAAAGTCAATGATCTTCCTGCATTTTACAGAATAAGAAATGGACCCAAAGCTTTCAGTGACTTGCCCAAGGAGGTGGAATTTGGGCCGCTGGTGTCACCGTGCCAATACTCGGGCCACCTTTAAACTGACTTTAGAACCCACTGAGCTTGGCATCCATTGCCTTTGTCTGTCTCCCCCCCCCATCCTCCCTTCCCCCCCCCCCCCCCCCCCCCCCCGTGATTTTGGTTTTCTTCCTGAGTTCTCTTTTTGTCCTCCTCCTTGCTTTTTCTCTTAATAGCCTTTGTTTTTGTTTTTTTTTTCCTAGTTGAGCCAGCCTTTTCCTCTCCTAAAATGCCTCTCCCTTAAATGACAATAGAAAGAAAGAAGAATTTGAAAAGTTGCTTTTTTTTAATAGCGGTATTTTCTTGTTTAAATTTTTTTTAGGAAGGGGGAGTTCGTAAAAATAGATACAAATTTTTCTCTGGTAAAAGCTGCCTTCTACTTTCATAGTTGTTCAGTGAAAGTAGGAGTGTGTGTGTGTGTGTGTGTGTGTGAGAGAGAACGCGCGCGAGCAACAGTAGTAAAAAAGGGGGAGAGGTAGAAGAGTGTGGCGTGCTGTTTGGAATAAGAAAGAGGAAAAAAAATTCTATATAAAAAGGTGCTTTTTAGTCTAATTAATACAAAGTAAAAAATCAACAAGCAACTATAAACCATAGACACACCACGGGTGGGGGGGACGGAAGGGGGAGGAAGGACTAGGGTCAAAATAAGGGGGGGTGCAATTGTATGGGGAATATAACCGAAATGATAATGCATACATTGTGCAAAGATGAAAAATGATATGAGAATTATATAAAATAAAATATTAATTAAAATAAAATAAAAAGGTGCTTTTAACGATGCAGAACTTCAATTTGAAATAGCAACATAGCTGTAAAACTAAAGGGATACACAGCACTTCCATTCAATCCTGCACATAGCCGCCTCTGTGACGCACTTCCTCAGATGATTTGTATCTTTTACAGAATAAACCTGTCGCTTTAGCTGTCCCAGAAGAAGTAATCACAGGGTTCTGTGACACAATACAAGGATATATTGTTTTTTTCAGACTACGTGACACCCTTAGGCTCTTCAAAGGAGCCACTTTGTCTCTTCCTGAAATGTCCAGTTAAATCTTTACACATAAAGACTTCCCAATTAGGGTGGGAATTCCCGAACCTCACCTAGTTTATCTCCTGCCAAGTGAGAGAAAAGTAACTGCAAAGTATATTGTTGAAAACACAGTTCTGTCTGAATCTTTTTATCCTGTTCTACACTTGGGAACTCAGAAGCACAGAGAATCATTTGCCTAACACATACTTCCAGAGGCACAGCTTCTGCTGCTTTCCATTTGTCTCCCAGAGTACACATTTGCCTAGTGAGCTGCTCTGCATCACAGTCCTGGGGCCCAAGGCTTTAGCTGCAAGATAAATTAATGTCTAATTTAAAATGAGTAATAGAATTCACTAAAATATATGATACCAACTGAATTATCTTGTTAGCAATTTATCTCTTTGACATTCATCTTTTTCTGCTTAATTAGTAATAACTTGCAGAAATTGGAAACATTTTGTATTTTGCTAAAGCATTAGCATATACTCCTGAAATTAGGTTTATTTATGTTTTTGTTCTCGCTCTATAAAGGAAATACACTGCTCTGTAATCCATAATTTAGAAATAATTGGAATCTTGAAGTTATTGTGTTAAGATAAGGACAAATACTGTATAATTTCATGTATATGAAATCTAAAAAAGCCCAAATTTCTAGACAGTAGAATGTGGCTACCTGGGGGTAGGAGGGGTTAGTGAGATGGTGGTCAAAGGGTACATTTTACAGCATAGCCACACATGGCGACTCAGGGCTCAGAGCTTTCTAGTCCTTAAGGCAGACACTGTTGCCTTTGATGGCCCCACCTCACTGTTGTGTCTACCACACTCTCTTGACTGAAGCAGCCCTGGCCACCCACATGCAAGCAGTGTACCAGACTCCTCACCCCTCCTTTTCCATGAGAGGAGTGTCATAAGGCTTGGGGCCATGTTCTAAAGCTGCTTTAATCTATATCCAACTCTCTCAGATTCAGAGTCAAGTCTGAAACAATTTTTCCTTAGATATTTTCTTAAAGTGAACATAGCATATTCATAAAATCCCCCACATGGAGTCTGAGGCCAGTGAAATTGACATGTAATGTTTCATTCTCATGGGAGACAGATGGAATGATCATACTGTGGCTACTATGTTTAATCAAGGGTTGCCAATATCTTTGTGTCCCATCCAAGGGATGGGCTGCATTTCTGTAATGAGAGAGGAGAACATATAATCATTCCTTGCTGCAGAAATCAACCTTTTCATTTAGAAATCATGCTTGATTGTTTTAACTGTTTGCTATTTGGGTACATGTGTTTCCACAAATTGACTGAGGAGTAGCTTGCTAGTTAGTATCAAAATAAAAATGGTTAAAATTAAATATTTGTCAGGACCTAGACTAGGGTGAGGCAAGTGATGTACTTGCTTTAGCTGCAAAATTTAAGGGGACACAAAAACCTCAGTCAGCAAGATAAATATGGTCATGCAGTATTTTAAAAATCAAGATTAAGGCAATCAATCCTTAATAAAATACCAGAACTTGAAATGAAGACAATATTAGTTTCCTAGTGCTGCTGTGACAAAGTACCACAAGCTGAGTAGTGTAAACAACAAACAAATTGTCTCTCAGTTCTGGAGGCTAAAAGCTCTTGGGTACAAACCTCTTGCCTCTCTCCCAGCTTCTGGTAGTTGCCACAGTCCTTGCTGTTGCTGACTTGTAGCTGTGTCAGCCCAAGATCTGCCTCCATCTTCACCTGGCCTTTTCAGTGTGTATCCTCTTATAAGGACACTAGTCATTGGATTTAAGGCCCACCCTAATCCCAAATGACTTCTTTAATAATTACATCTCCCAAGATCCTATTTCTAAATAAGGTCACATTCTGAGGTTCTGGCGGATATAAACTTTGGGAGGCACTACTCAATACTACAAACAGACCCAGTGTCACTGACCCTGCCTTTTGGCTCAGGATCTGATATGGCTGAGCATCACATCCTCATTCTGTCTTAACCTTCAGCAGTGTCCTGGTCACACTTGTTACAGATGTAGACATCAAGTGTTTTTATCTCAAAATGGACAGTGAGTTTCAGGGTCATTGCTGAGTAGCTAGCAGGGGCCAGACACTGCCCAGTGAGCTGTTCTTGCATCAGTTCTTGGGCTCAAGGCCGAGGAGGCTGCTCTGTACATTTTTCTGTGAGGTTTTCACCCACTCACCTGCCTTTGCCTCTGCATGCCTTTATGATGACTCTCACATTTCCTACCTCCTTTTCCAGTGATTTCTGGACATCCCAGCTTGTGAGGCTCAAACTTGTATCTTACTGAAATTTCTATGTCTTTTTGGCTTCTTTCCCTTACTTCTTTCTTGGCCTCATCATGCTTTTGTCATTCCCTAAAACAAACCCATGAGACTTGTTTTTGACTCTGATCTCTCCTTCTTCTGCAATATCTCCTTTGACTCCACTCCCAGAGATTATTCTGGATGAACATCCTCTGCCAGAGTTCATATGTCCTTATCAGCAGGAATCAGTGCGGGATGGTGGTATCCTGCAGAATATCATGTGGTATCATGACCTGCTGGGAGAATGAGAAGAGTTGTGACTGTGCTACAGGCTTAGATATTAAGCATATTTTAGCTCAGAAAGAACAATGTAGTATAAATATTGTGGAATCATCCCATGATTTGGACATTATGTTTTGATGTTTGGTATTGCTGACCTTGGTCAACCTAATCATTTGGGGACTGATACGTGTCCTCTGCTGGTCTCTGGGAAGAACTGTAAGATCCTATAAGGTTAGGTTGAGCTTCCTTTTTGTGCCTGTGTTTAACAGTTTGTGCCTGACATACGTGATTCCATTTTAGTATGTATTTCTCTCCTTTTTATTTTGGTCTATATCACTTACATGTTTATAAAATATCTCGTGAAATGTGATCCTTGGCTCTTTGTACTTAGAATGAGGATGGGAAAAGCTGATGTTGTGGTGTGAAGTGGAAGCTGGATGAATGGTGAGCATCACTGGAGGATTACTAAGCCCATTCCTAGCAGGTTGGCCCACAGTAATTCCCAGTCTCCTGCTTTCAAGAGAGCAGATCTATCTGTCCAACATCCTCCTGGGAAATGAGTAGGAAAGGGGCTGGGAGGTCTGGCCTACCAGTATGTACATCTTCCTTCCCCCACTTTATTTTATTTCCAGGCTACCCCCTGTACCTGCCTTTCTAGGTCCAGGGTGCACTTTTGATCTCTCAGCCCCATGTATCTATCGTGGGATAGGCTAGCTTATAACTGGTCCTCTTTGTTAGTGGTTGGATTTGAAGCTTTTTCCTGGGTTAGTCATGCTAAATCTAAGAATGTGATTTGGTCTACTGTTTCCTATCTCTCCTACTCTCGATTTCCTCGTGGATTTATAACTTTTATTTTCCTTTCCTTTCCTTTTTTTTTTTTTTTTTTTAGGGGGTGGGGTTGGGAGAGATTGGAGATGAAGAACATCTGTCCATTTCTCCATATTTTTAGGTAATTAATAATTCAATATTAAACTGTACATGATAACTGCATGGTTTTCCCTTAGAAGAGAACTCCTATAATCACATAGATTATTAAATATGCTGCACTTTAGTTTATGGGATAAAAGTCGTCCATCGCCGAGAAGGCATTTGGTGTGTATTAGCGCCACCTAGTGGAAATCTTGAATTTAGCATCAAAGGTTTTAAGTTGACAGAGCTCTTGTAAAGTGAAGGCAAAGAGCTGCAAGCATCCACACTTAGCACATCTTTAGTGTCTCTCCAGAGGGAAGTGTTGTCTGTGCTGTGTGGAAAGAATGCACACGGACTTATTTTGTGTTGACTTGGGCACCTATTTTACTTCACCTTAGAGGTATACCAAAATCTTAACTGTTGAGTTTTAAAATGTTCCTCTCCTAATAATGTCCTTGTGGGAGATGAAAAAATAATTGACTTAACTGTTCTCCTCTCTTTAGGATAGCCTTTTTATTAGGTGAAGATTAGATTCGATTTCTTTCTCTTCTAGGAGGTCTCCCTGGTCCACAACTGGCCTTTCCTAGGAATCAGTTGAAAGGAGATGCAGATATGATTAGACTGCTGGGCAGGGAGAAAAGGTAGAGGCCAGACAGGAGGGGCCCATGGTCATGAGACAACTGCCATGAATTATGCTGCACTGTGGTTGGGATTTCATGTCACACTGGGAAATTGAAAAGACCTAAGTTACCCAGTCTTTCAATTCTATACTCTCTATATAATTTATTGTAAAAATAATTGCTCTGAAGATTTCCGGCATAAATTTAAAACTACTTTTCTCTTTTCATAACTCCACCAGGGTTTTATGTTTGTAGCTGGGGAAGCTGCTGTAGGCATTCCTATGCCTCAATCAGTCAACTCCTGAGAATTTCCACAGTGTCAGAAGATATAAATTGCTGGTGCTTGGGCCAAATGCAAACTTATTAAGGTTTTAAATAGACCAAGTGTGAGCAGAAGCCTGCTACATAACTTAAATGCCACCTAGTCATCAAATGTCATTTTTCATCCTCAATCAAAATAGTTTTGGTGCCTTTTAGTATTTTTCTTAGAGTGATATACCAAACAGTTTTGAGTCAGGAATATTACATTTGCCTCTGCTCTCAGAGTAAAATAGAATATTTCCTCCTCATCAGAAATATTTAACAACTTGAAATGTGTGTAAACCTCAGCTTATTCTGGGAGCATCTATTCATATGGTTGCAAAACAAAGAGTTGTTACTTAGTTTGGTTACTATGTCATTCAATAGCGTCGCTAGTTATAATGTATTACTCTTGATTGAAACATTAAAAAGTATGTATGTAATGTCAAGTAACTATTATATGAGCAAAATTCCAAATATTGATGGATTTAATAATCCAGTGGACCTCCTGATGATGAAAAGGGAAGAGCTGTGAGGAGGGTGTATCACTTATCTCCCTGGATGAGCAAATTGATGTGATGATGATAATGGTGGTAGCAGCAGAAGCAGCAGCAACTGCAAGTAACAGGTATTGAAAACTTTTGTGCCAGACACTGTTCTACATGTGTTAGCTCATCTAGACTTCACAATATAATGAAGTAAATACTATCATTATGCCCATTTCCTAAGCAAAGTTGAGATACAGAGTAGTTAAATTGCATGCCGACAAGTGGGAGACTGAATGAGGATGGGAACATTTAGAATGTCCTTGATCTCTTAGTCTGTGGGTCTGCTAGACTTAAGTGGCCTGTTCAGCCACCATTATGGTTACCTGCAGTTCTGCATTCCTATACAAAGATCAGAACTGTGCAGTCACAGTCATATAAGCCAAACCTTACAAGGTACCTTTTATTATTAATCAAGAGCAGAAAGCTTGATCACTCTGGGAAGGGTGTGCATCAAAATGTATGACCAGGAATGCCCAGGGGGCTGAGGACCGATGTATGACAAGGGACCCCAGAAGCTGATCAGAGGAATGCCTTGTTGATAAGATTAGGACTGTGGCTCAAGGTCTGGGGTCTGGTTTTGATTACAACATTTGGTCATCAAGCTGATAACATGGTCAGCAGACTCATGTCCCCCAAGCCCTAGATAACATTCCTGAGTTTCACCCATCCTTTCTCCTTGTCCTCCTAATGCATGCAGCTGATGCTCTGATTATTCTATCAATAAAAACGGCCACGATCTTGTTCAAAGCAGCATCCTGCCTGTGCAGCCTGCTCCATGACTCCCGTGTCTTTATCAGTGTGGTATTGTATGACGCAACATTAGTCTGTTTGGATACTGGTTACTGCTACTTTGGTTGACGATCCTTGAAGAATCAAAAATCCCTTTGATGTAATCAGTGCATACTCAGCCCTTGGCCATTGAATCTGGGGCTCTAGGTAGGTCTGGGGGTGTCATGTTAAGGATGAGCCTGAGCAAAAAGGCTCACTCAGTCCCTGACTAGATCAGCTTTGGTTAGATTCCCTCCTTTTTTTTTTTTTTTAAGATGTATTTATTTGTGCATGCAAGAACTGGGATACAGGCCAGAGGTGTCGGGGGCAAGAGAATTCACCAGAGACAGAATGGGGAACAGAACCAGGCAGATTGACTGAAATACACTATTGAGGGGAGCAGCGGGTGAGTCAGGAGAGGTCTGCTGTGCCATGTGGGTTGCTTCCTGACTGGCCAGGGCATCGAACTCAAGCTGCAGTGGCTGTGGATAGCCTCAGAGGTTGTGTCTTAACCCCTTGCACCACCAGAAGGCCCCTTTCCCTGCTCTTTTGACTCAAGGAGGTAAGTTGTCCCTGGAGAACTGACAGTGGGTTTTGCTTTTGCATAATTATAGTCTGAGATATTTGTCTGCTCCTTCTCCACCTCTGGACTCAAGATAGTAGATAATAGTTGACTGATTTGCATATTACCAGGGTAGCTGCGGTTGTACAATAAACAGGACACGATTAAGTACTTTTCTTCCTATTGGTCACAAACATGGCCTTATTCTTTCTCATCAGTCATGTGGCCATTTAATGCCTTAAGGAAAATAAATGTGTTTAATACCCTACGTTGTGTTTTGTTTATTTCAATGAACCTCACATAGTGTTATTGAGGTTGATAACAATGGGTTTATTATCCTCAATTTATAGACAAGGAAACTGGAGCTCAGAGATTAAGTGGCTTGCCAAAATTCACATGACCACTGGCCACAGAATTAACACTAGAACATCGAGGTATTTCATTACCTTTATTAACATATATACTTATGTCTGTGCATGAGTGTGTGTGCACACACATTTTCCTAGGCATGTAGTATGAGTATGTCTGTGACATGTCTGATAATAATAGTGACAGTTCAATCTCAAATAAAATAGCCTGATATAAAAGTGACAGTTGTGCTAATTCCAATTTTATAATCTATTTTCTATTTTCTCATTTAATGTTAAGAGATCTTTAAAAGAACACCAGGTAATTAAATCATCTACATTGCACAGCTAGCTTAGCTCTTTTACAGTCCCAAAAGTAGAATGTAGGTAGTATTCCAAGATTAACTGTAGTGCTCTAACTATTTTTCACTTAAAAAATGTAATTCTAATTATTAATATTTTTTTCACAAAATGATTTTCTTCTACAGCAGTTTCACCGGCTTTTTGTGCCTGAGACAATTTATCCAGAAGGAGGCAGCATTTTACTGCTAAATTGAACTCCTGCAAAGATTCTAACAAGTATAAAAATATTTTCTTTATAGATGTACACTATCTAGTTGCACACATCCAAAACCTTTCAGGGCAAAGATTTTTGGATATCACTAGAGCTTTGTACATTGAAACAGTTAAAAGAAATCCAAAGCCAACTCAGATTAAATGCATCTATAATGACATATATTGGGGCCTTTCTGGTGGCGCAAGGGATTAAAGCACCACAATGTGAGGCAATCTGCAGCCTCTGCAGGATGAGTTCGATCCCCAATCCCTGGGCAGCCAGGGAGCAACCCACATGGCGCAGCAGACCTCTCCTGACTCTCCCGCTGCTCCCCGCAGCAGTGTACTTCATTAATCTGTCTGTTCTGCTCCCTACTCTGTCTCTGGCGAATCCTCTCACTCCCTGCATCTCTGGCCTGTACCCCAGCTCTTGTATTCATAAATAAATCAATCTTAAAATGACATATATTGAGGTTAAATCATCAGCAGGAACTGTTTTTGCAACAACTACTGATTAAATGACGGTGTATTAGCTGGGCTGACATGTAAGACTGTAGAGCTGGGGGCGCTGACATTTTTTCTTACAATTTTGGAGGTTGGAAGTTTAAGAAGAGGTTGGCAGCATGGTCAGGTTCTAGGAAGTCTCATCCTGGCCTGTGTCGATGGCTGTCTTCTGTGTCCTCACATGGCATTTCATGGCTAAGTATATGTAGAGAGAGGAAGTTCTCTCTCTTCCTCTCGCAGAACACTGATCCCATCCTGAGTGACACCCCTTCCCCCACCTCCTCCATCAAACCTCATTTCTATTCATTTCTATGATCTCTGGAAGGCTCAGTCTCCAAATATCATCACTTTGGGAGTTAGGACTTTAGCATATGAATTTTGGGGGGACATATTACAGTTCATAGCAGGGGGCTTGTGAATAAACATAACCAGTTAGAGAAAAAAAAAACACAATGTCACAATTGATGTGAATAAACAATAGTGTGTTATTAAAAAATCCCATGATAGACATTTTCAGTTCTACACTGTCCCACAGTATATGTGTGAAAGAGAAAGAGACTGAGAGGATAGGAGGAAAAGGAAAGAAGGAGAAAAAGAAAAAATGAGATGGAGTTGAATGGGAGAGAGAGACATGGTCTGAGCAGAGGGGAGAGAGAATGGCAGGAAAATGGGATAGTGGTGGCGGGGGTGAGGACTCAGAGCTGAGTGGGCAGTGAGTGAGGTTTGCCAGAAGGAGGTGGGGGGAGAGGAATCAGAGACTTCACAGGTGTGATGTGACCCCCACCTCCCGGCCAGGCTCTTTCTTTAAGAAATCTATTCCTGCCCACTCTTTCTCGAGTTCCTTCCCCATTTCATTCCAATGCTTTAGTGCAGGGAATGGGGTCCTCAGAGTCACACTCTTTCCACGTAGGGTAATCCAGGCTACATTTCAACCCACCCCCATTATCATGATGCCTGCCTTGTGTCTGATCCCTGAAATTGGCATTTATGACACACCCTGTGGCATTTGTCCCCAGGGGGGAGCAGGCCCCCTCTGATCAGCTTGAGAACCAGTGTGAACCAGTCTGATGAGAAACGGTCTTCCAGACTTTTCATTCCTATCTGGAACAACCCTATTTTCTTTGTTTTTCCTAAGTTCCTGTAAGTTTGTGTTCCCCAGTATCCTTCTTTGGACTTGCCACACACCTTCTCAGCTAATTAGCCTAGAGTCTGGATCAGCCAATCCCACAAATTCGACCTGACTCGGCCTGTATTTCTGAGTCATGCTCTATCTTTTTCAATGACTTCACATTTATTTCTTCAGACTATTTGCTTAATTAAATAAAAGGTCAGGTTTTATTATAATGGTCCCAGTGATTTCAACTGTTTGCTGAGTTATTCTAAAGCCTTCAGACTTAGACCTTGTTGCCTTTTGCAACTATTTACTGGAAGACACTGGCGTTACATGGTTTTTATTGATAGTCCATTTTCAGTGTGATACTCTTAGTGAATATTGAGAAATTTGGTTAACTAAGAAGTTTACTAAACAGAGTGTGTGTTTACTTAAAATGGGAGAAATTTTAGGGCCTCCCTGGTGTCGCAGTGGTTGAGCGCTGGGTTGCGAAGCTGCCTGCAGCCTCTGCAGCACCAGTTTGATGCCTGGCCGCCGGGTGAGGGTCCCGCATGGCGCGCAGACCTCTCCTGCCTCCCGCTGCTCCCCTCAGCAGTGTACTTCGTCAGTCTGCCTGTTCTGCTCTCCGCTCTGACTCTGGTGAATTCTCTCACCCTCCCGCGCTTCTGACTGTACCCAGTGCTTGTATAAATAAATAAATAAATAAATCTTTTTTTGTTAAAAAAAAGGGAGGAATTTTAGTCTACATAAATGTCTATTTTGGTTACTTACTTGCCTAATGAGGCATAATATAAAAAAATGCCAAACATTCCATTTAACCATGTGGGACACACTGGGAATTCTGAAGGATTGTATTTCAGTATAAGAAAATGAGAAAATTTCATACAATTAAGAAGAGATGGGAAGAAGGAAATGGTAAGTTTGTAATTTTCTGGGAATTTTTTTTTCTGTGTAGAAGAAGTAGGGCGAGAAGTTCTAGAATTTATAAAGTATATTGCCTTCATGTCTTAGAGTGGATTTGTGGTCTCCTTGAAGGCTTGATAATAGTGTTTGCAAAAGCTGATTGAATTAGCTACACTGCGGGCATCTTTCCCAGGCAAAGACTATCTGGAGATAAACCCTATAATGTTTGAGAAAATATAAAATACTTTAACACTCATGATCACAAGCACAAGATAATAGATGTAGTTTTTAAGACTTTCTTGAGGTTATGTTGAAATTTTTTGGATAATGGTAATGGTGTTCTGAAATATACATTATATTGTTTTTGACCAAACTAATGGAAAAGTAAAGCCATGCTGGAAAATATGTTATAGGTATAAATAAAGTATAAATTTGAGCTAATTACCTAGGTAATGCAAATATAGAAGTGTCAAATATTCGCTTACAGGCAAAGGTGAGTTTGTATCAAATCATTTATTGTTAACTTTGTTCTCTTTATGGAGAATCAACCTCAAAACTGGAAAGTGACAAGATTAGAAATGTTTTTGTTGGCATCATTTTGGTAGTAGATTATTTGACTCTCAAGAGTATCTAGCCATTAGGAATGGTTTTTAAATGCCCACATAGGTTATTTCAATTTCTTCCCATTAGTTCTCTTATTCAAAATGGGGAAAAAATAGTCTGAGATGTGCTTTAAGTCTCAAATTTGCCTACTTATTTTCCTGCTGTCAGTGAACTCATAAATCATAATGTAGTCCTTGGTGAGAGAGAACCAGAGATATGCATTGTGAAAGAAAATGCAAAGATGAGAACTCAAGAGGGGAGCTGGGGCAGATTCAGTCTCCAGTGTCACTGTGCTTGTACCAGACTCAGAAAATAAAATTAGCATGACTGTGCTGGGAGGCATGCTTTGCCGACACCAAATCCCACACAATCATTGAATCATATGAATTACATTTTGAAAAGTAAATCCAGGTAACCTCACCTTCCGTGTGTCCTCCTGTCTCTTGGCCTTTTAATTGTGTCTTTTCCATCACTGTAGGCAGACCAGAGCTAACATTACATTTGAGGAGTGTTCAGATGGTTGGCTAGCATTGAGGTGCACCTCTGGATTGCTAGCTCTGAGGTCAGGAGATAGTAAATCTGTAAATGCAGAGAAAAGTGATATCAAATAGTCCTACTGTC
This sequence comes from Talpa europaea, assembly GCF_964194135.1. Classification (NCBI taxonomy): domain Eukaryota; kingdom Metazoa; phylum Chordata; class Mammalia; order Eulipotyphla; family Talpidae; genus Talpa; species Talpa europaea. The sequence goes on from NC_140070.1 coordinate 26,593,824, forward strand.
TGACCTTCTACCAAATCACATCTAGAACATCCATCACTACAACATTTTGCATCTGTGAACAGTTTTGGTCTGAGTATCTTGGATATTTTTCAAGAAACAGCATTGCTATTATAGTTGTTTTTTTATGTAAGTGGAACTAGTGGATCACAGGATTAAAGTGGCTTTTAAAAAAAACTGCTTAACACTTGATGAGGCAAGTAGTTGGTAAGAAGTATAAAAATTAAAGAGAAATGTATATGAATATAACATTAGTTAAAATAAATTAGAAATATGATTCTAACAAGTTTTTATATTATTATGATTATTAATATTATTATTATTTTGTCTCTTTTCTCTTCCCAATAACTTAAACTTCTCATATCTTTTAAAGTTCACTCTTAGGAATTTTCCAGAAACAAATTTGTGAGTTTCAACCAGTATATTACCTTTTCCAGAGGTATTTGTAAGTCATTTATTTCCTTGTGAAAGCTAAGCTGTGTCTTCAGTAAAATGAAATTTCAAAGTCAAAAGATGTGACAAAGACATGACAAAGAATCCTTTCTAGTGCCATTCTGTTTGCTTCAGTTTTAAGTATTGATGATTTTTGTCTGTAAATATTTCTTCATATAAATAAGGTACAAAATATCAGAGTTCCAACTGTTAAGTAGAAACTCATCAATTAACTTTGAAGTGGTCATATTATTAAAAGCATTTTCTGGTCACTCCCTGACATAAGCTAAAATGTTTTCACTGGTGTGTTTTCTGGTAATATTGCTATAGCATATGTTATACCTCATACTCAGGGAGACTGATTTGAGATCCTGGCCTCCAGTCTCCTGCCAGGTCACCTGGCACTGAACTGGTTCTTTTCTCAAAAGCGGTGGCATACTGCTCTGCTCCCCGCTCTGGCTCTGGTGAATTCTCTCACCCTCCCTCCCGCGCTTCTGACTGTACCCAGTGCATGTATAAACAAAACAAACAAACCAGCAAAACAAATAAATAAAGCGTGCCTCTATTTAAAAAAAAAAAAAAAAAGCGGTGGCATAATATTTTGGTTTCTAAGCCATCAGTTAGAAGGCCCACATTTGACAACAGTGTTAGTGGAGAATCATATTTATAAGCCAAGATCTGGGTGCTAGGTGTGTTTGTTGCTGAGTTCAGCTGTTCCCAGGCTCTCCACGGGTAGAGTTAGGGTGTGTGTGTGTGTGAGTGATAAACATTTGGCTATAATTATTTAGTTATAATTTATATGCAAGTATACAGTTTATTTATATGCATCTATAAAGACATTTGCATCTATATGCTTTTCTAAATCTATATACCACATATATTAAAAACCTTGAGTTCACATTGATACCTCCAATTCTAATCCAACACCACAAAGTTCATTCAAGTTACCGTCCTTTCCATATTTGTACTTTCCTTCTCTGACATGAGGAACTGGATTCTTAATATCCTTAATTTATTTACTTATCCCATCAATACCCTTATCTGTAACCCAGTTCTGCTGCCACCCTTGTGCCACATGGTCACTCAGCTCCCTGGGGCTGAGGCACCCTGTGCTGCCTGGTCCCCCTATAGCACCTGTTTACCCTACTTGAGCTGCAGTAGACTGCTGGGTGGCCACCCTGTGGGGTGCCTTTCTGCCTCCTTTGCTCTCTGACAGCCACACCCAGTGCCCCTGTTTTGGACAACCTCTGACCCAGATGGGCTCTGAGCCTGGGCAGTCATCCTGGGTGTCACTCCCTTGTTTGATTTGAGCTCTCCCATCTGCACCATGGTGACTCTCCTCTTGGCGGCCCACTTTACTCTGCTGAAGTTCAAGGAGTCAGGACTTCCTGCTGGGAGGGGAATGGAGGGATGGGAGGGAAAGAAAGAGAAAGGTCAAAGGGGGGTGGGGAGAGAGAAATAAGAGTGTGGAAGTAAGAGGAAAGAGCAGGGGAGAGGAAAGGGCAGAAATAGAGGAGGAAGAAAATGTGTAAGGTCTTTTAAATTCTAAAATTTGAGAGCTATGAGAGACTGTACATTAAGTATTTGTTTTCCATACCAACAAGACATGAGGTTTTCTCTAAGTCTTCAAAGGAAAAAAAAAAGATTAAGCATGCTTTTAAACTTTACTTTTATTTTCTTCTGGGGACAAATGCAATGCTGGGTAATTAGACTCAGGTTCTTTATTTATAATTCTTATTTGGGGCCAGAAGGGAAGTCTCTTTTAATATACGATCTTTCCTTTTTTAATATGCCCAGAAGGATTGGAAAATATTGGGAGTTAACAATTATTGGTGAAGAGACTAGATTGTAAAGTTATTATAGTTTAAAATAAGGGTCAGCATTCTCCCTTTAATCACTTCAAGCAGTTTTGCCCCAAAGCATTTATCCTTGTCTTTATGCATTAAAATGCATAGTATACGCTATTAATTTAATCCAGATGAAGTCAAACAGTTATTTCTGACTCCATTTTGCTCTTCTATTGAGGTAATTACTACCAAGTGATCAGTGATTGAATTTGAAAAAAATGCATTTAATGATTATTAATTGAATAACCACTGAGTTAATAAAACTATCCTAGGATGTAATACTGGATAGTAATTGGATCTATCTATTTTCATGAAATTACATCCTGAGGGAAATAATAGAGGAGGAATGATCCTTTTCACTTTAGTAAAATGACACTTTATAAATGCTATTAAATGAAATATTTTCCTAATATTTGAGAGCTGGGTGGCCTAAGGGGCCCTAATAATATTTTTATGCAAATTCTTATTATGGCAAACATCTTAAATTAATATGCAAAACGAGAAAATTCACTGCCTTGTTTGAGAGTTTTAATATCTAGCTAATAAGCTGGATTAAAAAATGTGTTTATATAGTCACTTGTTTATTTTTATGTAAAAAGTAGTAACAAGTTCAGGTTATTAAAGTAAATAACCTGAAGTCAAACAGGTTAAAAATGGCCACAAGCATATTCACTTTTTTTCTTTTAAAACTCAAGAAGCCAATAATTTTCTTAAATAATACGAGGGCACAGAATACAGATTTTCTGTCTTAGTAACTTTACCTTGTGTTGTTTGTGATTCTGGCTCAGGAGTTTTATGAAGCACAACGTGGAAGAATTGCACAGTCTGAATGAAAGCCCTCGTTCTGGAATGTTGTCATCAATTCGCGACCAAAAAAGAATAGATATTTTGTACTTGGTATTGCCATGAGGGTTGGAACGGGGTTACTACAAATAAACTAAGTGCTTCTGCAGTGTGTGCAGAACCCAGCAAGCTACCATTTCTTGCTAAAAATAAAGATGACACAAACGGGCAACACTATGTTTAGTGATTCATCACGACCTTCAAAACACATATTGATTTTCTATAAGTGAGTGTTTTTAAAAATATGAAAGAGAATCTAATTACAGTCTCAATTGAACGATCCTTGAAAAGCACAGAATGACAGAATCAAAAGAAACTGAAGAAAACTGTGAACAAGGATGAAACAATGGAGGTCTCTGGAAATAATCAAGAAGAAAGATTCCTGACAATGGAATGAGACCCTTATTCAACTTCTGGGAATAGAAAAGCAGTAAAGTGACGAATCAATAGGAGGAATTCTTTGCTAAGAGGGAAGAAAAACACTTTGCAGAAGCAAACAACTCTGAGACTTTGAAGAAACTTTTTCCTCCTGTTTTCTTTTTCATACCTTTTGCTTAAATCTTTAAGATCCAGTGGCAGAGCTGTGTGTGGTGATGGCTCAGTGGACTTTGGGAACCAATGCTTCTAGCCCAGTATTTTCAGTCAGTCATTTACAAGATCCCTTGCCCTTGTAAGTCCCGGTTCCACCCACCCTGCACCCTTCAGGACCATTTCCAGACAGACCCCATTCTGAAACTGTGTCTGAATTGAAAATGCTTGATCCTGAGTCATTGGATGTATTATACTCTAAGATTGGAGAATTCTTTCTCTTCTTTGACTGTAGAGTATGAAAGGAAAGGTCTAAAATAGAAGATGGATTTCTCCTTCAAGGCCCAGAATATTATCGCCTCTTTACAGGAGGGTTTGCCCAACCCCTTCCAGCAGTCAGCTCACCTACCCTCCCCACTCACCTTATCCTGTCATGACCCCTGATATGACCTCATTATATCTCTGGCCTACACTATCTCAACAACCTCTTTCCTTTCTTTCTCCTGGTTTCTATTCTTGCTTTTCTAACAACCCATTTTCTACAGAGTAGTAGAGATAATCTTATAAAGTAGTCTTACAAATCTTATAAAGTAGTCTTATAGATGCAATTCTGTGTTAACTCATCAATACCTCTTTGTTGGGGTCTCACTACCTTTTCTTCTTCTCTTCTCTGTTTTCTGGCCACACTGGCTTATTTTCGTTTCTCTAATGTACTTGTGCACCTCTTCTCCCCAGCGTCTTCTCTCATTTTGTTCTCCTTCTGCTTTTCCTTCATCTCTTCCATAGACAACTAGTAACTCCTCTGCATCCTTCGGATCTCAGGCCGGGTATCTTTCCCTCCAGGAAGACCTTCCTAATTTCCTGACGAATTCAGGTCTCTCAGTTCACAATCTCTGTTAGTTGTATTTTGTGGTCTGGTCATAAGACAAATTTATAGTAATTAAGAAAAAAGGTTTTGATACTTTCTCTCCTACTATAACATAAATTCCGCAAACTGGAACATCTTATGCCAAACACAGGGCATGTGCCTAGGAGGTCCTTCTTGTTTTGGTTTACTTACTGGATAACGATGGCATTTTTTGTCCATCTTAAAGGCATGGACAATTTATTAGTCCTCTCTGATCCCCCATGCCCTAGTACGTATATGGCCCAATAAGTGTTCATCAAATGAGCTTCTAAATCAATCTCTTTGGAAGGTTATCTTGGGAATAGGGAACACATACCTTTTGTGGCTGCAGGAAAGAGAAACAGGACTCAAAGTCTAAAATTATGGAAAAGCAGAATTTTCCAAAAACGTAAGTGATGAATAGCTTAACAGGAATTACATATGAACACTTTTATTGAATGTTTTTGAGTTCTGGGATTATGGGTAAGTTTTATTATATTTAGTAGTTTTTTGTATTTTCTGAACTTTCTATAATAAATATTTTCATAAGCAGAAAAAATAATTTGAAAAAAGATGTGGACTAGTGGTAAATGATGTACTTTATTTCTAGAAGTGTTTGAGCAGCTGTGAATGATACCCATATATGACAGTAGTTGGGGACTTCTTGAAGGGAGGGGAAATTGAGCCCCTCATGCTCTTGAGATTCTTCCAACTCCAACAGCTCTTCATACTGTTGACTGAATGATAAATGCTGAGTCCCCTTTCTTGGAAGAACTTGGCCTCATTTACATGGCTGCCTTACATTCCACCAAAGACTTCCTTACAATGGAACTGCACTGTACAAGGGAATTTGATTTATAGTCACCTGAGGCTGAAGGAACAGCAGGATTTCAAGAGACAACAGTAGAAAGCACAGTGATACCAAGAACATGAATATGTAGGTGAGGGGAATTTGTGTGGAAAAGTAGAAGATGTCTCCCTAAGGAATGTTTGCATGAATCCTGATAAAAATGTTCCCAAATCAGCTCTAAAGTGACACATAGCCTAAGTATTAACTTAATGGTCAATTTTCCAGGGTAGACATTTCCAAACTGTGGTTTTGGTTAAATTTAAACTCTCTTCTGATTTTTGTGTTTATGAGCTAGTTTGGCAAAGAGGATCATTGTTTTTCTCTATTAAAAGAAAAGAGAGTTTAGACTATTTTCTCAACATCCCAGTAGATCTGAATAAGAAGGAACAACATACTCCCAGAGGAAATCTGGGGTGTAGAAGTGAACCTCCATTAGCAACAGTGGAGCACACAGAAGGCCCTTCTCTCTTTTTTTTTTCATTCATTCATTTTTTTCTTACATCACCTGTAAACCATCATCATATTCCCTTGTGTTTACCCCTCCCCAGTTTTGCCTCCACCTGCCCCCTCCTTTGCTATATGCCTCAGTTCTATGGTCAACTTGCTAGTTTTGACTTTTTCTGACCAGAAAGGCCTTCTAGATGACATGAAACTCCAGTTGAGACACAGACAGAAATGTAATATAAAATAATAAATTAACAAGATTGATTTCTATAAAACCCTTTTGAAAACAATTGTTTTCTTTTCTTTTCTTTTTTTTTTTAGATTTATTATTCATTTATACAAGCACTGGGTACAGTCAGAAGCGCGGGAGGGTGGGAGAATTCACCAGAGCCAGAGCGGGGAGCAGAATAGGCAGACTGGGGATACACTGCTGAGGGGAGCAGCGGGTGAGGCAGGACAGGTCTGCGCGCCATGTGGGACCCTCGCCCCTTGGCCGGGGATTGAACCGGCGCTGCAGAGGCTGTGGGTAGCTTCGCAACCCAGTGCTCAATGCAATGCTGTGCCACCGAGGAGGCCTTGTTTTGTTTTCTTAATGCCTGGGTAAAAGAGCATGTATATGTGTACTTTTTCTATGGAGTGTCCGGGCCAGCCGGGCAGATCAACGCGGTACCCGGGGGAGGACCAGGTCTGGGCTCCGACAATGGAGATTATATTCATATGAGTGCACTGGTATTTAAAAAGTAAAATGAGACTAAAAAAGAATTCTGAAAGAATTCAAGAAGGAAAAGTTAGAATTTACTGACATTACCCACCTCTTTAGTTTCTGATGACATCTCATGGTATACCATCATTCCTATAAACAAATAAACCTGTCATTTGTTTGAATATGCTCTTACATTAGTTAAGCTTTTTTATACCTCCTCTGGGTTCATGAATTACAATCATTTTATGATTGAAAGATGGGAAATGCATTTTCTTTCTATTTAATGTCAACTTTGAGATTTGTCCACAGAGGCATTGGAAGAATGTAAACACATTGTATCTGATGATAGTCTTACAGAAAAATGCCCCAAAATTTCAGGAGTCCTGGCTTTAATTTTTTTTTTTTACATTTGCAGTATGCTGTATTGTTCACACAGTCTTTTATGTACAGTTTTGATTACTATGACATAAGCCCATGTAGAACTCTCAAATTAATACTTACTTTTGCTCATTTATTTTCTCAATTATTTTGCTCATATTTTTTTCTCCCATGTTATCACAGTTCTGTGATAGGGATGTGCCTTACAACCAGCAGTGTTTTACCATCATTGACCACCAGGAATGTGTGCTGTCATTGTGACTAGCTGTCATTGCCTGTTGAAGCATTAACTTGGTCCTAGCTCTTTATGTTGTCACTTCTATTAAGTTATGTGCATGGCTGACTCTACTTATGTTAACTGTTGTTTTGTATTAAAAATTATAATATGATTTGACTTTGAAACAAGTCATGTGCACAGAAAGACTTAGAAATAGAGTGGGATCAAATGTGACATCCGTGAAGCAAACAGCCATCATTGGAAGAATGGCCAATTTTATATCGTCTTGCAAGGCAACAACTAGATAAATATTTTCCCTAAGAAAGGAGGACATCAACATGTAAACAAAGTCTTGCTTCATTTTTTTTTTTTTTTGCTTAAATAGACACAAAAGAATTACCTGTCAATGTTCTTACAGTTAGAAGAAACTGCCAAATTCATTAGTAGAGACAAAATACACTTTTAAATAAAACACATTTTGAAGTAAAACATTAGATTATTAAGTCATTATATCATAGTTTCATTGGTAGGATTTTTTCCTTCCTTAGTGATGCTTAAAAAATGGAGTCCTTTTCAAGTCACTGCTGAGTTACAGGCTCTCTCTGCTGGATGCTGGTACAGCACATTGAAGCCTCGTATCAATTTTGCTTCATAGAAGAGTAATTTGCTCAGGTTCATAGTTATGGTTGAGCTAGGACTTGAATTCTCATGTGTCCATGCCAAGGCTTTTGTCACTTTCTTTAGACTCCACTGCCTACCTCAGTGGAAGTCTTTCTTTTTTTTTCCAACCCCTTTGTCTTTCTAGCATCTTTGAGAGAAGAATGAAGCTGCACACTGACACTATTCCAGGATGAGATGACATCTTGGGTTTTTCTAAACTTAAAATTGGAAACTGGAAATCTTGTCTCGATCATTCATGATATTTACGTCTCTGCAAAGCACCTCCAATTTGCCTCACACATTCTTTCAGCTTATCTTACACTCACTTTCTAAAATGGCGAGTGATTTTAAACCACATGATCTTTATGCCTGACAAAAGGTCTATACCACATGTAGGCCCCAAGGTGCTTGCAGAAAGTAGGTAAAAACAAAACATCCTTCTAATGTCACCAACCAAGAATTTTCTTAAAAAACAGCATTAGAAAAGCATTGAATATGTATTTTTCTAAGCCAAATTCTAGGTTCTCAAGAAATAAGCAGATGAGATGCTCACATAGATAGCTGACTCTGGGAAGGAAAAAGAATCAAAATGAAATAAAAATGAAAACCACTTGAATTTCTGTCCATGATTATAATTGTATTCATACCAGCATTTTTAAATGTTTAAAACATGTTTGGAAAAGTGTTTTCTTCTTTGAGCAGGATTGGGGGCAGCAGCCCTCTTGGGAAAGGGCAATCTGTGGTGAGCAGTCGGCATCAGGGTGGAAGTGCCAGAAATGTCAGTGGGAAGCTGATGATTCTGAAATTCACAGTGTGGCTTTGAACCCAGGAGAATTTGCTTGCATTTGGAGTTACTACATCATGGAATGAAACCAGAAAGGTCATTGTTTACACTTCATACATTTACTTCTTTTTACAGTTGGTTGAAAGACTCTTAGAATTGTCTCTACACCAGGCATAGTCAATTAAATCATAAGGACTTTGTCACAGGTAATGAAAATAATTCATTCAGATTTACCTGGTGAGGTCATTCTTTTATTTCTTAGGACAAGCATTCAACGAAAACAAGAATCAGTGTTTTACTGTATCTCTGTTATAAAAAGTTTGAGCACACTGATGGCATTCAAATTATTAAAAACTCATGCAATGTTACTTAATACTGTATTTCTCTTTGTCTGTTACTAGTTTTCCCTAACTGGTTAATTCAGCTAGGGTTACTCACTGACTCTTAAGAATGGGCTGGTGGATTTTAAGATAATTTTTAAAGAATCATTTATAACCATCTGTTGTTACTCTTTTCTTGCTCAACTTTGCAAGAATAGTCTCTTCTGTCACAGGTGAATCACTTATCTAGGCTTTGAATGTACACACTAAAAGTACATTTACCATCTGTTTCATTTCCTATACATTGCTTCAGAATCTTCTATCTTGGTGAATGCCAGTGTCAGCTGTAAAGTTTCCAAGAAAGCAGCTATAAGTCATGAGACATGCTTCCCTTCCCATTCCTACAGCCAGCTCCTCTCAGTTCCCCAGTGTCCTGTCCATTCAACACTCTTCCTGCATTCCTATTTCCCTCTATCTCCTCTACATCCGTCCAGGTTTTCAGTGCCTCCCAACCCCCCCCTCTCCAATTATCTCTTACTATGATTTTGACATCTAAAACCCGTTAGTTAATGATACCAGAATCAAGGCCATTCCTTTAAATGCAAATCTGTTTAGAACCTTTCAATGGTGCTTTACCATCACAAAGAAAATGTTCAAGATCCTTAGTGTGTGGAAGCAAACCCTTGAAACCTGACCCTGCACATCTTTTCAGTACCATTTTGCAACATTCCCCAAAGCCCCCTTATGTCACAATCTTAGGTAAGAACTGACTATTCCCTCTTTCTCTTTTGCCTTTGTAAGGTGGTTCTGTTACAGGGCAGGGATCCTGTTACAGTTCCTTCTGGTGATCATTTCCTTCTTCTCTTCCCATGACACTCCTGCTAGTTCTTTAGAAGGAACTCTGCCTTAATTCTTCTGGAAAACAATGTGGAAGCCCAGACTGCATGCAAGGTCAATTACAGGAGTGCATAGCTCCATCAAGTACTGCCATAGAACATTTCAATTGTGTCACATGTCTGTCTTTTCCATTATATTATAAACACCGGAGGGAAGAGCTAGGCCTTTTATTTTGTATCTCTAGGCTATGCATTGTACATGTGGCTTGCCACCATGCATAAATTGCTGTTGATAAAGGAGTTTGAATCCTTTTCCACCAAGCAGTTATTTTCCGCTGTCTTTCTATATTTTTAAATTCTTTTCCTTAAGTTTAATTCATCTTTAAAACAAACAATAAAACTTTCTTCATCTTAGCTCCACTTTGTTGAAAGCATAGTCCAGTTATTGCTTTAAATGTGTAATCTCCCCCTGATTCTTCAATAATTGAAATTTGATCTTTATCCTATCACTCCAATGAAATTCTTCTGAACAGTGACATCGATGGCTTCCTCACTGCAAAAGCCTTTTTTTTTTTAATCTTAAAGAGTTGTTTTTCAGCATTTCACATTACTGAATGTTACATTTCATTCTCTCCTTTTCTTGGAAACCTTTATTTATATGGCTTTTGTGACATTATTTCCCCTGGCTTACATCATGTCTGAACACTAATTGCCAGTCAACCTATCTTGCCTAAATATTGGTTGTCCAAAGAAACCTTTATTAGTTCTTTAGTCTTATTCTTCCTAATTTCATCTAATTCTATATCTACTGTGACCATCCATCCATGCATATACCTCATGAATCCAAAATTTGACCTTCAGACTGTATTTCCAACTTGTGATAAATTCTGTGGCTCACAGTACCTCTAAGCTTTACATGTTAAAATTAGATTATGCACCTCATACATGTCTCTTTTATATTTCTTTTCACAGTGCGTTGGCAGTAGAGACAGTATAAATAAGGGTACTAACTACTTATAATCCTTCTCCAGTTTTCTATATTATACTATACTATACTATACTATACTATACTATACTATACTATACTATACTATACTATATCTATACTATATAGTTCTATACCTGACTATATAGTCTATACTATATAGTTCTATACTAGATGTTATAGTCTAGAATAAACTATGGAAAAAATTACCTTCTACATGTATTCCAAATTAGTTTTTGTGTTATCCATTGCTACATAACAAAGTTACCACACAGTTAAAGGGTTAAAACAGTGTATTTTTTATTATCTCAAACTTTCTTTGGATCAGGAGTTCAGGAAAGACTCTGCTAAGAGTGTCACAAAGCTGCAATTATGTTGTTGGCTGGGGATAGCTCTTATCTTAGGCTAGGGATCCTCTTCCAAGCTTACTGGTTGTTGGCAAAATTCATGTCCTTGACATTATAGAGCTAATGAGCTTATTAATGACCTTGCTATTCAAGGTCATTGGGAGAGAAAGTCTTGAACTTGTTCATCCTCTTTTAAAGGGCTCTTCTGATTAGGTCAGGCTTAATTTAGGAGCATATTCCTTTTGATTAACACAGTCACCTGATTAGGAACCTTAATTACATTGGAAAATTCTCTTCACCTTTGCCATAGAATATAACATAATCCTGGGAGAGAAAATCCTATTCCTGTTACCATGGTCTATTCATCAGAAGCAAGTTGCAGTTTGTACCACACTCAGGGAGTGTACCACACTCAGGATGTGGATCTGTGGGATTCATCCTGGAGATTTGTATCATACAGCTTTTTAAAAACGTTTATGGACAATGATGAAATGAGGAAATATTTACAATCTAGAGGCATTTCAAGATAGAATACAGAGAAGTATAACTTTAAAACTGTAATGGAGATGGCGTATTTTGAAGATAGAGAAAATGGTTTTCTATGTTAACCTATCTTACATTTACTGCCATGGACAGGAGATATTTCCAAGTATTTAAAATTTTTAGATCATGTTATATGAACTTAAAAGAAATATTCAAATAAGTGGTTCTGGAAGATAGACATTTAATTATACAACTGAATTAACTTGAAAATCATCTGACTATATTTTAGCTTCATTTACATTAGGAGACCATAGATGTAATTATATGTCTAGAAAGTAATTTATATGTTTCCTTCAATGTCCATTAATTTAACTTTTCCTAGTAGGTTTTTTTCCCCCTTTAAATACCTTTGAAAAACTGTGGCTTTCAGTAGAAGTTCCTAATCTTTCCTCAGGATAGATAGTTCAGGTGTCTTTTAAAGTTATTTTCTTATTATGTACAACAATAACTTACACAGCTTCCTAAGTCCCTGATCCCTGACTCCCCCTTTTCTGAGCTCATCCCATCTGCAACTCCTTTTCTTTGCATGCATCACACAGGTGTTCTGGAGCAAATGCAAAAATCATCAGAATATGAAATTTACTAAGAATCTTGCCACTGTTAGGTCCTGCTTCTCAGCATTTCATTGAAAACAACGTGGCGTGGTGAATTTATCTGTTTTTCTTGACACTGGCCGTGATAATACAGTGTCCACTATATATAATTGGTGTGAGGTCAGCTTGCAAATCCCTACAGATATGTGGTTACTTCTCTGCTTTCCCTCTCTTTTGCTTGGGCAACTGCTACATTGATGCACTGGAGCCACTCTTCTGCATTCTTCTCATCCTTGGCCTTGAAAACATAAGTTTTATTGTCTGTGAAGATTTCAAAAGCTCGAGGAAGAGAGCGGTCCCTGCGTTTCTTGGCCACAACTTTCACACTCTGTACTTTGCTGAGTTCTATAGGGGAGTCATCAGGATCATCTTTCTGAAATGAATGAGAAGGAAAGAATGTGAGCTGGTTTCCAAAGCAGGAAAAAATCTTTGACTACCGCAGAGTTTTCCAAAAGGACCAGAATCTACTTCATAACTCAGACCTTTGTTATTTTGGGTGCTCAGTCCTAATTACGACAACCAAAGGAGTGAGTCATTGACTCTGTCAAATTATAAAGTCACACAAGATTGAAATGTATTACATTGCAGGAAAAATGCTTAATTTAGATTCCTTTGATTTTATGTCATTTTTCATTGATATTAACACTTTGTTAATAGTACAAAATATAACAGTACAACCTGGAGTACTCATGACTCAGAATTTAAGATAATTTGAGAGGCATGAAATTGAATTTTTCCTCTGTGTTACCTCTGAGATAGGGGTACGAATGGAATAAACAGATTTTGAAGTTTATGTAGATCAAACTATTTTTGAAATCTTCAGCAGCTTTGGAAGCAGGGTTTGTTTACAAACATTAAATGAGAAATATTTAATGAGTCACATTTTTTTTTTTCCATTGAAGCAGATGCTTAAGGGGTTCTACAATACAGTAATCACAATAGGCTAGAATTAATAGTCTTAAAGAGTCAGATACTTGTTTAAAGCAATTTCAGGTCCTTAATACCATTGAATACATCTGTTCATTGCAAAATGTACCTGAGAATCTTGTCAATTCTCCTCTGTCACCTCCCCCTGTATAGTCACCCTTCTCTCACTTTGCAGTGGAAAAGCACAATTAAGACACAACCGCCCCTAACATTTTATGGTGTATTGTTTAATTTGGAAAAAATCTTAGAAGCATCAAACAAAACAGTAATTCTAAACACTGATATCATGGAAATGTCTTTTTACCAAGGCAATGTAATTGTTACTTATCTAAATTATTAAGAGATGCATTTTTAATAGAATTTCATTTTTTAATGATGTTTATAGTTATGTATTAATAATGCTTCTGGCTTTTCATATATTTTTAATTTTTAAGAAGATAATCAGAAAATCTTAATACTTAGAGACTGATGGTCACAAGAAATTAAAATAATCAAATTTCAATTTATAAACTAAGTTTTATTGCAGTGAAAAGTGATAGATGATCAGGATAAAACACTGGGAGATATAGATCTAAAATATGATCTCAAAGAGAAAAGAAACAGTGCAAATATTTCTATTAAAGAATAATTAATTCATATTTTTAAAAATGGATGGTGTCTAAATTGCCATGGTACTTTATTTCAGTGGTTACATTTAAAGGAGAGTGTAATCATTTTGTTTTAAAGTGACAATATTTACAATTCAATGTAAATTACAGTCTGTACAACTGTTTAAATTTAAAGAAGCATTAATGCAACTTAGAATGTTATAAGGTATTATATAATTAAAAAATATTTTGAGGGGCCTCCCTGGTAGTGCAAGGGATTAAGAGGCAACCTATGAAGCAATCTGCAGTTACTGCAGCACGAGTTCGATCCCTGCCCAGGGAGCAACCCACATGGCGCAGCAGACCTCTCCTGACTCACCCGCTGCTCCCCTCAGCAGTGTGTTTCGGTCACTCTGCCTGTTCTGTTACCCACTCTGTCTCTAGTGAATCCTCTCACCCCCACACCTCTGGCCTGTAACCCAGTTCTTGTATGCATAAATAAATAAATATTTAAAAAAATCTTTTGAGGGAAAAACAGGATAAAGTTTGAAGACATTAGCACTAGACAATACTATGTTAGCTTAATTTCATTTATAGTCAGTATCTGATAGTAATAAAGTAGCATTTCTTTGAATTAGTCTATAGTAAAGAAGTTGATGCATGGAGAAAATGATCAAAAAAAAAAGTTATTTAGCACGGTTACCTGAAGTGGGATAGTGAATTAACCAAGATAGAAATGGACCAGAAGTAAAAGGATACTGTTACTTGGCTGGTTGGTAGAAATCAAACTTTATGAATACAAATGTAGCAGAATATGTTATCAGAGTGAAAATGCCAAGTTTACCTCTTCCATATATTCACAAATACAACAAAGTCAACAAACCCTGAAAGAAAAACTGATGACTATTGCATATCAGAAACAGTGATACAGTGGAAAAGGGAAGGAAAAACTCTAATTAAACTGTGTTTAGAGTAGTACACCCAAAAGTGAGAGTAATGGCCTCTGTACAGAATCTCTCTGCTGCTTTTAACTCAAGGGCATGCTTATTTATCAGGGATTTTAACAATTGGGCACTACACTGGAGAAATGTGTTCACAGAACTGGTGTGTGAGAGAGAAGGTGAACCACTGGGTAACTAAAGGCTTAAGGGTGAAGAGTGGTGGTTATTTGCATGAGCCTAATAATCACCTAAATTATACAATGTGGGGAAGAGAGTAAAATTGTGGTCCATCAGAATAAGTTTCAGATGAAACTGCCCAATGGGTCACAAAAATAGTCCATTTTATACTAATCTCAGAAGAAAAAAATCAATAGAAGTAACATGTTATGCAATGGAAATGCAACCTGAACAAAGACATAAATGGAAGATGTCAAAAAATAAACATTAAAAAATAAAGGTAATAATTACTTACATTTCAATAATCACTTTAAATGTAAACGGCTTGAATTGTCCTATTAAAAGATACAGTGTGGGGGGCCTCCCCGGTGGCGCAGCGGTTGAGCGCTGGGTTGCGAAGCTGCCTGCAGCCTCTACAGCGCCGGTTCGATCCCCGCTGCTCCCCAGCCACTGGAGGAGGGTCCCACATGGCGCGCAGACCTCTCCTGCTGCCCGATGCTCCCCTCAGCAGTGTACTTCGGTCCTTCTGCCTGCTCTGCTCCCTGCTCTGGCTCTGGTGAATTCTCTCACCCTCCCACGCTTCTGACTGTACCCAGTGCTTGTATAAATAAATAATAAACTAAAAAAAAAAAAAAGATACAGTGTGGGGCCTCCCCGGTGGCGTGGCGGTTGAGCGCTGGGTTGCGAAGCTGCCCGCAGCCTCTGCAGTGCTGGTTCGATCCCCGGCTGTTCCCCGGCCACCGGAGGAGGGTCCCTCATGGCGCGCAGACCTCTCCTGCCGCCCGCTGCTCCCCTCAGCAGTGTAGTTTGGTCTTTCTGCCTGCCTTGCTCCCCGCTCTGGCTCTGGTGAATTCTCTCACCCTCCTGCACTTCTGACTGTACCCAGTGCTTGTATGTATGTATGTATAAATCAATCAATCAATAAATAAATCTTTAAAAAAAAAAGATACAGTGTGGTTGAGTGAATTTCTAAACAAAGTCCAACCTCCTGCTCTTTACAAGAAACTCATCTGATCAACAAAAACAAGTACAGATTTGGAGTTAAAGACTGGAAGCCAATCCTCAAGCAAATGGGAATCAAAAAATCCACAACTAATATCAGTTAAAACAGATTTTCACTTAAAAAAGGTAATAAGAGCTAAAGATGGACATTACAGAGCAGTTAAAAGCCTAACATAATAAGAACATATATATGCATGAAATGATGGGGCATCAAGACACGTGGTACCATTATTAATTGAACTAAAAGGAAACACTGGCAAGAACACAATAAAACTAGGGTCTTTTAATACTCATTTTGCAACTATGGACAGAACAATAAGACAGAATAAATATGGAAACAATATCCTTAAATGAAAAACTTGATCAAATAGGCTTAACAGACATCTACAGAACACTAAAATTGCTGCATAACATTTTCAAGTGCACATGGAACATTTTCAAAAATAGTTCATATGTTGTGATATAAGTCAACTGTCAACAAAACTAGGAAAATTGGTATCATAACAAGCACTCTTTCTGACCATAATGCCATAAGTCAAATGTTAAAACATCTGGAAAACCATAAATAAAGGGAGACTAAGCAATATGCTGCTTCCTAGTTATTGATTAAAGAAGAAATTAAAATAGAAATCAAAAACTATCGTAATGGGCCTCCCCGGTGGCCCAGCGGTTGAGCGCTGGGTTGCGAAGCTGCCCGCGGCCTCTGCGGCGCCGGTTCGATCCCCGGCTCCTCCCCGGCCACCAGAGGAGGGTCCCACATGGCGCGCAGACCTCTCCTGCCACCCGCTGCTCCCCTCAGCAGTGTACTTCGGTCCCTCTGCCTGCTCTGCTCCCCGCTCTGGCTCTGGTGAATTCTCTCACCCTCCCGCGCTTCTGACTGTACCCAGTGCTTGTATAAACAAAACAAACAAACAAATATAATAAATAAATAAATAAAAAAAAAAAAAAAAAAAAAAACTATCGTAAGACTATCAAAAATGAGAATAAAAGCTATCAGAATTTATGTGATGCAGCAAAGATGAAAATTGCAATGTAGGCTCACATTAAGAAGCAAGAGATAACCAAAACAAACAATTTAATATTACACCTAAAGAACTTGAAAAAGAGAAGCAAACAAGACCAAAAGTTAGTAGAAGAAAGAAAATAGTAAAAAAAAAAGGGTGGGAGTAAATGTAATAGAGAGCAAAAAGAACATACAAAAAAAATAAATAAAACTGAAAGTTGTTTTTTTTGAGAAGATAAATGTAAACCTGTAGTGAAGGTGACACAAAAAAATATAGGAGAAAAACACTAATGAACAAAATTGGAAATGAAGAAGGAGAAGTCACCACAGATTGCATAGAAATACAAAGGACCAAAGAGCTTACTATGAACAACTATAAGCCAACAAATTCAATAACCTTGAAGAAATGAACATATTTCTAGAACAAAGTTAGTTCACTAAGACTAAACCAGGAAGACATAGAAGAGTTGAAAAAAACATATTATCATAGAAATTGAAATAGTAATCAGTAATCTAGCCCCAAGCAAAAGTCCAATGCCAGATAACTTCACAAGCACATTCTATCAAACCATTAAGAAGAAATTTATTCTCATTCTGCTGAATTTATTTCTAAAATTCCAAGAAAGAATTTTCCCTAATACATTTTGTGATGTCAGCATCACCTAAATGCCAAACCCAGAAAAAGCCGGCATAAGAAAAACTGCAGACCAATGTCCCTGATGAATATTGATACAAAAATCTTCAGCAAAATGCTAGCAAATCAAATTCAACAATGTATTACATGTAATATATTGTGATCAAATGGAATGCATTCCAGAGATGAAAGGATGATTTAATATAGGTAAATCAATCAACATAATACATATCAACAAAAGAAAAGATTAAAATGATATAGTAATATCAATAGATGCAGAGAAAGCATTTGATATGATTCACCACTCATTTTTTATTTAAAAGAAAAACCCTTTAAACAAGATGTCAGTGGAAGGAATCTTACCTCGACATTAAAAAGGCCAACAACCAAACCAACAACCAATGTAATACTTAAAGATGAAAAACTGAAAAGTTTTCCCCATAAGATCAGGAAGAAGACAAGGATGCCACTGTCATCAATTCTGTTAAATGTAGTATTAGAGAGTTTAACTAGAGCAGGAGACAACAGGAGGTAAAATGAATCCAGAAACTATCATTATTCACAAGTGACATGCTATATGTAGAAACACTGAAAGACTATACCAAAAAGCTATTAGAAAAAATAAATGAGTATAGCAAAATGGCAGGATACAGTCAACATACAAAAATTGGTTGTATTTTAATATACAAAGAATGATAAAAAATGAAGAAAGTAAATCCACTCAAAATTGCATTAAAAAGAATCAACTATCTAAACATTAACCAAACCAAAAAGGTGAAAGATTTACACAATGAAAACAAAATATTACTAAAGAATATAGATCATGAAGTAGAAGATGGAGAAGCATTCCATGCTCATGGAAGGAAAGAATCAATTTAGTCAAAATAACTGTTCTACCAAAAGCAATATATAAATTTTTTTAAAAGATTTATTTATTTATGCATATAAGAGCTGCGGTACAGGCCAGAGATGCGGGACGTGAAAGGACTCACCAGAGACAGAGTGGGGAATAGAACAGGCAGACTGACTGAAATACACTGCTGAGGGAAGCAGCAGGTGAGACAGGAGAGGTCTGCCTCACCATGTGGGTTGCTCCCTGGCTGGCTGGGGATCGAACTCGTGCTTCAGAGGCTGTGATTGCTTCACAGTGTGGTGCTTAAACCCTTACACCACCAGGGAGGCCCAGTAGTATATAAAATTAACACAAATCCTCATTGAAATCTCAAGTATATTATTCAAAGAAGTTGCACAAAATATATGAGAATTTGTATCGCACCATAAAAGGCCTTAAACTGCTAAGGTAATCCTGAGGGAAAAAAGGAGAGGAAATGAAGGCATCATGTTAACTGACTTTAAGCTATCCTACACAGGCACAGTAATTATTTATTTATTTAAAAAAGAGATATATTTATTTATACAAGCACTGGGTACAGTCAGAAGCGCGGGAGGGTGAGAGAATTCACCAGAGCCAGAGCGGAGAACAGAACAGGCAGAGTGATGAAATTCACTGCTGAGGGGAGCAGCGGGAGCGGCAGGACGTGTCTGCGCGCCACGTGGGACCCTCACTGGTGGCCGGGGATCAAACCGGCGCTGCACAGGCTGCGGGCAGCCTCACAGCTCAGCGCTCAACCGCTGTGCCACCAGGGGAGGCCCCAAGGCACAGTGATTAAAACAATATCCTATTGGAATACAAATAGATGCAAAGATCAATGGAGCAGAATCAAAAGTCCAAAAATAAATTCACATAATCTACGACGAAGCAACCAGGACCACAAAATGGAGAAAGGAGAGCTTCTTTAACAAGTAGTGATAAGAAAACTGGATGGCTATATGTAATAGAATGAAGTTCCATGTGCAAAACAAAACAAAACAAAACAAAAACAAAAACAAAAACCCACAAAAAACCCCACCATCAATGGATTAAAAACTTAGATATAAGACCCACAAAAATAAAATATATAGGAGAAAATACTGACGATTCAACCCATGACATCAATGATAAAGGGACTCAAACCTTACCACATGGAAATGCAAGCAAAATAAACAGGTAGCCTTATCTCAAATTAAAAATCTTTTATACAGTGAAAGAAAATACAAGTAGATTAAAAAGGCATCCAACTAAATGGAAATATTCACATATTACACAACTGGCAAGGGGTTAATATCCAAGATCTGTAATGAAAGTATTCAATTTAACAGTAAAAAACAATCCAATTAATAAAAGGACAGCAGGTGCGAATAGACAATTCACCAAAGAGGATATCCAGAAGAATAACAGATACATGGAAAAATGTTCAACACACTTTTAAAAAGAAAGATGCAGGTCAAAACCACAATGAGGTATGATCTCACACCTGAGAATGAAACATATTAAGAAGATCCCCAGCAAAAAGTCCTGGGGATAATGGGAAGAAAGGAGAACCCTATTATACTGTTGTGTATTGGTGTAAACTGGGGCAACCATTTTGGAAAGCAATCTGGATTTGTCTTAAAAAACAAAAACCAGAAATACCACACGTCTTAGCAATCCCACTCTTAGTCTCTATCAAAAGAAAACAATCCAGAAACTAAAACGATTATATACTCTACAATGTTTATTGCAGCACTATTTACAATATCTAAGAAAGGGAAGCACCTTAAGTGCCCACTGATGGAGGATCGGATCAAGAAGTTGTGGTCTATCAACACAATGAAATACTATTCAGCCATCTATAGCAAAATGGAAGGAGTTTGAGGTAGCATGTATAGTAAAGCAAGTCAGGATGAAAAGAAAATATTGGACATTTATATAGCAGATGATGACACAAAAAGAACTTATAAAAACAAGCAGACTCTAATAAATGAAATGAGACTTCTGAGGTTAAGAGGGAAGGAAGAGGGAGAAAAAGTCCAAGGGGTATAAGGAATAATGGTGGTGGTGGGGGGAAGTTTGATTCTCAAAGGTATAAAAAGATCTGGAAAAATTAATACAAAAGTGAAAAATTAACACTATCTGGTGGAAGATTGTGGGTGCTTTGGTGATGGGTGTGGTGTGGTAATATACGGCTGAAAACGTGCGAGCTTATTCCCCTAACTCACATACGGTATTGTAAACTAATGTTACCTGAGAAAGAAACCATGATAGTCTTTCAGTTTTTATTTAAAAATGCACATTTTTCTCTTTTACAAGAAAGGCCCTTTATTAGGTGGCTGAAGCTTCAGCTAGCCACTGCTAAGTTACTATGCCCCTGGGGTGAGCGGGCTATTTCTGTGTTCCCCTTACTATATTATTTTATTTCCCAATATTTGAGCCACTTGTTCTGTCAGATTTCTGGAATGTGAAACCATTTTTTCCCTATAAAGATGTCAACCAAGTTGGCCAATTACAAAATAGTTTATTCTTTAAACTTCGTTAAAAACTCTGAATCAGTAAGTATAAAGGTCATTATTTGAGTCTGTAACTCAAGAAGTAAAACATTCTTATTCAGGAACTCTGTTTTGTCTCAAGGGATCTGAGAAATCACTACATCTTAACTCGCATTTTATTTAAGAAAAACAGGAAATTCAGCTGGTCATTTTAGACACTTTAAAAATTACTTAATTGTGAACCTATGCTAAAGAAGTATTTTTTCTTTAATTCTCTCTCTCTTTTTTTTTTTTTAGTGAAGTAACTTTGGCTTATATCAATCTGTTGGTACTTTGGGAAGTATAGGATCTTTCACCCCATCGCTACTAAGAGTCAGAAAGAGTTACGTTTCTTTAAACCTCCACTAACTGTCTAAATTGAACACACTTTCCTTTTGAAAATACCTTCAGTCACAGAAAATCCAGTCCATGTGCATATTTTATAATACACTGAGATGAAGAAAGTATCACGAGTTAGAGTAGAAGTCATCAAAATTGTTTTTTCCTTCAAAAAGTTAACATTTTTGAACCATTTTATTAACTAAAAGAGCACTGATCAGAATTTGTCATAACTCAGATACACCATATTTGATTTCTGTTGAGGAAAATATTCAAATAAATTTTAAAATGAGCACTCTAAACATACGGTGCATATATTCTAAGTGAATACTAATTTTTAGCTACATTAAAGCCTTTTATTCATTAATTTAGCCCGGTGCGGTTCACCCTGGCTATGAACTTAAGTGTGCATGGGAAGCAGGATGCACTCATTTAGGAAAAGGTTTCACATGACCCGATTTGATCCTGTCTCTAGTTTTACCCTTCCCCAACTTACTAGCTCTATCCTTGTAGAGTCAAAAACTTTCCCCATCAGTCAAATGACAATAATAATAGTGCTGTCATCAAAGAATTGTTCTGAGGATTGAGGCATGGGGTAGTACTGACAAGCTATTATTATTATAATATTGCAAAACAGCAAAGGAGTAGGTTAAGATTTTATCATCCCCATTCCAATCCTGAATAAATAGTTTAAGGAGAAATAAAACTGACTTGAAAATAAGGGGCTATCTTTTCATTGTTGATTGGATTAGAATGCTATTTCATAGGTTTCCTAACGAAAATAAATTCAAATTCTGATATTTACTGAGCCTCCTAATTCAGATTAAAAATTATATCAAATAACTATTTATTGATTGTTTTAGAATCTATTCTATTCATTAACTAGATATAAAATGAATGAAAGATAGTAATGATTTTCCTTCTTCAAATCGGATTTAGTTTACTCTAAGACGTACTTAAAATAAATAAATCTGTTTTTCCCTCCCTGTCTATTGTCTTCCTTCCTTGTGTCTCCATCTCCAAATATAAGCTGTGGTGATAAAAGAGATCAGAATCAGTATCACAATCCCTAAATTTACATAGTAGACACACAAGGAAACAAAAGGCACAGTGTTCAAGTCAAGATCACTGGGTCATTCCGTTGTTCATCCTCTAAAACTTATGTCAACAGCAACAAAACAATCTCCAGTGATAAATGGAAGAGGCGCAATGAACCCACTAACAAAATATGAACAGAATAGACACTCAAAGGACATTTGTAATAAAATGACACTATGAAATTGTAAATTGGAGAAGGGGGAAAAATTACTGAATTTTAATTCAAGACAAAATGCCTCACTGAATGGTGGGGAATAAGACCTTAGAAAAAGCAATATGTATTTTAAAAAAAAAAGCAAAAAGTAAGTAAGATTGAGGGACTTACAGACTTTCCTTTAAACAAAAGGCACAGTGTTCAAGTCAAGATCACTGGGTCATTCCGTTGTTCATCCTCTAAAACTTATGTCAACAGCAACAAAACAATCTCCAGTGATAAATGGAAGAGGCGCAATGAACCCACTAACAAAATATGAACAGAATAGACACTCAAAGGACATTTGTAATAAAATGACACTATGAAATTGTAAATTGGAGAAGGGGGAAAAATTACTGAATTTTAATTCAAGACAAAATGCCTCACTGAATGGTGGGGAATAAGACCTTAGAAAAAGCAATATGTATTTTAAAAAAAAAAGCAAAAAGTAAGTAAGATTGAGGGACTTACAGACTTTCCTTTTTGAAACAGAAGCTGATTTCCAGCCAGAGTAAAATAACGGGTTTTCCATCTTTTGATGAACTTCCATCTGACTTGCTTCTCTTTAAGTTTTCCCTCGATGAGGGGCTGGCCATCTTGATTTACAACTGTGGAAGGTAACAAAATAATCAAGTCATTTATTTTCCATTATTTAGTTGACAAGTAACCCAAAGTCAGAATTGTACAGTGAACCAGAACCCAGTAAATATATTTGTAAAGTGGACTAATAAATTATGAATTTGATTAACCTTCCCCTTTGTTCCCCAAAGAATGCACAATTTAGTTATGATAATGAGAAAGTGTTGAAAGCCCTTATTGAGATTTTCAAAAGAAATACCATTCACTTAAGAGCATCTGGTTAGCAGTTTTTAAGTTTCATCCAGATAACCACCTTTCTTGTACCTCTGAACAATTTTGTTTCTTATTTTCTTCACATCAACTGCTTAGAAATGTAGCTTTATAAATAATCACAAACCAAGTATATTTAGCTATTTGGCAGCAAAAGTCAATACAGCGCTCCTAAGATGCGTTTTCCTGAAGATATAATGGCTGGAAAGGCAAACTCACCCAACCCTTTTGAACATATTTCCACTCTCTGAAACACACATTCTCTCCACACTCCACATTCCCAGCTTCATCTAGTTAGCAAGTAATCATTTCATGTTTTACTCCAGTGCTGCTTCCTTTGGGAGACTTTAGTCCAAAACCAAACCAGAGTGGCTATAAGTTCTCATGTATTTTATTTTTAATATCAGATATCATTTGCACATGGAGCCTTCTGGATCTGACACAGGATTAGCTTCAAGTATATCTCTGCAAGGCAGGTTCAAATGTTTCATTAAAGAGCATGTGTGATAAAAATTTGCAAGAGCAATTGACAACATTGGTGAAGGAATCCTTTGCGACATGGAGTGGATAGGATGTCACACTCTCATCCCCACATAAGAGACCCAAGACAAAATGGCAGGCTTACTCGAGAACAAAGAGATAGACCACTGTAGAGAAATTCTGCTGAGCAAAGAGTCATTGTAGCCCAGTAACATTTAGCCTTGGAAAAAGTCCATGAAAGATGTGTTAGGAAGGAAATGTTAATAGAAATTTACAGCAGTTGTATGTTAGGGCTCAAACTATGAATCAGAGTCAGCTTCAGAAATTTCCATAAAAGCCAGGCTATTTGTAGCTGTGGCACTAATTTAAAAACAGTTTCAATGGGAAAAAAGAAAGACAAATTTTTTTCCAGCTGCTATCTCATATCTTCAAAAGTTTTATTTCAAATTTTTCTGGCACATACATGACTGGAATGCACCTTTTAATAGGTCTATTGTCATAGTACATCCTTGTAAACAATAATTCTAGTGTGATATCAGTGTCTCTTCATGGTCAAAACAGGGAAGTAACATTCTATTTGGAAAATAACATGTGGAATGAGACTCTAAGGGAATGATCATATGTCTAAAATGATCTTGTTTGCATATAACACAAAAGTTTATTAAAATATTTTCTCACTTGCTAATTAACACATTTCATTTAAAGCATCACAATTTGGCTAAGACATTCTCTGCCAACCTGGATCTCATCTATCCTTTAATTATCAGTTGTCTGAAGAAGCTATGAAATATTAAACTGAAAACACTAGTGGAACTGGCATCCAAATTGTCACTGTCTTTATCAACTTAAAAGACTTTCAGAATATTAATGCAAACATTTAAACATCAATTGTATTCCTTTTGTGCACCAAGAGTTGAAAATATTTACGTTGATAAGAAATAAATTTTGAAGGTGCTAATCTTAACTCAACATGAAGTTTTGAGTAAAATTGAAATAATAGCAAACAAACATCTTAAAGTGGAGAAATCCCACAAGGGAAAGAACAAAGTAGTGAGGAATATGCCTCTGTTCATCCATCAATCACCCTGCCATTCCACATATACCTCCGAGCACAGATAAGTTGTAAGGAACTGTAGATCTGAGAGGGTAATAAAGACCAGCACACAGGGATCTTAGTTTATCATCTTGCAGTGGAGAGAAAGCATTTTAAAATTACACAGCTCAGTGTGGAGCTTGGTGAGTATTGCTGGAGAAATAAAAGCGAGGCTTTACTGTACTCAAAGAAAGGAGATCCTGGTCCCACTTTATTTCTGTTCCTTTTCTCCTCAATAAACTTTTTCTTTCTCTAACAAAAAATAAAAAAAAAAAAAGAATGAGATCCTACTTGTAGCAGGGAGGAGGTGACACGAGAGCTTCACCTGAGCTGAAAAAGAGAATGGATATTCAAGAGTGCAGAAAAGGAACATAGTAACAAGAGGATGTGTGAGGGGACAGCCATGAAAAGAACAGAACCCTAAAGAGCTGGAAGGACCAACGGACTCAGAAGCAAGTTTGTAAAGAAGATGCTTTGGGACAAAGTCATAGGCTTCTCTGATCACTGGGTGAAATATTGACCTAAAAAAGCCTGAGAATTACCATTTTATAAGCTTGTAGAGCAGTTTTCCAAATTGTGCTCAAAGGGTCACTTACATCAAATTACCCACTGACTGGTCAAAATGCACATTCCAAGCCCCCCCGCCCCCCCCTCCGCCCCCCCATCCCCAACCAACTAAATCACAATTCTGGGATGTGGTGAGGGATCCTGCATTTTTTTTTTTTTAAAGATTTATTGATTTATACATACAAGAGCTGGGGTGCAGGCCAGAGATGCGGGGGGTGAGAGGATCCACCTGAGACAGAGTGGTGAACAGAACAGGGAGACTGACTGAAATACACTGCTAAGGGGAGCAGCGGGAGAAACAGGAGAGGTCTGCTTTGCCCTGTGGGTTTCTCCCTGGCCAGCCGGGGATCAAACTCAAGCCGCAGAGGCTGCGGATTGCTTCAGAGTGTGGTGCTTAACCACTTGCACCACCAGGGAGGCTCACATCCTGCGTTTTTGACGAGATTCCCCAGGTGATTCAAATGTAACTCAAGAAGGTCTAGGAACTGTTTGTAGTCTCATGGTAGATAAGATTGAGAGGCCCTATAATATTACAAAACAATAAAATTGCAAAACCAAAATTGAGAAGAAAATTGTCAGGACGTTTCCATGACATTAAAGAAAGGACTGCAGCATAACATCACATGCACGAAGAGCACATGAAAGCTTTATTTATAACATATATACCTTTGCACTCCGTGTTTGATACACACACATATGCAATACCTTACTCTATTAAGTTAAATGATCTTTCATAGAACTTTTTTTTTTAAAAAAGATTTATTTATTTATACAAGCACTGGGTACAGTCAGAAGTGTGGGAGGGTGAGAGAATTCACCAGAGTCAGAGGAGGGAGCAGAGCAGGCAGACTCATGAGGTACACTGTTGAGGGGAGCAGGGGGCGGCAGGAGAGGTCTGCGCGCCATGTGGGACCCTCACCCGGCAGCAGGGGATCGAACCGGCGATGCAGAGGCTGCGGAGGCTGCAGGCAGCTTCGCAACCCAGCGCTCAACCGCTGAGCCACCAGGGAGGCCCCTTTCATAGAACTTTTGAAAAGAACTAGTTTAAGAAGAAAGAGCTTATAACAATATTTTGGTACAAAAGTACACAGGATATAGAATCATAAATACTATTTTTTTTACACTTAAAATAAATCCCTGTGAGTTCATTGATTTGTTTGTAAGAAAAATTTTACTACTTAAAATTTTCTGAGAATGTGCAAACTTTGGTTGTTCTCTTACTTGGTAAGTATTCACTGAACATCTGTATTGTACTAGGGGTGCAGGATAAAGAGATGAGGGGTGGGCCCTTCTTATAACTTAATATTTAAGTTATAAGGAGGAAACAGGCATCAATGAAATAATTACACCTAAAAAGCAAGGTGGCTGCTGTGATCAGGGTTATGAGGCAGGTCTGAGGTGCCAGGGAGGGCACAGAAGACTTCCCTCCAGCAGTGAGTTTGAGTTACAATGGGAAGACTGGATCTACAGGAACTCGGTGCAGAAGGGAGGAAGGGCAGTCAGAACATGTGAAGATGCACATGGCAGGAGTTACTATGGTGGTGGGCTTGGGACACTGGAAGAGCCTCTGGCCAGAGCAGAGAGCGAGCATGAGACATGGGGCGGAATGAGACTGGAGAGGCTGGGAATTTCAGTGGCATGTGAGGCAAGGAGACATGTCATGGAGTTTTGTCTGTTAGTTAAGAGCCATGGGAAGCTACTGCAAGGTTTTATGCAGGGTTGGCACCCTCGGATTTGTGCTTTGAAGAGCTTGCTCTGGCTGTGATGTGGGAAGCAGACTGGAGGGTCCAGGTAGGAGCTTCTTGCCATTATTTTAGGTACAAGGAGATGGCAGCTTGCTGTAGCACCACCGAGAGTGGTGGACAGAGTTGAGAGCAATTGAGAAGATGAAATCCACAATACTGGGCAATGGATTGATGGGCATGAGGGAGAGGGCAGTCAGTTTCTAGCTGGTGCAATAGAATGAGTGATCTTGTATTGACTGAGATAGGAAATGCTGGAAGGAGAAACCAAGTACTTTTGGGGGGCAAGGGCGAGTAATTATGAGTTCTATTTTTTAAGGTTTATTTATTTATACAAGAGCTGGGGTACAGGCCAGAGGCGCGGGAGGGTGAGAAGAGTCACCAGAGACAGAGCGGGGAGCAGAACAGACAGATGGACCAAAAGCTCTGCTGAGGGGAGCAGCAGGTGAGACAGGAGAGGTCTGCCATGACATGTGGGTATCTCCCTGGCCGGCCAGGGATCGAACCTGTGCTGCAGAGGCTGTGGACAGTCATAGTGCTGTGCTCAACCCGCTGCACCACTGGGGAGGCCCATGAGTTCTAATTTCAATGCACTGAATTTGAGGTGCTTCTGGAATAGCAAATAGGTGATGGGAGATGTAATGCTAGAGTTCAGAGGTGGGAACTGGACTACAACTTATACTTTTGGGAGTTGTCTCATAGAAGGGGTTCCTGAAGTTGCAGAACCAGTGAGGATTGGTGGGGAGAGAGAGGGCAGTAGAAAGAGAGAAGGACTCTAACAATGAATGACTGGATAAAGTAAGATGGCCTTGAAAGGAGGCTGGGAGTATCTGAGAACAGGAAGGAGACTAGAGGAATGCCCTGTCACAGAAGTTAAAGGAAGAGAATGTTCTAAGAAGAAAGAATTGCTCAACAAAGCTAAATGCTGTTAAACAGTGAGTAAGACAAGGACTGAGACAGTCAACACACGGGCAACTTGCAGGCCACTGATATCTGTAGAGATAAAGACCTTAGAAACCAGATTTGGGAAGGTTGAGTCACAAGGAGGAGGCAAGAAAGTTATCTGCCTACTTTAGCCCATTTCCATGTTGGCATTTGAGTGGATGGTCACCTAGCCCATGTTCAAAGTGTCCATCAGTAAAGGAGAGCTGGACCTTTGCTGGACCCATGTGACCCAATGGACAGCATGCTCTTACAGCACAACTATTTGAAATCAAGTTTGAAAGAAGAATCATGATAGAAGGCTTTTGAAAAAAATTATTCATTTTCTTTTATAAGCTAAGGAAACCTCCTAATGATAATCACTTTCAGTATCTAAATAGGCAGTGACTAAGAGAGTAATCACACTGGGGAGCACTCAGTCACGGAGGAGGATGCAACTGCCAAAACCATCTCCAAGTTGTTCTTTGTAGGGTGTAAGAACAAAGGCATGCATGTGTCTCAAGAATCCAGAGTGAAAGTCATGACCTAGTTATTTCTCTTCCTTTTAAAAATGTAACTGAATCAAAAGCCAGATGTGTTCCTGGACCTCCAGCTGACTAACACTTACTGTCAACATGAACTAGCAGTTCCAAGGCATGAAGATAGCTGATAAAAGATTTTGCTTTGTTTTTCCAGAAATAATCTCTGTTCTGTTAAGTCTACTTGCTCAATTTCTATTCTCTCATTCTTGTGGAGTAGTGGAATGGGTAATAAATAACACCAGGCAAGTCTCTGAGGATACTTGAGTAATTTAAGTGATTTGTAATTCTACTAGTCTGTGCTTTTATAAAATGATTATCAGAAGCTGAATCAGCAATTGGAGGAATTGGGAATCATTCTACTATAACCATTTCCCCAGATGCAATCATTTCCCACACCTTATCCTACGAAAGTCCCTGCTCTTCACTGAGTAGAATAAGTCATGGGGGAGGTAGGTTGCTTCTTGGATTTTCCAATATATTCAAACACCATGGAAAATTGTTCTTGAAATTTCCAATATTTCATGTCTTTAACTTAATGTTGCAGTTTCCTTATCTTTAAATGGTAATGATGAAAAAGAAGAAAAATGGTTAGCACATATCATGATAAAAGCCAATAATTATAATCATTTCAGGACCTTTGGGCTATTTTAGCACTATTTCCTCTAACTTCATCCACACCTAATTGGATAAAAAATATATTTTATTAATGCCAGCTATTAAATTCCTTCGAATTTCTGTGTGTTGATGGTGGAGGTGGTAGAAGAGGACTGGAGTTGGTAGTTAATGAGAATTTTTCCTAATTAGAAGTATATTTGTCTAATGTACTTCCTGTACTTAATGCACTTAAGTACTTAAGGGGATCATGTAAGTCAGTGGATTGCTGTCAGTACCTGAAGGGTCTCATAGTTTAGTCTACCCACTGTTAAGAAGGCTTTATATTTCAGGAAGTCTTTCCTGGTGTCTAATCAAAATTTTCTAATGAGTTCATATTTTGTTCCTCATTCATGGAGATACTGGCCAGCAATATTTTTTACAATGGAATAAGGAATACTTGGAAACAATTATTTCACTTGTCAGTGTGTTGAAAGAAAGCCATCCAAATCCAATTTCTTCAGTATTTTGCTCTAGGCTCCAATGCTATATTCTAGACTCTTCTTCCAGATGTTGATAGAACATCCAGACTCAGTGGTTTGTTGATGAAACTGAGAATGGTAATGGGACTCAGTCATAGCAGGCAAAGAAGTGGACCCTTTGTTATACACATGGTGACAAACTCCACTTATCAGTTTTAAGATGTATTGGGCGTGGCACATTGATATATTTGATATGGTTAACACATATCTATAATCTTGAGGCATCATATTTTAATATTCAAGATATACTTGACTCTGCTATTTCTAAACATTATTCATTCACTCACTCAACAAATATTTACTGCCTGCTACAAACATTCAAGGAAGTATGCTAGATTTTTCTATCTATACCACCTGTCCCTAACTGGATTATGAATCCTTTTAGAGCAGAGATATTATATCTCATTCATATTTTATTCCAATGATCACTCTGTGGAAGATATTCAAACAACACAACAAACATGCATTATATATAAAAAATGGGGATGCAAGTAATAAGCTAGCTGTGTATAGCCAAATAGCCAAATATTTATTCCTATGTCTTAATCATCTTTGAATTTACAATTTAAACAGAACATGATTGCAAATATCTTCATGAATAATGCATTTGGCAGCAGTATTATGTTAGACCTTTCACTTAGAATAAATATATAATTTATATGCTTATATAAAAAGATGTCATCAACAACCTATATAAATTTTCAGGGATTCAGAGTTTTGGGTGAAAATAATCACTTGAAATAGGATTTCTCTTAGGCTCAACCCCCCTTTCACGTAGCAAAAAGAAATAAGCAAAGAAATTCAAACACACTGAAGTTTTCAGAGCCAAACATTTTGAATCAATATGTTCTGCTATAAAATATTTGGCCTATTTGAATTTTTATTGCTATATGTTCTCAGTCTGTATTTAACTGTGAGAAACACAAATAAGAAATAGTGAAAGAAATAAGAAAGAGTAAATGTGCAAAATATTCTTTTCGAGTGCAGGGCAGTGAATTTGAAAAAACATAATTAAAGGGATACTTTGTGTTTTTAACTTACAGCCCCTTTTTGGAAGCCTCTCTTAGCCCATTATGATTAAATGTTTATTGAACTAAGAGCTCAGCTTACTGGGAATGAAAATTCTTAAGGGCTTCTCAGAGCGCCCCCACGATAGGCACCTTCCCTCACTATACTCTCAAATAGAGTTTCTTTTATGCTCTTTTTCATAGGTGAAATGAGGTCTAATTAGAAAGTTTTATAATAGAGACATTCAATTCCCCAATTCCTTATTTGCTTGAATTAACTTTTAAGAAGTTGGGGTGTTCACTCTGGCCCCCGCGCCATCCAGACTCAGTAATCAGCCAACAATCTGTGCTTACAAAAGCTGCCATCCTTCTCTGCCAGCTTCTTCCAGTCATACCTTTTCCGTGGGGTAATACATTTTAATTGGTACCTCTCTGTGAGACCCTCACATCTCCATCTGGCCAAATAAACACATATTTCTTTTTTCTATTCAGCGTCAACATGTTGGCAGTTAGCAAGAGGATAGACTTGCCACAATGGGTAAACTTTAAGATGCACAAAATCCTAAAACTAAAGGGATGGGCACAGGTGGTGTCCTCAATGGCTCTCTGGAGCACGGCTACTCCACAGAGTGGCTTTGTGTTCAGCAATGTTTTAACCACTCCGTTGGTCGAAACTGTAGTTTCTCAGCCACATCAGTATCGAGAACTCAGTGTCCTCTCAGGGCAATTTAGTGATGAGATATTCCATTTCCATGGACAGCACAACTTATAAAAACATTATAACCTATTTCCACTGATCAGGTTGGGGCAGATATAACCAGGAGACAGAATGACGAAATGGTAAGAGCCTGGGGTTCTGGAGTCTGACTGAGCTTCAGTGTTGCCACCTTAACTCATTACCTATGTACATTTGGGCAGATACCAAGTCCCCTCTGCTTCAGTTTCCCCATCAGTGATAAGAAGATAATATTAGTAGTAACCTCATAGGATTCTTGTGAATTTAATTTCTGACCTGTTTAGCTTAAGGCTTGGCTCATATTCATTAATAATGATTACTATTAGCCCCAGTCCATAGACCAACTCCTTGAACAGCAGAAAGGAAGGGAAGCCATGATCTTATGATGTCATTCCTCAAGTCCTTCCCTACCTGACAAGTGTTCACTCATCAAACCAAAGTGTGATGTGGTCTGTTGGCTTACTCCTTCAGGGTCTTCTCATTTCTTTGAGGCGCTTGACAGATGCTTATTTCTCACTAACCCTCACGGTCATCTGGGATGACATGATGAATGTTTTCAGGGTAGAATAGCCAGTATTGCTTTCTATAGTCACATATATGGAGGTATGATTTTTCTGGATCATTCTGGCCTATGTTTTCTCCCTTTCAACATCTTTCCTTTTTCTCACTCCCATTTAGTGAGATACTTTTCTCAGCATGAAGCAAAGGCGCACCTCTGTGCAGTATTACAACCCAGAATGTTTATACAAGAAGAAGGACAACCAGAACAGCAGAGCTTGTAGATCCTTATAAATCCCAGGGGTACACATGATTTTTAGCACCAAGGGGATCTCTCACCAGTCGCTTTTTCAGGGTTGTTGCACATGAAGCATTGCCATGCTCCTGCTGCTTCGCTGAAACCAAACACATCAAAGAATCTCACTTCTTCCAGATGGAGTTGTACCTGGTCCAGATCCTATTTCAGGAGCACAAAGCACAAAGAACATAAGATTATTTGCTTCTACACAAAATTCTGGGATGCAGAAGGCCAAGGACAGGAAAGGAGAACACTTGCCTTGGGCAACCTTGGGAAAGTGCAATGATGCAAACTCTTCCAATGGAGTTCTTTTAAATGCAGTGGAAAATAAGCATGGGCCCCCAGATGTCTGGTGGGGTTCTGTGTCAGAGCCTGAAGTGAACTCAGAATTTCTAAAAAAAAAAGGGAGTATCTGAGTAGCAGTGTGAATGCTACTGGAAATTTTTGTCCTTTATTTACAGTTTACATAAAATTGAGAATCAATTATTGATATTGGAAATTATTTTGCAGAGGACTGATGGGGACTAGGGGGGAGGGCTAATCCCTCTGCCACTGGCTCCAGCACTCTTTCTATTTTATGCTTTATCTTAAAAGTGCATGCAAATTTTGCATTCTATTCCATAGTACAATTGTATTTTAATGGAAAATAATGTCTTAAATTACTTATCAGTAAATTAATTACCACCCCATTGTTGAGTAGAATTGACACACCAAGAAGGCTGCCATGTTCTACATGCCCCTGTGGCATCTTGCCAACGTACTCCTGTTTAAAAGGCAGAGAGAGGTTCCATTACACTGTAAATGGATGGAGAACTATTAGCCTAACCAAATTAAATAGCTTTACTGCCCTTTTGAGGTTTCCCTATTATGTAAATGACTTGTATCCTCTATGAAAGGGTGGCCAGAACTGCACTCTGAAGCGCTTGCTTTCCCAAGAGGAGTTTGATCTCCTTGCTGGCCTTGCACGTTACCTGCCCAGCAGACTCACATCTGTCCTCAGTTGAGCTGTGATTTCATTTCCTTTCCTCTGGCCCTCACACTCTTATCTTCTGTGCACAGAACAGATCTTAACATACCCAAGAACTCAGGGATGGAGGCACTGTTTATGGTGAGTCTAAACTGGAGAATGTTCAGGTGGCTACCCAGTTTTTGTTTCCCAGGTCTACATTTCTTTTTTTTTTAAAAGATTTTTTTTTTACTTTATACAAGAACTGGGGTACAGGACAGAGACATGGGAGGATGAGAGGATTCACCAGAGACAGAGTGAGGAGCAGAACAGGTAGACGGACTGAAGACACTGCTAAGGGGAGCAGCGGGCAAGGCAGAAGAGGTCTGCTGCGCCATGTGGGTATCTCCCTGGCCGGCTGGGAATTGAACCCATGCTGCAGAGGCTGTGGACAGCTTCACAGCACTGCATTCAACCTGTTGTACCACCAGTGAGGCCCCAGGCCTACATTTGCTTTCTTTACTTTTCCTTGTTTAGCCATCACAGAGAATTAATTTATTCTTATGTAAAGTCAATAAATAATTCCTCCTATCCTGGTTCTACACAATGCTCATAAAGGGGCCTGGCCCAAGTCTATATTTCTTGATAGAAGTGAGGACATTGTTAGATTCTAAGCTCCTTAAGAACAAAACTATCTCTATCTTGTTTAACAGTTGTACCAGAGTCTCACCCAGCATCAGGAACAAATTAATATCATTGGCTTGCAGGCCCACTGTTAGGATTTCCAAATAATCATATAAATGTTAATAGCAAACTTTCAAGGCATTCTTTTTCTTTTATTTTTTCAACATTAATCTCGTTATTTCTTGCAAACTCACATATGGAGATGGAAAAATCATCCAATTTATTAGGAAAAAGAAGAAGCAGTAGTTCAATCTGAAAACTGTAAGATGCTCCATGTCATCAACTCACCACCCTAGAAAGAATTAGCGAGGGTACTCAAACTTATCAGTGAGAACTGCTTCAACATGGAGTAGCCTGTTTGCAGAATGCATGCTTTGGGTGAATAATATTTTGTGCACTGCTATACTTTGCCTTCTTTTTTGGGATTCTGTTATCCTATACTGAGGTAACAATGGTTTACAGCACCATAGTCTTTTACCATTGGGCCCTTTACCTCCTGTGCTCCTCTCTTTCTACCCATCACTTCTGGTAACCTCAAGTCTACAGCCACATATTTAGAGTTTGTTTTGGTTCAGTGTTTCTGTTCTAAAGGGAATTCTTTTTTTGAGAACTTTTACATTCACTGAAACATAAACAAAATGAGGGCAGAGATTTTCTTGGTTGTATTGCTGTGACCTGAACACCTTAAAGTCCTGTGACATAAACATATTTTGCTATTTTAGGGAACATCAAGGAAATATTTGTGGAATAATGGAAGGCAGAAACTGGAACGAGAAGTGACTACTTTCCGAGTGCTTTTTAGCAAGATTACTGTGGCTCACATTTTGGGGTTGGACATTATGGAGGCTTGACATGTTGAATACAACAGATTGAGTTACTATCATTCAATATATTTTTGGCATTACAATAGACACTGCATATATAGAATATCTTTGCAAAACTGATTTCAAATGTGGAAAAAAAACTAATTTCAGTGGAAAAAAAAGGACACTTTTTCAAAAGCATGCTCCCAGGATAAAGGCTGAAGAAGCACCTGGGAGTTTCATAGGTTTCAAAGGATGAAATCCATATTAAAATTTATGGGGGAAAAGCAGATGTTCATAAATATCAGTTTCAGAACTGTGAAGTCTCTGAAGTCTGTATCTGGCCATTGGCATGCAGATCACCGCTTTATTTCCTGCACAATTAGGGACCAATTTTTCATTCACCACAAACACTGCTAGTAAACAAAGTACTTAAGCCAATACTTAAGGGTTCCTTTATTTTTCCTTCTGAGACCAGAAAGGTCCCAGGTTGTTGCCTATAATCCACATTTGTCTTGGCAAAAAGTTACTTTGAAAGTTTTAGACAGATGGCAAGCTGTCCTCTCCAGTGTTCAAGTTCTGAGTCAAAGCAGCTTACTTCTTTAGAGGATTTAGGTGTTGTGCAAAAAGGAACCGAGGGGAGAAGGTGGCAGGTAGGCCTAGGAACTGCTGAGGTCGGCGCAACAGACAACTTTGAAAAGAAACACAGATAAGCACACGATGTTCTAAGTACCGGTGGAAAATCAAAGGGAAATACATTGCAAAAAGCAAAACAAGCGAACACAAACCAATAGAAGTGACACTTAAGGTTTTGGGATTTTGATTCTTTCAGTGCCTCAAGTCATTATTTCTCTCTCCTACTTATCTTCTTTACTTTGCTGTGTCCTGTAGCAGTTCCAGGTCTTACTCAAGAATTGCTATCAATATAAAGTTTCTATTTTTTCCCTCCTGCCACCACCCTTTATGTCCACAACTTGGGTGAGTTTGGAAGCAAGACACTTCCCACCTAATGCCACAAGAGAATGCAGCCCAGCCAAAATCTTGACTGCAAGCTAGTGAGATCTGGAGCACAGGACCCAGCTAAACCACAGCAGACTCCATCCAAGCAAACTGTCAGATAACAAATGTAATCAGTTTTAAGCTGCTACTTTTGTGGTTGTTTGTAATACAGCATTTAAATCACTACCTTGGTTGTGTCATGAAGAGTAAGGAAAAGTGATACACTGTTGACCAATTCTCCATGACAGTGATGATTCTGCTTCGAGGGGTCACCTTCTCCCACACACACTCCAAATCAGGTTTCCATAAGAAACAAAGAATACTGGGCCTCCCCGGTGGCGCAGCAGTTGAGCGCTGGGTTGCGAAGCTGCCCGCGGCCTCTGCGGCGCTGGTTCGATCCCTGGCTGCTCCCCGGCCACCGGAGGAGGGTCCCACATGGCACGCAGACCTCTCCTGCCGCCCGCTGCTCCCCTCAGCAGTGTACTTCGGTCCTTCTGCCTGCTCTGCTCCCCGCTCTGGCTCTGGTGAATTCCCTCGCCCTCCCGCGCTTCTGACTGTACCCAGTGCATGTATAAACAAAACGAACAAACAAACAAATAAATAAATAAAGCATGCCTCTATTTAAAAAAAAAAAAAAAGAAACAAAGAATACTGAGGTACACATGATTTTTGATGAGTTACACGGAAGTTGTAAGCATGCACTAAGGAGGATTTTCCTGATGGACACCATCTAATTCAGAGAGGATAAAAGCCACTGTAGGGAAAATGATGTTTTTAAGCAGCCGATTAAAAGAGTATGTCTCCTGTTTTAGGAAAAAAAGCCATTTATGGGTATAGGAATTTGCAAAACTATATAAAAATTCTCTTGTGAAGCCTCTTTGGGGAGAAATAAGCCGTGTAGCATGGAAAGGTGAGAGGTGGTTTACAACACTGTTTTGATGACAGTGACAACATGAGTCAATGGTCTGGAGACCCTACAAGTGCAAAGTGACCTCTGGATTGTATAACCTGGTCTAGGTACTGTGAGAGGACATTGGGAAGCAATTTTTCAGAACTCAGTGAAAGTGTGCATCTGGAAGAACTTTGGCACATTCTGGCACATTTTGAT
The DNA here is from genome assembly GCF_964194135.1 of Talpa europaea. Taxonomy (NCBI): domain Eukaryota; kingdom Metazoa; phylum Chordata; class Mammalia; order Eulipotyphla; family Talpidae; genus Talpa; species Talpa europaea. Next base: position 26,630,708 of record NC_140070.1, read on the forward strand.
TCTGTTCTAAAGCTTTGTGTGCACAGATATGAAAGAGGATTGCTTCATGTGTTCTGTGTGCCTGTGCTTCATAGGATCAACTCTATGTAGCACACACTTAAACGATGCTTTAAGAAATGGAGACTTAAAAAAAAACACAAAAACATCAATTCCAAAGAGCACCTGCACCCCTATGTTTATAGCAGCACTGTTTACAATAGCTAAGCTTTGGAAACAACCCAAATATAGATGACTGGATCAAGAAGATGTGGTACATATATACCATGGAATATTACTCAGCATTCAAAAGAGATAAACACATGCAATTTGCAGCAACATGGATGGAGCTGGAAGGAATCATGCTCAGCAAAATAAGCCAGAAAGAAAAAGAAAAATACCGGATGGTCTCACTCATAGCAGGAATCTAGAAAACTTAAATAAGGGACCAGGAAAATGAATAACTATAAGAAAGTGAAAATCAAAATCAACAAAAAACTATGAACCAGAGACACTTTTTGGGGGGTGGGGGGCGGGAGGGGAGGGATTGGGGTTAGAATGGGGGGGTTGCAATTGTATGGGGAATATAAAAATAAAATTTATTATTTAAAAAAAAAACAATCCGCCAAAGTTTCACATGATAGTAAGGATTTTATTCTTTTATGGTATTTTTTAGAGTACATATTCTAACTATATGGAGCCTAAGGTATGAATTAGACTTATGGAGGAGAGAAAATTAACAATTCATCTTTACTTGGCCCTACATTGTATTGACATAGTGTCTGCTTAAAAACGCTGTATGTTTGATGAATAAATTAGTAAAAGAGACTTTGAGAACATCTGTGCTACAATATTTTGAGGGAAAAAACAAGTTTCTAAATAGTGTATAGAGTTTGAAATCATCTTTAATAAAAAAATTCTGGCTGCATGGAAAGTTCTAGAAGAATAACTGTTGGAGAGAATAGTGGTTATATTTCTGCATACTAGATTTCTGGGGATTTTAAAAATCAATTCTATTTGCTTATTTGTTCAATTTATAATAATTTTTTAAAATAAAAAAATCTGTGTTATAATTAAATTTTTAAATTTATTTCAATTCTGAAATATGTTATTACTGAACTCAATTCATAGCACTTAGTACTCATAGCTCCGGTGACAGGAATCAAGGATAAATGGATGGAGATACAGTTCTGTATTTCAAGGATATGGGCAGGTCATTCATTAGGTTCAGTATTCCTTACAGAGGAAGCTGGAAGACATTTTCATTTGTGTTTGGTTTTGATTATTGTAAAGCTTCTTTTAGTGTGACTATTTTGGTCCTCAACTAGTTTAAAGCTTCTTAGTAAGACTGATTTCTATATTAATTTGTAGCTTCTGAAAATATTTATTATGTAGCACTTTGTCAGTAATATTTGCTTCACGAATTTCTATTAATTTTTACTAATCAAGACAGATTTTTATCTCTAATTTTAGGTGTTTGATTTTCATGTTGATTCAAATATGACCATAAGCCCTTTCAGAACTTTTTTTTTTTAAAAATATATACTTGCCTCCCTATGGTAATTTAATTTTATAAAGCAAATTTTAAGGTTAAAATATTAATAATTGAAGAATCTTTGCCTGACTCAATCAATATGATGTGGTGACTGCTTGCTTTCAGCACCCTCATCATTTCCAAATCACCAGTTCTCAAAGGATTTGGCTTCCATTCTCCTTGGGCAATGTTACAAACATCAGCTTCCACCCCTGAAAGTCTAACCTGATTAAATGGTCAGGCTGGGAATCTGCATTTCTAAACAAGCACCCCCAAGTTATTCTGATGTGCACTGACTGGGAAATTAATCCTACACCATTGGAAACAGATGTGGGACTGGCCGATCTGGGTTCATTGATTGGTATTTGAAGAATTTGTGCCTCCTCATGTGCATATGTTCATACTTTTCCACAATGGTATGGTTTTGTATGACAAAATATACAATCTGGTTGCAAGGGCAAAAGTTCCATTCTTGAAAATCAGAGATGTTATTATTCCAAATTGTTCAACATGGAAGAAAGAGATGATGTGTGAAAGTTGAATTCACTGGGTTTTATTTGAAACTTGGCAGAAGGCTGGTATGTGTGGGGAGGGAGGTGGGCAAACAGGTGGGTGCCAGACTCTAAGCAGAGGCAGCAAGGGTGCTGCTGGAGGAACTCACGGTAAGTTTCAGGATTCAACATGGATGTCATCCATGTGCTACGGCCCACTGTTTCTCCTTCTATACCAGATTAGTAAGCGAACTCTAGGTACATCAGACTCTATGGTGTCAATGTGGGCAAGCTTCTTACTATCACTACAGGACATGAAATAGATTCAACTTGCTTCCTATTTTTTATTCCTGGTATGTTGGGGAGAACAGAAATGCTTCCTGGCAAGTCAAGCAATTCTGACTATGGGTCTGACTTGAAGAGATTGGAAAAAAACACTCATTTTGATTCACTGTGGGAAGAAGTGATGAAAAACATTTTCATTTCAAAACAAATAAGATAGAATATTGGATTGGTTCAAAAAGTCAAACTTTCATACTAACCTAAGGATTATAAAAAATAATCTGATTATGTTGATAGAATGTTGGCAATAAACATGACAAGTATTTAAATGAAGCAGTTTATGGAAAAGTTAATATAAGAATATGGATTGAGTAGAAAATGAAGGTGACAAATTGGGTGAAGCTATATAAACGTTCATAAATGTTTGATAAACACATAATCCATTTCTTTATGAATCCAACTTATTTTAAATCTTAACCCAGTAAAACCCGGCAAAATGTTTTTTTAAATACACAGTGGAAGCAAGTGTAAAAGACTACCAATGTTCACAATGTCACAGTAAAAGGTGATCACTGGGTCTGTTGGCAATGAAAACGAGCAGTCACATGTCTTTCTTCTACATAAGAAAGTGGAAAATTGCAAGGGTGCTTTTTCCTAACATAAGGTTGCTACCTTCATTTAATAACAATTAAAAGCACCTAGTATGTCTATAATTAAAGCACCTAGTATGGTACCTGATCACAAAGTGTGTGTGCAAGTTGCAAAAAGTTCATTGGAAAGGCTTTATTTTTCTTCCATTGACAATAGATACCGTGATAACCACATTCCTAAGCCTTGGAGATTATTTGTTGGGGGTGAGGTCCTTCCTTTGTTTAAGAAACACTGATGCCAGTCACCTGTAAATGCATACTTATTTTTTTGTCCTATTTTTCCTCTTTTACACCTGATACCACTTTTATTCATAGACTATATCTCCTGCCTCGCTTTTACATATGTTCTCACTTGTGTGGATTTGATATATGTCTTGGAACAGATCTGCATTGTTGAGAAAGATGTGTTTATTTTTAATTATATGTAAATTACCTGATTTGTATATATGTATAATGTTTGGTGTAATTATCATTTTCACAAATGATGCTGTTGCATAGATAGCATTCTCTTTCCTCCTTGTTTCACTCAAGACTTCTACCAATGTCACAGAGTAGTTAGCTTCTCACCTCTACTGCTGCAGTTACTTCAGAGTGAGCATCACAACCAACCTCACCATCTAGCCAAGCCTCCCAGTCAGCTTGTCCCCACTTCTGCACCTACAGAACTACACATGAAATCCTCATACATGTCCCCCGTGGATGTTCTGGGATAATCACTTTGGTGGGGAGTTGCTGGACTATAGGGGATATGTAAAAGCATAGAGAAAGTATTTTCATGGTTTTGTACAGTTTCAGCTTTCTGAGCAAATTTTATTGAAATTGGGTCCTAGACTAAACGAACAAGCTTTAAAATTAATTTATGACTGCTTAGAAAATGAGAGACCATTCTGAGAGATTTTTCTTCTCAGAAGTATATGTTTACATCTCTCTCTCTCTTTTTTTTTTTTTAAAGATTTATTGATTGATTTATACATACATACATACAAGCACTGGGTATAGTCAGAAGCACAGGAGGGTGAGAGAATTCACCAGAGCCAGAGCGGGGAGCAGAGCAGGCAGAAGGACCGAAGTACACTGCTGAGGGGAGCAGCGGGTGGCAGGAGAGGTCTGCGCTCCATGTGGGACCCTCCTCAGGTGGCCGGGGAGCAGCCAGGGATCGAACCAGCACTGCAGAGGCTGCGGGCAGCTTTGCAACCCAGCGCTCAACCGCTGAGCCACCGGGGAGGCCCTCTCTCTTTCTCTTTTTAAAGATTTATCTATGCACCCAAGAACTGCGGTGTAGGCCAAAGGAGTGTGGAGTAAGAAGATTCACCAGAGACAGAGTGGGGAGCAGAACAGGCAGATCTACTGAAATACACTACTGAGAGGCGTGGGCGAGACAGGAGAGGTCTGCTGTGCCATGTGGGTAGCTCCCTGGATGGCCAGAGAATGAACTCATGCTGTAGTGGCTGCGGATAGCTTCATAGTGCTGTGTCTTAACCCTGCACCACCAGGGAGACCCTGCATTTACATATTAAGGTAGGGCTGAGACCAGTGTTTGGAGACATCCCTGAGCTGTCAAGCTAGAGACAGTCTTATTTTTCCCTGGAGAGATTTGTTTATATCCCAAAGAGTAGTAGTAAGAACTCAGAATCCTCCCAAGAACAAAAGATTTTTTTCTCTTTCTTGCAGAAGATAAGTACGGGAGGCGGTTCATTATCTTATGCAAATATCTAATTCAGATGTTCCGGGTTGCTCACCTACAGTGCAGACCCTAATGTGTACAGGATATCTGATTCTCATCATGCTGCCCCAGGGTTAACAACTGAGGCAAAGGAGAAATGGGGTTGGAGGGGAAGGTTATTTGTTATGAATCATAATAATCTGCTCTGCTCTGGAAACCTTGCTTGCATGCAACATTAAATATTTAACACTATGCATATCCTTAAATTTACTAGGTTATGATAAATTGCTGTCCAATTTGCATCCCCACCACAGAGCATGAAGAATTCCTTTTCCACATCAAAATGGGGATGGCATTCTTTGGCTCTGAAGTTTCTGGAACAATTGCCATTCAACTACCCTTTCTCACATGTGAAATATGGCCATGCTTTTGGTGACCACACACATATTAGATTGCATCAGGGCTTGCAACAGTCTCCAATGACTTCTTAACACACTACTACTTAAACCATGGGAAAAATCCACATCTCTCTAGAAAGCTTTGCATTTTCCTCCATATTTACTGCCTTTTTTTTTTTTTTGTCATAAGAAGCATACCAGGTTCTGGGAATAAGGTCATTCTTTGTAGATACGTTAATTTTAAAACACTAGTGAACACATCAACATTTGGCCAGAGTCTAGTTTTATTTTAAGAAGTATTATTTTGTTGATGTGTTTACTACATGGAGCAGTTAGAAAGGGGTGAAACTTTTTCATGGTTGCTTCCCATGATCTGGAAACTTCAAATGTTTCCTTTAGCCATTCAGTAGACAGAGCAGAGAGCTAGGCATTGGTGAAGCAGCAGTAATCGGGGAGGAGGTGACCAGAAAAGTGGTTCCAGTCAACTATGCTCTATTTACACAAAGAAACATTTTGTAGATGCCAAACTATGAATGAGCTAGCTCTACGTATGTGGACAGATATATTTTAAAGACATAACATTAAACACAGAAATCATATAGCAAAATATATGAGAAATATGACATCACCTATGTAAAAATTTTTAAGCAATAGCACAAATGCATCCATGGAAATAATATGCACCAACCTTTGGAGTATTTATAACAGGTTCTTTACGTAGAGGGAAATATTTGAAGTAAATATGGAAGAAATGTAAATATCTCGTTTATCCTGTGGTGGGATGGGTATCATCTCTCTGCACTGTTCTGATTTTATGTGCTACTTCTTAACTTAATAAAAAATGAAAGTGAGGGAGAGGTCAATGAAACAGAGACCGGCAGGGGTTGGCATCTGTGGGGAAGAAAGTTTCTGCGTGTGTGTGCAGACTTTCTTGGTGCCCTCACATCCCTCACTGAGGATGACTTTTAGTTGTCCTGTATGAAGCTGACCTTGGAGAATCTCTTTTCCTGATTTTTTTTTACTTATTTTTGTGTGGAGCTCTCTATATTAAGGCTTCTTCTAACTAGCTCTTCAAACTTCGAGACAGAGAGAAGCATGAAATGCAAAAGGTCTAAAATAGGTCCTACTGTTTTGTTTTCTAAAACCCAACCAAACCAACCTAAAGCACGCTGACGGCAAGTCCTATCACAGGAAAGTGCTACAGAATGAGTTAAATGACAGAAGTGACACCTAAAAATAAGATTTTTTTTTTCCTGAAAAGTGATATGCTATAATGAATGCAGGTTTTGGAACTAGAGTATCTGTGTTTGAGCCCTGCCATTGTCATTGACTAGAAGTTCTTGGGAAATATCTTAATTTCTCAGTGCTTTCAAAGCACTCCTCCTTGATCTGTAGGCTGACTGTGATCCCAAAGCTGTCTCCTTCAGAGAGCTATTGCCAGAAATAAATTCATAGGTAATTACACTACTTTGTGAACTATAGAGAAATAATACAAAGTAGTGATAATGATGGTGATTTGAACAAAGCAAGAGAGGAAGCTCCTTTTTATGCATATAAAATACAGTGCCTTTGTGTCTTTTACTGGATAAATATATGTAAATCTCTTGAAATGAATGACTTATTTAAGAAACATTGATGGTAGGCGCCTGAGAAACATATTCTATTTTCTAAAAGCAAGTAACATACTTAATGTCTGTTTTTGTTTGTTGCCAAACCTAGGAACATTGGTTGTAATGAGATGCAAACATAGAAGGATGTAATGAAATGTGAACATTTGAAAGGGGAATAATGACATGTGCATGCTTGATGGGGCCATAATGTGATGTACAAATAGAAATGCACATGGAAATGGGCATGGGTAATGTAATGAGATGCATAAATGGATGGGTGTAATGATAAAGGCATTTAGGGGGATGTAATGTGATTTATAAATAGAAACATTAAGTGGGGAGGTGGAAAGGGCAGGTTGTGATAAGAAGCAGAGAGGAAGGATGCAGCGAATGGAGGAGCTAATAATATGTGCATGATGAGGCTGTAATGAGATAAAACTGCAACGGCATATGAGGCTCACAGATGGAGGGAGGTAATGAGCTGTGCAGAAAGGAGGGAATAATGATGAGCATGAAAGGAAGGATTTAATACTATGAACAGAGAAATGGGTGTAAGAAGACGTGAGGCCTCAAAGAAGCAGCAGAAAATGAGGGATAGTGGTGAGGAGATGGGGAATGGCAAGGTGGGCAAACAGAGTGCTTTAATGAGATGTTGAAATTAAAGGGTGCAGTGAGGTGTGCCTATTTGGGGGATAATTAGACACACAGAATTACAATGAGGCACTGGGTCCTCATCAGAGAGATCACAGCATCCAGCTTTTATGAAGGAACTAGAAATGGAAAGAATTCAGAAAAGCCATGTAGATATTTAAATTATTACAAATGTAGAAAGAGAAAACTAAACAGGTTTATTTGACCACAGTCTTGAAGTTCATGAAGAAACAGTTTGATAGGTGCCACTTATGGGGGGCTTACTCTGGTCCTCTCTATCAGTAATGAGATGACAACCAAACATGTCTTCTCAAGTCTCCTTCCTGGCACCCCTCTGAGGGATGTGGATTTGTCTCTAGTTTCTAAATGAAGATCAACTTCAGTGAGATCAACCAGATTCCCAGATTATGTTCTAGTGGAGTTGGAACTCAAACCAGTCAGCTGGGTTTTGAGGGCTTTTGCCTTCCTTTTGTAGTTTCTGTGGAGAAGTCTGAGGCCTCAAACTTAATGGGATCGCTTCTTAGTTACTCTCACAGGCCCACCCCATCAAGGACCATTCACAATACCTCCAGGACTCAGGAATTTGCATTTGAGACTCCTGCTTGCTCTTGGGTCTAGGAAGTACTCAGGGAAGCTAGCCCTAGATGGGTTTTGTGTTAATAATCCCATCAGCTCTGACGAAGACCTTGAAGAAAGGGGCTTACAGGCAGCAGGTAAAATTTGGGTTGCATACAAGGGGTTGTAGAAAGAATTACCAGATCATGGATGACTCATGCAGTGATTCTGTGGACTGTGTTTGGCAAAGATCTTTATAAAAGGACCCCTTCCCCTCAAATTGTTTCTCAATGGGAGCCCAAAGTGATACTGAAAACTGTATAAAAGCATGTAAATGTTTTGAAAATAATTAGACACTAGGAAATATTTGTTTTTGGAAATAAAATAAAAAGATTACTAGTTCTTCTGTAAGCCTCTATTAAGGAGAACAGGGCATTTGTTCTTAGAGTTAAGGGTTTGCCCACTTGTCACTGGCTTGGTGACCATGAGTTGCTCGTTCTGCTCTGTTTGTTCTTGCTCTGCTCCTGTACATCATTTTCTTAAGACAAAACCAGAAATCTAGGTGCAACCTGGATGGAGGTAGGAATGAGACATAGGTTAAGTCATACACTCATCACCTCAGAAAAAGCATACCCTCTGGTGCCATGACAGATCTGGTCAAGACTAGACTTGGAAGAAACAGGAATGTGAACACAGTTCCTGGAACAACCTGGCTATTTCTCTGAAATCCCACAGACACTTTAGACTTTTCTCTTTAATAGTTCCCCATTTAAGTTCCCACTTCTCCCTATTTGGAGGAGATGGCTTTTGAAACAACAGATCACCACTTCCTCAGGTTACTGGTGCCTGATTAAATCTGATTTCCTCCCACTATCTCTTGTCTGTCAAGTTTTGGCTTTCTAGTGTCTAGAAACAGGACCCAGACACAGGTAACAAATCTACAGGCAACTTTCAGGGTTCTAAAAATAAAAGTGAATAGGGTAACTTATGATTGTTCTTCTTGATATATTTAGTATCGAGATATTTAAATTGCTATGATTTTTTTTCTTTAGATTACAAAAAGCCAGAGTTTATATTTTGAAACGAGTGTTTTGCTTGGATGGCTGCTCACAGTATAGTTCCACAGTGCCTGCTCAAAATGTTTTCAGAAGTTTCTCTTGGAATTGTCTTTAGTGTATTCTCACGAGTCACATAAGAAATAGACACTAGTGAAAGTTAACTTTTAACCTGGAAAGCTATCATTCAGTTTGAGCAGTCCAGTCTTGTATAATGGACCTGGGCCTGGATACACTTTGGCTTTTGTGAAAATAAAGTTCATTCTCAAAATATGAAGCCTTTGCCACGCCTTTTGCATGGAGGGCTCTTGCAGAGAAAGCTCAATAAAATCTTATCAGTTACCGTTTATTGAGCTCTTACTATCTGCCAAGCACTTTCCCCAGGATTTTACATGTATTAGCTCTTCGAAGTCTCATAATCTTCCCTGTGAAGTGGTACTAGTATTTTCTGCACTTCACAGATCAAAAAGGTGAGGCATAGAGGACTTAAATAAAACCCAAATAAAAGAACTAGCAAATGATGGGGCCAGCATTCAAACCCAGATCCTGCGCTTCTAACCACACTCCCCCTTGACTTGAAAAGAGTTGCTGTTTAGTTTCATAGTTGAGTGTCCAGCATCTGCAGGCTTTCACACAATATCCATGGCAGCATTGAGGGCAAAGAAAAAATTTACTCATGTGCTCACTATTTAAGAAAAGAACCTAAACCACTATTGGGTTAGAACAGACATTTCAGGGGGACGACATACCTTCATTCCCCCAGGAATAGAGTTATTTTGTTAACTATTTTCTAAAGGTTTTTTTTTTTTTTTTTAATTTCCTTGCTGATGCAGAACATCTGGCCGACTGTGAAGGAATGTTCACTGCAGTAGTAAAATGGACATGCTTCATTATCAGACAGTCTGGCTTGTGAAGCCAGAAGGATATACAATGCATGTGATAACCAGGATTTAGACTTAACTGAGAAAATATTTCTATGCCAATTTTGATTTCTTTAAAGAAACTTAAGCACAACATAAATACTGTAAATGGTAAATGTGGCTGGTCTTTAGGGAGATATTAATAGTAGGTACTAATTAGCTTAGTGTAAGTGTAATGATTTTCTAATTTTTGAAATGATGAATGGAGCTGTCTACTCGGTGTGTACAAAATCACATGCAGTCACTAATAGAATGGGCCTTGTGTACAGAATTGTTAACATGAGGGCCTCTAGAAGTTGTTATAGCGGATGGTTGTTAGGGAAAAGAAATAAGCAGTGATAGTGTTTAGGGAGGCTGAGTTGAGAATCTGGCTGGACTTCCAAACCTAGTAGTCCTAAGGCATTAGTGAAAGTCTTGCTTGTAAAAGTTTCCAGAATTCATGTCAGTCTCAAGACTTTTTTTCTTGGAGCCTCTCCTCTGACGTGAATCACATCAGTCCCAGGTAAATAATTACGTGGCCATGATGAAGGGGTGGAGTCCACAGATACTATATACTCTGTGATAAAATTCATTTGTGCTTCAGCTAAAACATTGCAAGGCTGGTGCAGGAAATGTGGTGTGAACACAGCCATGGTTACAGATGTTGCTGACACTTTACCTTGGCCAGCCGCCCTGGAGAAGTGGGATGACCTTGGCCCTGGTTCCCAAGGGGAATAATAGAGCATGTGTGGGGCCGGGGAGAAGCAAAAGAGAAACTTGGCATAAAGTCATCATATTCTTCATCCAGAAAATAATCTTTTTTATTTTTTTAACTGTGCTTTATGATCTTTCTGTTTCTATCAGGTTTCCGATGTATAGTCTCTTCTTCGGCCCTTTAAATCTTTCCCTAGACTCTGTCTTTCCCCTCTATCTCTCAAATGAAAACCATTCATTGTTTCATTACCACAATCTAAGACAAATCTCAAGCCTAACAGACTCCATTATAGCACCTGAACAGCTGATCACTGCTGAGAAAACCCTATTTACATTTACTTTTAACTCATTGTCTCAGATCCCAAAAGGAAGCCCCCCACTGCCTGACAGTCCTTCTATATTCTCTGGGCAATTCACGGTTCCTTTCTCTGATATTGTTATCTCAGACCTACATTCCCTTTTCTTCCCCACTTGACTTTCAGTTGATGGTCTCTTATTTCACTGAAAAAGTTGCAAAGTCATGAAAAAGAACTCACTCATCTTTCCACCATCAAATTCCCAAATTGATCTGGGTCTGTATACAATCATTTTTTTCTCATCTGCTTATCATTCCCACCTTCTTGTGACATTATCCCACAACTTACAAACACGCTCTGATTTTTTTATTTTAAAGTACCTCCATGGGTGGAGGAAGTCTCATTACCAACTCATTCAGCATTAAATTTTTTTAAAACTATACTAAAATTTAATAGCCCACAAAAGCTGTAATTTAATCTGACAGTAAAACACAAGAAGTAATATTAGAGCTGGTGTAGTATATTATATATTTTAGCTTTGAAAGCCGTAGAAACCAGTTATCCCAGTTTTTTCCTACAAAAGGCCCATTTTTTCCAAAGCATTATGCACAAATAATTTTAATTAGAATATCACACCATTAAACTTATAAGAACAGTTCTCTACATGTGCTGTGACTCCTTCCTCGTTACTCCTTCTCATCCCGCCACCTATTCCTGTCCCAGCCTTAAAACTCCATCAGAGCAGCTCTTTCTAAATGGCTCAAATGGTTGGACGCTGTTATGTGCATCTGTTCCTTGACTGGGTTTCTGAGCTTCACCAGTTCCCTTCTCTCTCATTCTCGGTCACTGTCTTGAACTCTGTGACCCCCATGTTCCTGTTTCTTTTGCCTCTCGGCTCTTGTCTGTGCTCAATCCTGAGCTGGGCTTCTACTGTTTTATCCTCTTTCCTGATTGCTTTCATTCCCGCATGACTTTCACCATCTTCATGCTACCCACGCCCCCACTTATATTTGACGTAAACTTCTCCATATTGGCCAACTAGACAATTGCAGACACTTAAAATTTAAGATGTCCCAGAGTCTTCTTCCATCTCTGCCTTCTCCCGCTTGCCTCTCCAAATAGCTATTTTTTTTTCCAGCTTTACACCTCAGTGACAAGAAACTCAGCATCAACCTGGATTCCTCATTCTTTTTCACTCATGCCCATCATCAGTTTGTTATGCCACTTTTCTCTCCAAAATTTACACTGAACGTGTCATCATTTCTATCCCTGCAGTACTCTCCCTGATTAAGCTGTTTTCTTGTTGGCTGGATGACTTTCGTGATGTCCCTGATGCCACTACTAGCCCTTTCTGGTTGGCCTTTACTCAGCTGAGTGAGTGATCTTTTGAAAACAGGCTGGGTGACCTCTTTTGCTCAATACTCTTTGGTGACTTTCCATAGACTTCACCAAGGTGTATAAGTTAGGGAAGAATTTCCTAGGCAAACCCTTTAGTCTCCACTGACTTCTGCTCACTGGGCTCCACCCTGATCCTCTGACTTCTTCCAACACTGGGAGAGGGCCTGAGTTCTTGGGTGGCCCTGACCATCCATCCACAGTGATTAGGAAGAAAAAATTGTTATAATTTTCACTTTATTTTTCATCTCATCCTCTGAAATTCCTACTTCTGAATGTTTTATAATGAAATTAATAAACACAATAATACGTGTATGTAATTTCTAAGTAAGTAAATATAAACACTGAGGGTGATTGCTCAAAATCACTTTGTGATGGGATGTGCAATTTCAATTGGGTGGAGAATGCCAAATTTTGCTTTCTTTTCTTCTGTTTCTTTTGTTTGTTTTTCTTTTTTGGTCTTAAGGCCTTTGTGTAAATTTTTTCTCTGTGCCAGGAAAACCCATCTGACAGCAGCTGAGAGAAGCCTTCCCTGACCACTCAACAAATGTTCCCATCCCTCATCACTTTCTTCAGGTACTTTATTCTTACATAGTAGCTACTGTGTTTGTTTACTTGTGTATTGCCCATCACCACTGGGGCAGGATATGATGGCTTATTTCTGGTTTCTGTGCAGTATTTGGCAAAGAGCAAACATTCAAAAAACCATTTTAACTGAATGAATGAACTTGGACTCATGTTTACCATGACTTCATGGTGATTTTTTTCTGTCTCCTCCATGTTGTCATTCATGTCATGTGCCTTACATGGAACCATTTCCTTCTCTCTTAAAAAACCCAGACTGTATTTCACTGTCCAACATCCTCCCTAGTTCATCTCTGGCACTTGTGTCTGCATCCACATCTTATATCCCATTTACTCTCCCAAACCCCTTGCCTCCCCTTTCCTGTCATGATTTGTAGTCCTGATGTAGTTCATCCCTTAATCACTGGATTTTCCCCTTGACCCCAGTTTCTTTGAATAGAATCTTATTTACTCCTTTTTTCTCTTTACTTCACTCTTGCTTCTTAAATGTTACCTATCAGAATTTCCCGGTTCTGAACTCACAACTTAAAAGCCTAAACCCCCCACCCCCACCCCTATACTAGGTTCTGAAATCCCAAACTCAATTCCTATCTATTCCATTCTCACCTAACTTGCTCTGAAAGGGTGGTTTAATGCAGCTTACTCTCACACACACAAGGATTCCTTGAGGCTGCTTTCCCTGGAGCCGATCTATAACACTGTCACTTACATCACACATGTAGACTTCAATTTCTCCTAAGAATTTGAATAGTTACACCTTGCCTATAATAAGCCCAATTCTTATTTACTTACTTATGCATTCATTTAGCCAGGCACCATATTAACACCACAACCCAAAACACTACATTCAAGCCTTTGTGGGCATCAGAAGGTTTCCCTTTGCTCTGCCCAGAATGGGTGGTGCTTCAGTCTTATTGATGCTTTGACACTACCGCCAATTACCCTGGGAGATTTCAAGTGTGTTTGTAGCATTGTGGATTGAAAACAAACCTCCAAATGTTAGCCAGATTGGGCACATCTTATTTTAGCAATAAACTCAATTTTCTTCTTTCCATAATGGCCATAGTTTTGAGACTATTTCTATGGCATATGGAATTTCTCCATGCTTTGGAAACTGGGACATGTGTGTTAATAAATGACAATTTTCTTTCAAATTCCAGTCCTTTAGCAATGCCCTAGTCAATTTTGTCAACTGCCTTGTCCTCTGCTAACCAGAGATGGTCCCCTTGAAGGGTTGGGCACACGTGCCCTGGGATAGGATTATTATTAGTATTTCTTGTCAATCCATGGAGGCCACGATCCTCAGTCTTATATGAATTTTCTGTCTACCTTACTAAAGTCTTTATTTAGTCATAAAAATCATTTTAAGACAGATTCTTTGTATTTTAGTGAACAGTTCATTTACCTTTACATAAACTATTGATACATAACTAAAATAGGTACTTTTGTAATATTTCCTTGATTACAAAAGAAACACACACTTAGAGAAGAGAAAATTTAGAAAATGCTAATCCCATCAACTAGAGCTAACCAGTGCTAACATGTTGGTATATTTCCTGTTAGTTATTTTAATGGGCAATCCTACAAATAATCCTCACATTACATAAATAATTTTGTATCCTGAAATGTGGTATTTGACATAAATAAATATTGTTTTGTGTCATTGAACTGTTCTTATAAATATGATTTTTCATGCTTTCTTAATATTCTTCCATCTATCTAGTGCTTTCATCCTCCCATCTTTAGACATTTAGGCTACTTACATATATCAGTCCACAATACTTTTTGGGTGTATTTTAAATTTTGTACACATTTCAGATGATTTCTTTAGGACAGACTCCTAGTAGTTTAGAATCATCATGGCCTGCATTGGAAAATTGTTGAAATGAAAAATGTTGAAATAATTTATACACTAACTGGAAATGTGAGTGTCTAAATTCCATTGCTTTAGCCAGCACTGATTATTGTCTTTAAAAAAATGAATTAAAAAGAGAATTGTTATTTTTTGATAATTTTAACCATCTTTGACTACTGAGTCGAAATACTTCTTTAAGACTGAGTCACCTTAGAGATATTTGCTCATGTCCTTGGTCATTAAATTTTGCATGAACATGCTTAGAATAGAGAAGAACCAGGGATACTGGTGACAGTCCTGATGTCACCTTGGTATGTGCTTCTGCTAGAGTTCTGCCACTGACTTGCTATGTGACTATCAACAGTTCCTTTGCTTCCAGCCTTAACATCTGGAAATGACAGGATTCATTTATTTATTCAATTGCTTCTCATTATTTATGGAGACTTTGCCATATGCCAGGTACTGTGTGACCATGGAAATACAATGGTAAACATAATGCAATCCTTACCCCCAAGGACTTTGCAATTCAATAGATATCTTTCTGTTGATTTTCAATTTTAAAATTCTATCAAAAAACAATTGCAATAACAAACTCATCAGAACATTATATTTAGACACTCAAGCATTACCCTCAGAACTCAGGAATTTCTTCCTTCTTCTTGGATCCTAATTCACATGACTCCATGTTAATTCCATTAGAGCAGCAGATACATACCCCATCAGTTTGAAATCAGCAGTGTATGTGTACACTAGAACATATGGTGAAAATAAAGCAGACTTTGGGCCATTCTCACAGCTCTTTTGAATTTGGTGGGCAGAACATTTCATAAAATGTAGAAGAAAATCCATTTGATTGAGAAAAATCCAGGCGGATCACTTTGCTTCATAATATACATTCCAGATATCAAATTTTTTCTATTGCTTAGGAATAAACCAAATTATAAAACTTCAAGACTTTGAAAACGTTTTAGTCTTCATTTAATTTTTTCCTAGAGGACTATTTATTGGTAGAAAATAGAAGAAATATGAATAAATGTACTTGTTAGCATACACAAAAATGCTTTGCCAAGTTTTAAAAAAATCTCTTAGGAGTTGAAGCAGCCTGCCAAGTTTTAATTTAGTAGTTGCCTCTAGTGAAAATGAAGTTCACAATGAAAAATTTATATGAATTTGAGACATTGTCTTTTTTTTTCTTTACATCACTTTTTTTTTTTAAACTAAGAAAATATTTAAGTTGGTTTACATCACTGTACTTGTTTTAGGGGTTATAGGTTCATATCTCTACAAATGTATGTTTTCACATCAAGCCCATTACCAATACCCCAATAATCTTCCAACATGCTCCTACCCTACCACCCTCCCCTTGTGGTTATTGAGGGATAATCATCTTTAAACATGATGCAACAGTTCGAATTTGAGTGAAATATGCAAAGAATTCCATTCTACTTATATGGATGCAATTGTGGTATTTCCTTTATTCTTAACACAGCACTTTCAATTCTTAATCCAATGCCAAAAAATAATATTGCAAGAGTTGGACGCATCTTCAGTGTCTTACAGACATTCTAAATAAACTTGTGATTAGTCACACCATTTCCCATCCTTTCACAACCATTTAGCATTCAAGCTTTGAGATAATATCACATTACAGCAGTTTTTGGTTAATGTACTGCTTGTGTGTACAGTGAATTCTCTTAATATTGGTGGGCTTTTGGGACCATGACTATTTACCCCCAGAACCTCTGGTTTGCTCAGTAAGGATCTAATGCTAATTACTGGGTTTCTTGAGGCTAAAATAAGAATAACCTGAATCTTTGAGTATGGGAAGGGCTTAGAGATGCTGGTAGTATTTACTAAGGAGAGCTCCATAACAATTCTCTATTCTCATTGTATTTATTCTCCCTGAATGATTCATTCTACTTCCATCACATCAAGTGCTAACTAAGTCTCCCAGTCATATCTCTAGTTGTGCTCTTCTTTGAGGTCCAAACTGGCATTTAATCACCATCACCACTGGGGTATCCACTCAAACAATTCAGATTCAATATACATAAACCAGAATGCTTTATCCTTTTCTGCCACATCAGTTTCTCTTGTGGTTCCTCTTTTTTTATTTTATATTTTTCATTTATCTGTTTTTGATCTTTATTTATTTTATTTTCTATATTTTTTACATCATTTTTCATTTTTGCACAATGTATGCACAATGCATTTTCATCTTGGTTATATTCCCCATACAATTCAGATTCCTCAACCTGCTAAAGATGGAGCTTCCATATGATCCAGCAATTCCACTCCTAGGTATTTACCCAAAGGACACAGAACATTAATTCAAAAGGGCACCTGCACCCCTATGTGGTTCCTCTTTTACAGAATGAAGCTATCACTCACTCAGTCATATAATGCACCTGGACCATGTTTGATTTGTCCATTTTCCTTATCAGGCAACAAGTCTGTTGATTCTATCACTTTAACACCTCTCCTTCTTATAACTTCTAATCAGACCTTCAGGTCACAATCCCAGCTTACTAAGTAAGGGTCTACAAGACCTGAAACTGACATTGATGGTCATGTTTGCACACACCTAATAGCAGCTCAGAGTCACATGCAAATGTAAACTCCTGATATGACTCCCCAACAGCCCTTGTGATCAACAGTCTTCCATGTCTCCTAGGGCCTTCTTCTCATGTGTCCCTCAGATAAGACCCATGTGGAACTCACTAAATTTCCTTTCTTTTTGGTTTGAATTTACCATCTGGTCTTAGCCTGAGAACCTCAAGAATCTGGAGACCTAAATAAAGATCCATTGTCCCATGTCCCACCTCTCTGCTTACACCCTTCTGTGACCTCCACGTGTGGCCCCTCGGGGTTTCCAGGTGCTCCCTCAGGACACAAGAGTACTAGGCTTCTCTATTTCAATTTCCCTGTGGTCCATTGTTGAACCAGCTCACTTTCCAACACCTTGTGCTCCACTGAACAAATGTTCCATTTAACAAAGTCATAAGCTGGCCTACTGGTAGTGCCCTGCCATAAATTGACTCTAGCACCACTTGAGAATCATTACTCAATACAGGCTTTTTGATTATGATAAAAGAGGGTCAGAGAAACAGGGGGGAAATTGAACTGAAAAAAAGGCAGACTTTTAAAATAATCTTGAACCTTGAACATGTCTAAGGAAAAAAGCATTTACCTTCTGTCGTGGAAATGTAGACTCCATCATGGCTGCTTCAAAGCTGTGAGCACCCTCTGCCCGCGTCTTCTCCCACAGAGCTCGGAGAAACTGCACAGAGTGGCTCTGTATGGACAGGGGCTCAGGAAACAGACTCTAAAAGGTATTAAAGAAAACAGCATTGTCTCTAGTTTCAATGATACTTTTTGACAACAGACACTATTTAGAACCTTGATGTTATTCATATCTAAATAAAACCACAGATAAATTCCCTTGAAAATCAAACATAGCACAATTCAGACTTTCCATTTTTTAACAGAAAATTTAAATTATTGCATAGGATTTTCAGGGCAGTCGATATTGATACTATAAATACACCAAGCTTTAACACAGTGCTTACCTCCATAATTTCCCAACCATGTTACTTCATTGGAAAATGATTGATATAAAAATTCATATTTATTTTTTCAAAGATTTAATAATCAAGGTATGAAATTAAAGCTGGAATACAAATATCATTTATATTTATACGGAATAGATCATGAAGAATAGAAGTTAAATAACTCAAGAGTTCATTATGCAATTAATCAAATATGAACAGTATGAATCATAGTGGGGGAAACAAAGCCATTTCTAATCTTAAATGCATTATGAATATTCTTAGAGCTTTAAGATATTCTTAAGTTCTAAACTATAAGAGTGTTAATGAAAAGAAACCACGTTTTTATATTTCACTCAAGTCAATGTAAATAAAAATGTTAAAGAACAATATAATTATGTATTTTTACTAATCAATTATGTATTTATTATTATTTCCATGTTGTGATATCAGACTATAAATGTGAGAAGCATTTGAATTTAAGGAAACAATTTTATAAAAATATATAGAACAGCAAAAAAGGTATAAAATTTGATTTATATTCATATAACACCATACATATTATCCTTTATGTATGATGTACAATAAAACAATGCCATTGGTTTAGAAGATCCTTTTTTCTATGTCAGTGGCTACCCAAATATTTTTAATGAGACAGTCTAGGTGGTCTATGTGTATAAAGCTTAATTATTGAATGTAAATTTATTTTTTTCCAGAAAAATCTCATGATTATGATAAAGATGAACTACACTGTATACTAAGGGGGGGAGGTAAGGGTTTTATACCTCAAGCAAATGCTCCATAGATTAAAATAGGTTAAGAGCTAGTAGCAAATAGATCAATTATGCCACCCACAATGTGGATTATTAATTATTATCAAAAACAAACACAACAAGTTTTTTTTTTTTCATTTAAATCAGTGCAGGATCTGATTTAATTAACCATCAATCCAAAGAAGAGGCATAGACAGAAATATAAATTAAAGAATGGCATGAATATGTTAAATTAACGAGAAAGAGTCTGATACAACATTTAAGGCTAGTATTGGGTTTGACATTATCAAGTCAGAATTCACCCACACTACACAATATCAAGTGTGTGAAAAAGAAAAGGAAATATTTAGTAAACAGCATAAAGAAATATTTTTGGCGACTTTACTTAAAGAGAAAGTAAATCATTGGACTTAGTCAATAAAACAAGACAAGGGGAAAAATTCAAATCAAATTTTCTTGGTTTGTTTTCAGAAAACCAACAACTATTTAAGAATAAACCAACCACAT
Organism: Talpa europaea; assembly: GCF_964194135.1. NCBI lineage: Eukaryota > Metazoa > Chordata > Mammalia > Eulipotyphla > Talpidae > Talpa > Talpa europaea. Next base: position 26,650,145 of record NC_140070.1, read on the forward strand.
ATGAAACCAAATACAAAACCACTGATGAAAACTACTTGAAAAATAGGAAAAGGAAATTAATTTTTTTGTTGTTGTTTGTTTACAGGACAATATAGGAAAAGATGGCTTTCCTCAGGCACTTGTAAGCTGTCTCCATTTTTAAGTACTATATTTCAACTTTATGATTATGATATATTTAATATTAAAGTTCATTTTTTCTTATGTCTACCTTTATATTATAAAGAAATATAACTATCTTATTGATGACATTATAGGGGATATTATAGAAATACTTTATCAATAGAAGTAAATAAACTATATTATCACTTGACCTAACATCTGTATGAGTGATGGTTAAGATTCCTTTTATAACATCTTATAATCCGTATTCAAATTTTATGTAAAAGTTTATTTTATTTTATTTTTTTTTATAAATTTTATTGTTATATTCCCCATACAATTGCAGCCCCCCCATTCTGACCCCAATCCCTCCCCTCCCACCCCCGCCCCCCTAAAAGTGTCTCTGGTTCATAGTTTTTTGTTGATTTTGATTTTCACTTTCTTATAGTTATTCATTTTCCTGGTCCCTTATTTAAGTTTTCTAGATTCCTGCTATGAGTGAGACCATCCGGTATTTTTCTTTTTCTTTTTGGCTTATTTCGCTGAGCATGATCCCTTCCAGCGCCATCCATGTTGCTGCAAATTGCATGTGTTTATCTTTTTTGAATGCTGAGTAATATTCCATGGTATATATGTACCACATCTTCTTGATCCAGTCATCTATTTTTGGGCATTTGGGTTGTTTCCAAAGCTTAGCTATTGTAAACAGTGCTGCTATAAACATAGGGGTGCAGGTGTTCTTTGGAATTGATGTTTCTGTGTCCTTTGGGTAAATACCTAGGAGTGGAATTGCTGGATCTTATGGAAGCTCTATGTTTAGTAGGTCCAGAAATCTCCACACAGCTTTCCACAGTGGTTGGACCAGTTTGCACTCCCACCAACAGTGCAGAAGAGTTCCTTTTTCTCCACACCCTCGCCAACATTTGTTGTTGCTAGTTTTTTTAATATGTGCCATTCTCACTGGTGTAAGATGGTATCTCATGGTAGTTTTGATTTGCATTTCCCTGATGACAAGTGATGTTGAACATTTTTTCATATGCCTGTTGGCCATTTGCATTTCCTCTTCAGAGAAGTTTCTTTTAAGCTCTTCTGCCCATTTTTTGACTGGATTATTTTCTTTGTTGTTGCTGAGTCTCATCAGCTCTTTGCAGATTTTTGTGATCAGTCCTTTATCATTAGTGTTGGGTGCAAAAATGTTCTCCCAGTTGGTGGGGTTTCTCTTTGTTTTTGTTATTGTCTCTTTTGCTGTGCAAAAGCTCTTTAATTTGATGTAGTCCCAGCTGTTTATCTTTGCCTTCACTATCACTGCTTTGGGTGATGTGTCTGTAAAGATGTCTTTGATGTGCAAATCACGTAGTGTTTCGCCTATATTTCCTTCTATATATTTTATGGTTTCAGGTCTTATGTCTAGTTCTTTAATCCATTTTGAGTTGATTTTTGTGTATGGTGTGAGGTGGTGGTCAAGCTTCATTCTTTTGCATGTAGCGACCCAGTTTTCCCAGCACCATTTATTGAACAAACTTTCTTTGCTCCAATGCATATTCTTTGCTCCTTTGTCAAAGATTAGTTGACCATAAATCTGTGGGTTTATTTCTGGATTTTCTATTCGATTCCATTGGTCTGTATGTCTGTTCTTGTTCCAATACCATGCAGTTTTGATGATTATGGCTTTGTAGTATAGTTTGAAGTCTGGGAGTCTGATGCCTCCATTCCCTTCTTTTTTTTTCAGGAGAGCTTTGGCTATTCGGGGTTTTTTGTGATTCCATATGAATTTCATCAATAATTGTTCTATTTCTTTGAAGAATGACATTGAAATTTTGATTGGAATAGCATTGAATCTGTATATTGCTTTTGGAAGGATGGCCATTTTGATGATGTTAATTCTTCCAATCCATGAGCAGGGGATGTCTCTCCATTTCTTTGTGTCTTCTTCTATTTCTTTTAACAGTGTTTTATAGTTTTCTTTGTATAGGTCCTTTACCTCTTTTGTTAGATTTATTCCCAAATATTTGATTTTTTTTGTTTCAATAACAAAAGGGATGGTCTTTTTGATTTCTTCTTCTTCAGATTTATTGTTTGTGTATAGGAAGGCTACTGACTTTTGCGTGTTGATTTTGTATCCTGCCACTTTACTGAACTGATTGATGAGTTGAATTAGCTTTTCTGTGGAGTTTTTAGGGTTCTCTATGTATAATATCATATCGTCTGCAAATAGTGATAGTTTGACTTCTTCTTTTCCTATTTGGATTCCTTGGATGTCTTTCTCTTGTCTTATTGCCCTGGCTAGGACTTCCAGTATTATATTGAAAAGCAATGGTGAGAGTGGACATCCTTGTCTTGTTTCAGATCTTAATGGAATTGCTTTCAGCTTTTCACCATTGAGAATGATACTGGCTGTTGGCTTGTCATAGATGGCCTTTATGATGTTGAGGTATGTTCCTTGTATCCCAAGAATTTCAAGGGCTTTTATCATGAATGGGTGTTGCACTTTGTCGAAAGCTTTCTCAGCATCTATTGATATTATCATATGGTTTTTATATTTCTTTTTGTTGATGTGTTGGATAACGTTGATTGATTTTCGGATGTTAAACCATCCTTGTGCCCCTGGAATGAATCCAACTTGGTCGTGGTGAATTATCTTATGGATACATTGTTGGATTCTGCTAGCTAAAATTTTATTGAGGATTTTTGCATCAGTGTTCATTAGGGAGATTGGCCTGTAGTTTTCCTTTTTTGTGTTGTCCTTGTTCGGTTTTGGTATTAGTGTAATGTTGGCTTCATAAAACGTGTTTGGTATTGTCCCTTCCTTCTCAATTTTTTGGAAGAGTTTGTGAAGGATAGGCACTAATTCGTCTCTGAATGTTTGGTAGAATTCATTTGTAAATCCATCAGGTCCTGGGCTTTTGTTTTTGGGGAGGTTTTTGATTACCATTTCAATTTCGCTAATTGTAATTGGTCTGTTTAGGTGTTCTATTTCTTCTTTATCTAGCTTTGGGTGATTGTAGAGTTGTAGGAATTTGTCCATCTCCTCTAGATTGTTAAACTTGTTTCCATATAACTGTTCATAGTAGTTACTGATTATTCTTTTGATTTCTGCTGTGTCCATTGTGATTTCTCCTCTTTCATTGATGATCCTGTTTATTTGTGCTTTCTCCCTTTTTTCCTTTGTGAGCCTGGCTAGGGGTTTGTCTATTTTATTGATTTTTTCAAAGAACCAGCTCTTGGTTTCATTGATCTTTTGGATTGTTTTTTTAGTTTCAATTTCATTTATTTCTGCTTTGGTTTTTATTATTTCTTTTCTTCTACTGGTTTTGGGGTTTTTTTGTTGTTCTTTTTCTAGATCTTTGAGCTTCGAGATTAGGTTGTTTCTTTGCGTTCTTTCTTGTTTCTTGATGTGAGCTTCTATTGCTATATATTTTCCTCTTATTACTGCTTTTGCTGCATCCCATACATTTAGGATATTGGTGTCCTCCTTGTCGTTCAATTCAAAAAATTTTTTAATTTCTTCTTTGATCTCCTCATTAGTCCAATGGTCTTCCAGTAGTGTGGTTTTTAATCTCCATGAGGTAGGAAAGTTCCTTGCCTTCTTTTTATGGTTTATTTCTAGTTTGATGCCTTCATGGTCAGAAAAGATGGTTGATATGATTTCAATCTTGGTGTATCTGTTGATGTTTGTCTTGTGCCCCAGTATGTGATCGATCCTGGAGAATGATCCGTGTGCGCTTGAGAAAAATGTGTACTCCGTTTTTTTGGGGTTTAGTGTTCTATAGATGTCTGTTAAGCCTAATTGCTCTAGGTCCTTATTTAGAGCTTTGGTTTCTTTACTTATTTTTTGTCTTGTTGATCTATCCATTGTTGATAGTGGTGTGTTGAAGTCTCCCACTACGTATGTGTTTTCTCTGATGTCTGTTTTCAGAGAGGACAACAGTTGTCTGATATATTTTGGTGCTCCTTCGTTTGGTGAGTATATGTTAATGAGTGTTATTTCTTCTTGAAGTATTGTCCCCTTGATCATAATGTAGTGACCATTGGGGTCTCTTTTTATCTTTTTGAGTTTGAAATCTGTTTTATCTGATATAAGTATAGCTGTTCCTGCTTTCTTTTTTGGTCCATTTGCTTGTAGGATTGTTTTCCATCCTTTAACTTTGAGCCTATTTTTATCTTTTGTAGCTGAATGTGTTTCCTGGAGACAGCAAAAGGTTGGGTTTTGTTTCTTAATCCAGGCTGCAACTCTGTGTCTTTTTATTGAAGAGTTTAGTCCATTTACATTTAGAGTTAATATTGATATATTAACATCTGTATTTGCCATTGTGTTTGTCTTTCCTTTGATTTTATTTATTTATTCTTTTAATAACTTTTTTTTTTTTGGCCTTCTTTCATTGCTATTCGTCCCTCTGAGGTTCTGGCTTTAGGACTCCTTGTAGTATTTTTTGGAGTGGGGGTTTAGTTGCAATGAAATTCCGGAGTTTCTGTTTGTCTGGGAAGGTCCATATTCTTTCTTCAAAGAGGAAGGAGAGCTTTGCGGGATAGAGTATTCTTGGTTGGCATCTGTTTTCTTGGAGTCTGTTGACTATGTCCCTCCACTCTCTCCTTGCCCGTAGTGTTTCTTCGGAGAAGTCTGATGTCAGCCTGATTGGTTTTCCTTTGAATGTTATCTGTTTCTTCCCTCTTGCCAGCTTCATTATTTTTTCCTTGTCCTGGATTCTTGGGAGCTTTACTATTATGTGTCTTGCTGTATTTTTCCTTTCGTCGTGGAAGTTTGGTGTTCTTCTTGCTTCTTGTATATCAATTTTCAGCTCCTTCTTCACATTTGGGAAGTTCTCTTCAATTATCTCTTTGAATATTTTCTCTGTTCCTACATCTCTCTCCTCTCCTTCTGGTATTCCTATAACTCTTATATTTCCTTTCCTCATGGAGTCAGATAGTTCCCGAAGTCTTTCTTCGTTCTTTTTCCTTCGTAGTTCTCTTTCCTTTTCTGTTTTGCTTCTTTTTATTTCTGTGTCTTCAAGATTACTTATTCGTTCTTCCATTTCATCTATTCTGCTTTCATTGCTTTTCCCAGAATTCTTTAGTTCTTCCATTAATTCTTTGATCTCCTGCATTTCTTTTACTTCCCTCTTTAGGGACTCAATTTCTTTCTTCTGACCATTGTTTTCCCTCTCTAGGGACTCAATTGCATTCTTCTGATCGTTGATTATTTTTCCCTTATCATTGTTTTCCTTTATGACTTCTGTCAGTTTTTTAATCACGGCAATTTTAAATTCTCTTTCTGGAAGGCTCAGAAATTCTTCCAAGTTATTGTCTTTGCAATCTGGGGGCTGGCTTTCTTTTTGTGGTATGCTTTTTCTCTGGAGAGTTGCTAGGTTGCGTGTGGTTCTTCTCCTCCCTACTGTCTGTTTTCTAATTTGCCGTATGCGTTGGGACACTGTGTTGTTGGGACTGGCCGGCATCTTGGGTGGGCTTCTCTGTTCCCCTCTGGTTCTTCCAGGAGTCATCTGTCAGTTTCAAGCAGCCTTTACTGGAGAAAGGTCCCTGTTCTAAAATGCCGATGTGGGGACACACTCCCCTGTGCGCCTGGTCTGCCCCGGCGGTGGGTTCCTGCTCCCCTCTGGGCTTGGACTGCAGGCCAGAGGGGGTCTGGCATGGGCGAACTTCCCCCGCTCACCTCTGGCTCCTGAGGAAGCCTTCTGCAGGTAGTCTTTATTGAAGAAATGTCCCTGTTCTAAAATGGTGATGTGGGACACACTCCCTGCGCGTCTGGTCTCAGGCACACTCTTCTGCGCGCCTGGTCTGCCCCGGCTGTGGGTGCTCGCTCTCCCTGTGGGCTCAGACTACTTGTTCGGAAGGGGCCCGGTGTGGGCTAACTCCCCAGCTGGCCACTAGCTCCTTCAGGAGCCTGCGCTGGGGTCAAGTCGCTAGGTGGCGCCAGAGATCTCTCCTAGAGCCCTTGGGGAGCTGATTTTCCACCCCGTGGGACAGGGAGCAGAGCGGGGATGGTAGGGTACACCTCAACGGCTTTGGGGTGCTGTGTCTGCCTTGTGCCCCACCGTCGTGGAGAACCCACGCCCCTAATTTCGTGCCCCGGTCTCAGTTCCAAAGCCCTCAGTTCCAGGACGCGGGCTGTAGCCCAGATCAGTGGCGCGGGAATGGCGCCTTTTGAATCCCGCTCCCCTGCCTGGGCGCCTTGTTCCTGCTCACTCAGGGAGGGCCTGCGCAGTCTCCCCCTAATTTCGTGCCCCGGGTCTCAGTTCCAAAGCCCTCAGTTCCAGGACGCAGGCTGTAGCCCAGATCAGTGGCGCGGGAATGGCGCCTTTTGAATCCCGCTCCCCTGCCTGGGCGCCTTGTTCCTGCTCACTCAGGGAGGGCCTCCGCCGTCTCCCCGCAAGCCTAGGTCGCAGGCGCGGGGACCTGGGCAGCTGCGATCTGGTCCGGATCCGCGCCACTTTCCGCGCAAGCTTACCGGGCGGCTGGGGCTGTGTGCTGGTGCTGGTCTCCTCCTGGGGGGCGGGGCTCTCTTTAATGGTGCCTGGAGCTCACCTCCGTGGCGGATCCTGCAGGGTTCGCCTCAGCTCCCGTTCACGGGGTGTGGTGGCTGAAATAGTTCCTTTCTACTCACAGTCCCACTTGCTGCGTCCGTTTTTCTTGTTGGGCGTTTTGGTTTGTTGTTTCCCTCCTCTCTGCCGGTTGGAGAGTGCCGCCTCTGTGGGCGGGGGAGGGGAGCAGGGTTCTGCGCTTCCCTCCCTTCTCGTCCTCTTTTATGGCAACTTTCTTCTTTGGGCAGTTTGCTGGAGTCGTCCGTTTATCTTCCGTGTCCCAGTTCTCACTGGGACCTGCCGCTTTTCCTCCCTATTAACTTTTTTTTAATGGGAGATCTTACTCGCAGAGTCTCCTCGCCGCCATGTTGCTCCGCCCCCAAAGGTCTTGATCTTTATGTAAAAGTTTAATACTTTCAAGATAAGCATTAACATCTTTGCACTAAATTCTTTATTGTTGAATTGAAAGCTCCTCTTTAAATAATTTTTACCTATGTATATTTATTCTGTTGGAAAGGTTGTATTCCAGTATTTTAATGTGAAAAAGGATATGTTGACACTAAAATTAATTGGACATTGGAATATCTTGGAAAAATAAAGGCTGATTCTACATGAAGAAAATTACTCTCCCAAATAAGCTGTATTTTTTTGTTGTTGTTGAACAAAAGGTATTTTCCCTTTCATTCTTTTTTAAAGCTAGCAATATTCAAGATTTTAATAGTTTTGATCTTCTGATTACTAAGGGATTTTCATTGGGAAACTATCCTAAAACATAGAAAATTAAATTTAACAGTATTAATGAAATGTGTATGTACTACTGTTATCTATATACTAATACTAGTCAAAGAATTGACAATTCAGTAAAAATGAATTGATAATTCATTAATGGACCATGATGAACATGAATTATACACACCTGCTGAAATAGAAACATGATATGGATCCAAGACTGAGGTTCTTGGCTGATGAGAATGAAACTGGATTTGCTGTAGAGGCAGTAATGACCCTTCAGGGAGCAGGTGAAGAACAACTTTGCTACACAACTTCTAACAGAATCTAGAAACCAATGCACATTGCAGTATACATTAGATCTTCCTAAAGTTACACTTTATATTTCAACACACAAACACTTTCAGAAATACACATTGTTCATTTTTCAGTCTATCAATTACTCCAAATACAGTTTGGCATGGATTAATCTCATGGAATATAGATTTAAATGTAGATACTTTAAACAAGTTGTAGTCTATCTAATTCATTTTAATTAACAGTACATGGGGGACCTTCAAGTGACTCATATGGATTGAAGAAATTTCTTCCCAATAAAAAGGGAGATGCCTTGTCATTTCCATCCAACTGGGCACCTGAAATGATAACCTGGGAGGAGAAGTCAAGCAGATGGAGGAAACCCAAGCATTTCCTGGGTGATGGGCAGAGTGTCATGCACTAGGCATTGGTCTCTTAGTTGTGCAGAGGCCATGGAAAAGGTCTCCAGAACAACTATGACCAGAGGTGTGGCTTCCTGTGCACTGGCCTGGTATGCTTAGAGAGGATCATTTCATTTGAAAAGGCTCAGCAGGAATGTGGATAAGATTGTTCCTTAGGAACTAGAGAGCAGGGGCAAGGTGGTGGTGTGACATAGAGTAGAGATGGTGGAGAGCCATATGTGGCAGCCATGTAGTTTAAATACCTTACGGGATGGGTGCTACTATTTCTGTTTTAAAAGATGAAGAAACAGCTTATAGGAGGTCAGCTGATTGAGCCACTGTGACTGCATTCCTCACCACTAAGACCTTGGCACGTGGCACACAATAGATGCACTGTAGAGAGTGTCTGGACAGATGAATGATGCTCAGGGATCTGGAAAAAATTACTCAAGTCTGCCCATTCTGCGGTAGAGTGAGGACTTGACCTCTGCTGATGCCACGTTGGGGTGATTTAGGCTCTACAATACAGGGGATTTTTAAATCTATGCAGTAACACTGATAGTTCATGAGGTAGTTATTTCAGGAATAATTTGACATTTTAAATGTAGTTGATGGGGACTCGAATGTGGTGGCAGGGTCAGACCTCACCTAAGAGAGGACCCTGGGATCTACAGGCTCAGGTATGCAGGAATACAGGCTTTCCAGGAAGATTTGGAATAGTCAGGGAGAGTGAACAAGGACAGATTAGAGAAGTCTTTGGAAACAAAACAATATATCCACAGGGAAATTTAGAAATATATAATTATTTTCTGTGACTCTGCTCTGTTGGGATGAAAGAGTGTTTGTGAAGCTAGTTAGTTTTTGAGAATTAAAACAGTTTTTGGGGCCTCCCCGGTGGCGCAGCGGTTGAGCGCTGGGTTGCGAAGCTGCCCGTGTCCGGTTCGATCCCCGGCTGCTCCCCGGCCACCGGAGGAGGGTCCCACATGGTGCGCAGACCTCTCCTGCCGCCCGCAGTGTACTTCGGTCCTTCTGCCTGCTCTGCTCCCCGCTCTGGCTCTGGTGAATTCTCTCACCCTCCCGCGCTTCTGACTGTACCCAGTGCATGTATAAACAAAACAAACAAACAAACCAGCAAACAAATAAATAAAGCATGCCTCTATAAAAAAAAAAAAAAAAAAAAAAAAAAAAAAAAAAAAAAAAAAAACAGTTTTTGGTTGAAAATTCAATATCTTGCATAAAATCAGAAGTGTTTTCTGCATTCTGTGGGTAAATGAATCACAGGATGTCAAGAGTGCTTGAAGCGTCTATGGAAAAGACCAGAGTTCTGCATCGACAAAAACTTCAGAGAATAGAGTGGGGCACAGAAAGTGGTTTAAAATTGCCCAACCAGAAATTGTTCAATAGCAGTAATTAAGAATACTTTTTGGCACTGATGACCTGGAAAATTGAATTTAAACCAATCTACAGTAGAGAAATAGGGTAGCAAATATTCCATAAGAGCCATAGACAAAAGCAATATTTGAAATAAATGGGGGTGTAACCTGTACATGGAAATGACAATGCTTTGGTTTAACAGAAAATTTCAAAAGGAAATAAATTCTTTTTTCAAGAAACAAAGCAATAACTTGAGGGCCTCTCTGGTGGCACAAGGGGTTAAGACGCAGCACTATGAAGCTATTACCAGCCACCGCAGCACAAGTTTGATCCCCAGTCAGGAAGATACCCACATGGCTCGGCAGACCTCTCCTGTCTCATCTGCTGCTCCCCTCAACAGTGTATTTCAGTAGTTCTGCCTGTTCTGTTCCCTGCTGTGTCTCTCGTGACTCCTCTCATCCTCCAAGCTGGGGTACACTGGCCTGTACCCCAGTTCTGTATTCGTGAATAAATAAATCTTAAAAAAAAGAGTGCAGAAACTGGATAGTTTTCAACTTCAGGTTTCTGCATGAAAAACACATTTTTTGTCTTTTTTTCCCTTCCTCTAAATACTTATAGCTTGCTCATGTTTTCTTTTGAAAATAAACATTGATTATTGGTTGAATATTGAATATAGAATATTCAGTGAACATTGAATCAATATTGAATATTGATTATTCATTCACTGGGTGAATGATTATTCACTCAGAGCTTACCAGCTTTCTATCCACAAACCACAGGGCCCCCAGATCACATAAACTGGGCCAAGTTGTAGAAGAAAGGGATCTTTAACTTAGAAGCATGTACACTGACTATACAAATAAATAAGTACTGTGATACCACTTTTCTGTAATGCACAATGTAAGCCTGATCTCTATCAGTATTTTTCCTCCCTCCCTCCCTCCATTTCATAAAAGCATTATTGGCTTGGAAAGTTTTCCCCACAACACTAACATTTAGTTGTTAATTTTTCTCTGTAATTCGCTCCCTCCTGTATATTCTATGGTGCTAAGGGTAGACACATAATAAATGTGGCTGAGTGAAGAATGGCAGACACTGTGCTGAGAAGATGATAGCTGTAATGCGTGCTTAAGAAGCTGGCAACCAAATGGGAGAAACAGCTACCAACAACAGTTGTAAGTTTTAAATTCACAAGATAACAGAGGGACACATACTATGACTGCAGGAGACAAGCATTTCAGTGTGGGGAACAATCTGAAAAAAAAAAAAAAAAAATCCCACAGGCAGGAACAATGCAGGTAATGTTGAAGGCAGAAAAGTTTAGTGTATCAAAGTCACTATGCCACTTTTTACTTACATAACGGATGCCCAAAGGTTATTTATTTTTCTAGAATAAATGCTGAAGAGAAGAGGTTACGCTTTGCTAAATTTAGAATGCCTTCCATATCCCATCAGGTCTGATTGTTTTTTCTTTACTTTTGTTAGGTGGTGGCTTATTTTTCTAGAAATCAAAGGATTTGCTTTGGTTTTTATAAAGACTGCTGTAACATGAACACAAATAGTTCTATAATACAATATATTGTAAGTTGAAACACCCCAAACATATACATTATACAGAAGTATGGATTTCAGGGTGTGACACAAAATACCAGACCATGTGGTCTTCTTTTGGAATCAAAATCTTTAAGAATAATTTTGGAATTCTTTTTCCCTCTGACAGCTTGATCCTGCAGTTCACATGTCTTTTTTCCTGCACTGTATTTACTGTACCTGATCAGAATATTGTCAACAATTTCAAATAAACTTTTACTTTAGAAGACTTTTATATTTATAGAAAACTCCCAAATATAGTAAAGGGAGTTCCCATCTACCACACAACTAGTTTCTGCTATTATTAACATATTAAGTTAATAATATAACTTAATAAGTTAGTGCACATTTGTTATGAATAAAGAAGCAACATCAATTCACTATTATGAAGCCCATGGTTTGTTCTGATGTCCTTCATTTTTACTCAGTGTCCTTTTTCTGTCCCAGGATCCCATTCAGGATACTACACGCCTTATATTGACTGTGCATGCCTGGGTGCCATACGCAGTAATGATTTCCCAGACTTTCCTTGCTTGGGATAACTTTTACAGCTCTGAAGAGTACTTTGGTTCAGTACTTTGAAGAATATCCCTCAGTTGGGACTTGTCTATTTTCCTCATGAAAACACTGAAACGTCAAGTTTGGGGGCAGAAGACTCCAGAGCGAACAGTGTCCTTTTCATCATATCAAAACGACCTTGTTCTACTGGCTGAGGCAGTGTGTACTGGGTCTCTCCATTGCAAAGCTACTCTTTTTTCCTCCTTCTATCCCATTCTCTTTGAAAGGAAGCCACTTTGCGTAGCCCACACTTGAGGAGGGTGGGGTTATCTCTACCTTCTCAAGGGTAAAATAGTTACATAAATGATGTGGAATTCTGCCAAAGAGATGTCTTTTCCTCTCCCAGTTATTTCATTCCAATTACTTAGTCAATCATTATTATGTCTGTATATATTACTGGATATTTACTTTTATAATTCACCATTACTTTATCTATTTTGTTGTTCTAATTGTTCCAACTTTGGCCATTGTAGATCTTTGAGGTGGCTTCTGCATTCATTCAATATGCCCCCATCAGTGTGTGTGAGTGTGTATTTGTGTGCATGTGTGTGAGCATTTCCTTACTTTCTGATGGTAAAATTTGTCCCAGACTCATCTTGTAGGTCTCCTGGTCCTATCTTACAATAGGGTGTTTCTCTAAGGAGTCTGGCTTTCTTTTATTGGAAAATGGTAATTAGAAACCAAAATCTGGGTGCTGCACATGCTTGCTGCTCTTGGGTGTCATTGCTATTGTTCCTCTTGGCTTACAGACTAAGAAATTATGTGGGTACACAAACCCATATGCACACATATCTATAAGTATTTCTATATGTAACCATCTGCATCTACATTAAACTGAACAGGAGTTCACACCAATGACTTCATTTCTAATCCATCACCATGCCTCCCCTTGTTTATCTGAAACCTCCCATGTCAACAATGAGAAGCCTGGCTCTCCCTCTGTTAGTCATTTTATCTCTGCTCACTCTAGAAGGCAGAGAGTAAAATCCTCTCTTCCTTATATGCTGCCCTTCCCTGCACTTCTACCCTGCCTCTCTCCTCTCTTCCCCCTCATAAATCTTTGTATGTATAGCACTTAACATAGTTTCTGGAATAGAGAAGCTTCCCTCAAAACCTAACAAGAATAATATTTTTACTTTCTTTCTGGTTCTTTCTGGAAAAACAAAGATTAAAACAAGACCAATAATCTCATCAAAATAATGAGAAATTATAAGTGACAATATAATACTAATTTCCATGTTGAAATTTTATCTCACTTTTAATTATACAGTCCACATTGTTGATTTAGTATGAAAAAGAGAACTATTTGTTAATGTAAACATTCTTCTTTAGTTTAACCACTTGCATTTTAGCTGTATCCCAGATGCCAGAAATCTTGTTATACTATGAACTTGGTAAAGAAGTCATTTTTCATGGTTGTAAAATGCTAGAAAAGATTAGAAATCTAGAAAGTATACAAATTAACATTTTAGAAAACATTTAAATATTAGAAATAGTGCTAAGTGTCATCATGAGGTTTCAGAAGGAGTTATAATTTTATAACATTTAAAAGGTTTAGTAGAAGTTTAAAATCAAGTGACGCATAATCAAACAGTATTCAGATTTGAGTGTGTATGTGTGTGAATTGTTTAAAATATTAGAATAAGTTGATGTATGTGGTTGCTAATATCAGAGTTTACTTTTGTATCAATATTTTATTTGATGCTTTATATAATTATTACTCGATGTTCATACATTTCTATCATCTTTATTTTGATTTGAGGTTAAAGCATAAGAGAATTAAGTGATTTATTTCATGAAGTAAGATGTAAAACCAGGCCTTGACTCAAGCTCATTAAAATGTGAGTCCCAAGTTTTGTTCACAAAATTATACTACCTCCGTCAAAGTCATGTTGTCTGAGACTAAAACCTGCCTCCCAGGTGAGCTGTCTATAACTTCTCCAGGGACAGGGTTGCAATACAACATAAATTACCAACTCTTTAACAAGAAACTATAGAAGTTGTTGAGTCTTAGAAACATAACCGAAGTCATCTATTTCTATGCAATTACCATATAGTTAACATAATTCTCTAACCTACAGATAGAATTAATCTTTTCACAAACCTAAAGAGCTGTGGCAAATCTAAAAAGAGAAGATCTTTATAGGCCTTCGTGAATGGGAATAGCTGGTCTTTTTCATCCTTGAATATAGTAGAAGGAAGTAGGAAAATGTTTTGAACTCAGAGGGAATCATCACAGCAATTAGGCTTAGAGGTGGAGAAAGCTGTGGAATCAGCGATGGAGAGAACTGTTGTGCTTAAAGTCCTGATATACCCTGTGATATGTGGTCTCTAGTTTTTTAAAATATCTGTATTAGACCTGAGAAACACAACACTCTACTTGGGAGATTAGACTCATAATTAATCTCCCAGGGTGGTCATTTATATATGATCTATGCCATTATATACTTTTTTTTTGCCCCTATTATTTTTTTAAATATCTTTTTTTTAAAGATTTATTTATTTGTTTATACAAGCACAGGGTACAGTCAGAAGCGCGGGAAGGTGAGAGAATTCACCAGAGCCAGAGCGGGGAGCAGAGCAGGCAAAGGACCCAAGTACACTGCTGAGGGGAGCAGCGGGTGGCAGGAGAGGTCTGTGCGCCATGCGGGACCCTCCTCCGGTGGCCGGGGAGCAGCTGGGGATCAAACCGGCGCTGCAGAGGCTGCAGGCAGCTTCTCAACCCAGTGCTCAACCGCTGCACCACCAGGGAGGCCCTTCATTATATATTTTTTATTTGGGGTAAGTACCTTTTAAGAATGAAAATATAATGTGACCTTGATTTTTTTTTAATAGCTAGTAGAAATATCAAAGAGTTGACTTTACTTTTTGGAAAAAAGAATAAGTTAACTCTTGTTTTGAATTCTTTACCAAACTTACACTGAAATTTCTCTTCCAGCTAAATAAGAGTCAAATAAATGTAGCTGGCTTGTTTCCCAGATTTTACAATCGAGTCAGTTTTCTCCAGATCCAAACTATATTTCTAGAATGATTTATTAAAAACTGAAGAGGACTATCTTTGCTGAAATTGCTAAGTTGAAAGCATTTGTGTATTGAAAATAACTTACACACAAGCAACACATTTAAAGAAGGCATTTTGTGAGACTTAGCAGGATAGGAGATGATCTTTACTTTGTACCTAGGTGTGAGTATAACAAATTACATTTAACCCTTGTCTAGTAGGTATTAATTATCTTCATTTCATAAAGGAATCTTAAGATGAAACTTTCTGCAAGTAATTGAGCTAGAATTTGAACCCAGGTTCTAGAGCCCATCTCTTTCCAATATATTATGGAAAGACACAGATAAAATAGAGATACTAGAAGTGCCTCAAGAGGTCTGTTTCAATGGAAAGATCATTAATCCAGGAGTCAGACAACCAAGATCTTATGAGCAAGGTCTTGTTACCTTTTATCTCTGTCTCTTACTTCTTACCTATGAAACAGGGGTGGACCAAAAGTTGATGAAGAATGTGCTTTTCTGTTTTATATTTTTCTGTTTATATTTTTGTTATCTTTCTTAGGTTGAAACTCCATGAAGGTAAGGAGTAGTTAATTGTAGAAAAATATGTATCAAATGAGATTTATCATTTAAATCATGTTTAGACGTATAGTTTAGTGGCATTAAGTACATTCATACTGTTGTACAACCATCGCCACTGTCTTTCCACCAAAACTTACCCATCTACGTAATTGAATTGCTGTAGTCACTAAATTATAACTCTCCATTTCTCTGTTTCCCAGCCCCTGGCAACCATTCTAATTTCTGTCTCTATAGATTTGACTATTTTAGATTTCTCATATAATATGGAGTCATATAACATTTATCTATTTGTGTTTGACTGATTTCACTTAGCACAATGTCTTCAAGATTCATTTATGTTTTGGGATTATCAGAATTTTATTCTTCAAGGCTGAACAATTTTCCACTGTTTAGACAGACCACATTTTCATTATCCATTCATCTGTTGATAGGTATTTGGGTCGTCTCCAACTTTTGGCTATTGTGAATAATGCTGCTGTAAACATGGGGGACGAATATCTCTTTTAGACCAGATTTTAATTCTTTTGAGTAATACCCAGAAATGGATTTGCCAGATCATATGGAAATTCTAAGATTAAATGCTTCAGAAACTGCTATACTAGAATATGCTTTTTGGCTCTGAAATTCTGATTTCAATAAAGGGTTACAGAGGTCCATAAAGAAATGTGTCTTTGGTCACCCAGAGCAGGGTTGTTTCCAGAACTTGATCTCAAAAGAACAAGAACACAGAAGAGACAGCAATAGGGTCTGCTAGACATTTCCTCCTTCTTGATATTGGCTAGACAGGAACCACAAAGTCATTCCTTCCATCTCCCATGGAATTCTCCTTTGATGTATTTCTCATACATGGAATTCAAAATACTGACAAAGAGTGAATAAATAAGACTGTCATTTAACTGTATAAATATCCTAAATTGAACGGAAAAAAGGCAGGAGGAAGTGAAACTGGTAATTTGTCTGATGAGAGCTTTTCCAAAGCAACTCAAATGAGGCATTTTTTTTTTGGACCGACCATAAATTATAACTCTGGGCTTATTACTTTAAAATACTTTTGCTTTTGCCTGAAAAAAGTGGAATAGCATATCACAAGTCAGCATGGATCACTTATCAAACTTTAATTCCATATGATTTCTAAAATATATTTTTATCTTAGACTAAACTCTACTACTTATCACTCCCAAATTAAAGTTTAGAAGTTTTTAACAGCATAACAATTATTTCATGACTTTGATGTAGGAAACAGAAAGGAAACTCCAAGGTAAAAAATTTATATTCTCAAGAGCAAAGGTGAATTTCTGAAATGTTTGAAATTATAGCACACAATTCTTTAAGAGATACTGCTTTGATCATCTTAGTGTTTCCAGGACTTGGGTCTGTGCTAGCTGCTGAGAAATGTGAGTTGCTGGACAGATGTGTGCTTAAGGAAAAAGTACAAAATTTCTCACTGGATGAAGAATCAAGGGCAGGAAAGTGATGGAAAGAGATACTCTCTTGCTTTCACTCAGTTATATTTAGGACATTATTGGTTGAGAAATACAACCACTTGTATTGCCAGTGGATGACTGAGTGCTGGCCATGACACATGCACAGGGACCACATTCCCAGAAGTTGTGCTATGCTTGTTTTCCCACTCATGGCAAAAATTTCAGCCAGTTGTCAAATAAGCACAACAGATGGAGGGGAGGATTTTATTTTTTTATTTTTAATTAATTAAAATTTTTTTACATCACTGTTCATTTTTAAACAATATTTGCTTCCCCCCCACCCCCTCAGGTGTAGTCCCCCTGGAGTTTCCCTCACCAATGCACCCGTGCACCATCACCTCAGTCCCCTGTGCTCCTCCCTCCCTCCCTCTGATCCCTCTCCCACCTCCTCCCCTGCAGTATGTCTGTTATAATTGTCTGTTTTGGCTTTACAACAGATGTTTTTGTTAAGAATCATCAAGAGAAGGATATAAAGTATTTTTGTAAGTGATTGTCTTAAAAATGCAAATAAAATAAAGAGAAGTAAAGGAAAATTTGATAATAGAAATAAAAATGTATAGACCATAGGTGTAAAAAGCTGTATTCTTTGACCCAGATTTTGGAAAAAAGTCAAAATTAAGTATTGTTACATTTATAGAAATGCATAGGTGAAAGGAATGTAAGGCTATTGATAAACTACTAACAGTGATTATTTCTGAGTTGAGACATGGCTTTGTGTCATTTATAGACATAGTGTAATAATCCTGTCTAATCGAGATATTTTATGTCTTGACATTGGAATGATCTTGACTGATAGAAGGTCGGGGGCAGATGTCATAAGGCACTTAAGTTCTCAACGACATTTGTGAAGTCACTTCTAAATGGACTTGCCAAAGGAAAGGCACATATAGATCAAAACCTGACTGCATGGAGAAGCCCTACCTACATCAAAATTAACAGGTCATCCTGAAATCACGCCTCTATAAAACAGGTACCAAAGTTGAAACAATCTGAGATGCTTATGGACTCCATGCTCATGGTCCCGAGTCCTCCAGAGTTTGAAGAGGGCTGCCAAGGCTCTCGTCCTGAGAAGCGATTGATTTCTGGAGCCCTCTTGCCTGGCTCCTGCCCACTCTGCAGTGCCAGTCTCCCTAACTTTGCCAAGAGGTTTGTTACCTTTTTTCCTCCCTTTTTGGATGACAATTTATATATACACTTATATTATTATAATATGGATTCCCCCAAATTCCATATAACTGAAGTAAGTTTCTCTGTGGATGGGGCCAAAGAAGATCTAGTAAGAAATAACTTAACAGTGCTTCAGCCATCCACTTGTTCTCTCTGAAATCCTCCAAGTTTTGGATTTCAGGCCTTGAGCAGTGAGACTCACTTATAATGCTAATCACAGAAATATGGCAAGCATCTCACCAGGAAGCTTTAAGGAAAGGTTTGACTTTGCGCTGTATTCAAAGCATAATAAGATAAAGGCTTTCTTGCAGCAGAATAATGAAAAATAGAGCTACCATTAACTGGTTGATATTAGTTTTAGTGATTTGGGGCACTGTTCTTAGGGCTTTATGTGAGTATTGCCACTTAATGCTTGAAACAATCCTATGATGGAGATACTTGGAGTTTAGAGGAGGAAACTGAGACCCAAAGATGTTAAATAATTTATTCTGCTTAGATTACGCATCAGTTAATAACAGTTGAAGTGAAAGAAAGATTCAATTTATATGTAGGTACTTCTAATTACATAAATCCTACTATAAATTGTTTCACATTCATTTATATGGTAATTAAAATGTGATAATATTTTTAGTTTTGGTTGCAGTTTTGATCTTTATAGCACCATTGGATGAGGTATGTGGCACATTCCCCATTCATGCTCAACACTCTCTTGAGGGACACACACGAGTGACCCATGAAATCCCAACTCCAGGTGTTACTCCTCCCCCATCAGAACTACCTGAATTGGGAACATATTTATCAAACAAATAAATCAAGGAAATAAATGGCCTCTGTCAAATTAGCTGTGGAAACTGAAAGTTAGGCATAGCAGCAAATGTCAAAATCACAAAATTATTTTTCTGTAAATTAATGTTACACATGACAGAGGTTAATTTATCTTTGAAAGCCTTAATTTCATGCATTACTTTTCTCAGGTTGTATTTAAGTATAAATTGTTTCATTTTTATGAGACCTAAATTCCAGTGATGATGACATAAATCATCAAAATTAACATTAAACAGGGTAAACTGTTTTGTTTTGTTTTGTTTTTTTCTATTTTGGTTAATGCATTTTTTTCATCTTCCTTTCCTTACTGCTACCCAGAGAAAAAGTTATATCATAGAGTAGCAATTTGGCTGCTACTGGTTCAGCTTTCAGAAACTCAACCTTCTAGTTATAAATTTAAAACAGCTGGTTATATATTTTGTCTCATTGAGGCAGACAGGGCACTCTATTGGAAAACAAAAAGTGAGGGTTAATAGAGTTGAATTATCTTTGCCACAGTTGGCTATTCTCCGGGGGTCCATGGAGTAGCATGAGCTTTGTGGTGAGCAGACCATCAACATTCATCCAGCAGAGGGTTTCAGGAGTGGTCTGTTGCCCCCAGAAACTCTGGAATCTCAAATATTTGCCTTGTGTGGGAAATTTGATCTCTGGGGCCAGTTAAAATCATAAGGTCTCAGAGCTGAAAGGACTTTAAGTGGTGGTCTCTCTCTAATAAGACAGGGTTGCAATGGAATCAGTTCAGATTCAAAAACATTTGAAAGCACTCTTTGATTTTCCCTATGTGTTTAATGAAATTAATTCAAGTGTTTCTACATTGGCAAGTTCTCCTTGTCAATTTCTCTGCTTCACTGAGAGATCTGTCTTGTGAAGGGGAATTTGAGAATTGAAAAGTCTAGATGGGCGGTGTCTATGACTTAGAACCAGCTTGAAAATTGTTGAGATTTTTATCGCCCATTGATCCCACATGATAACACCTTGCTGAAAGAAAATTTCTTAGCAGAAAATCATTAGGCTGGCACAATCAGAGAGGACTGCCCACATTCATATATGTGCAATTAGTTGAGCTACTACATGGTGTGGTATTATCCTGGGCAAAAAAGCTCTACAAGGAAATACCTCATTGTATTGACCTCTGAATTGAGAGAAGTGGCAGCAGTAGAGCAGGTATGATACATGAGGAAGGGTCCTTCCCAGAATTTGGATGGTAAATGGCAAGAGGTAGCGAATGTATTGTTCCATAAGCATTTCTTAGGAACCTGAAATGGCCATGTGCTCCAGTTACAATATCACAGAACCCACTTGCCAATACTGGCTCTGACCACCTATCAAAAGCAACAGGCTTTATCCAAGCCCTTTCCGAATCAAGATAAGGAGGCCTGGTGGTTAACCAGTATCTTGGTCATCACTGTTAACTGACTGGAAATGGTCTGGTTTGGGAAATAAATAGGGATGGAGACTTATGAGATGTAAGCCACAGTCCCTCAGTTTCCCCTACTGGTAGGATTCATCTCATCTCCTTATTGGAATGAGAACTGGTCTGAGTCCTTTGTAGTGCTGCCTGGACACAGGCCTTGTTGGTGCATGTCCACTTGAGTGTAACTATGCTGACACATACTCCTAGAATCATTTGCAATCAAGAATCACATCTTGTTCCAACAAAAGAAGAATGCAAATGGCCACTAGCACCTGGGACCACAGTAAACTGCTTTGCAGAGCACACTGACTTTGTACTGAAAGAGAATTGTACTTCTTGTAGTTCTTTCTTGCATATGTATATTCAATGGTGATCGGGCAAATGAATAACAGACAATGGAAATATGCTTGTACTTTGAATAAAAATGGTCTGTTCTTTAAGAACGGAAACTTTCTTGATATCCTGGGAGCCTGAGAACATGCCTCCCTAAACACATCAGCTACTACTATCACAGGACTAAATCGGCTCACCCCATGCACAACAGCTAAAAGGTGCAGACTCTGCTGCTAGACAGAATTTCTGCTCTACCTTCTGCTAGTTCTGTGAATTTGGACTTTTTTTTTCTTTTATACTTCAGTTTATGCATTTGTAATTTAGGAATAATAATATTTTACTCAGGGTACAATAAAGCATTTAAAATAGTGTCTAGCACATAGGGCTTGCTGCTACTAGCATGGGGTGGGGGGTGAATCTATAGTCACTCTATAATATCCTTATTCGATATGGAGTTTGTCACAGAATGCATATTTAGAACATTTTTATTGTAAGATATATAACATAAAAATTACCAGTTTAATCATTTAAAATTGTGCATTTATGATGTTATAAAACACTCACTTCTATCTAGTTACAGAAATTTTTCATTACTTCAAATGGAAATCTTACATCCATTAAACAGTTATTTATCATTCCTCTCTTCCGAGGGATTTGTCTGTGGATGTGTCTATTCTGGATATTTTATATAAATGGAATATATAATATGTAGGTCTTGGTGTCTGACTTCTTTCACTTAGCACTTATGTTCGTGGGTCATCCACATGGTAGCATGCATTAGTACCTTCTTCCTGTTGATGACTGAATAACCTCCCATTGTTGGATATGCCTCAGTTTGCTTTTTCATTCATTCATCAATGGGCATTTAGATAGTTCCTATTTGGTTATTGTGATTAGAACTGTTTTGAACATCTATGCACATATTTTTGTTTGAACAGTTGTTTTCAATTCTTTAGTTATATATACCAAGGAACAGAATTGTTGTGTCACAGGTAATTCTGTGTTTAACTTGTTGAGGAATAGTCACTTATTTCTAAGCAAGTATTTCGTGACCATATAATGTCCAAATTCAAAAATAAGACCATTATAATAATTGTGAAGGAAAAAGTACCTGAAGTGACATCTGTACTAATATACTGACCTCTGATTGTGAAGACAAATGTGCAGCAAACCTACAAGGGTTGGGTTGTAAGGGTTGTAAGCAACCCTTACAAATAGCACTCAAATCAGGACCATTTCTGATTGGATGGTAGTAATTTCTTATAATTACAGAAATGGGTTATTTTGATAACTTTGTTCAATTTTTGGATTAATTTCAAATTTCTTCTAATATTCCCAGGAAGTTAGCCAATACCCCAAAATGAGAATGATATAAATATAAATTCTGAAACCAATTTAAAATTAAACTCATCTTTAAATAACCATAGTGGTACGTGATTTGCACATCAAAGACATCTTTACAGACACATCACCCAAAGCAGTGATAGTGAAGGCAAAGATAAACAGCTGGGACTACATCAAATTAAAGAGCTTCTGCACAGCAAAAGAGACAATAACAAAAACAAAGAGAAACCCCACCAACTGGGAGAACATTTTTGCACCCAACACTAATGATAAAGGACTGATCACAAAAATCTGCAAAGAGCTGATGAGACTCAACAACAACAAAGAAAATAATCCAGGGCCTCCCCGGTGGCGCAGCGGTTGAGCGCTGGGTTGCGAAGCTGCCCGGGGCCTCTGCGGCGCCGGTTCGATCCCCGGCTGCTCCCCGGCCACTGGAGGAGGGTCCCGCATGGCGCGCAGACCTCTCCTGCCGCCCGCTGCTCCCCTCAGCAGTGTGCTTCGGTCCTTCTGCCTGCTCTGCTCCCCGCTCTGGCTCTGTCTCTCGCCCTCCCGCGCTTCTGACTGTACCCAGTGCATGTATAAACAAACAAATAAATAAACATGCCTCTAAAAAAAAAAAAGAAATAATTCTGGCAAAAAAAATAAATCTAACCTTTAAAAAAAAAAAAAAAAAAAAAAAAAAGAAAATAATCCAGTCAAAAAATGGGCAGAAGAGCCAAAAAGAAACTTCTCTGAAGAGGAAATGCAAATGGCCAACAGGCATATGAAAAAATGTTCAACATCACTTGTCATCAGGGAAATGCAAATCAAAACTACCATGAGATACCATCTTACACCAGTGAGAATGGCACATATTAAAAAAACTAGCAACAACAAATGTTGGCGAGGGTGTGGAGAAAAAGGAACTCTTCTGCACTGTTGGTGGGAGTGCAAACTGGTCCAACCACTGTGGAAAGCTGTGTGGAGATTTCTGGACCTACTAAACATAGAGCTTCCATATGATCCAGCAATTCCACTCCTAGGTATTTACCCAAAGGACACAGAAACATCAATTCCAAAGAACACCTGCACCCCTATGTTTATAGCAGCACTGTTTACAATAGCTAAGCTTTGGAAACAACCCAAATGCCCAAAAATAGATGACTGGATCAAGAAGATGTGGTACATATATACCATGGAATATTACTCAGCATTCAAAAAAGATAAACACATGCAATTTGCAGCAACATGGATGGCGCTGGAAGGGATCATGCTCAGCGAAATAAGCCAAAAAGAAAAAGAAAAATACCGGATGGTCTCACTCATAGCAGGAATCTAGAAAACTTAAATAAGGGACCAGGAAAATGAATAACTATAAGAAAGTGAAAATCTAAATCAACAAAAAACTATGAACCAGAGACACTTTTGGGGGGGCGGGGGCGGGAGGGGAGGGATTGGGGTCAGAATGGGGGGGCTGCAATTGTATGGGGAATATAACAATAAAATTTATAAAAAAAAATAAATAACCATAGTGGTACTTTTATTCTTCCTCCAGTAAATTCTTGGTAACCACTAGAGAGAATACCTCCTTCAATAAGTGATGAGCTTGACTCAGCCCTGAGAGGGGAACCTGAACACTTGTTTGATCACACTTATTTTCCCCTCCTGGGAAATTCACTGGGAAGAATTCAGTAGTGCCTACTATGTACTCTTGATGGCCGCCGAATACAAGTTAGAAGTGCCAACAGTGAGAACATAAAGTAGTCAAGATCAATACAATCAGAAATAGATCTGGACTATTTTTGTGGGAGTTGGCACAATTTGCAGTTGCAAAAGTAATTTTGGAATTTATATGAATTTTAACAAATGCATACAGATGTACTTACATGTATGTATATATGTACATGTATACATATATTTATGTATATATATATATATATATATATTGCATGATGCTAATGTAGCTGATTTTTGGCAGTGATACAGAGTCACTTTGTGGTCACACTGAATCAGTGGAAACCCATGTGTTATAAATAAACATTTGGCACCACCAAGCAGAGATTTATCAAACGTTGTGCAGAGGCAAACAAGGCAGGCAAGCTGTGATCCCCTGCAGGTACCATTCCATGTGATACCAATTACTTTACAATTCTTCAAAATGTATAACAGCAACCATATTTAGGGCACAGACATTTTTAGGAAATTTTATTATTAAACTTCACTAAGATGGGTCTGTTTAATTCTCCCCTGTACCCCCACACCCCCAGAGGAAAGAGGGATGAGCCTAAGATTGTCTTATATGAGCTATCTCATTGCTCTCTCTAGTTAGCCATTCTAAACTAAGACCTTCTGGCTAAGGCACCACCCAAAAGTCTCAAGAGAATGCTCTTGGGAGGAGGATGGCTATTTATCAAGAACTTTAATGACGTCAGTTAGGTTGGTGCAATGCATGATGCCTCCACATACTGTCCACTAACTCAAACTCTGAAGCTCTTGTAAGAAGTGGCCTTTAGTAACTCCTAGCTGCACTGGGTTTTCCCTAGGATGTTCACAAGGGATCTGCTCTGAGTTGATTTCATAATCATATACCTGACACGGGAAAATCAGGGAGCATCTTGCTTTATTTGCTGCTGTTATAAGAGGTTTTACTGAATATAAAGCAACTGATTTGTGCAGCTAGTTCTGGGGGTATATAATGAATTTGGAAGCTAAACTTAAGGCAGAATTCTAGTCTTACGGTAACTTAATACTGCAGCCTACACATGACTGAAAGCCTCTAATGAAGGTATTTTCATCTGAAACCATATTTTAGAGCATAGTGAAAGATGTTACAGGTTACTTTTCATTGGTGGAGATGCTGTAATAATATGGCACAAAATGATTAAAGAAACTTAATATAGTATAGACATAGATGCACAGACATTTTCAAATGCTCCTACAGTATAGAAACTAAATATACAACAGTGAGTAAAAGATGTATTACTTGTTTTCTCCAGTAGAGGAGACAAATAATAAAGAATAATACACAGAAATACAAGTGTGATAAGTGCTATGAGGGAAAAAAAAAACAGGAAAAAAAAAAGCCTCAAAGTACAATATGGGAATAGTTAATTTAGATTGGGGTAGGGGTCAAGAAGGGCTGTTCTGAGAACCAAAGGAGTGAAGAAAGACAAGAGTTAAAGGCAAAGTGATCCAGGTCTGGGAAAGGGACTAGACTATGCAGTTGCTGAAGACCATGACACACCCGGTAGCCCAGTTTTTTCTTTTTAAATGTGTATAAACCTTGACCATGATAGATGACTTTAAAGCCAAATTGAGGTGCCTCCCTGGTGGCATAGGGGTTAAGCCTCAGTACTATCACGCTATCACCTCTGTGGCCTGATTTTGATCCCTGGCTGGGGAGCTGACCCACATGGCACAGCAGACCTCTCCTGTCTTCGCCCACTGCTCCCCTCAGCAGTGTATTTCAGTAGATTCCCTTGTTCTGCTCCCAACTCTGTCTCTGGTGAGTCCTCTCACACTCCAAACCTCTGGCCTATGCCCCAGTTCTTCTATGTATAAATAAATAAATCTTAAAAAAAGTTTATTTTTTAAAAAAGAAGGCAAATAGACCCGAATGACCTCTAAGATCCACTGGCAATTCTTGGAATAGAGCTTCAAAAACCAGTTTTTGAAACATGTAGCCTAACCCCAAGCATGCATACAGGAGAATTTACAGAAGATCCCCCCAACTTCAAGAGATCACATTCACAAAAAGCAGCTCAAATCAGACTCAGCAAATTTACAGGATCCAGTGAGTTGACACTGTGCTCCAAGAATAAAATGTACTAGTAACAAAAGGAGCAACTTAATTTGAATTTCTTCTTAAGAAGCCAACTCCTCCTCTCTCCTTGAGCCACCAGCATCTCGCTCAGCATGAGATGATCAGGACTCTCCTTGTGGGTCCAAAATGGCTGCTCGTCACCTCTCTCTGACCTTGTTGAATCCTGTTGTCAAATACAACTCTCAACACAAATGCGAGGGTAAACAGCCATAGGCTTTCTGCAGGTGCCCTCACAGGTGGGCATGTGGTGCCCTAGGTGTCCACATGCATGTGAGTACAGTGGGCAGGAGAGCAGATTCCACCTTGAGTGGACACATCTGTTGGGGTGTGACAGCAAAAACAATGCCTTACCCCCCAGGAAAAGTTCTTGTGCCCCGTATTTCATGCCTGTCTTAATCTACATGGGGGGAGGGGATGCTGAATTTGATTTGATTTCATTTTCCTTTCTGCCAAAACTGAAAGCTATCTTATGTGGAGGATAAAGAAATAAAAGAAACAAACAAATAAAACAGAAGAAAAACACTTAAGATTATGAGAACAAAATGGTGGTCACCAGAAGGGAACGGGGGAGGGTGGTGGCAGGCAAATTAGGTCAAAAGGGTCAAATATCTGGTGGAGTATGTAAACTAGATTTTTGGTGGTGAACATAATGTAGTACAAACAGATGCTGATTTTCAATGAAACCTGAAACTTACAGCAATCAAACAAACTGAAAATCAGTAACTGGCAGCTTCCCCTGATCACCTTCATCAATATGATGATACTCTGTGTTCAATGAACTGCTCTCTGAGAATCTGCTTTTAAAAAGACCACAGTCTTTGTGTTTGGGGTCTTGGGGCTGTTTCTTCCCTGACATTCTCAAAGAGAGCTAAGCAAACTAAAGAATGAAAGGAATGTACAAGGGATAAGGAAATGCAAATACTGTGAGCTGACAAGAGAGGGAGAAAAAAGGAAGATTTATTATGAGGAAAGGAAGTCAAATCAAAGAAAGGACAATAATGTGATAGCGGCTACAATAACTCAGAGTTCAACATTCCCCCCACTCTGAACAGAGCAAACAGGACCTGAATACAATGAGTGTCTGCTTAGGGACAAAAGAGAAAATAGAGCACAAAAGCATCTGTCTCAAAAAAAACCCCTCCATCAACTTTGCATATGTTTTTTCTCATCAATTCTGCAAATAATCTCCTGGGAAAAGGAGTTGGGAGTTACCGGCTCAGAGTCAGTGACCCCAGTGACCCCTGAAGTTTGCATCTGTCACACAGAGCTCAGGCTTCCTCACAGACAGCTTTTGTCTGGGAATCCATGTGGGGTCGTGGACTGAGGTCCCGAATAGCCTACCCAGCACCATAGTTACCAGCCTTCCTCTGTCCAGATTCTATCAATAAGAGAGACCAGAAAATCAACATCCCAGAAGTCTCCTTTCTGCCATTTCTTGTCTTGCACTGTTCTGTCCCTTCCACTGCTGGAATCTTATCATGGGTACTTGGAAATACAAGCAAATATTTCCCTTGGGTCTTACACAGAAGACAGGAGGGACAGATTTCAGAAGCCCTTACCAGCAGTGAAAACATTGGATGTTGAACTGCTAGCTCTTATTGGTGCTATTCCTCTCATTCTCAAAACCCATTGAATACCATAATGTTATGGCGGGAATCAAGATATCCCCTGTTCTAGTCTTCCTCTCCATTCAATTACTTCGAGTTTTACAAATCAGCTAAATGTGGCAACTCAGATAGTGATTACATCAGGTTAGGATTGACTTTTCCCATGAGACAGTTTGCTGCCTCTCTAAAGCTCGATCACAAGGAGGTCAGCAAAAGCAGACACAGTCCCTCTTACTTGTTATCTCTTTCCAACCCTAAATGGTATTGTCTGAGCACTGTTATGGCCACGTTTGCATCTCCTTTCTCTGCCAAATATTTCATTGACATCTTTTGTAGTCTCTCCTCCACTGTCCTAAGCTTATACCTTTTAATTACTTTTATTTTTAAGGAAATAAAAGTATTTTAGTGGAAGTATTTTAGTGGTAGTAGAGATATGCATGTTCACCCAGTCATATATACTGGAAGACTTGATGTCTCGTGTGTGTGTGTGTGTGTGTGTGTGTGTGTTAGGATTAAAAACCTTTACAAACCGCTCAATATAAAACTCCAGGTGAACAAAGCAACCAGTTCAAAATACTTAGGACAAGGTCTTAGGACAAGGCCTACAACTACAGTTATTTGTGTAAATAAAGTTTCTTTTGAGGCACTCACACCCATCCTTTGTGTATTATCTATGGCTGCTTTTACAAAATGGCAGAGTTGAATAGTTACAAAAGAGACTGAATGGCCTGTCTTTGACCCAAACTATTTTTTCCTTTTACAGGATGTGTTTACAAACCTTTGGTCTAGAATGCAAGCTGATAACAATGATTAATATTTTAAGACTTGATATAAACATTTTCCTACATTTCAAACTTGTTTGAAGAATGTTAAATCTTTTGGAACTATTACATTTCATCTTACTGTCAAAGTAAATGCCAAATGCAACAAGGAAATATATCTTAACAAGGTATGGTAAAATAATTTCCTTTTCAAGAAAAGTACCAATTTCATTACAATATTTCATATCCAGCATAACTGTGAGATAGATGTTTGGTCATAGAGAAAAATATGACATCTCTTTACTTATGAAACTGAAGAAATTTTTAGTTGATTAACAGTTCTGTTGTTTCCAGACCTATTCCCAGACTACTCTTTAGAAGATTTTTCTGCTAAATTTTTTTATTTGCAAAAGGAAGATATAATTGCAGATTGCTGGTTTATAGCTTTACATTGTACTTCTGAACTATTATACTTTTTCAAACTAAATTTTTATCATCATGATTAAAAGCCCTTTCCTAAATAACCAAATATTTTCCAACATAGAAAAAGTCCAGGAAGAAAATACATACAATTTCTAACAATATCCCTTTCTCTGGTTTTCAGATTTTTACAGTGAACATAATTATGCTTTGATAACCATAAAAATAGTTAACTTCATTAGGAAATTCATTAGGAAATTGATTAGAATTGAGTTGTGTTACTAGTTAATAAATTCAATTAATCTATCATCTGTCACAAAGATAATTACAATGGGCTAGCCTCCTGAGGGGTAGGTGATAGTCTAAATTTATTTAACATATGTGATTCAGACTAAACCAACTCCATTTTGTGCCTGAAACTCCAACTTACTGAACTTTCAGCTTTAAAAAACTATTTACTGACTGTCAAGAATTGCCAGCCAGGCATAACTTCTTGAGAATTGTGTAATTTTTTTTTTTCTTTTCCTTCTCTCCATAGTAACCAAGACCAGCTTACTAAGAGCCAATAAACTTTAAGGAATATAATCTATGACCACTCCTAATTCTTGGTAAAGACCTTTTGCCCTCTTATCTTTCTTTCTTCCTCTTCTATAACAAAAAACTGTAAGGGACACAATTTGGCCTAATACCTGAATTTGTGCTCCTGGATTTGCAAATATAAGACCTCAGAGAAGCAGCAATTTTTATTTTGGCTTAATGTGTCTTTTTTAATCAACATACACATTAAAAATATCAGGTGCTACCAGCTGCCAAAACCAGCAGAACACTCAGAAACTAAGAATTATGTCTGAGAATGATTGGGTATACATTGATAGTTTTTGTTTTTTTCTCCAGATCATATGTCTCATTTTCAGTTTGGAGAGTAAGATCATTTTCCTACAGGGAACACACACTGCAGAACTGTTCTGGGAGGAGAACTTCACCTGTTCACTACTCAACCAAGGCCTTCCCTTGATGAGGGCATCAGGGTTGCAGGGGAGTCATAATTTGTCTCCCTACCTCATACTTTCCTACAGGTAAACATTCATATATAATTAAGGCCCATGATAACTGGAGTCTGCAATGTAATAATGACTGAATTACAGGTTAAAAGTACTAAACACTTTAGGAGTAATATTTTTTGAATGCTTATGTCACCTAATTCACAAACATACCAGGACCTGGTCATTAGTATAGAAGAGAGGCTTCTCATTCCTGCTGTGGTTCTTGGAGTTTTGCTCCTTACTACCCCACCCAAATTCCTGCCTCCTGCACTTCTCTTACTTTGTGAGTAATTATAACGAAGCTCATTTACTTAAAGAGAACTAATGATAGGGGCTAAGGAGAAAGGGACCATAGCCAGCATAGAAATCTGCACATACTATACAGCACAGGCTACACACAAACGCCATATGATTATTTTCTTTGAACTAAAACCCATGTTTTGAACTGAGGGTTCTGCCCCAGTGATGCTTGAGAAAGTGTCAGACATTGACACTACCAAGAAACCAGGATGTACCTGTGTCAAGATAATCAAGGAGGTGACAACAAACTCTGAGTGCTAACCATGACAAAAACAGGAAACGAGTTGTAATAGGCTGTTGTGATGGGCTATTCATTAATGATGAACTATTTTTGTTTAACTCACTAGAAAAATCTCAACTTGAGATGAGAGGTTGGAACAGGTTTTTGGGGTTAACTACCTCCTGTTCTCTGAAATCGCTGACTTTCTGACAATTAAAGTGTACCTTACAGATTCAATTCCTGTCTCTGCTCATTGGCTTTCTGGCAACAACAGGCAGCCCAACCCTGGCATTGTCCAGTTACACTAACAGTTATCATCAGTTTCTACCAATTCTGTGTTTTCTTCAATACGTCGAATGTTTTGAAAATACCATACACAATAAATGGTTAATAGCTTAATTGTTTTGTGCTCCATTTTTTTTAAACATTTATTTATTTATTCATACAAGCACTGGGTACAGTCAGAGGCGCGGGAGGGTGAGAGAATTCACCGGAGCCAGAGCGGGGAGCAGAGCAGGCAGAAGGACCGAAGTACACTGCTGAGGGGAGCAGCGGGCGGCAGGAGAGGTCTGCGCACCATGTGGGACCCTCCTCCGGTGGCCGGGGAGCAGCCGGGATCGAACCGGCACTGCAGAGGCTGTGGGCAGCTTCGCAACCCAGCGCTCAACCACTGTGCCACCAGGGAGGCCCTTGTGCTCCATTTTTAATGCTGAGTTTAAGATATAATTTCTATATTTGTGACAGTCTGTGGGATTTCAACATTTTATGTTGCACAATCAATAACTTCTTTTCTCTAATTAAAGGTTGTCAATGTAATATAATTGGTCACATGCAATCTTTCCGAAGTATACGTGACAACAAGTCTACTTGCAATTCAATCATTCTTTAATGGCACACACACCCTCTACTAGATCAGGTCTGGGCAGACCTGCCCCTTATTTTTCTTTTACTCATTTATTCAACCGTGCACTGTGCCAGCACTGAGGTAGGTACCAGGGATAGAGAAGACCAGAAGCCTGCAGTGATGTCACAACAATTTTGTCTCACAGCCAAGATCCTGACTGTACCTTAGCTGATACCCAGTTCAACTCTGGCTTGGTTCAACATCTCCACCCCCAACTCCCTGACAGTCACACTCTTGGTGACCATCCCACAGAGTGCATGTGTGAGGGGCAGGTGGTGGTGGTAAGGGAGTGTTACATAATTGAAATATTTAATTCAGAGACCTAAAAGTCAACCTATGTGCAACCTAACGGAGGGCCTTGAGTCCCATTCATATCAGGATAGTAAAAAACCCCTTTTAGAACACAAAGATCATTTATCTGACAAAGGCATGACTTGTTATCTGGGAAGGCCTACACTGGCTGCAGGGCTGATTCTGGCTGGACTCATTGCTTTATAGAATTCTTGTTTTTTTGCCTCAGGAACCTGATCACAGAATGGGACCCTGCCCCAACTCTTGAGCTGGTGTTGTCAAGGGCTGGACCCTGCACTGGACAAGCAGAAGGCACTAACACCCTTGCAAAGCTGGCCCATACACTGGGGGCACCTCCTTCCCCCCCACACCACACTCTCCCTTTTAAGATCTGTTTCTCTAGACCCTCACCTGTTTGGAGAATGTCAGTCTCTCTATCTGGAGGACTAGGAAAAAGGGGGGCAAACACAAAGGACTGCATAACTAATAGAGATTTGAGGCAGTAGCGTTTGCCTATGGAGGTGGTGTGGACTACGGATTGGAAAAAGAGAAAGGGGATCCTTTTCATATCCTTTAACTTAATTATTTGTACTTAACTCCCATCCTTACTTTATCATGGAGGTAGTTACAAATGCAAGTTTACTGAAAGTGAATGAATAGTTATATACAACCTCCTGTAAAACCTTCCCACAACTCACTGAATCATGATTCCATGCTAAGTAATTGCTTATTTCTTTTGAGCAGTATCTAAATTGCAAAGAAAGTAGTGACCCCCCCCCCAAAAAAAAAAAACCAAAAAAAACTTTTTTGGTTTTAGAAGTTACTAGGATAATTATTAAGGCAATCTGGGTAGATGGCTTGTCTTAATACCAGCAAAGGTCATTTCTTGATGAGATTTTGATTGTCAGTGAAACACCTCATAGGAGTCAGAAGAGCTTACCAAACCATACCTTGATGGATAAAGTGAAAATGAATTTAAAACACATGGATCACATTTCTATAAAATGTGCTTAAGTTCAAAAAGTTAACAACAGTTAACTAAAAACATTTGGGAATTTCTGGTTTCACATGACAAATCAGTTTCTAAGTTGAACTTAGATGAGTCTCTTACCCATTAAAGAATATATTCAGAGATAGCATTTAAATAAACCAAGATGGCTATATGCTATGTTATATTGTTTGCTTTGGAAATTTCCTCATATTTTAGTGCTTTAAATTTTCAAATAAATCTTTTAATTTATGCTATTGTACCTAACTTAAAAATACACAATAATCTAGAGAATGCAAAGTAAAACATGACAAAATTTATGAAAACATTGACAAACATCTTAAACATTCTATGTACATTTGACATGAGTTACAAATAGTATAATATCAATGCTATATGAACATAGTGGATGTCTGTATCTTGATTATTTTACTGTAGATGCAGTGGTTTATAAGAGTTCAAAGCCTTTTTTAAAAAAACACATGAAAAAAACCTCCACAGTATAACTGATATGAACTGGTGTGAATAAGGTATGAACTGGTATGAACAATGTGTGAACTGGTGTGACTGCAAAACAAAAATTCAGTGGAAAGATATGAAAGGGATGTAGGAATAGTCTTAGCTACCTGCATTTACAGGAAAAGACAGCTTTTATTTAAATATTTCCAAGATTCTTCTTAAAAGAAGTTAGAAAAAAAATCTTGTACATTCAGTAGAGCAAAGATAGGCCAAAGTACAAACGACATCAGTTCCTGTTAATGGAAATGAAGACCAATTTGATTAATCTGTACCTATCAGTGATGGTGAATTTACATATAGGTACTTGTCTCCATCCACTTTTCAGTATTTTGGGTTCTCGAAAGCATTGTCTCCAGTAGTTTTTGCTTATTTTTTTAATTCTTTTCATATTTAATGGAAATGTAATTCATATGTTTTACACTCATGGCTAAGTAGCATTGAAGACCTATTTAATACCCAAGGTATTTGAAAGCTATTAAAACTATCTTCCATAAGGAAGTAAACACCATCATCATAAAAAGTCAGAGGATCACAAGTTACAAGTTCAAACATATACCAAGGAATATGGTTTCCTGACTTCCAAGCCTGTTCATCCTTTCTTAAAACCTAAATCCTGTGAGAAGAATGAAACAGCAAAGGGAATCACAAATTATGTGGTCCAGAGGACTGACCCCAAATCCTTCCATATCTTTGAGAAGAAAACTCAATTCCTCATTTAAGAGGTGATCACTAAATGAAGTCATTTAATTAAAGCACCATAAGGGGGAAAATTACTCTACTACTGGAACCCATTGGAATTTCTCATTCCTGCAGGAGGACTGCTTCTTAAACTTTAACCCGCATACAAATCGCCTTGAGGATCTTGTTAAACTGTGGGTGCTGGTACAGTAGGTCTAGGATGGTCCTGATAATCTGAATTTCTAACAAGCACCCAGGTGATGTCAATGTTGCTGGTCCATAGACCACTTTTTGAGAAGCAAGACTCTGCTGCAGGGTTTCTCAACACGACTGGTATATTGAATTGGATGATTCTTTGTTTTGTGGAAACCATCTTGTTCATTGCAGGATGTTTAGATGTCAGTAGCACCTGCTTTCCTCCCCCAGTCATGATAACTAAAAATGTTTCCAGACATTACCAAAAGTCCCTAAGCTGGGCACAAACTTGCATGAGGTTGACAACCACTGGTCTATTATGTTTAGCAGCTGAATGTTCATTGTTTCATATAAACACCTCTTTTGATGAGCTAGATTTAGTAAAATTTGTAGTCATCAACCAAATTAATAAAAGCTTTCTTCTCACCACTTCCACCTTCCCAGCAATTATCATACTTTTTTTATGGATATCGTAGATTTTTAACCAATTTTGTTTCCCTCTTTATTATGGCCACTATGGTGCTCAGAAGTAAATTTGCAAACAATAGTACAATATATGAAAATTTCCAGGTTAAGTTTCTGAAAAATAAATCAACTACTGGATTTATCTTATGTCTCTATGTTGTTCTCCTTCCCCCCATTGAGGGAATCATCTCTTTTTATTTTATTATATATATTATATATTTTGTTTTATATTTATATATATAATATATAAATATATAATATTTTATTATATATTTTTGTAGGCTCCTTCACATACAATTTGAAAAAAGATTAGTTTTCAGTAAGTGGGGTAAACCAAACAATTCAAATAAACCAGCCAGGATAGGAGTATTTGCTGATCATGGTTGTTTTGCTGTTTTACAGATAATAACAAATCTGGACAGATAGACAAGTTTCAAAAGTATTGAACAATCTGGTTCATTTTTCCCCAATAACCTGTAATAACTTAATGGATGCCAGTGTCTGGATAAAGGCAGGACATTAGCATGAAAGAAAAGTGATCTTTTAAAAACTTTACAATAGAGATATAAAATTAGGAGAAAGTTGAGCATAATAAAAGAATTTGGTCCAATGACTAAAGCTGTACATTTTGTCAGCTCTGACAGAAAACACTTAGAATTAATCTGGAATATGCATACCTTTTAAAAGTGACCTTAAAAATGACTCAAGGGTGTTTTTCAAGTTTCTTTAAGCTATAGAATTCGTGGTTTAAAAATCCATCAAGAAGATGAATGGTGTAACATCAGCTGAATCCAACCTGTTCTCTTTGGAGGGAGGAAAAGAGGAGAGAAGAGGACCTGGAGCCCCTTGAAAGGGCCTCTGAAGGTTTTTAGGGAGCACAGGTTGAAAACCCCTGACCCAGTAGTACACTCTTAGGAAGAAGGTGGGAACTGGTGGCATAGGAAGTGAAGTCACCTGTTTGAGGAACTGGAATTGTTCAATAAAAGCATTGGGACTGAAACCCAATCCCATAGACTCTGGTGAGACAGAGTGCTGAACATTCTGGAGTTCCTACTGGGTCCCGGTCAGCAGCATCTCTCTTGGTTACTGAAACCATGTACTCTTGCTAAAAAATTCCAAATCTTGCAGAAACATGTACTTTAAAATGTGCAAATTTCTTGCTCTTTCTCTGCTTTTCTTTACCCTCATTGTCAGTATGATATTTCAGAGAGCACTGATGGTGATAGCTTGGTGTGTGTTCTTCTAGAACTTTCCCTGAATATAGATAAACACACACACCCCTATATATTTAAATTCCTTTTTGTCCTGAATTTTCTTAGTTGACCCCATTTTTTTACTTTTATCATAGCACTTTGCATTTTCCATGCTTTATTATTTCATTCACTATACTCCCATTAGAATAGTCTCTGTGACAGCAAGGATATGTTTTATTTTGTTCACTAAGGTTTCCCAAGCTCCTAGAATCAGCTAAAAGGAAATGTACTATCAAGCTACAAAGAGAAATAAAGAAATCTCAAATATGTATTACTAAGTGAAAGAAGCTAATCTGAAAAGGCTACATAAAAATTAGGGGAATCGTTGAAAAGATGTTCACAACCTCTTATTATTAGGGAAATACAAATCAAAACCACAATGCAATTTCACCTCAAACTTGTGAGGATGGCTATTACCAAATAGAAAAGAAACAACAAGTATTGGAAAGGATGTTGGTGGAAATGTAAATTGGTGTCACTACTATGAAGAACAATATGGAGATTCCTGCAAAAATCAGAAATAGGGCTTCCCCAGTGGCGCAGCGGATTGAGCACCACGCTGTAAAGCTGCCCGCACCCTCTGCAGTGCGGGTTCGATCCCAGCCAACCACAGAGATACCCACATGGTGCAGCAGACCTCTCCTGTCTTGCCCACTGCTCCCCCCAGTAGTGTATTTCAGTCAGTCTGCTTGTTCTGTTCCCTGCTCTGTCTCTCGTGAATTCTCTCACCCTTCAGCGCCTCTGACCTGTACCCCAGTTCTTGTATAAATAAATAAATCTTTAAAAAAATTAGAAATATGATACCATTATATGATCCAGCAATTCCACATTTGGATATTTATCTGAAGTACATGAAAACACTAATTTGGGAAAATATATGTGTTTTATGTTTATCGCACCACTACTCACAATAGACAAGATATAGAGGCAACCTAAGTAGACATAATGGATGAGTGGATAAAGATGTGGTATATATACACAATGGAATACTACTCAACTATAAAAAAGATGAAATTCTGCATGTGCAACATGGATGAAACTTCATTATGCTTAGGGAAATAGGTCAGATAGAGAAAGAAAAATACCTTATGATTTCACTCATATTTGGTACATAGAAAAAGGAAACAAATGAATTTTAAAAATGAAGCAAAAACAAACTCAGACTATAACACCAATGACTGGTCAGCAGAAGGAAAGTAGGAAAAGGGGTGGGAAAAATCTAAAAAGGGTCAATCCTATGCTGAAGGATAGAATTGTACTTCTCACAGTGAACTTAAAGTGGCTTATACAGATGTTGATTTATAAATGGCACACCTCGATCTTATATGATGTAATAATGCAATGTTACTTCAAATAAAAAAGATATTCAGGAACTCGATGTAAGAAGCTGATCCATATTCAGCATTTCTGTAATGATATTATGTTTTCTGCATTTGAAGCTTATTTTAATAGTGATTTAATATTTTAATGGTTGTTGGATCATTGATATGAATATTTGAAAAATGATTATTTTTCAAAAAAAATTTGTAAAAGTTTTTTTTTTTTAAAAAAAGTAGTTGTATTTTATAATTTCTTACTGGCCTCTGATACGGGCTGGGCAAAAATGTGGATGGAGGGAGCCCTGAAATTTGGTGTCCTTTACTTAGCTCTTTTTCACTCACCCCAAATGGGGTTGCCCATGGGTCACTTGACTCTGTTTACTTTAGACAGACTAAGCACCTCTCAAAATGGGCTATAACACAAATGTCTTCCAAATTATCAAATACTTGGATTTCTGGTTGCCAAATGTGTAATTGCTTATGTTTTTAGAAAAACTTTTAGATATCTTCTTCCCTCATCTGAAGTTTGATGGATGTGGTGCAGCAAACAAGAGGAAATTATTTATTTTTCTTTTTCCCTCTGTCATATCAAAACCTTTTACCCAGTATATAATCTCTTTTCAGCTTCCTGGCCACTAGCTTTTTGTCACCAACAGATTTCAGAAATATGGATTTGCTTGGCTTTCAAATGAGATTTGATGATATCTAGAGATCATTTTCTTTCCCTACAGGGCATGTACTGCCAGTTTCATAAGGGAAGTAAATAGAAAAATATCATCACTTTCCTGAAACTTGGTTTGTGGAAAGATGGACTGGAATGTCCTCTTCTGCAGGGGACCATCAGGGGCAAGCACATCTTCTACAGATCAGCAGCCTTTGGAGTAAAAGCAGTCCCCAAACAACAAAAATAGATGACTGATAATAATTTCAGTCTGAACTTCTCTAAGAAAAGGCTAATACTCACTGTAGAATTAAATACATAATGCTATATAATCTTCCATTTTTAAACTAACACATTTAGAAGAACATATTTAAGAATATGAAATGGTATGTCATTTAATTATTTCTGGTCCCAAGCTGCTTTCTCCACTACTTCTTTTACCTTTTCCTCTTTTCAATATGGTTCCCTTTGGGGTGAGATGCTGAAATGCACTCTGGTGCATCTGTGCTCCACCTGTGTATTTGCTTTTGCTTCTTTTTATTTAATTAGCAAAGCCCCTATAAACCTATTAGAGACTGACCATTTCACAGGTTTGGAAAACTCATTTCATTTACAGGTGGATAATATTTCTTGGGTATCTACAAAATGATCCAAGACTGTACATAGACTTCCAATTTTACTTTGCATTGTTTCCTATTTAAATGAATATACAATCATATCTGTAGATAAAAATTATGTAAGCTCAGATGCAGATTAATAACATACCCTTTTGCTCAATAGCGTGGCAAGGGTATTTAAAAAATTATATACATGAATGTTCAAAAATATTTTTTTAAAGAGAAAAGTATTTTTGAAAATGCAATGAAAGAAAATTAATGTGATGTCCTCTAGTGGAACTTTGCAACATGTTAAGTAATGGATTTAAGTAATGTGCAGCATCCTTACCAAAGATTTGTGGTCACCTGCTAGGGCCTCGAGGCTATCCTGACTGGGGACAAACAAGGGCATAATCTGATGTTAACTCAGCTGATGTTAACTCAATGGAGGAATTCGAAAGGCATCTTTTCAAAAGGACTGTAGCTCTTCCTTAGGCATATTTTTGGCAGTTTCTCATTAGTCATATGGATGCATTCTGCCACTGCAAATTCCTGACTGGAGTTAGGAACTGAATGGCAGGAGAAAGCCAAGGGGAGAATACAGCTGCCTTCTTTCGACTAAAATCTTATCTTTGGAGAAATAAAAACTGGCAAGTAGGTAATCCAAGAAAGATTCCAAAGTGCCTGGAAGAATTCCCTAGAAAAGGTTTCCCTACACATGTTCTTCAAACAAGGGCCCAAAATACTTCAATTCAATGAGACTCCAGGAAATGTCTGACATCTTCCTTTTTGCTGTTTTTCCCTTTCATTTTGTATGAAATGGTTTAAAGATATTTTTCTGCTTTCAAATCTTACAACTCTCCCCATGGAGAAATGATCCTAATCCTATGATTAAAGTAATCTATTAAAAAACAGAAGGGAGAGAAGCATACTGAGAACCATAAGTAGATAAACATTATCATCATCATTCCCCAGACTGGCCAACTGGGGAGAAAGAAAGAGGTGAGAACAGGTGTTGGCTTTACCTCTTGGCCTCCCAACATGAGGTTGGACTCAACTACATTCCAAATGTCAATAGAATGTTTTATTTGCAATTAATTATGCAAATACCTCCTAATTCTTGATATTTACAATGAACTGTTTTATTTTTGTGTTCTTATAGCTGTTCAAGTCAAGAAAAATCACTAATATGGGACTATTAGAGAAAGGATGATAATTTTAGCTTTAAAATCAGCTTTTTGCAAGTCAGATTCCGTATATGTTCGACAGATGGGATATATTTTCACCAAATCAGGAAATACTTCAAAGTGAACCAAGACAGCATTGATTAGTTCTTGTAAGCTTTTATATCATCCTTTATAGAACTCGAGTGATGAACCAGACTTTCAAGGATCTATTTCAATATCATGATTTTTTTAACGTGTAATCACTTTGATCACAAAAATGAATACCAATGATTTATATTTTTAAAATTCCCTTTGGCAAGTGAACTAAATTCCTTCAGTCTTGTGTTTAAATAAAAAACAGGCAGTAGTAATGTTAGATCTTTACTCTGTGTGTAAGCACAATGCATAACTTTCGGTGGTTGATAAACTTGTACTAGACGTTGATAAAAGAATTACTGACCCGGCAAGAATATGTTCTTCTATGTTCAAAATCACACTGCTGCCCAACTACAAAAAGACCCAAGATTTGATTATTTTTCCAGATACAGAAAAAAATTTGTACTTATCTATCTATACTTCCTGACCTGTCCCCACATGATCAATGTGCAATAACAAGATGGCAGGCTGGGTTAAGAATGATATTTGTGATCTCATATCCAATTGTGCAGTGCAGAGACCAGCGAATTTCTATTCTTTCTATATAGTTTATTATCAAAGTATTAGGTTGAATCATATGAATGTGATGTTTTCATAGGTCAAAATAAAGACATTGAATGTCAATTTTTTCATATGATTCAAAATAATGTCAAAAGTTTCTTTAAGGATTATCTGTCAAGTTCTTAGAGTATGGGCTTCCTAACATCAGTCAAAAATTATTCTTATCACTTTTTGTTGCTGTTTTTG
This sequence comes from Talpa europaea, assembly GCF_964194135.1. Lineage (NCBI taxonomy): Eukaryota > Metazoa > Chordata > Mammalia > Eulipotyphla > Talpidae > Talpa > Talpa europaea. The sequence continues at coordinate 26,689,966 of NC_140070.1, forward strand.
TTTCCTGCTGACTAGCTTTTAACTGTAATTATTGTAGAAATGGTTTTTATGCTATTCCCTTTGTTTCTTAATTACTTTGCATAATTTAGCAAGAATGACTAAATTGTCTCTTTCATACCAACAACACATGAAACATAACACAATTTCTAAGCCTATATCTTTCTCAAATAAATTTTCAAGGAAAGAAATGTGATACTGTTGAGCCGAGTGATCTCATGACAACAAGAAAATTGTGTCAGCAGATGACTGCTGGCATTTTGCTGAATAGTTTACACCATCTCTGAAATAATAACACTATGTCCCCTGCAGTGAGCAGCCATCCTTTCTCAGTGGATGCATTTACAGTGAGCCATAAATCTTCCCTCCCTCATATACATCTCTAAGCAAGAGATTTCCTAGGAGCTTCCAGGAAATTACAAAACAATGAATTAATTTCAAAATGTCAACTTAAGAAAATACTGAGTTATAGGTTATTCTGGGTAGGAAACATCAGTATCCGAAAAAAAAGCTTTTCTTTTTTTTGCTAAAGAGAATGGATTCATTCAATATTTTAGTAAAAACCAAATCACCTAGTTTAACTTTTATACTCCCAAAATAATTCAAGAAATACCTTGTGCTTTTGACAAGGAGATGTTTAGAGTAACTCTGTAGGACTTCGCATTTTCACAAGGTAAAATCTCATTCTATACCATATATTTAATGGTTTAGGCTAAACTTAAACACACAAAAATCTATTCTAGTAGATAAAAATGTGCCTCACCTTATATTTACTAAGACATCCTTAAACTGGAAAATTCACTTAACCTCTCATGTTAAATTCTTCAACCTATGCATTAAATACATAGATTATTAGTGAAATAGGCCATTGTAAAAAGCTCATGTTGCTTTTTGAATATATCTAGTTCTTCCCAAGTACTACTATATTTAATTATCTATCTTCATTATTTAATATTAAAGGATAACTTTTATTGTGACCCTTTAAAAAAGTTTTAAGAAGACTAGTCAATAAATTAACATCTTTAAAAGATGTTAATCAAACATCTTTAAAAATGTCAGACACTATGCAGACACGCTATATAATGATGATTACCATTACCAATGCTGGAGCCCTTTTTCCTTTTGACTTGGAGTGGGAGAAGGAATAAGAAGGAGAGTTTGTGGGGCACTTCTAGAATCTAAGACTTGTGGGGGCTGACAGCAAGTGAGTAGCCATTTATTAGATTCACTACCCCTCCACTGTGTTCCTTTCTGGAAAATGGTTTTTTTCTATGGGGCTCTAGCTGGTGAAAAGATGACATGGCCATCAAGAGGGCTTAGACCTTTATCTAAATCTCAAGAGAAGATGAAGCTGCTGACCAGGAATGACTGTTAGCAAGATCTAATTCACCTGACGGTGCCTTTGAGGCACCAAACCTGCTCCACCCACTTCTAGAACAGTGAGCCTGCCTTGGGCACCCTGCCATTTTGGTACCTCTTTTAAACCCATCATCTTTCCCATGGCCAGGGCTAGGGCACTACTCCCAGCAAATGCAGTAGTCAAGAAAAATAGTATTTTTAAAAATCCAAATTATACAAAAAGTCCATGATGAATAAAATGTCAGAACTGCAAATAAAGATGTGATCATTGTCACTCCTTACCCTTTAGCCTCCATGCCAATGTGACTGCTACTCATCCTGTCATTACTTAATGTCTTATTGAATTTTTTTGGCAACTCCCTAAATTATGAATCTGAGGGGAGGGAAGTTCTAGCCACTGACACCCCTTTCTTACTCTCATTTCTCCCTCCCTCCTACTTACTCTTCCTTTCCCCCCACTTCCACAACCTTTATCATTATTATTTTTTCCACCGGCATTCCTTGTTTCTCCCTATCCCTTTTTCTCACCCTTCTGTCTTAACCTCAGAGCTCTAGGGACATTTATTAATGTCCACTAGTTTTTAAAAGTGTTTTGCATGATCAAAAGGGCACACTTTTCTTTCTTTGTATTCTAGCTCAAACTCTCACTGGCTCTTGATCTACATCACTTCCTGAAGATGGTTTTTCTCTTTTCATTCTGTATTCCAATAGGGATTATCTCTGGGTCATAGTTGCATCCTACATGAAGTTGAATCTTAAGCAGGGTGCATGACACCCAGTAGCTGCTTTACAAGTGCTTGTTGAGTGAATGAAAGAAAAATCTCTTGGAGCCTTTGCTCTGCATGTTTCCTTTGCATGATTGTGTGGTTGGAAAATGCCTCTGGCATTCTTGGGGGACCAAAGATCCCTTTCCAAGGTTTTCCGAACATGAGGGAGAGAGAACCAAAAACGATATACCTTAAGGTTCAAAAAAAAAAATAAGAGTAGGTGAACTTAGGTGCACCTAAGTAGATTAACATGTGAATCAAAATGATGATTGCGGGTTTTTTTTTTTTTTTAAACCAAGAACTTAAAATAATGTAAAGGTGTCTGGGTATTTTCAAAACAATCTCTTTTGCATAAGATCCAGAAAAGAATATGGCAATTTATGTGATTGGAAGTTTTTTCCCCAGAAGTTTCTGAAATTTCTCATTTGGGGAATTCAGAGCACTTACCTTCGATGGTACACTGATCAGGGACTGGAATCTTCTTCCCGATTTCCACAGCATATGCTTTCACTTTGCTGAGGTTTTCCTTTAAGTACAAGTAGAGTTGATCTTGGTATTCCACAGGGCTGGCGATTGTCTCTGGAGCTTCTTTTTCATGGTTTTCTGTAACCATTTCTGGAAAATTCTCTGATTCTATACATATAATACTTGGGTGTGAAACTGAAGAATTTCCCAGCTGTGATCCATCAATGTCTGACTTCAAGGTTGACTTGTCATTTCGTCGGCTAAGTGGGCATATTTCTAAAAGAGAGATGCTGACTGGTATTTCTTCACTTGTTATGGCTTCCCCATCATCTGAACTCACGCCCTTGGGTAGCAAAGTGTGCAAAGCCAAGCTCTTTGACCTATAAGACAAGCAAAGGGAAACTAAGACAGATAATGTAGTTGAGCTACTACTCACTACTGAAGGAAAGAAAGAAGAACAACACTGGCACAAACAGGTGCTTCCTCTAGAGTATGAAACTGAACATTGATGCTCTTCACAGATTAGATAAAAAATACAAGTTATATAATAAATAAGACCAAGTTGTATAACAAGTGTTGTAGGACAAGATCTAGGTCACCTTCAAAGATAATGATTTAAAAATCAGTTTCAAGGCAAATTTGACTGCAAAATGGTGTACTTAACATCTGTTTTGTTTTGTTTTTCTATTTTTGCTTCTGCATTTTCATCAAAAATCAAGGGAAGCTTTTGACAGTCTTCTCAATATTAGCATATCTGTATTTGAAAGATGTTTTTAAGATATAAGCCATAGTGTTTTACATTTGTATCTCCCCTTACAAAAGCAAACTTTTTTGGCTAATGAAAGCCCTGAGGGTGACATCTTGTTCACGAAAGGGTGGAACTGTAGGAGGCTATAGGTAAAAGGGACTTAATTACCATCCTATAAAGTAGAAACAAACTAACAGCAAACATGAAGTACATATTTTTAAAAACCAAACAAAATTTGTACCTGTTAAATCTAATGTCTTTTCTTACTTCTTTGGAAACTTGGCCCAAGCTATATCTTCTGATAGAGCCAGGAGTATTGTTCCCAGCATTTATTTTGTCTTCGAAAGCTTGGATTTTAACTTGGAGCTTTTCATGGTCTTCATTTACTGCTGCAGTGAATTTGGTTTCTTCCAGCTTCTCAGGGAATTCCATTTCAGTGCTGGTTTTTCTCCTAAAGGGATAGCAATCATTGTATTGGATGCTGACCACATATACCCATTCATGAGAATATTAATCTCTACTTAACTGCCTCTTACTCAAAACTGAAAACTTTGCCTGATAAATTTTTGATCAGTCACATAACAATTATTTATTGAATAATTTCTGTGGACATAAGTCTCTGAAGTTGCTTCAATAGCTTATTTGCCAGAAGTATAGAAACATTTGTTTTTGTCAGTTTTGTATTGAAAATACTTTTTTGAAGGGATACTCTAGGGGAAAAAAAAAAACATTTTAGTGGTCATCCACCATATTGCTAGCTCTCCAAAAGCATGTATTTCATATAATGTTCATGCCAGGTATTGTTTCAAAAATTAACATGCACAAATTTGTTTGTATTAAAACTGTAGAATAAGAACATTTCAAGTAGATGGCATAAACTCATTGTTTTGTTAATATTAAGGAAATCAGTATTAAATTCAAAGAAATCTTTCAGTATTATAAAGGAAAAAAATCTTTCTGAATCTTAATGTGTTGGAGGAAAGAGATTTTCCATAAAAGAGAGGTCCAAATATCTTTTGTAGCAAACTTTATAAAACACTCTCTGTGTCAATAAGATGATATCTTTAAGACAGGGGCTTTGTGATAAGACTTTGAATCTCTCCGAGGCTAACACAGGACCTTATGTGGAGCCGGAGCTTATAGATAAGCTGCAGAAATAGTTCATAGATACTCACTGAGGGGCTACAATTGCAGCAAAAAAGTAAGCATCTAAAGTCTCTTATCTGCCTTTTAATAACAAACCAGATAGAACTGCCTTAATTTTTAATAACTACTCTCAATTATATAATATGAAGGTAGTATTAATTTTTCCTTTATAAGCATAAAGGACAATAATCCACAAAAATCTATTCATCAGCATGGCTAATGAACTTTGGTGGGCACTGCCGAGGTTAATGGGCAGGGTTGGATATCACAGCTTTTTTGACTGGTCAGAGAAGCATCCCGACCCTGAGGAAGGGTTCAGAGTTATGTGTTCTCAGTGGTTAGTTTCTACTAGTCCTTCCCAGAAATTGTTATTGATATACAAGTTGGGTAGGAGAGCAGACCATCCATTAGATAATCAGAATATTGTTTATGGCCAAATAAGCTAGTGTCAATAAAATTTGAAAACATCTTAATATCATTTTTGTAAGTGTCCATGGTTTTGACATAATGGTCATTTATTTTCCATACATGCTTTACTAACCTACACATAAGTAGATTTCAAGGATCAGTACATGGGAACGAAAGCTAATCCTGAACATGCTGCCCTTTCGGTCATATACATAATACTTTGGCCCACAAGCAGATGTGGGTCTGACATCTTCTAGCCAGAAGGTTCTACAAGTTGAACTTTTACTCCTACTATAAATGAAACCGAGATTGTGCTATCACTAGACGGTACTGTACAAACCAAGATGATCACCTAGGCTAATTTTAAAAGACCCAGTGAACCCTTTCAACCTGAGAAGCTTAGGCAGGGAGTATTTATTTTTCAACCCATGTTAATCTATGTGGAATCTAGTCACATTTCAAAAATGAAAGACACTTCAACTTTTTAGTTTTATTTCAGAAATTTCCATAGTTGGTTTTATGAAAACTTGAAAATTTCTGAAGCACAAAATACACTCAAATATGCATATCAGATATTGAGCATTATACAAATTTTTAAATCTCAAAATATATCAGATTTTAGAAGACTAATTTCTTGTTAATTTGCTAAGTTTTTTTTTTTGTATAAAGTTCTGGGTTATAACAGCCATTAAAATAATAGCATTTCCTTCCCAAAAACTTCGCATTTTATATGATTATAGTAAATCTTAGTTGAGAAATTTATTGGATCAGCTTCTGACATTTTATAAAATAAAGTTTTCTTACTTTTGGAGATCTCTCTTTTATTTATTAAACTCGTTATACCAATTTTCCTCTCTATGAAATGGGGATAATAACTCTACTAGCTCATCAAATTGTTGGAAAGATGAAATGACAGATTATTGTTTTTGGAGATCTCTCTTTTATTTATTAAACTCGTTATACCAATTTTCCTCTCTATGAAATGGGGATAATAACTTTACTAGCTCATCAAATTGTTGGAAAGATGAAATGACAGAATTATTGTTAAGCACTTCTCCTGGCACATAATAGGCAGCTACAGACATTAGCTATCAATATTAATTGTTATCACTATTATTAATTTTTCCTTTGAGAACTTTATTGCTCTACCTATGCCTTGTGTTAATACATACAACAAACATCTGTGACTTTGACATAAGCAGATCAATATTCCATATCCCAGAGAGGTCAGACCCTGGTGGTGTCAGAGGTCACTCAGCTAATTCCTTGCTCCCATCTCCAGTTACCACTGTTGGTCATTAGGCACCATGGCTGAGTGAGTGGGAGCTTGTGCAGCTAGGAGTGCTACTCCTTCTTCAAAGTGCCTTCTGGCATCCCTGAGTTAGACCTGGACATCCACTGACCCCAAGAGAAGCAGGTGAGGTGCCTCTGGGGTAGGGTTGTCAGGGAAACTACAAGAGACTCAGAAAAATTTGAATTTCAGACCAACGACAAATACAATTTTTAGTGTAGGTATGTCCTTAGTAGAACATACTAAAAATGTATTACACTACACTAAGAAATTTTGTTCTTTATCTGAAATTTAACTGAGAGTCCTGTATTTCTACTTGCTAAATCTGGCAGCCCTACTCCAGGGTGGTGTGGGGGCATTCCTGCTCCTCCTTGTTTCCCCATATCAGGCACAGGGCTTTGTCCAACAAGGACCAGAAGTGTTTGTGGAATAAATGAACTAAGACCACCTTGGTGTCTCAAGCCAGCCTACTCCTGCCCTTAAGCCTAGAGAAGTCTACCAGATGACCGTGAGGCATCTCCTGGTATGGTGCTGAGGGGCTGAGCGATGTCATTTGATAGATATCAAATATGGAGAGAAGCAAGCATCAAGAATGTGAGTAAAAGAGAGGTTTTCAAAGGGCCAAATACGATTGAAGACGTGAAATGTAAAAATCTCTTTTCTGAGCCAATGAAGTGATGTCTGGATGAGAGGCCGATGGGTGTTGCCAATAATGAGTATAATTCTCACACAAAGACTTTCTCTACAACCTCCATTTATGATCTGGAGATTTGCGTAACACAGGAGACAGGGAACAGATAATGAAGATTCCTGAGGCAGCCAAAGTTGCAAGATGGATCAGAGAGAAATTTCTGTCACTGGCCATCAATCTGGGTTCATCACAGCTTTGTTGTCAGGGAGTTAGGGTAAGTTTTGGTTGCAATAGGTTCAAAGGTCAAGAAATGGTCGATAGAAATTTGGGTTTATAATAAACATTCTCCACTCCTCAATTTCTTCTCCTCTTGGTTTTTAAATTTAGTATAAAAAGACAGAACAAAATTCATTTAAAAACAAAGACCTTTTAGAGCTAAACTCTGCTTTCCTTCTAGAGAAGGAAATGCATCACCAAGTGAAAGTTGGGGAGGAGCCACTGGTCCCCTGTGCATTTATTATGGGGGTGAGGGTGGAGGCCTTTGGGTTGGGCTCATACAGGGGTTGCTATTTCTTTTCCATTTGTCACTTTTAACTCCAGAGGTTATTTTACAGAAATCTTTGTCAGAGTTCCATAATCCCCTAAATATTAACTTGGCTTTAACTCAACATGCCACATTACAAGAGGCTCAGATGATTTCCAGTCTGAACAGTTCCTGGTCTCTGTTGCCAAAGTAAAGTTTTTAAAAGCACCTCTAGGGAAGCCTGGGGGAGGCCTAATTACCTCCCTCCATGTGAGCTGGGACTCCCCTTAGAAATGATTGGCCTCGGGCAGCTCACTGCTCTCACTAAGCCAGGAGATCTAGAACTGGCAGTGTGGAGACAGGCAGCCTGTATTCCTGTCTCCTTAAATAATAAAAAAAAAGAGAAATATTAGTTAATATCTATCTGATGAACTTGACTTAGGATCACACATCTAGGACATATACTCCTGTTCAAGTAAGCTAATGTGTCAAATCTACAGTGAAGTCCTCAGTTCTTATGTTCTTTTCTCTTGAGCAACTTATTGGGTCATCAGTCATATAAGAATGCTAGATGGTGTCCCAGCCACAGCACTGTCATCTGTTTTGGGACTGCAATTTTGAGAATAGTTACACCCAAATCCTAAAACTAAGGACAAAAAGTTTTGGTTCTAGATCCTCGGTTCTGCCTTTATTGCTCGGGACAAGAGCAGAGATCAGCAGGTGCCCCATTATAAGAGGACAAGAATGTGGTCACACCCCTGGTAGAACTTTGCTGAGATGTGATGACTCCATGATTTATCTCATTCACATAAAAGCTTCCAGAGAATATGCTTGTGGAAATGGATTGAACATGGCCTTGCAGGGAGAGAGACCTAGTTTCATGACTCCAATCTCCTGTCCTTCAGTGATGAGGCAAATCTCTGTGTGACTCGTAAGTCTCACTTTTGTCACATACAAACAGGATAAATGGCAGTGTAATACCAGCTTGCTGAAATCATGACATAACATAATGCATTTGACAGTGTAGCCCATAGAGAGTGGGCATGAAAAAGTCCAGTGGCAAAACTCTGGGTGGTTGTTATGCAGAGTGGATATTTGACACAGGAAGAAGGTGCCTCCTTCAGGGGATACCACACCTGGAAGATAAGCTTCACCTGCTCAAAGCCAGGGAGGACCATACAACCTTTCCCACCAGGGAGGCCCACACAATTCTTCTTAGCCTGATGCCTCCTAAAGCACGATTAAAGGAGAGTGGCCTCCCTACTGTATGGGCACATGAAAACTGGGAAAGAAAATAGTTGGCTTAAAAAATCTTTATACTTTGAGGCTGAATTCTGAGCCATTGCAGACACAGACCTTTCTGCAAAGAGAACAGTTTAGACACCCGATATAGGAAGTGCCCACTCTAACGTGGATGCTCATTTTGCTTACTTTTCATTCAAGCAATACGAGAGGGAAGGGGACATGGCAGAAGAGTCAGCAACCAGTTTGAAGTCTCTGTCCTGGCTTCCAAAGAGGTGTCACCGAAAAGCGGTATCAGCACCATCTGAGGCTGCTGGACATACACTCAGGCCTCACCGAGCCTCAGCAATGCTGAATGTCCACCTTGACACAATCCCCATAACCCAGCCAGGTCTGAGAAGCACTTGACCAGAAAATGGAAAAGAGAATCTCAAGCAGCCCGGGGCACAGGCCTTTTTCTTTGATGCAGCAAAGCTGCTAAGGGGTTCACTCACACCACAAGGAGGAGAGACTTGCAACCAGATAGTGTGCAGTGTTTGCCATTGGTGTGGTAAATGGGTTGCAGTTACCAGTTACAGCTTTGTCATCCCCAGCTCTTAGAGTGTTTAAAACTCAGGAACTGTTGTGCGAGCAGTTCAAAATGTAATTATGAATGATACCAAAAAGGAACAAGAGTGTTTGGGGAACAAAATAGCACTTAGCTGGGTCACAGGGTCTAGCAGAACTGTTTAAGCAGCCCCCCCCCCCCCACAGGGGCTGTGAGGATCAGTCGTTTCTCCCCTTTTCCCTGCAGAGCACTTCTGCCCTCCAAGCTAAAGCTTTGGGGTGCCCTGTCTATTTGAAATGGGGAGCCAAGCCACAGGCACTATTTTTCTTCTTGGTTTGTCTTGCACTTTGAACGCTGTGTTACAGGAAGGGCCTGACTCCCCTGCTGAGCTGTAATTGCATTGCCCACACCCCTCAGCAGGGCTGCCCTGCCCCCTTCTTACCCTCACACACATTGCCCACACTGCAGAGCCCACTGTCTGGGGCCCTTGCTCTCCCTGGGCAGCTCTTGTTGTCGCCTCCAAAGCTGATAATGATGTCTCCCACCTACATCTCTTGCTGATAAACAAATTCCTGGAATACTTTTACAGGCCTTCACATCACCATAAATGCTGCTTTAAGAAAGGACAAATGGCAGAGAAATGAACACCAGATGGGACATAAATGGTAACACATGTCAGCTGTAACCCCCTCAGTCAGAAGGGGCAAAAACCCGAAGCCCTTTCTTCCTTCCCTTCACTTTCAGGAGGAACAACCACTGCAGCTACCGCCACAAATGACTGAAACCATTTTCTTTTTACACAAGCGACAACCATAGACCTCTCTTGATGGAAAAGATACACTTGTTTTTCATTAAAGCTCTGGTTACCTTGGTGGGGTGAGGTGACATTCTGCTTTTCCTAGCAGGGGGGGATGCTGACCCAACACCACATGTTTTTAATTAAGGTCCTGAACCTCTTCATGCACATTCCCCAGGCTAACAGTTGCTCTCAACAAATCAATTTCTCTTTGTATAAACATGTCTTGCCTAAAAGAGTGGGAATTCTTGTTAGCACTTCTAAGACTTAATTTTCCTTTCAGAGAACACAAGCTGTGAATTTTAGCTCTCCCCATTTTCGGGGTGTTGCCCATAGAACACTTTGGACAGGATTGCAGGTGGGGAGGGGTGGAGAGGCAATGAGAGCTGAGAGGTTCAGGGGAGAGAAGGGCACCAGGGCAGGGGTGGGTGGGGAAGAACCCTTGCTGAGTGGTATTTAAAGTGGAGTCTAGGGAAAAGGCCACCTTTGATGGGAAGAGAGGCACAAAAAGGGCATTCTAGAAGCTAAGAGAAAGGTTAGTGGTCCTCCTCTTGGGAACAGTAGACAAAAGTCACCCTTGACATTCCTTTAAAATTCCTCTGTATTATCCATGAAGTATTGTGAACATTAAATCTCATCGTCACAATAAAATTTGAGATCTTTCCTATCACTCATAGCACAAATTTAGAAAACCTAAATAAGGGACCAGGAGAAAGACTAATTATAATAAAGTAAAAATCAAAATCAACAAGCAACTGTAACCCAGAGACACACTATGGGGGTGGGGGTGGGGTGGGGAGGTATTACCAACAAAATAAGGGGGGTGGGAATTGTATGGGGACTATAACCAAGATAAAAAAGCATACATTGTGCAAAAATGAAAAAAAAATGACGTAAAAAATATATAAAATAAAATACAAAAAAAAAAAATTGAGATCTGTTGCACTAGAAATGAAGAAAATTCTGTCAGCTGATGTCTGGGCATTATGTGGCTGCCTCTCCAAGAACTACCATAGACCTAGAGTGAAAGGCTTGTGCCTGGCCAGAAAATTTTACTTAATTTTACTTTGTTCTTGCCTGCCCACAAGGTTTACACCATTTTGCTTAAACATGAAGACTTGGTAAGCCTGACTCATATTAAAAGACTTTATTGTTGTGAGAATTAAATAATATAGCACAATAAAAACCCCTAGCACAGAATTTGACACGTGGTAGGATCTAGTTGGAAGCTTGATCAGACCCAAGCAGCCTTCTTTGCCAAGTTGTAGAGAACTTGGCTCCCGGCTCTGTGTTTCTGCTGTGGACTCAGGAAGAAGCCGTCTTACTCCGCTCTCACCAGGCCTTTAGGGGCTATATTACACTAGTGCCAGGTTTTGATGCAAGTCCCATGTCATGGTGGAGACTGGAAGGACAGGTTGTAAAGAGTTTGAGAAGGGTTTTGGCAGGCTTTGTTGCTTAGTTGCACAGTAGGGCCACAAGGAACCTCAAATTCCTGGCTCTCCCCTGTAATCCATTTCTTTGATGTTCGTTCATTACATGGAATTTAGGATAAACCAAAAACTCTGGGGCCACTACTCCAAGGAGGGCAGATTTCCTGGAGTCATTGTCCTGTGAACATAATCTCCTTATTCTATTTGCCCTTCATTCTCCTGGCATACTGTTGTCTTATTTCCTTCCACCATTATGTCATCGCTTCCTGATTATAATAAAATCAGATTTGTATGTCCCAATTGACTTTGACTATAATTTACCTTTCATTCCCCTTTTCAAAACCCCCTCTCCCCCAGGGCTGAAGTTTAAAAACAAAGAAAAACACAAAATCTCACCATCATTGCCAAAACAACAAACATACCACTCTTTTGCCAAAGTTTAGGAAAGCTTTAATCATATACTCTGTGTTAAAATTCTTCTTACAAGCAATTCTTTGTACCTCAACTTGCCTTTGGTGGCCTTGGCAAAGTTTTGAAGAAACTTAGTTTAGATCTGAGGGCCCCCCATCCTGTCTTGGAACCTGGGGTTGGGTACAGGTACCCTTTCTACTATTCCTCAGTTTCCCCTTTTGCCTTTTCCCATTGCTTTCCTGTCTCCCATTTTTCTTATTCTGTCCCACCCCTGCTTTCTTTACACAATTACCATCCCTCAAAGTTTCCATCCCCAAGTTCGATTCAAACCTAACTTCCAACTAAGACTACCCGTGACTAATTGTCCCTGATCAGAGCATTCCCCTGGGCACCAGTCATTGGCAAAGGTGTCCGCTGGTCCAGTGATCATGGACTGCTCTGCCCATCCTGTTCCAGAAGTTCAGCCTCTCCTTCCCCAGCTTCGCCTGGGCCCTGGTGGCACACAGCTCAACACTTAGAGGCTGCTTAAAGATCACTTTGGGTCACACAGTTTTGGAAGGTCTGTTTCATCCCCTATCTTGACACCTTCTGTTTTTTGAACTCACAATTATTGAATCTCTTTTCTACTTCTTCAGAATTAATGTCTAAATTCTTTGGCTATCCTGTTATTTCACCTCAGTTTGCTTATTATTTAGATATAAACATTCTTTCTAAAACGCAGACACAAGAAAAACACAAATGCGCTTACCTGGTGCAGCCAATAAAACCCACCCAATTAATTCAGAGTCATTGGCACAACGAAGTCTCCTGTCTGCTTCAGCTTTTCATTCTCAATAGGATGCTAATTGGTTTTCTTTTGATAATCTTATAGCTTTGGCCTGAAGTCTACTATCTGGCCTGCTGGACCATGTGTCAGATTTGTAAATTAGATGACATCTGTTTTGAATTTTATCATCTTTAATTTTCTTTCAAGCTCTCTTCACTTATTCATTTCCCTTTAATTGTATGGATCAGACTTTGCTGGATGCTTTAGACAAAAGGGTAGACCTTTCTGCTTTGGGGGTCACAGATTAAAATTACTGATGCTACATGGCTACAATGAAGGCTATTCAGGGAAAAAATGTTGGGAGAGAAGCCTTAGCAACCATCCAGAGGGGATGTGTAGCTAATACAAAAGACTAGCTGTCTGCATTAATGCTTGAAGTTTCCCACTGAATAATCCCAACTGATGGGCAGGAGATTGACAGTGGGAGGGTTGAACTGGGAGAAGGGTTTTGAATCAAAAGAGGTTGAGGTGATGGCAGTGGTGGTGGTGATGGTGGAGGAAGTAAATGTCTTCTATGAAATTTTTCTGTTTTTCTTAGAAAAGCAATGGAGAAATCTAACCACAATCTCACATATGCAGATTCATATTTTGATAGTGAGATCTTATTTTTTCCACCTATCTATGAGGCTCTAGATATTTCTTTTGTAAGGGCAATTGTTTATTGTTAAATGGATTGGGTCTCCTTATTAAAGATCACTTTTCTTATTATAATGCTTAATGCAACACTCTTGTGTAATTTTTTTCTCCCATTATATAAACTTTTTTGTTTTTTTTAAAATATTTTTATTTATTTATTTTTTTTAAATAATAAATTTTATTTTTATATTCCCCCATACAATTGCAAATGCCCCATTCTGACCCCAATCCTTCCCCTCCCGCCCCCCACCCCCCAAAAAGTGTCTCTGGTTCATAGTTTTTTGTTGATTTTGATTTTCACTTTCTTATATTCATTTTCCTGGTCCCTTATTTAAGTTCTCTAGATTCCTGCTATGAGTGAGACCATCCGGTATTTTTCTTTTTCTTTCTGGCTTATTTCGCTGAGCATGATCCCTTCCAGCGCCATCCATGTTGCTGCAAATTGCATGTGTTTATCTTTTTGGAACGCTGAGTAATATTCCATGGTATATATGTACCACATCTTCTTGATCCAGTCATCTATTTTTGGGCATTTGGGTTGTTTCCAAAGCTTAGCTATTGTAAACAGTGCTGCTATAAACATAGGGGTGCAGGTGCTCTTTGGAATTGATGTTTCTGTGTCCTTTGGGTAAATACCTAGGAGTGGAATTGCTGGATCATATGGAAGCTCTATGTTTAGTAGGTCCAGAAATCTCCACACAGCTCTCCATAGTGGTTGGACCAGTTTGCACTCCCACCAACAGTGCAGAAGAGTTCCTTTTTCTCCACACCCTCGCCAACATTTGTTGTTGCTAGTTTTTTTAATATGTGCCATTCTCACTGGTGTGAGATGGTATCTCATGGTAGTTTTGATTTGCATTTCCCTGATGGCAAGTGATGTTGAACATTTTTTCATATGTCTGTTGGCCATTTGCATTTCCTCTTTAGAGAAGTTTCTTTTTAGCTCTTCTGCCCATTTTTTGACTGGATTATTTTCTTTGTTGTTGCTGAGACTCATCAGCTCTTTGCAGATTTTTGTGATCAGTCCTTTATCATTAGTGTTGGGTGCAAAAATGTTCTCCCAGTTGGTGGGGTTTCTCTTTGTTTTTGTTATTGTCTCTTTTGCTGTGCAGAAGCTCTTTAATTTGATGTAGTCCCAGCTGTTGATCTTTGCCTTCACTATCACTGCTTTGGGTGATGTGTCTGTAAAGATGTCTTTGATGTGCAAATCCCGTAGTGTTTCGCCTATATTTCCTTCTATGTATTTTATGTTTTCAGGTCTTATGTCTAGTTCTTTAATCCATTTTGAGTTGATTTTTGTGTATGGTGTGAGGTAGTGGTCAAGATTCATTCTTTTGCATTGTAGACCCAGTTTTCCCAGCACCATTTATTGAACAAACTTTCTTTGCTCCACTGAACTGGGCTACAGCCCACGTCCTGGAACTGAGGGCTTTGAACTGAGACCCGGGGCACGAAAATTCGGGGCGTGGGTTCTCCACGATGGTGGGGCACAAGGCAGACACAGCACCCCAAAGCTGTTGAGGTGTACCCTACCATTCCCGCTCTGTTCCCTGTCCCACGGGGTGGGGGGAGGCGAAAAACAGCCCCCCAAGGACAATAGGAGAGATCTCTGGCGCCACCTAGCGACCAGGAAAAAAAAGTCACTAACACCCCATAGAACAGGAAATTTCTTAAGACTGCTTGAAAAGGGCAGAAGGCTTCTGGAGGACCCCGTGGCCAGCCGGGTAGTTAGGCCACGCCAGGCCCCTTCCGACCAGCGGTCTGAGCCCACAGAGGGAGCAGGCACCCATGTCCGGGGCAGACCGGGTGCGCAGAAGAGTGTGCCTGAAACCGGAGGCGCAGGGACTGCATCCCGCTTTGCCATTTGAGAACAGGGACATTTCTTCAGTAAAAACTGCCTAAAACCAGCAGAAAGCTCCCCCAGAAGACAGAGATGGCTCCTGGAAGAGCCAGAGGGGAGCGGAGAAGTTCACCCAAGATGCCAGTCAGTCCGAGCAACACAGTGTCCCAACGCATACGACAAATTAGAAAACAGACAGTAGGGAGTAGAAGAACCACACGCAACCTAACAACTCCTCAGGAAAGAAGCACATCACAAAAAGAAAACCACTCCCCAGATTGCAACGACAGCAACTTGGAAGAACTTCTGAGCCTTTCAGAAAGAGAATTTAAAATTGCCATGATTAAAAAAGTGATAGATCAGAAGAAGGAAATTGAGTCCCTAAAGAGGGAAGTAAAAGAAATGCAGGAGATCAAAGAATTAATGGAGGAACTAAAGAACTCTGGGAAAAGCAATGAAAGCAGAATAGATGAAATGGAAGAACGAATAAGTAATCTTGAAGACACAGAAATAAAAAGAACCAAAACAGAAAAGGAAAGAGAAGTACGAAGGAAAAAGAATGAAGAAAGACTTCGGGAACTATATAAACTTTTTTCACACATAGAACCTTGCAGGTGATAAGTGGCATTCTGCAACTTTGCATGTATGGAGACATGAGATGAGCTGGACCACTGGCTACAACGCTTGCCCCAGCCTTCATTTCTGACACTCGTGCCTGCATCACTAGAAAAGGAATAAGCAGGCTGACTGGGCACAGAACACACAGAAAGGCTCCCCCAAACAGCATCTATAGAGGCTCAAAAACAAATTTTGAGGCCATATCATAAAAATTGGCCAACTTGTATACAAAATGGCTGTATTTGCATATCAATGAAAGACCATCCCCTTCAGACTGGATCTTTGGATGTACCAGGGTGAGTCTGGTCCTGAGTCTGTAAAAAGGCTGTTTAAGAAACACAAAAATCTCACTCTCACTGCCAAAACAATAAACATCACCCATTTAACCACGGTTTGGTCAGGACCTCGCTCCTGCTCCATAGCCTGTAGTGTGCACTTCCACCAACAACCTCACCGTGGTCTGATGGAGGGATGGTGTTGGTGTCTCCTAGGCCCTCCAGATCTACCCCATGCTTTATGTGAAGTGTCAGGCTAAACGCTCCCTGTTTTATCAGGTTGGCTTCTTGTGATTTTAAAATTCTTGTTTCACATTGGAAATGGTATGCATTGTTTTTATCCCCCTAAACTCACAAAATTTGCTGGTTGTTTCTAGTGGTCCCTTTGCCTTCTTAAGAACAGAACACTTTTCTGTACATTGGACTTGCGTGAAGATGGGGACTTGTAGCCCACCTCCATCAGTCAGTCTCCACAACCTTGGGGAGATATTTAACTTGCCTAAGTCTCTTTTTCTTCTGTGAAATAGGACTCTAACATCTGCCTCCTTACCTTGCAGGGTGGTCATGACCATCAACTGAAGTTATGAATCTGAAAGTAATAACCACTTTACACTTACTAATTTATATTATAATACCATTCACTGTATTTATATTATTACAGATATCCAGATATATCATCTGGAACTTTCAAACATCATAAAATGTTTCAAGTGTCTCCCTATTCAAAATATAACAAAATGAAATAAGCCCACTTCTTTGCATGGTGTTCTTAAATTTTTCCCCAGTAGCTTTTTAAAAGGATTGGTTTTGGCTTTGTGTCCACTCTCCCTTTTCAAGCCCAGGCATTCAGTTCTCTGCCCACAGCAGCTCACTCACTATGATCAACCATGGACACTTCTCTGTCCTGCTCTCACTGAACCTGGGTCCAGTCTGTGCCTCCTGACACATGGTCAGACTGGAACCAGAGTGAATTCCTGAAACACAATTCTCATGAACCCCCCACTTCCCCCACAATCACCCCTCAGAACCTCTAGGGTAAAATTCAAATTCTGTAGGAAGTCCAGTCAGACCCTCTACCATTGGGTCCCTTCCCAACACCTCACTGGCATTGTCGGGTATCACCCTCCTGTGAACACACACACTAGCCAGGCAAATAACTCCTGCTCCCAAAAACTCACACTGCACAAGCCTCACTGGTATAATGTAGGCACCTTTCACAACTTGGTCCAAAACTTGACCTCTCTGGGATGCTTTCCCTAAACTCAGTTTCTCATTTCTTTCCATCCCATGCAGAGGTAGATAGCCCCATTGCTGTGTCACCCAAACTCCTTGACCCCATTTTGATTTGCAAAATGTTCCTGCTGCTCTCTGATTATGCATTTAAATGTTTATCTCTTTTACTTGACAGTGAGCACTTTGGGTAAAAGAAAATGTTTTATCTTGCTTTATGTATCTAGCTTCTGGCAGTTTCTGCTACAAAGCAAGCAACTATTAAATGTTTATTAAATAAATATATAAATATTGTAAAATATTATTTGCGCAACTTATTCCTTTACCATATTTTATGGTGGAATAAGATGTGGTCCATGATGCTCTTATGGATTTTCTAGAAAGTCTTGTTGTTACATTTGGGTTTTTCAGATTTAGAAAAAATGTTGGCAAGTGTCAAATTCAGAAATTTATCTATGCTGAAATAGTGGATTTGACATATTTGGGGGGAAATTTTATATCCTGTGAAATTTCACACCTCTGTGATGCCTCTGTGGGTTCACAGCAGACCCGTGCAGTTCCAGGGACTCCTGCTCACCTGTCACTTCTGGTCTGGGCTGCTTCCAGTTGCCGGGTGAGGAGCCTGGCGATGGCAGTGAAACTGTTGCTCATGCGGAAGATGTCTCTGCTCTGAGGGCCCAGGATGGAGGAGAAGGTGTCTGTGATGCTCTTAATCTCCAGCAGAAGAATATGGTGGAAAGAATGTTCCATGCTGGCCAGCTGGCTCACCAGGAATGGCAGGCAGCTCCTGGCTCTCTCCTGCCAGGACAATGAAGAAAAGCATGTGACTGCAGGCGGGATCCAACAAGTGCAGCCATGATGCATAGAGATGAAGATTCCTCCAGAAATTAAATATGAAACTACCATGTGATCACAAGCCCACATCTGGGCATATATCCACAGGAAATGAAATCATGATCTCAAAGTGCTATCTGTTCCCCTGTGTTCATTGTAGTACTGTTCACAATAGTAAAGATATGAGTGACTTAAGTGCCCACTGGTAGATGAATGGATAAAGAAATTGTGATCGATCTATCTGTCTGTCTATCTATCTATCTATCTATCTATCTATCTATCTATCTATCTATCTATCTACCTATCTATCTATCATCTACGTATCCAGAGGATGAAATATTATTCAGCCTTTAAAAAGAAAGGAAATCCAGTCATTTGCAACAACATGGATGAAACCAGAGGGCATTATACTAAGTGATATAAGTCAGGCAAAGAAAGACAAAAACCTCATGATACCACTGCAGATAGATTCTGGCAAAAAAATCAAACTCAAAGAAATAGTAGTGGGAAAGTAGTTGCCAGGGACTAAGATATAGGAGAAACAGGGAGAGTTTGGTCAAAGGGTACAAATTTTCAGATCCAAGATCAATAAGATGTGAGCGTCTAAATGTATAATTGAAATTTGCTAAAAACTTACATGTTTTTACCAAAAAAAAAAGAAGGTAAGTAAATAGGTGATGGATGTGTCAATTAATAGGGAAATCCTTTCACAGTGTATACAAACATCAAATCATCACATTGTATACTTTAAATATCTTACAATTTAACTTGTCAATTATATCTCAATAAAACTGGAGGAAAGAAACAATGAAGAACAAAGGAAATCAGAGTCCCAAAGCCAGCAGATGATGAAGCTGAAGTGTATTAGAGAGTTCGCTGACGCTGTATAACTGAATTTCATTCATAGTGCCTCTGAATTGGTTTTTTGAAGTTTCAATTTTTCCTCCGACTTTCAGAACAGTTTTTTTTTTAAATAAAGCTGTTTTCCTGTTACTGCCTTTCTTAGAAATATGCAAATCGTCTCATCATATTGTGCCAATAAATCCATCCACCCTTCCCTCCTGACTTTGTGCTCTCCTCGGGCCACACCTGTGACTTGCTGGCTCTTTCTGCATGGGGAGGAGTAGGTAACCGCACCCCATCCATGCCAGGTTACTGACTTTCCACCTGGGACTCCCACTCATTCGTTCACGTTAAGCATTTTCAACATGTTCCAGATTTTATGTGCTTGGTTGAGTGAGTAGATTGTATTATGTAACTTTTATCATGAATGTCTTAAATAGGTTCTTCAAAGAAACTGAAGACAAAGGACAACAATGAATAAAGCAGGCATGAGTGAATTAAAAAAAAATTCACTTAGTGGACCTGTCTTTTCTGCCTATAAAACTCCTCATTAGTCATATTATGAGATTATCAAGACTTAATCCAGTATGACTAGAAGTTATCCAAAAAAATCAAAGTTATTAAGAAGATTATGGGAATTACATATTTGTACCCAATGTAAATAGTGATATACTATTAATAAGGAAATAAAAATAATTTAAATCATGACATATTTCATTGTTAACTCTTCTCTTAAAGTCTTATTTTTTAAATATATCTAAACAGAATGTTAATATAGTAGAACATATTTAGAATTATAAATAAATATATGGTGGAACTTGATGCTCAAAATTTTTTTTAAAGGTTTATTTATTTATGCATACAAGAACTGGGGTGTAGGCCAGAGGTGCGGGATGGTGAAGATTCACCAGAGACAGAATGGGGAACAGAACAGGCAGACTGACTAAAATACACTACTGAGGGGAGCAGCGGGTGAGACAGGAGAGCTCTGCTGCTCCATGTGGGTTGCTCCCTGGCCGGCAAGGGATCGAACTTGCGCTTCACAGGCTGTAGATAGCTTCACAGCGCTGTGCTTAACCCCTTGCACCACTAGGGAGGCCCTCAAAATTGTTTTAACTGACAGGTAAACCCAATTCAATTCATCTTCTACCTAAGAATTCTCTTTTATTCTTTGTTCTAGAAAATTTGAAACCTTAATTTCTTTTAAAATCTAACTCCTTTCCTGTCCCCTCATGAAACTGATCCCAGCAGCCTCTTCTGTCTGCATTATTATTTTTTAAAACTCTTGTTTAGCACTTGATTGCATTTAATTCTGTTTACTCATGCTTTTACTGCATACCAGTAGGAATGGTGTGCCCGTGGTGCGCCTGTGCTGGACACGAGGACAAAGCAGAGTGAGCGTGATCTTTGCCTTTGGGCACAGGTAATCCTCCTTTGTACCATTATAATTATAACCATTATAATACACTAATGGTTAAGGTATCAGTCAAATCTCCCAAAGAGCTACTTCTCACACCTTAATCACCAACCTGGCAGAGAAGTGAGCCTAAGAAGTCAAAACTCAGTGTGTATGTCTCCATTCATGGATGTGAACAAGTCTTACAAGCCAAAATATGACCTTACCCATAAAGCATGGAGTTACAAAGAAATTCTTTGCTTTACAAGAAATATGTATTACAGAACAGGTTTAAGTAGTAAAGTTCCTTAATATTTAATACTTGACTGGCTTTCAAGGATTCCAGATACAATTGCACTGGAACACATCTCTTAGGGATGTGGCATTTGTCTGCTAATCAGTCCCTTAAAAAATATTTGTCAACAATTATTAGAGCACAGTGCTTTGTGTGGGAGTGTGGGACAAAAGCACAGGCTTTTGTGGGCTGAACAGCTAAATGAAGAGACAGTTATTCATTAAAGGAGAACAATATTAGAGAAATGAGAAATATAGAGCATGAGAACAAGTCTCTGATGGTCCATTTTATACTTTGGCTCATACAGTTGCCAGGCTGCAGCGGGACACTTAAATGCTCTTGAGTCTAATAGCTTTTACAACGTAGACACTCTTGTTCATTCAAGAGCTCCATATGTGAATTCACTGCATGCTATGCTGCACTGGACATTTTCTATTTCTATCGAAAAGTAATTCTGGATGTGGGGTCTCTACCACACATCAGGCTCTGCTGTATTTATTCTTTCTTTCTTTCTTTCTTTCTTTCTTTCTTTCTTTCTTTCTTTCTTTCTTTCTTTCTTTCTTTCTTTCTTTCTTTCTTTCCTTCTTTCTTTTTTTTTTTGTTTGGAATTGGAGAAGACAAACTTTATTAAGGCAGAAATAAGTGTTTTCTCAGGGAGCACTGTCACATTATAATTTTATACCACTTGGAAAAATATACAAAGCTCCTGTTTATAATTCTCTAAAAACAATTTTAAATCAAAACTTAGGTGAAGCTAGGAGCACACACTGAAGGAAAAGGACACAACCCCTGCCATTATAATGTGACAGGCAGACAACAAACAAAACTCATGCGAAATACATAGTGTGTTGAATGGACAAATTGCTTGAAAGGAAAATGTAGCAGGATACGGCATCTGGGGAAGGGTCAGTGTTAAATAGTATGGGCAGATCAGAGTTATGCAAAGGTCCATTTGAATTCAACAAGGTCTGAGAATTGAAACCCGGCATTTTTAGTAACCACAAAAAACAGTTACAGTAAAATTTGTCCTGTTTAATACAGAAAGGTGGGTAGGTACAAGAACAGGGCTCAGGATATAGGACACTTGGCTACTGAGAATGCAATTTCAAATTTCAAGTAACTTCCTCAGCTGAGCATTTTTTCAGTCATTCCACTTTGCTTACTAAGAAGTGTCCCTCTGGTTTCGGTAAGAATACTTTTCACTATAAAAGTCTAAAGCCTTTCTGTGAAGCACATGTCTTCTAAAAGGTGAGGGGGGCTCTGTGGGTATTTGCTGAAATCAACACTATTCTGGATGATCATTTAGCAACCAAATTGAGCTGAAGGGAAATTAATCACATGAGGGAACAAGAAAAATTCTAACTGCTCTGGAACTAACATGAGAAACGGAGCCAGCTTCACATCGTCTGTTCTGAAATCTTGGAGCGCATCCATGTACCTCACGGGGTAACAGATGTGATTTAGATTAGAGAGTGTGGTGTTAGGGAAAGAGGGGGTTTAGGAGATTCTGATTTCTCCCTCAGTGCCATGATATTTTGTCTCTGGGGCCAGTGACTGCATTTTTCTGCTTTCAGTCACTCTGCCCTTGGAGAGGATCAGCGGCACCTGTCTGCCTAATTGGAGGCTTGACCTGTTGCTTTGTGACATAAATTGATTATTTTTTACTAAAATAATAATAGCTTACTCACAGAGAGCACTTAATCTGAGTGTCAAGCTTATTCTACACACTTTATGTATTTATTCACATGACCCTTCCAGTAATACTACTAGGCAAGTACTGTGATCACTGCCATTCCACAGGGGGAAACTGAGTCTCAGAGAGAAGACTGACTTGCTCAAGGTCACATAGGCCCTCTGTCTCTAAATTTGTGTCCTCTGTGACTAAACCCCCAGCTCTTCATGTCATAAAACCCAAAGCCATCCAGACACATATATTTCTACATCTTGTTTATCATCAGGTCTACCTTCCTTTTCATTGAATTGTTTTTGATTTAATGATAATGGTTAGCAGTTCTCAAGTTGTTTTGTGCTCAGCATTCCATTACGGGGAGGTGAAGCTAGAAAAGACTGGGAAAGGACTGACAAAGGAAGAAGTGGAGAGAAAGAAGAGCAGAGAGAGGTGGACAGATGAAGAAAACTTGGAGGAGGAACAGGACAGGAACACATGGAACAGACAGTGAAGAAGCCACGCTTGCTTCCTCACCTGGGACTGGTACCCAGAGTCTTGGGGGACATAGAAGCAGACACTTGAAAGAGACAAGAGAGGTGGGGAAGCTGACAAAAGCAGACTTTCTCTTGACTTATATTTTGATTTTGTTCTTTTTCTTCCAGACTTGCCTGACCCTTTCTGCCCCTTTCTTATGGTTCCCGTCCAGAAGGTACCTTAGACTAGTGGCAAGCTTATGGGCCTCAGTGGCTTTGCTTTGGGCCAACCCCACTTGGCTGAGCATTTACTCACAAGGGAATGGGTAACTTTGGGTGTTTAAATGGAAATTATTTTAAACTCTTCTCTCTATTGTACACGAATTGTATTAAAGTTCTTTTCTATTGAATGTCCTCTGCACGAAAGCATGCTTGTCTTTATGCAGCAGATGGCAGAACCTATTTAGAGCAGGCAGGTTTGGGAGTCCTGCCCACTAACATACCCTCTTAAAATGTATTGAGACCCCAAAGAGTTTTTGTTTACTGGGTTAAAGCTATTGCATTTTCCTTCATATTCAGTTAAAATGGAGAGATTTGCAAAATTGTCTGGTAATGTCTTTGATTGTTACCACTGGCAGCGGCTAGAGGGCAGAAGTCAGAACAGCTACTAGACATCCTACAGGCTCAGGGTCGCTCCTACCACCAAGATTTATTTGGCTCAAAATGTCAATAGTGCCAGGGCTGAGAAACCCGGAGTTCAATGAAACTGGCTTTTGTTTTCCTGTAAGCATGTGGTAGTGACAAATTTCTATGAGTACATTAAGCTACCATCTTAATTTGTGCTAAGGCACAGACAGATTTACCCATTATTGCCTTTGTATTTTCAGTACAAATGTCAACACAGAAAAGAAGGTTAATGATACATCAGCATTAGTGTGAAAATAGCTTTGACATACAGATCGCCTGGAAGGGTCTCTGGGATTCCTAGATCACAATGAGAACTGATGAACTAAAACCAAGGGTCAGCAAACTTTTTCCATAAAGGACCAGACAGTCAATATTTTTGTTTTATGGGCTGAATGTTCTCTATTATGGGAAAACAGCACTAGACAATTCATATTTGATTGGGTGTGGCTGGATTTGGCCCTTGGGCAGGATCTGCTGACCCCTGCACAAGGTTATGAGTTGACAAAATTGTCTTGGCTATAGAATTCTGTTTTATCAGTGTTCTTATTTTGTTTTTTAAATATTGCTACTCCTAGTTCAGAAAGCTCCTCTGTTACTCGGTGTCAAGATGTAACTCAGAAAGTGGCCCAAAACAGAGGTGTGGGTGTCTGGTTATGATGATGATAACATCCCTTTATTAAGCAACCACTATGTGACAAGTACGTAGCATATGTTTCTCACTTAATCCTAACTACACTCTGTAGGATGAGTAGTAGGATGAGGAGAGTGCTGTTGGGGAGCTGGACACTGACCATGATTCCAGAGGTTGTAGAGTGGACAGGATTGGGTTAAGGACAGGATTGGGTTATGATTGCCTGACTCCAGATTCTGCACTTTCTATGTCACCTGGTCTGTGAGGGCATGGAGTGTAAACTTCTTCCATCCTCCACAGCTGTAACCTCACCAGCTGATCACAGCTCTCTTCTCCAAGAGCCTGGAAGCTTCCTGAGACCCCATCTCAATAATCTCCTCCTTGTTAGTGATTCTGATCCCTGACTGCATGTTAGAACTACCTGGGACAATGTTAGAACAATTTTAGTGTGCACTGATCCCTGCGGCTGCCCTGCCCCACCAGGACTAGTCTATCTAGCATCCTGAGGAAGGAAATCAGTAGAATCAGCAGTTTGGGGGCATAAGAAAAATGACAGAGGCCAGAGCCAATTCAGGCCAGTTTGGCTGTGAGGATGCTTTGTGAGCTGCCCCTGCAGACCCAGGACACTGACCTCCACACTATCCTGTTGCTTCTGGATGAATAAACAGCAATAGAATGTTTGACCAGACTCACACATCAACAAAAGACACACTTTAAGCAATAAATTTCACAACATAGTTCTTGCATTTCTCCCACACAGACTGAGTCTGCCCACAGATTGCCCACAGACACAGTCTGTGCCCTCCTCTGCCTCTTACCTTTACCTAAGGATGTCAGAAAATTGCCAGACACCTGCCTGTAAACACTTGGTTAGAATAATTAATATTGTCTTTCTATTGTCTGTGCTTTTCACAACAGTGTATAAGCAGTAATTGTACTTTAGTTGAGCAGGAGCAGCTGACCAGATTCTTCCCGATACTGCTTCCCCAGTAGTACTCATTTTGACTAAAAATAAAGCTTCTTTATCAACCTTTTCAGTGGTGATTATGTCTGTCAAAATTCCTAAGTCTCTGAAAATTTAAGAATTTGCTGATTTAGGAAATGTAAGTTTGTTCCTAAAATCCTCACTTTGCTTTCCTATATTCTTTATCAATTTACAAGAGACTAATAAAAATAACATATTTGGCTGTCTGAATGAAAATATTTCCCAGGCATCTGCTATTCTTGCTTTTTTATTGGACCAAATCATTGTATTTCTTCATGGCCCAACTCTTTGAGGGCTCCACTCACACACCAAAGAGACACTTGCATGGCCATTAAAATGCAAATCAGATGATGCACATCAAAGACATCTTTACAGACACATCACCCAAAGCAGTGATAGTAAAGGCAAAGATAAACAGCTGGGACTACATCAAATTAAAGAGCTTCTGCACAGCAAAAGAGACAATAACAAAAACAAAGAGAAACCCCACCAACTGGGAGAACATTTTTGCACCCAACACTAATGATAAAGGACTGATCACAAAAATCTGCAAAGAGCTGATGAGACTCAACAACAACAAACAAAATAATCCAGTCAAAAAATGGGCAGAAGAGCTAAAAAGAAACTTCTCTGAAGAGGAAATGCAAATGGCCAACAGGCATATGAAAAAATGTTCAACATCACTTGTCATCAGGGAAATGCAAATCAAAACTACCATGAGATACCATCTTACACCAGTGAGAATGGCACATATTAAAAAAAATAGCAACAACAAATGTTGGCGAGGGTGTGGAGAAAAAGGAACTCTTCTGCACTGTTGGTGGGAGTGCAAACTGGTCCAACCACTGTGGAGAGCCGTGTGGAGATTTCTGGACCTACTAAACATAGAGCTTCCATATGATCCAGCAATTCCACTCCTAGGTGTTTACCCAAAGGACACAGAAACATCAATTCCAAAGAGCACCTGCACCCCTATGTTTATAGCAGCACTGTTTACAATAGCTAAGCTTTGGAAACAGCCCAAATGCCCAAAAACAGATGACTGGATCAAGAAGATGTGGTACCTATATACCATGGAATATTACTCAGCATTCAAAAAAGATAAACACATGCAATTTGCAGCAACATGGATGGCGCTGGAAGGGATCATGATCAGCGAAATAAGCCAAAAAGAAAAAGAAAAATACTGGATGGTCTCACTCATAGCAGGAATCTAGAAAACTTAAATAAGGGACCAGGAAAATGAATAACTATAAGAAAGTGAAAATCAAAATCAACAAAAAACTATGAACCAGAGACACTTTTAGGGGGGCGGGGGCGGGAGGGGAGGGATTGGGGTCAGAATGGGGGGGCTGCAATTGTATGGGGAATATCAAAATAAAATTTATTATTTAAAAAAAAAAGAAGTGAGGGAATTATATAACAAAAACTATACAACACTATTAAGAGGATTTAGAATAAGACTAAAGTGTTGGAAAACTATATTCATAGATGGGGAGAATTAATAAAATGACTACTAAAAGAAATGCAAATCAGATGAGCAGCCTGATAATACTGTTTCACTGATGCTTTGCCAGTGAGACTTTGGGCTTGGCTTCAAAACTCTCGGATACTTAGTGGGGCCAGCAGTGCTTAACCTCTTGGGGGAGTACTTATTCCACATCTCTTTCCTAAAATGGGATACTGACTCCAAAGCAAAGGGTGAAAGTTTTGTATGGGCTCCTCTCTGACTAGGTTAGTCAGTTCGGTTGGCAGGTAGCAGGTAGGTAGATTAGTATATAGGAGGTTAAGCTGGTAAGGTAAATTGATATGTAGGTCAGCAGGTATATAGACTGAGTGTTTGATGTAGGAAGGTAGATGTGTTGGTAAGGATGTTGATCAGTATGTAGATAGATGTTTGGTTGAGAGGTTGGTTGATAGGAGGGTTGGTTGGTTGGTAGGTGGGTTGGTAGGTATGTTGGTGAGTTGGTAAATAGGTTAGCAATGTAGGTACATAGGCTTATCGGTAGGTAATTTGGTGGAGGGGTATGTTGGAGTTAGGTAGATCATTCAGTGGATCACAAATCTTTGTGTATCTCTATAAAAATAAAATATTTGCTTTATGCTTGGCTGGTCAGAGTTGAAAGATATTCCAAACTGTTACAATAGGTTTTCAACTAAACCAATGCAATCATACTCAGAGAAATGCAAGTTCCATTTTCTGAAATCAGACAGAGCTTAGCTTGAATTTGTCTTGGACACATCTTCTAGTATAGTTTTCCCTCTATTTACCACTGTGGGCAGATTCTCTTATAGACTTTAAACTGATCAAAATTTTCTTTAATTAGCCAGTAACTATACATCCAAATCCACGTGAGCTCTGCCTTCACTCACAGATTAATTCTTCTTATTATAGATTGTTTTGTATTTATGAACAAACTCAGGATGCAGATTAAAGACAGGTTACAACCACTTGTTTTTTGCTTACAACTCTGTTATTTACAGCAGAAGATGAAGTGTGGATAACATTGACATATTCTGAAATCCCTTTTTTGTTCCTTTTGGTCTCCACATAAATAGATCAAAGAAAAGGATCTGTTGGTTTGGGACACTGAGTTAGGGTGACCTCTCTGAATGAGAACTGTAATCATGAGAAAACCAGAGGAGAAACTTATCTGCAAATCTTTTTTTTTTTTTTCAATAGAACCTCCTATGCTTGGTAAGACATTTACAAAGCATTAATTGGACATGTTGAAATCTGCTTTCCTTTTGGAGATATTTGTGGCTAGCTTCAAATTTGAGGTAATTTTAAAAACAGCGCTCCTAAACTTTTTTTCTCTACCTCCATTAACAGCACAGTTTTCATTGGAAACAGATGCCTTTGATTTAGGCAGACCTTGGAGGTGCCTGGAAGCCCTTCCTACCCTCTCTTCCTCATCCATTCCAATACCGTCTTTAAGCCAATTCAAATTTCACCTTTTCTGTGAAATCCTGCTCTTGTTTTCCAGCCAAAGTTGGTTTCTCCTATAACTCTGTGCTCTTTAGGCTTCTGGCTGTATCTTCAGAAAAGATTGGCATCCTTGCTGCAATTACGTGTCAACTTGTGTCCTTCCCTCAGGTGTGCCCCTCAAAGGCTGGGCATGCCATATTCATCTTTGTACCTCACAGAGAAATGGTCGCTGTTTTGAACACCACCTCCGACATCCCACCACTCGTGGCTGGAGCTGTGAGGCTGGGGAAACCTCTCAACAAAATAGAACTTTTTATTTCCCCCACTCCTGCTGGGGAATAACTGTACCCATAGTTCTTTTTGGTGTGGTTGGATTAATATTGAGACAGACTTGGGCTTCTCTCCTGCGTTGTGTCACATTGAGGATCCTGATTTAACCACTTTGAGCCTGGTTTCTTCATCTATACAACAGAGCTAACAATTTGGTGGCCCATACTTGGATTGCCTGTCAACAGTCACATTTCACCCTACTACCTTTTTTGGTTTATTAATATTTTTAAAGATTTATTTATTTATGCATGCAAGAACTGGGGTGTAGGCCAGAGGTGCAGGGATTGAGAGGATTCACCAGAGAGAGTGGGGAGCAAAACAGGAGGATCTACTGAAACACACTGCTGAGGGGAGCAGTGGGTGAGACAGGAGAGGTCTGCTGAGCCATGTGGGTTACTCCCTAGCTGGCCAGGGATTGAACTTGTGCTGCAGTAGCTGGCAGTAGTTTGATACCACTGTCTTTGACCCCTGTGCCACCAGGGAGGCCTGTATTTTTTTTATTATTTTTTGGGAAATAAGAAGTTGATTTACTTATTTATTTTGAATTCTTTTTTTTTTAATTGAGGTATACAACACTGTGATTCAGATATAGGCTCACACCTCTCCAGGTGTGTGCTACCATACCACACTCAGCACCAAGGCATCTATTCCTTCTTTCTTATTAGTCAACCTCCATCCTTCCAGAAAGTGAAATAACAGCTATTTAATTCCTCGGTCTTTTTTTGCATTAGCGGAGGTGTCTATGACTTTATTGTGGGCAGATGGACTCATGGGGAGGTTTTCTGGGATAAGAGGTTGATGGAAAAGGTTTTCCTCTCAAATAAAAAGAGATGCCTGGAAGAACACATGACTTTTTTTTAACTACCTCGCTGTATCTGTAGAGCGTATAGCCTGGACCTCAGGCAGCCATGTGGCAAACAGGAGGGGCACGCTTAAGGGCCAAGTCCATATACGGAGAATGGTGAGCAGAGGATGAAAATTCTTGTCAACAAGGATCCTTGATGACGTTGTGGAACTTTTTGAATGAATCTGGGACCCACTGTGTCTTCCAGACTCCTAGTTATATGAGATGATAATCTCATTACTGAAGTCAGCTTTAGTTGGTTGGGCATTTAGTAATCTCATTTGACATAAACACTCTATGATGTCCTGAGGAATGATGAAATTATTCCTAAAAAGGGTCTGGCAGAAAGTAAATGATAAAAAAAAGGTAGCAGCCAATCCTTATTATGAGGATTATTTTGAATAATATCAGATGATACCAGAAATAGCAACGAACTAAAAATATCACTTGGTAGAATCCTAGTGTTTTATTATAATTGTTATTTTCAGTGTCAGATATACTATTCAATAAATAGTAAATGTTTAAAGATTTTGATTTTTTGACATTATGGAATATATGCCATTTATAAAATAATTTATATGTTTATGTATAATATATATTTCTGTAATGAAATAGAATACTAGTAAACCACTGAAGGTATCTGTATACCCACCCCCTACTTCTTTCCTCTCCAGGTGTATGTGAACACACTATACCAAGGCACCTATTCCTTCTTTCTTATTATCTAGAAATGTTTTTATATGTTGATGGGGGCCTCCCTGGTGGCATAAGGGGTTAAGACACAACCTATGAGGCAATCTGCAGCTGCTACAGCACGAGTTTGATCCCTGGCTGGCCAGGGAGCAGCCCACATGGCTCAGCAGACCCCTCTTGTCTTGCCTGCTGCCCCCCTCAGCATTGTATTTCAGTCAGTCCACCTGTTCTGCTCCCCACTCTGTCTCTGTTGAATTCTCTCATCCCCTGCATCGCTGGCCTGTACCCCAGCTCTTATATGCATAAATAAAGTAATAAATCTTTAAAAAAAGAAATATTTTTATATATTGAATATATTATATAAAATATATAAATTTCAATATCTCTCTCTTGCAGGAAAACCAATAGCAGGTTTTAAAAGCCATTCTTCTTCTATGGAACTCACTTTGGAACAGTAAATTTCTACTTATTGGTGGTATGTGATTTTTTTGTCCTGTTATACTGGGAGAATTTTGGTATCTGCTGTTCTGTGGTCTGTCTAGAGTTTGGGATATTAACCTTTACAATAAAATTTCAAATATTCTTGACAGATGAATTTAGAGTCCCTCCCTTCAGAAAATCCAAAATGATAATGGACTCAAACTCTGAGACCTGTACGTACTGCTTTTCTGTTGGATTTTGCTGGACTGTGTCAGATGCACCAAATCTCTCCATCCTAGTCTATACTTAGGCCTCCCTGAACCACATCCATCTTGGAGATTTATAGCTCTTTCTGAGACACCTTCAAGCAATAGCTTAAATTGTTTTACTGCTTAAAATCTCTTGAAAAAAAGAAGTGCTATGAGTTCTACTTTTTCAGAGACTTTCTTCACTGCATGCAAAGTAGAATCTGTGAGTCAAAGACTAGCAAGGCAAATAAGAGTATTGTCAAAAAGGTTTTCCTTGGGGCCTCCCCTGGTGGTGCTGCGGTTGAGCGCTGGGCTGCGATGCTGCCCACAGCCTCTGCAGCGCCGGTTCGATCCCTGGCCCCTGGCGAGAGTCCCACTTGGTGCGCAGACCTCTCCTGCCACGTCTGCTGCTCCCCTCAGCAGTGTATTTCCTCGGTCTGCCTGTTCTGTTCCCCGCTCTGGCTCTGATGAATCCTCTCACCCTCCCGCTCTTCTGACTGTATCCAGTGCTTGCATAAATAAATAAATAAATCTTTAAAAAAAAAAAAGGTTTTCCTTGGCTAAATATTCACAGAGAATATTCTACCACCAGAGAAAGAAAGGCAGCAGTACCATGCAAAGCCCTCAGACATGAGCAGGTGTGGGCTGGTCCCATACTTGGCTCAGAAACATCTTCTGAAGTTTGAGGCTTAGCACTTGGACTGCCAGTCATGGACTTTGGATGCTACCTGAAAATCGATGACTCTGTTTATAAAACGGTTTAATAGCAGCTTCTGACTCATAGAGTGATTGTGAGAATTCAATTAGGCAAAAGTAAGGCATCCAGGAAATGAACAGCACATGGAAATGCTAGATACAAGTTTTATCTATTATTGTTTGAGTATCAAAAATCCTACGTGCAAATGCAGACATTTGAATTATCACAAAAATTAATATAAGCTGTCTCAGAAACACTATGTTCCCTTAATTTTTTCCAGTTAACTATTTTATGAATTGGTAAAGGTTTGGATATTCTAGAAATGTCCAACATATCCCCCTCTTCCCCCAGCTAAGTATAAACAAATATGGAAATATGGGGTCAGTGTTGTTGTCACCTGCAAAAAATTACCTAGAAGTGAAATAGGCTTAATATTTAATATTTTACCAAGATAGTCTGTTTCCTTTTTTTAAAAAGGTTATTTTTAAAATATTTTGCAAAGTACCTTGCAATTTAAGATTTTTTTTAGTGACCTGAACACAATTTCAGTTCATTCTCTATATTGATAACTAGATCTTTTTCTCTTTGCACTCATTTCCCAGATTTTTCCAGTCTTTTCCCACTCCTGGAGTAAAAACATTCTACCATTATAACCTTTTCAATCCTGCAAACATTTGCTGTTATTGAAGTGGTCAAGCCAGCAAGAATCACACTATCTAGTAATTTATAACTTCCACAGTAATTATTTCATTAGCAAATTTCAATATATAAAATTATGCTACTCAGACAGGGATATGTTTGCCTGGCCTTAAAATATTAGCATTAAATACATGCAACATGTTTGCAAGGAAACTGGGAATGGAATGCTGTAAGTTTGTCAAACTCAAAAGCTATGATTCTGTAATGTTTTTAAGAGAACATTGAAAGGAAAACTACCTGAGATCCTTTTTTTGTTATACAAAATAGACAATAAAGAGCTAAAAACATT
Organism: Talpa europaea; assembly: GCF_964194135.1. Classification (NCBI taxonomy): domain Eukaryota; kingdom Metazoa; phylum Chordata; class Mammalia; order Eulipotyphla; family Talpidae; genus Talpa; species Talpa europaea. Next base: position 26,722,114 of record NC_140070.1, read on the forward strand.
GTTAGTCTCTCTTAGGCAAACAACCCAAATTTTATTTGTTCACTGTAAGCCTTGAAGTTGCGAGCTGCTGTGGGCCCAAGCTGTCCCAGCCATCTTTTCTTGTTTTTACATTTTTTAAATTTATTATTTATTCACTTACTCCTCCCCCACCATCCCTTATATCCCCTTGATAATCTTCCAATATTGGCTGCTTTTACAAATAGCGTTCCAAAAAGTCATATTTCAATTCTTTTATCCTTTGATCTTACTTCATTTTTTCTGTATATTCAGCTCAGAGTAATATGTTTCCCTTCCCAATGATAAACAAAAACTCAATTAGAATTTATACAAATTTCCATATTCTAAATGATTACTTAATCCAATGTATGTGGCATAAGTTCCCATCCTTATTATTCTTGACTCAGTTCACATGATTTCAGGAACACATAATTTTTGTGGGCACACGGGAGGGTAATAAATCATGCTGAGTAAGGCAAAACTGTCTAGGCAAAACAATTTTTAAAAATAAGTCCTAGTAATAAAAGTCAAGAAATGACTGATGAAAACAGATGTATCCTTTGTTTTGAATGAATCTCAAATTTTGTAACATGGCAAAAATTAAGGGTCATTTGGATTCAGTTCAACTTATGCATTTGGCAGAGAATGCTAAAGTAAACCCCACCTTTTTTTTTTTTTTAAAAAAAGCTTAATTTTGTATTGATAAAGCAACTGGATTTTATTTAAATTTAAATCTGGAAATTACTATGTTCGCCTCAAAAAGATATTTGAATGGAATTGACATAAGATTTAAAAGAGAAATCAGAGAATGTGAAAGGTGGCTTACCTTTAAGTCTGTTATTTGAGAAAATAATGTAGCCAAGTAAATTATGCTTCCTTTTTTTAAAAGGGCAGCAAACAGGACATGGTCTGTTATCAAATAAGTTTTTCCAATTTAAGATTATTTCCCCCAAAATAGCATTCAGTGTGGCCACATTTATGTTTGAAAACCTAAATCTCTCTCCATCAATGCTGAGAGTTTATTTCCCGGCACCTTTTCTTTGCATTGCCTGTCATCTACTTACCTGCCTTCAAGTTTGTAGCAGTTCCTCAAATTTAAGCTTGGAATAAGTTTTATTTTATAAGTTTATAAAAGATTTGTGGTTCTATACTCTCTAAAATTTACTCTCTAAAACTTGGGGGCTTGGGAACCTAGCCTTTAGGTAAATCTTTCATGTGAACCCAAGGGATGCAGAAAGAGTTGTACTGAGCCAGATTGTGCCTACCCAACCATTGTGTCTCCTCATGTAAATGGCCTCTCATTGATTGTCTATAACAAAGTTTCCACTATTTCTTTTGCTTCAATTAAGCAAACTTTTTGAAAGACCACTGGGGACTTTAGCAACAAAACATTTCTAGAGTACCCAAAGAAGCAGCACATCCTTAATTACAGAATATATTTCTTAGCAAATGTGGTGTGATTCTGGCCTAATCATGGAGACCATTTTGAAGAAAATTTCTATTACGGCTCCAAAAAGAAAGAAAAGAAGTTGAAAGAAAGAAAAGAAATGAAGGAGAGAGAGAAAGAGAGAGAAAAGGGGAAAGGAAAGGGGAAGAAGGAATTGTTTGAGCCTTTTGCCAGGGAAGAAAAAGTGCTTTGTGCTCATTCAAAAAGGAACAATTTGGTAAGATTTAACTCATTTGACGTACAAATCAGTCACAATTAAACTTTCCATAATTTACTCATTACATTACATAATTTACTCATTATCTAATTAAATACAAGATGCCTCTCTTTCTTTGTACCTACTTTCTTTTTTTTTTTTTTTTCCCCCTTTCACTTTTGACAATAATTTGTAGCTACTCTTTTTTTCATAGTCTGGCTAGTAGCTAATCAATTTTATTGTTGTTTCCTAAGAGCCAGATTTGATTGACTCAACATTTTCATTTGACTCACTGTTTTCAGTACCCCTGATTTCTGCTCTAATTTTTATCATTTCTTTGTTTTGTTCATTATGAATTGAATTTGTTCTTTTCCTTAATTCCCTAATGTAGAACCCTAGAAGATTTATTTAAATCTTCCATTGTGAATGGAATTGTGAATTTATTTAAATCTTCCATTGTGAATGGAATTGTGAATAGATGTATAATCATAACCCAGGTGTCCAGACTCTGTCTTTTGCTCTGTAAATAATACTGAATTTATTTGATCTTTAAATCACTATCTTAACAAATTTGTCTCTCCTTATTTTTAGTATTAAATACTTTCACAAAATTATATATCCATACTAGCTAAAGTTCTGATGTTAGGTATATAATGTATACTTATTGATATCTTCTTGTTATTTTCTGTCCATCACCTCATCTGCCATGATTTTTTTTTTAATCCTAATAGTTTTACCCAATATATTAACTACCTTGGTGCTTAGAGGCACATAGCTGTTATATTTATCTTCTTAATTATGGTAGAATTATTACTTTCCAAAATAGGATTGTTGCAACAACATCAACTAGAGTTGAATTCTTGTTATTTCACTAGCTACTTTCTGAACATTATCCTTATTTAGTAAACCACCTGCTTGATGGTTCACTTAACCTCTTCCCCCTATTAACACAGATGTATCAAGTTGGAATGCTCTCTGTGAAATAGCTCTCTGTTTTTTTTTTTTTTTTTATAAATTTTATTGTTATATTCCCCATACAATTGCAGCTCCCCATTCTGACCCCAATCCCTCCCCTCCCGCCCCCGCCCCCCTACAAGTGTCTCTGGTTCATAGTTTTTTTGTAGATTTTGATTTTCACTTTCTTATAGTTATTCATTTTCCTGGTCCCTTATTTAAGTTTTCTAGATTCCTGCTATGAGTGAGACCATCCGGTATTTTTCTTTTTCTTTTTGGCTTATTTCGCTGAGCATGATCCCTTCCAGCGCCATCCATGTTGCAGCAAATTGCATGTGTTTATCTTTTTTGAATGCTGAGTAATATTCCATGGTATATATGTACCACATCTTCTTGATCCAGTCATCTATTTTTGGGCATTTGGGTTGTTTCCAAAGCTTAGCTATTGTAAACAGTGCTGCTATAAACATAGGGGTGCAGGTGTTCTTTGGAATTGATGTTTCTGTGTCCTTTGGGTAAATACCTAGGAGTGGAATTGCTGGGTCATATGGAAGCTCTATGTTTAGTAGGTCCAGAAATCTCCACACAGCTTTCCACAGTGGTTGGACCAGTTTGCACTCCCACCAACAGTGCAGAAGAGTTCCTTTTTCTCCACACCCTCGCCAACATTTGTTGTTGCTAGTTTTTTTAATATGTGCCATTCTCACTGGTGTAAGATGGTATCTCATGGTAGTTTTGATTTGCATTTCTCTGATGACAAGTGATGTTGAACATTTTTTCATATGCCTGTTGGCCATTTGCATTTCCTCTTCAGAGAAGTTTCTTTTAAGCTCTTCTGCCCATTTTTTGACTAGATTATTTTCTTTGTTGTTGTTGAGTCTCATCAGCTCTTTGCAGATTTTTGTGATCAGTCCTTTATCATTAGTGTTGGGTGCAAAAATGTTCTCCCAGTTGGTGGGGTTTCTCTTTGTTTTTGTTATTGTCTCTTTTGCTGTGCAAAAGCTCTTTAATTTGATATAGTCCCAGCTGTTTATCTTTGCCTTCACTATCACTGCTTTGGGTGATGTGTCTGTAAAGATGTCTTTGATGTGCAAATCACGTAGTGTTTCGCCTATATTTCCTTCTATATATTTTATGGTTTCAGGTCTTATGTCTAGTTCTTTAATCCATTTTGAGTTGATTTTTGTGTATGGTGTGAGGTGGTGGTCAAGCTTCATTCTTTTGCATGTAGCGACCCAGTTTTCCCAGCACCATTTATTGAACAAACTTTCTTTGCTCCAATGCATATTCTTTGCTCCTTTGTCAAAGATTAGTTGACCATAAATCTGTGGGTTTATTTCTGGATTTTCTATTCGATTCCATTGGTCTGTATGTCTGTTCTTGTTCCAATACCATGCAGTTTTGATGATTATGGCTTTGTAGTATAGTTTGAAGTCTGGGAGTCTGATGCCTCCATTCCCTTCTTTTTTTTTCAGGAGAGCTTTGGCTATTCGGGGTTTTTTGTGATTCCATATGAATTTCATCAATAATTGTTCTATTTCTTTGAAGAATGACATTGAAATTTTGATTGGAATAGCATTGAATCTGTATATTGCTTTTGGAAGGATGGCCATTTTAATAATGTTTATTCTTCCAATCCATGAGCAGGGGATGTCTCTCCATTTCTTTGTGTCTTCTTCTATTTCTTTTAACAGTGTTTTATAGTTTTCTTTGTATAGGTCCTTTACCTCTTTTGTTAGATTTATTCCCAAATATTTGATTTTTTTTGTTTCAATAACAAAAGGGATGGTCTTTTTGATTTCTTCTTCTTCAGATTTATTGTTTGTGTATAGGAAGGCTACTGACTTTTGCGTGTTGATTTTGTATCCTGCCACTTTACTGAACTGATTGATGAGTTGAATTAGCTTTTCTGTGGAGTTTTTGGGGTTCTCTATGTATAATATCATATCGTCTGCAAATAGTGATAGTTTGACTTCTTCTTTTCCTATTTGGATTCCTTGGATGTCTTTCTCTTGTCTTATTGCCCTGGCTAGGACTTCCAGTATTATATTGAAAAGCAATGGTGAGAGTGGACATCCTTGTCTTGTTCCAGATCTTAATGGAATTGCTTTCAGCTTTTCACCATTGAGAATGATACTGGCTGTTGGCTTGTCATAGATGGCCTTTATGATGTTGAGGTATGTTCCTTGTATCCCAAGAATTTCAAGGGCTTTTATCATGAATGGGTGTTGCACTTTGTCGAAAGCTTTCTCAGCATCTATTGATATTATCATATGGTTTTTATATTTCTTTTTGTTGATGTGTTGGATAACGTTGATTGATTTTCGGATGTTAAACCATCCTTGTGCCCCTGGAATGAATCCAACTTGGTCGTGGTGAATTATCTTATGGATACATTGTTGGATTCTGATGGCTAAAATTTTATTGAGGATTTTTGCATCAGTGTTCATTAGGGAGATTGGCCTGTAGTTTTCCTTTTTTGTGTTGTCCTTGTTCGGTTTTGGTATTAGTGTAATGTTGGCTTCATAGAACGTGTTTGGTATTGTCCCTTCCTTCTCAATTTTTTGGAAGAGTTTGTGAAGGATAGGCAGTAATTCCTCTCTGAATGTTTGGTAGAATTCATTTGTAAATCCATCAGGTCCTGGGCTTTTGTTTTTGGGGAGGTTTTTGATTACCATTTCAATTTCGCTAATTGTAATTGGTCTGTTTAGGTGTTCTATTTCTTCTTTATCTAGCTTTGGGTGATTGTAGAGTTGTAGGAATTTGTCCATCTCCTCTAGATTGTTAAACTTGTTTCCATATAACTGTTCATAGTAGTTACTGATTATTCTTTTGATTTCTGCTGTGTCCGTTGTGATTTCTCCTCTTTCATTGATGATCCTGTTTATTTGTGCTTTCTCCCTTTTTTCCTTTGTGAGCCTGGCTAGGGGTTTGTCTATTTTATTGATTTTTTCAAAGAACCAGCTCTTGGTTTCATTGATCTTTTGGATTGTTTTTTTAGTTTCAATTTCATTTATTTCTGCTTTGGTTTTTATTATTTCTTTTCTTCTACTGGTTTTGGGGTTTTTTTGTTGTTCTTTTTCTAGATCTTTGAGCTTCGAGATTAGGTTGTTTCTTTGCGTTCTTTCTTGTTTCTTGATGTGAGCTTCTATTGCTATATATTTTCCTCTTATTACTGCTTTTGCTGCATCCCATACATTTAGGATATTGGTGTCCTCCTTGTCGTTCAATTCAAAAAATTTTTTAATTTCTTCTTTGATCTCCTCATTAGTCCAATGGTCTTCCAGTAGTGTGGTTTTTAATCTCCATGAGGTAGGAAAGTTCCTTGCCTTCTTTTTATGGTTTATTTCTAGTTTGATGCCTTCATGGTCAGAAAAGATGGTTGATATGATTTCAATCTTGGTGTATCTGTTGATGTTTGTCTTGTGCCCCAGTATGTGATCGATCCTGGAGAATGATCCGTGTGCGCTTGAGAAAAATGTGTACTCCGTTTTTTTGGGGTTTAGTGTTCTATAGATGTCTGTTAAGCCCAATTGCTCTAGGTCTTTATTTAGAGCTTTGGTTTCTTTACTTATTTTTTGTCTTGTTGATCTATCCATTGTTGATAGTGGTGTGTTGAAGTCTCCCACTACGTATGTGTTTTCTCTGATGTCTGTTTTCAGAGAGGACAACAGTTGTCTGATATATTTTGGTGCTCCTTCGTTTGGTGAGTATATGTTAATGAGTGTTATTTCTTCTTGAAGTATTGTCCCCTTGATCATAATGTAGTGACCATTGGGGTCTCTTTTTATCTTTTTGAGTTTGAAATCTGTTTTATCTGATATAAGTATAGCTGTTCCTGCTTTCTTTTTTGGTCCATTTGCTTGTAGGATTGTTTTCCATCCTTTAACTTTGAGCCTATTTTTATCTTTTGTAGCTAAATGTGTTTCCTGGAGACAGCAAAAGGTTGGGTTTTGTTTCTTAATCCAGGCTGCAACTCTGTGTCTTTTTATTGAAGAGTTTAGTCCATTTACATTTAGAGTTAATATTGATATGTTAGCATCTGTATTTGCCATTGTGTTTGTCTTTCCTTTGATTTTATTTATTTATTCTTTTAATAACTTTTTTTTTTTTTTTGGCCTTCTTTCATTGTTATTCGTCGCTCTGAGGTTCTGGCTTTAGGACTCCTTGTAGTATTTTTTGGAGTGGGGGTTTAGTTGCAATGAAATTCCGGAGTTTCTGTTTGTCTGGGAAGGTCCATATTCTTTCTTCAAAGAGGAAGGAGAGCTTTGCAGGATAGAGTATTCTTGGTTGACATCTGTTTTCTTGGAGTCTGTTGACTATGTCCCTCCACTCTCTCCTTGCCCGTAGTGTTTCTTCGGAGAAGTCTGATGTCAGCCTGATTGGTTTTCCTTTGAATGTTATCTGTTTCTTCCCTCTTGCCAGCTTCATTATTTTTTTCCTTGTCCTGGATTCTTGGGAGCTTTACTATTATGTGTCTTGCTGTATTTTTCCTTTCGTCGTGGAAGTTTGGTGTTCTTCTTGCTTCTTGTATATCAATTTTCAGCTCCTTCTTCACATTTGGGAAGTTCTCTTCAATTATCTCTTTGAATATTTTCTCTGTTCCTACATCTCTCTCCTCTCCTTCTGGTATTCCTATAACTCTTATATTTCCTTTCCTCATGGAGTCAGATAGTTCCCGAAGTCTTTCTTCGTTCTTTTTCCTTCGTACTTCTCTTTCCTTTTCTGTTTTGGTTCTTTTTATTTCTGTGTCTTCAAGATTACTTATTCGTTCTTCCATTTCATCTATTCTGCTTTCATTGCTTTTCCCAGAATTCTTTAGTTCTTCCATTAATTCTTTGATCTCCTGCATTTCTTTTACTTCCCTCTTTAGGGACTCAATTTCTTTCTTCTGACCATTGTTTTCCCTCTCTAGGGACTCAATTGCATTCTTCTGATCGTTGATTATTTTTCCCTTATCATTGTTTTCCTTTCTGACTTCTGTCAGTTTTTTAATCACGGCAATTTTAAATTCTCTTTCTGGAAGGCTCAGAAATTCTTCCAAGTTATTGTCGTTGCAATCTGGGGGCTGGCTTTCTTTTTGTGGTGTGCTTTTTCTCTGGAGAGTTGCTAGGTTGCGTGTGGTTCTTCTCCTCCCTACTGTCTGTTTTCTAATTTGCCGTATGCGTTGGGACACTGTGTTGTTGGGACTTGCCGGCATCTTGGGTGGGCTTCTCTGTTCCCCTCTGGTTCTTCCAGGAGTCATCTGTCAGTTTCAAGCAGCCTTTACTGGAGAAAGGTCCCTGTTCTAAAATGCCGATGTGGGGACACACTCCCCTGTGCGCCTGGTCTGCCCCGGCGGTGGGTTCCTGCTCCCCTCTGGGCTTGGACTGCAGGCCAGAGGGGGTCTGGCGTGGGCGAACTTCCCCCGCTCACCTCTGGCTCCTGAGGAAGCCTTCTGCAGGTATTCTTTACTGAAGAAATGTCCCTGTTCTAAAATGGTGATGTGGGACACACTCCCTGCGCTTCTGGTCTCAGGCACACTATTCTGCGCGCCTGGTCTGCCCCGGCTGTGGGTGCTCGCTCTCCCTGTGGGCTCAGACTACTTGTTCAGAAGGGGCCCGGTGTGGGCTAACTCCCCAGCTGGCCACTAGCTCCTTCAGTAGCCTGTGCTGGGGTCAAGTCGCTAGGTGGCACCAGAGATCTCTCCTAGAGCCCTTGGGGAGCTGATTTTCCATCCCGTGGGACAGGGAGCAGAGCGGGGATGGTAGGGTACACCTCAACGGCTTTGGGGTGCTGTGTCTGCCTTGTGCCCCACCGTCGTGGGGAACCCACGCCCCTAATTTCGTGCCCCGGGTCTCAGTTCCAAAGCCCTCAGTTCCAGGACGCGGGCTGTAGCCCAGATCAGTGGCGCGGGAATGGCGCCTTTTGAATCCCGCTCCCCTGCCTGGGCGCCTTGTTCCTGCTCACTCAGGGAGGGCCTCCGCCCCGGTCTCAGTTCCAAAGCCCTCAGTTCCAGGACGTGGGCTGTAGCCCAGATCAGTGGCGCGGGAATGGCGCCTTTTGAATCCCGCTCCCCTGCCTGGGCGCCTTGTTCCTGCTCACTCAGGGAGGGCCTCCGCCCGGGTCTCAGTTCCAAAGCCCTCAGTTCCAGGACGCGGGCTGTAGCCCAAATCAGTGGCGCGGGAATGGCGCCTTTTGAATCCCGCTCCCCTGCCTGGGCACCTTGTTCCTGCTCACTCAGGGAGGGCCTCCGCCGTCTCCCTGCAAGCCTAGGTCGCAGGCGCAGGGCCCTGGGCAGCTGCAATCCGAGCGCCGCTTTCGCGCAAGCTTACTGGGCGGCCGGGGCTGTGTGCTGGTGCTGGTCTCCTCCTGGGGGGCGGGGCTCTCTTTAATGGCGCGTGGAGCTCACCTCCGCGGCGGATCCTGCAGGGTTCGCCTCAGCTCCCGTTCACGGGGTGTGGTGGCTGAAATAGTTCCTTTCCACTCACAGTCCCGCTTGCTGCATCCGTTTTTCTTGTTGGGCGTTTTGGTTTGTTGTTTCCCTCGTCTCTGCCGGTCGGAGAGTGCCGCCTCTATGGGCGGGGGAGGGGAGCAGGGTTCTGCGCTTCCCTCCCTTCTCGTCCTCTTTTATGGCAACTTTCTTCTTCGGGCAGTTTGCTGGAGTCGTCCGTTTATCTTCCGTGTCCCAGTTCTCACTGGGACCTGCCGCTTTTCCTCCCTATTAACTTTTTTTAATGGGAGATCTTACTGGCAGCGTCTCCTCGCTGCCATGTTGCTCCGCCCCCCTCTCTTTGTACCTACTTTCAAAAGAAATATCCAGGAAGTTTTATTCATGGTAGATAAGATATAACCTCCAAAATACAATTTAGACTAAAATATTTGTATGCATGTAATTTCATTACTTCTTGGGGAGAATGAAATAGAAAAATGCCATTTGCAAACGTGTAAATCTTGTCTGAGATTTTTGAATTCATTAGCTAGGAGAGTTTGATACAGTTTTTTGGGTACCTTACCCCAAATTCCTCCAATCTCCTTTTTGATTCCTGGCCTTTGCCCAAAGCTAAGTGTTTTTGGTCTCATAGCAACTATGTCTTCATTGTAAACTCCCTTTACTGCTTGCTGGAAGTAAGCCGGGCATAAATAAGTAAACAAAGATATGCAAACTAATTACAATTTATAGCATGGAGTTTTAAAGTTATACCAGAGCAGGCTGGGCTCAAAAGAAAAAGTTTGAAATATATTAGCCTGGAGAGAACAATTTCTTTCCAAATTGGTTTCTACTCTTTTGTGAGCTCACCTTCGTGTAAATAGTGCAAGTAGAATAAAATGGTCTTTCAGGCTTTTTAGATAGGCTTGCATGGATTCATGGTACATCTTAGTTCGTAATAAAATACCACATACGGGGTGTTTTATAAACAACAAACATTTCTTTCTCACAGTTCTGGAGGCTCAAAGTCCAAGATCAGGAAGCCAGCAGATTTGGTGTTTGGTTCCGTGATGGAAGAGAACATGGCACTTCCTGGATTCTTTTTTTGTAAGGACACTAATCCCATTCATGAAGTGTCCACTTTTATGACCGAATCACTCCCCAAGTGTCTCCAACTCCTAATATCATCACCTTAGGGGTTAAATTTCATACATAAATTAGGGGAGAAGCATATTCAGGCCAGAGCAAGGTTCATCTTGCCATTTCTTAACAGAAGAACACAAGAGTTACCTCCTTTTTTATACTGTTTCCATTTTATTGACTATTTGGGACTAAAATCTATGCATCTTGCTTTCAAGATCATTCTCGCTTTCTAAGGTAGAGGAAGATAGAATATTTCTTTCAGGAGCTCTTTATAACTTCTACTGCTTCTCCTCTCACCTTCTCCCTGCCAATTTACTTTGTACCAACCACTCAACCACTCAGGAAGGAGAAGGAGCAGGTAATCCAATACTTTAGGAATGTGTAGCTGTCATAGAAAGAAGTGTTTCAAAGGAAGAAAGGGACATTTGGGTGAGTTAGGGACATAGGTCACTGAGAATGGCATTGCGGGAAGCTGGCCACAGAGAGGGTATTCCTAATGAGGTAGGTTCTAATTAACATTTCTCTATTAAACTCAAACTGTTCCAGTTCATTCACTGGAGATTAAGTAGATGGACAGAATGCATAAATTCATTTCAGCCTCTCAAAAAAATCTAAGCTGGGCCTCTCTGGTGGCGCAAGGGGTTAAGTACCACACTATGAAGCAATCCGCAGCCTCTGCAGCACGAGTTCTATCCCCGGCCAGCCAGAGAGAAACCCATATGGTTCAGCGAACCTCTCCTGTCTCGCCTGCTGCTCCCCTCAGCAGTGTATTTCAGTCAGTCTGCCTGTTCTGCTCCCCACTCTGTCTCTGGTGAATCCTCTCACCCCCTTGCATCTCTGGCCTGTACTCCAGCTCTTGTATGCATAAATAAATAATCTTTAAAAAAATTAAAAAAAAAATCTAAGCCACAGTGAACTATGATGGAGGACTATGGGTGCTGTGGTGGTGGGTGTGGTGGGTGATGTGCATGTGATGGGTGTGGTCCTGTACTTCCTAAATCATACACAGTGTTGTAAACCAACCTTACCTAAAATTAGAAATGAAAAATTTCTAATTAAATTTTAAATTAAAAAATCAAAGCCATTTCTAAAAGGATTTCTTTTCCACATTGATCCATGTTAGAAAAGAGGGTTGTAATAACTCTGATGCCCAAACAAGAGTGAAGGGGACACACATGCTGGCATCTAATGATAATGAGTGAAGGAAATAATGAATTGAAACATTCTATTTTTTTTTTAATTTTTAGTAGTTTAATTTTTTGTAGTTTAATTTTTTTAAATAATAAATTTTATTTTTATATTCCCCCATACAATTGCAAACGCCCCATTCTGACCCCAATCCTTCCCCTCCCGCCCCCCACCCCCTGAATTGAAACATTCTAATTCAGTTCTCCCTGGGCTAGAAAAGTCAGTCTGGTCTGGGTTTAATTTAAACTACTTCGGATTTAGTTAATGAGAGTTTACCAAAAATTGCCACAAACTTATTTGAGTTGCTTTTATAGTTGAGGAGCTGGGGCTAAGTGCCCTTTATGGGGAGCATTGCACTTTCAGTGCCCCCAAGGAAACAAGATCTATTTTAAATGCCTGCTTCTTCAGATACTGGTGTGAAGAGTTCAGATGTGTGGGTACCAGGCTGATCATCCCAGGAGAATCCTCTGGAGACCCATTGGACAGATGCCCCTTGGTGCTACTGCTGTGTCCTTACCCTCCCCTCACACAGGAACTGAGAAACTTTGTGGATTTGTTCAGTTGGCCTAAATTACAGCTAATAATTACAAGAATTGTTGGAAATTGTTGCAACATGTAGCTTTTCTAACCACTACTTAATACTCTACTTTGGCAACTGTTTGTTGGGAGACTGTCCTTTTTACCAGGTTCCCCAGTTCCTTGGGAACACTGAGCTATCTACAATATTCATTTGCTTGCCTGCAGATGAAGCGAAAGTAAGGACTGTTTCTAAGCCATCTGGGCTGGGGCACAAACGTTTGGAGAGAGAAGGTGAAGACAGGGGCTGTCAGTTAACCAATAAGGAGTTTCCATGATCTGGCCTGTCTTCATTCAGCCTCACCTTTCTCCTCCCTCCATGATTCATTCCGTGCTCTGGGTACTGGAAGCTCTTATTTCCAGAAGACTCTGGGGATTTCCCCAGCTGCTGGCCCTGGTACTTGCTGTGTCTTCTAGTGTAGACCTTCCTCCTACTCCTATGACATAACCCTGTCAGCCCACAAGTCAAGCTTATAACTTTCAAACTCCTCCGTACAGTTACGTGCTTCCTTCTGCATCAGTTCAGCAGATTAAATTCTAGCCATCTATTTGTAGCTCTCTTACATGCCCATTACAGTAAGCCCCTTGGGGGCAGGGATAATATCTTTCTCCTGTGTGTCACCACCCCCACTACAAGGCCTTGTACCCAGAAATAGTTAGCAACTCACACCTTTGTCACTGTGGAACATTAGTACCCTAAAGTGTATTTGGTATAAACTCTAAGTTTTGTTTCTTTGTTCTTGTTTGCGCTGTGCAAGAGGTTTATTATAAGTATTATTTATAATTAGCATGGAGCTTTTTTGCAATAGAAAAAAAATAAATAGATAAAATTGTTTTCATTTTGGAAAAAGAATCTCTCATTGAAATTCTATGGTACTAAGGGGAAGCTGGTTAGTAACAACCAAAACTTGTGAAAATGAATCTCCACAAACTTGAGATGACCAAAGTTTTAATGAAATAAACCAACTTATGGGAAATTATGGTATTGAGGTCCAGGCCTTCTTCTTGCAGAATGATAACAATTTGCAAATTAAAGGCATGCACCATGCATCCAGTTCTGATTTCACAGGATGTTTTTCACCAGTCAGGATGAGGACTTTAATGTGATTCTCAGTTGCCTTTGTCATTCTTTTCCTTTTCCCCTTGTGTTTTTGTGGAAGACCTGCCGGATGTCACAGAAACGCGACCTGGGCAATATGCATGTCACTTCTCTACTTGAAAAGTGACTCCAAGTCCAGAGAGGATGCAATAAACACGCCCTGGTGCTTGGCCAGCACATTGCAGCCAGTTAGAAAAATAAGGTGGAGGGCACCGGATTTAACACCCTTAGGCAGCAGTTGCCCTCCGGGGCTGCCACCTGACTCTTTGCAGGTGCAGAGCCTTGGTCTCTAGAGAAGGAAAATAGCCGCCATAGCATCCTTCCCTGTGCTGTGAGATCATTTATGAAGAGCATTTCAAAACATCTCATCTCTGCTCCACCACCAGGTCTGCTGCCAGGAGGTCTGGCACAGAGGGAAATAAGGCCACAGAGAGTGTGCTTGGCCCTAGGGCACTCCTTCTGAGATAGGTTCTAACGAACAATTTGTCTATTAAACTCAGACTGTTTCAGTTTGGTCATTGGAGATTAAGCAGATGGAAAGAACACATGAATTCATTTCAACCTCTCAAAAAAATCTAAGCCACAGGGGACTATGGTGGGGGACTATGGGTGCATGGTGGTAGGTGTGGTGTGGTGACATAGATCTGAAGGGTGTGATCCTGTACTCCCTAAATCATACACAGTGTTGTAAGTCAAACCTACCTCAAAAAAAAAAAAAAATCAGAGATAGACCTAAAAGAATCTCTTTACCGTGTTAGGAAAGAGGGTTGTAGTAACTCTGATGCCCAAATAAGTATGATGAAGGCATGCATTCACCAGCATAGTAAGTGGAGGAAATAATGAACTGAAACATTCTAATTCAGTTCTCCATGGGCCAGAGAAGTAAATCTGGCCTGGATTTAATTTAAACTACTTCAGATTTAGTTAATGAGGGAGTGTTTACCAAAATTTGCCACAAACTTATTTGAGCTGCTTTTCTATAGTTGGGGAGCTGGGGATAAGTGCCCTTTGTGGAAAGCATTGCACTTCTAGTGCCCCCTAGAAAACAAGGTCTACTTTAAATGATAAAATTTTTACAAAATGTGACTTTATTAATAGATTTTGTTATTCTTATTCCCTTCAGGAATGATGGTCAGCTTATGTGTTTGGAGAAAAAAAAATATATATAATATATATTATATATTCTACTCTGAGGAAAAAGAAACTACACATTCCAGTTAATTTTCAAAAAGAAAAAAATATATAACCAGCCCTGTCTACACCTCTAATGATAGTTACATGCAATCGTTTATGGTGCCTTGTTTCTGTCTGTCCTTACTTTGCCTTGTCCCCTGATACTCATCCATTCAGTCTCTTCCCTTGGAGATGTTGGGACGAGGCAGGTCATCTGCCTGGTTGCTATCTTCCCTAATTTCAGCATGTCTCCATTTTGGTCTGTATCCAAATAAATGCAAGGAATAAGTCTTAGGTAACAATGAGGAAGTAATAATGTGCCAAGATTGATTGAATGTTTACCATTTACTAGACGCTCTTCTAAATATTTTAACTCATCAAATCCTCACAATAAGCCTAAAAGGTGAATATGGCCACTCCATTTTACTGATGAGGAAACTGAGTCCAGAGAGAGGATGGAACTTGCCAAAGGTCACACAACTGGAAAGTGGTGTGCCAGGATTCAAACCCATTTGGGTTGCCCTTGGACCTATCCTCTTAGTCACTGTGTTATACTGTATGGCTGTCCCTAGAGAAGCATAATTGTACATGTAAAGGGTTTTAGCACAGACATATCCAGTTGGGATCACTGCTCTGTCTACAGTGGTGAAATCACCTATTGGAGCTGCATTTGCTGCATTTGGAAATGCATTTACTGCCAGCTGAGGCCTCTTACAGGTAAAAACCTCTCTTCAGGATCCACTCAATGTCATCTTTCTCTTATGTCCCCTGCCAAGGAGTGGGATCTCTGGAAGTCATAGATATATGTGCCTCATCATATGCTTTCTGGTTAATGACCCAAGTCTCCTGCCACATGCATCCTCATCTTTCACTTGTTAGATATCAAGATAAATTGTGTAGCATCTGAAGCACCCACAGCCTCTCCCTCCTAATACCTTCTCCTCCTTTCTCTTAGGTTATAACTATGTCATCTAGAAAAATGAAACAGAGACTTGACTGAATGAGAGTGGCAAGTGAGTGACCCAACCTTCAAATTCTTCCGTAGCAGCACTTGTCAGTACTCATTCTTTTGGCCACAGGTGAACTCAGATGGATAAGGTATGATTCCTTACCTCTAGGAGCTTACAGACTGACAAAGATTTAGACATGAACAGTTAAATTACCACCTCACTCAGCTGGTATGACATTTGAGGTACAACCCAAGTATGGAGGGAGGACAGAAGGAAGTGACTTATGGCCTGCAGATTGGAAAGAACTCACAAAGGGGTGACACTTGTGCTGGGTCAGCCAAGACAGGCAGAAGGAGGGATTCGGAACTCTCTAAGCAGGACAGGCTGTGAAGATGACACTTATGTCTGAGCCAGGGGTGCTCAGCAATGGATGTAAGTGCTGATAGAATGTAGGGGGACAGAGTAGACTGGACAAGTAGGAACTAAAGCCAGACAGGGAGGATGGGGCCAAGCCCTGGTGTTCAGATACTACCTATGGGTAGTGAGTGAGTGAGCCAGCTGAAGACTTTGAGCAAGAAGAAATGCCTTGCTCTACCATTGAACTCCTGTTGCTCTCTCCAGTGGGCTTGGTTTCCATTGTATAGCTGCTGCTGTCATCTTGTTGTTGTTACTATCAGTTAAAATCATATATTCTAGGCACTGTGTGAAGGGATTTATTAGAGTTTTTTGGAAGACTGGTTGGGGCCTGACCCAGAGGAGCCACGAGAAGTCACTTTGGCTGTTGTCTGAGAGTCTCCACATTGAAGACAGAAAAAAGGACCTGTTATTTTTGCCATATTGAGGACATAGTGATAAAATAAGAGTTCTTAGTTATGTTTTTGCCTCAAAGAGTGAAAAGCACAGAAGCAGGTAAATATAGTGTGATGGAGAACCAGGGTGTCCTTTTCTGGATGGGGCCCATGGAGCACGCAGAGCCAACAGTGTTTAAGTTGCCCCAGGAGGAGACTCCTCTATTCCTTTGGCCACCCAGTCTTTCTCTCCACCCAACAGAAGTGCTTTGGATGCCAGCACATACCTGAAAATGGCCCATGAGTCACAGAGCTCCCACACATACTATAAGACTATCAAACATTGTTTCATTTAAACTTGGTCACAAAGAGATCTCTGGGTAACTTGGGGGATAAAGAAAATAAAGCTCTGTAGGGTTTTATGTTTTGTTTTGTACAATCACTCTCCTCTGCTGAGTGTAACGCAGATGGAAAATTGTGACACAAGCTGTTGCCCACAGTTTGCCCACCCAGATGGGCCCTGATTACAAAGACAGGCACACCCTGTCCAGTTCCCTGAGCCAGCCCCACAATTTTGACACTTGGCTGCATACAAGCACAGAAGGGGATGTGTGAGTCCATTTATAACTAATGCAATTGATTTCACATCCCCAGAAACACCCCTCTTGCTCTTAGTGATCAATAATGGGGTTTGCCAGAAATGAGATAACCAGGGAGGGAGCTAACAGTAGGCTCCAATCAGCCACAGATTGTACATTTCCAAAGTTGGAGCAAATATTCAAATTTGGATTGGCCATTTTACATTTCCAAAATCTTTTAATTCCCAGCAATGAAAGTATATGATACTTAGAAACCCTGAATACATCTAAAATTTTTACTTTGGTGTCAAATATAAAAATTGAAATTGAATCATTTTTAGGTGGGATCAGAAAGGGGATCCCAGAGTCTGAGGTCCTGTGACTGTCTTATCATTAACACCTTACATATTCCAAGTCTCATATATTCCCACCATGTCCCTTTATCTCTTTAGAGACCAAGCTTTCTATACATTAAGTACAGGGCATTTCTGGGCATTTCAGGGCATTTCTGCTCCCTATTCACAGAAATTTCTTACCCAATAAGTGCCCAGAACACCATCTCAAATTCTTCCCACATGCCTACCTAGCAATGGACTTCATTAATTTTCTGTGTTCTTTGGGGATGATAATGGGTAGAAATAAACATACATACATATAATGTGCCTGTTGGTTTTGGTCTTTAGGAATATGACTCCCTAAAGTTTTTTTTCAAATCAAATAGTTAATAACTGCTTAGACTTCTGTACTGATCCTTGGGACATCTGAGTGAGAGCACTTATGAGAAGTAGTTTCTAACAGTGATGTTTTAGAAATTAGAAACAAATAAGAAGGGGTACCATTTCTGAGAAATGGAACCTGGCTGACAGTTACAGGTAATTTTGTCAGGTTGATCCTCAATGAAATGGAATAAAAAAATATCAGAGCCAGAATCCAGAGCAAAGCCACTATTTTTTGAGGAGAGACTATAGAACCAAGGTAATTAAAGGACTTGAGCTGCAAAAGAGACTGTTTCCAACTTCATTCTTCCCTACCTTCTTCATTAGCTGAGCACATGGAGTCCAGATGACATGTTCCAGCCTCCCTTGCAGCTAGGTATGGTCCTGTGTAGCTTTGCTCCAACTAGCCAATAGGCTCTGTGTCTGATGTCTGGAAGATTCCTTTTCCCTGTTTTTCATCCTGCTAGCTAAAACAATGACTTGGTGTATGTAGATGAGTAGCTGTCTAAGGCCATGAGGTGGAAGCCATGTGTTCCTTAGTCCATGCAAGGATGTCAGAGCCACAAATAAGAGGAGCCTGGATCTCTGAAATATAGAGCTCTAGACTCATAACTTCTAGACCACCTTAAGTTTCAGAGAAATAGATGTCTATTTTTAAGTCACTGTTTTGAATTTTTTTTCACTCTCAACCATACCTAATCTAAACTTTTCTATCAGTGGTCTAAAAAAAGTTTTATTTTTTTATAATAAATTTTATTTTTATATTCCCCATACAATTGCAACCCCCCCATTCTGACACCAATCCCTCCCCTCCCGCCCCCCACCCCCCCAAAAGTGTCTCTGGTTCATAGTTTTTTGTTGATTTTGATTTTCACTTTCTTATAGTTATTCATTTTCCTGGTCCCTTATTTAAGTTTTCTAGATTCCTGCTATGAGTGAGACCATCCGGTATTTTTCTTTTTCTTTTTGGCTTATTTCGCTGAGCATGATCCCTTCCAGTGCCATCCATGTTGCTGCAAATTGCATGTGTTTATCTTTTTTGAATGCTGAGTAATATTCCATGGTATATATGTACCACATCTTCTTGATCCAGTCATCTATTTTTGGGCATTTGGGCTGTTTCCAAAGCTTTGCTATTGTAAACAGTGCTGCTATAAACATAGGTGTGCAGGTGCTCTTTGGAATTGATGTTTCTGTAAGTTTTAATTGATTAGCATGACTTGGGTTAATGGATGATCCATTTTATGTCAGAGACCTCAGATACTTATACATGAACAGTTGCATGAGATTCATACTGGTAGAGGGATTCCTAAATCTAGATCACTTGTGCTCTTACCTTGGCGATTTTGACTTAATAGGTATTCTATGAGACCCAAGAATGTGTATTATTTGAAAATCTCTTCATGTAATCTTGATATCCAGATACATTTGGAAAGGATTTGATCAAGAATTGCTATTCTCTGCTGAGGAGGTAAAAAATATTTTTCTCCCTAAATATAGAAGCGTCCAATGGGGCAGGGGAATGAGGGGGTGAAAAAAGAGAGAGAGAATGAGATGTGATTCTGATATTGTGAAAAGTAATTCCCTTGGCTATTTCAGTCCCCATCTCCTCCCTGTACTTACCTAAAGCCACATAATTGTCACTGAGTAATTTTCTCTCAGGTTAGCCTTAGTTCAGACAACTTTCAGTGACATAATGGCTTGTGACTAATGTTTGTTTTCTTTACAAATTACACTTTCTGTGGGGAGTTTAGTCACTTCCAATGTGCATTACTACACATTAGTGAATCATAAATGCATTTGCAGCAAAAAGGACTACCATTAAAGTACAAGGGAGAGTATACTTTGTAAAGATTCCAGGGCCTGCACATCAGAGGTTGAATGTTTTGGTCTATGCAAAGAATGACCAAGTCAGCAGATTCAATCAAACAGCTGTCAGCTGCATTTGGCCTAAAAATACTTGGGCACACCAGTGGGTGCTCTTGGCAGTAAAGATGATGGGCACTAGAAAGTGGTACCAGAAGGCAGATTGTGGCAGGCATGAGATGTTCCCAACGGCAAAGGCTACAAAGGGACTTTATTAGGCAGCATGCTCATATCCAGGCAACAATTTTACAAGATCCACTCTCACGCTGATGTATGTGCTGTTTCGGGGCTCAGTTCCCCCTTCATCTGGGAAGCTGGGGAAGAAAGGTACTCTATCACTGGGCTCTTGCCAACTCTCATGAGGAATAAAATATATTTTTAATTTTAAGATGAACAGATTTTTAATTTTAAGATAAAATTTGGAAATAAATGCCAACAGTATCAAAGACCTAATCTAACTGACTAACCAGCTATCCCAGTATGAGTCCAGGAAGGTCATGTAACATTTGCAGTTTTTAGTTTTTTCCTGTGTAGACTCAAAGGGTTGAGGTAGAACTATGAAATCCCTTTTAAGAGTTGTCTAAGTTTATCTTATGGTGAATTATATTATATGTAAGTGTTTGCTTTCATTTTAGAACAAAATCCTAAATTCCAATATAATATCATCAGTAATATACATATGTATTGTGCTCATGTACATACTTGAATTTCTGGAAAGTCTTCTAATTACTTCACTTATCCAGGTTCCAGATTCTTCCCCTCCCTGCCCCTGCACAAGTGCTGATAGCATCCTATTGTTCTGCTACAATATTCCACTACTCAAATATTTAGGTTAGGACTTCTCAGCCTTCATGAATATTACTTCACCCTCCCAAGTAACATCATCTAGGGGGCACAAAATGCACCGAGACTAGGCATTTTTGACAGGACAGCTAGGGGTTCTTATTAATAGGTGGTCTCCTGAGACTATCCATACCTTTCGTATACTGATGGTCTCCTGGGTTAAGCAGAACTGCAGTCAGAAATGACATGCAAATCTTTTAGTGGTTGTTATTACAATGTGATTTTGAATCTATCCTGGTCCTGTCTCCATTTTAACCTTTTCCCTTTCTCAGATGATACTCCAGCAATGAAATTCTCACTTCCAGAATTTTCCATGTAGCCCTCTTACGTTGTTTCCTTGACCCAAAGCCCACTGACCATGCAAAAAGTTTGAAAGAAATGGGAAACCTCAGAAATTCTAGGAACAATCTGTAGGCCATAAAGCTCCAATGAATTAAGTGCCAATGAAATTTAGGAAAATGAAGAGGAAAACAACCCAAACTTACTTCATCTACATGCCCAACAGCTCCATAGATCCGTGCCATTTGTCCGATGAGGTAGGGGGATCTCTCACCAATCTCCTTCAGCGCTGGAAGGAAGTTGTTCAGAGCCGCTGGCTCATAGGCCACAATCTCCATGAGGATATTTAGGATGATGTCATGGTGGGTTGAATCCTTCAAATGCCTGACTAGGAAAGGAATGCACTTCTGAACCACCTGCAAAAAGAAAGAACATGAGGAGTCAAGAAAGAGAAATGGAAAAAATTAATTAAGTCAGATTTCAATTTAATTTGTTGTTATTGTTTTAAATCTGAACTCAACCCTTTTTTGGTTTATACCCTCAATGGAACTCAAGCAAATCTTCCAAGTTTAGAATTTAAAATGTATGATAAAATGTCAGAGGTTTTCAGTTTTGCTGACTTTCCTTTTAATCTGTGTTCTTCTCTTGAGAAGTGAAATTTTAAAAATGCTTAGGACCTCCCTGTTGGTGCATGGGGTTAAGATGCAACCTATGAAGCTATCTGCAGCCTCTGCAGCATGAGTTTGATCCCCAGCCAGGGAGCAACTTCTCATGGTGCAGACCTCTCCTGACTCGCCTGCTGCTCCTCTCAGCAGTTTATTTCAGTCATTCTGCCTGTTCTGTTCTCCACTCTCTCTCTGGTGAATCCTCTCACCCCCCCCCACCTCTGGCCTGTACCCCAGTTCTTGTATAAACAAACAAATAAATAAATAAATAAATTGTTAAAAAAAATGCTCAGATGCTGCTATTCATAAATCAAGTTTTGCTGTGCTATGCTCTTACCAGGAATGCTATATATCTTTCCTCCAAGCCACTACCAGAGCTGCAATTTATTTATTTATTTATTTATTTATTATTATTATTATTTTTAAGCTTTTTTAAAAGATTTATTTATTTATTTATACAAGCACTGGGTACAGTCAGAAGTGTGGGAGGGTGAGAGAATTCACCAGAGCCAGAGCCGGGAGCAGAGCAGGCAGAAGGTCCGAGGTACACTGCTGAGGGGAGCAGCGGGTGGCAGGAGAGCTCTGCGCGCCATGTGGGACCCTCCTCCGGTGGCCGGGGAGCAGCCGGGGATTGAACTAGTGCCGCAGCGGCCGCAGGCAGCTTCGCAACCCAGTGCTCAACCGCTGCGCCACCGGGGAGGCCCCAGAGCTTCAATTTAGAGGACAATTTATGTGTATAAGCCATTCTTGTTGACAACAAACAAAATATTCAAATTGGAGAAATATGGTTTGGGAATATTTAATAATAAATACAAGAAAGGAAAAAACTTCTAAGTATTTGAATTTTATATTTTCACCACAAAAATGTAATAAGATAATGAAAATTATTAAGGTAAAATTATTTCCACCACATTCCCATTACAGTATTTCCTTCTAGATTTTTAAAGCATTTGTGAATATCAGGGTACAATAATCTTTTTGTGGAATGTGAACTTTCTGTGGAATAAATGTGACATTTTTGTGGAACAGTCACTATGTTAATACACAGACATGTGTATCGAAAATTTAGTGAATTTCTTTTGTCTATTTTGAGGCAAAGAACCAGAAAGGCAACCACTCACATGTCTACTATGCCATCTTCTGTTTGTTGGTAGTTTTATTTTTTGATTTATTACCTTTTTGGTAAGGTAGACTTGAAATGTAGCTCCCTGCATTAAAACCCAATCTGATACACAGCTCAACTGCTAAACTCTTAACCTAGTCCCTGCCAAAACCTACTTCTCCCACCTCCCCCCACCATCTCAGGCTCCAAGTGTCTCCTTTCTTCATAAGTGACACCATTATCTGCTAGTTTCTCAAGCAGAGAGGAGGGACTCATTCTTGACCATGTGTCCTCTAAGCAGCAGCCTCACTGAGCAACAAGTCCAACTGATTCCACCCCCAAATATCCCACAGATCTAACACTTCCCTCCATTTTCATTCACCTCCCTATTTGTTCATTCTATATATTTGTTGAGCTCTCCCTGTCTGTTCTAGGTGCTGGGTTTATAGCCTCTAACAACCTGATGGGTTCCTGGATTGTAAATTCTACAGGGTCAAGAATCAATTTTAATTTGCATCCATTGTGCACCCAAAACCCAACCCAGAGCCTGGCCAGAAGGTTAGGAACCAATTAAAGGAAGGCAATTCTAAATGATTTTGTAGGGTAGCACTTACATAATTCCACCCTCCCACCTCATTGTACTGAATAGTTGTAGATAATAAACATATATGCCCTCATGTGTTGTAGACAACATAATAAGGACATAAATGAAGTCAATTTTGAGATAACTAAAACTATCCTACAAATAAATATAAAATTGCTATTTATATCCAGCACTTGGGAGGAAAGGACAGGATTAGTTTCTGGTAAAGGCACACACGAACAACAGTTGCCTAAAAGCTGCCAGTGCATTTGGGGCAGCTGTGCAAACTTCGGGGGAAGCCATGAGCTGTTCCTGGCACAACAGGCAGAAGCATGGGCCAGCTGTCCTGGGTCAGGCAGCTACTTCACCTGAGAACTTCAGGAATGGAAAATGCTTACACATTTCCTGCCCCCATTCTATACAATTTCATTCCCCCAGTCCTTCCTCTTCATGTCCTATTCCTGGAACACCAGGATCTCTGTGACTTCTGCTTCTTTCTAGTCACACCAGTTTTTAACCATTTTGCTTAATCTCCAGCTGTGCATTACAAGCCATACAAGAGTGTCTAGCTGTTGCCCCATAATGAAAAAAATGTGAAGGCAGAGTGAGTGCAGGAGCTAGAGAAAGAGGGAAGAGGAGGTTGGAAGAAGAGGAGGAGAGAAGCAAAGTGAATTTAAGAGAAGAGAATGCAGTAGAATACAGAGGGGAAAAAGAAAGGTAGAATGCTGGACACAGTGGAATACACAGAAAGATCGAAGAGGAAGGAAGCTCTGAATGATGAAAACTATTTACTAATTAAACAAAAGTTTGTTTTGCCCTAATTTCCTTTAACCCAAAGTTTATCATGATGGTGAAAGAAAAGTTAATTATGATAGATACATCTTGACATTTATCATTCATGCAAAGGAAATGGCACTTTGGGCTTTACGTGGATTATTCTTGGGTTAGGACAATTTTTTTTTTTTTTTTTTTTTTATTTATCAAACATAGGTCACATCCTTGGGCTCATTTCTTTGGTACCGTCTTAAATTGCAGGGAAGGCCTTGTCTTTGTTGAGAACAGAGCAGCCACTCAGACAGCATAGGTGGCCCACAGGCAAGCTGACAAGGCCATGATCCCCTTCCCAGGGGCTCTTGCAAAAGCTTCCAAACTAGGTCCTAAACTCACATCTCTTTCCCTTCCATTCAGCCTCCTCACTTCCACTAGAGTCTTTCTAAATTAAGCCAAGTCTCTCTAAGAGACCTTCAAGAATTGCCCATGGCCCATGGCCTCCCCAGGTCTTCAGGGATGTGAAGGTCTGCTGCCTCTTCCCTCAGGAACCCTCTGACCCAGCAGCCACCTAGTGGCCTGGACAGACAGAACTCTCATGTTTTCAAAGCCAGGTTCAAATAAAACATCTCCATTTCTGGTAGACTTCCCTCCCATCCCTCCTGTCCTTCCCCACCCTAACCCCTCCCTCCCAGCTGGGACTAGAAGGCCTCAGATCACACACACTCCAATATTCCCGCTGCTACATAAAATGCTCTGCCCCCCCCCCACCTGGCACATAACAGTGTGGGGGGCTGGATTATAACAGTCTGGGAGGCTGGATTTGCATTTGGAAATTTTGGCCTCTGCAGAGGGAGCAGAGAAGTAAACCTCACTCCCTTTTCTCTCTTCTCCTTTCTCCCTATGCTGGCTTTGCAGGGACCCTCGTACATCTGGCATGTGAATATCCAGCCCACATACTCAAGCTCATCTAGGTCACCTTGGGGCTGTTGATCCACACTGTTGGCATGGCCTGTTCCTGGGAGAGCAGACCCAGGAACCCGAGCTGCACAAGCCCTGGAATGGGCTTGAGCCCTGGGAGGAACTCTACAGGAGAGGGTCTCCAGGCCTCAATGATCTGGACTGTATTTAGCAAGCAAGGGAATGGATAGAAACTGGGGTGTGGGCACAGGCGGGTCAGACCAGAGCTTTCCACAGCAATCAGCCCAGGAATTGCCCTGTCCTGTCTCCTCTGGTCCTTCCCACAATCATCACTGCCTTTTTGTGTTTCCACAGTCTGCTGACAGGTTTCACATCTTGTCATTGAACTGAAGTATCATGGACATGTCCTCTCCGCAGGCCATGGGGGAGGTGGGGCTCTCTACCCTCTATGGCACCATCACTTAATTGGTGGTATGGATTTTAAATTCTTATGCAGAGAGTAAAAGGTAGAGCTACTGTGTGTGCACATGCATTTGTGCATGGTGTACATTTTCCCTCTTAAATTAGTCCCCAGGCTTGATTTTTTCTTTTGACTAATTTGCCTAACATCAACAATCTCTATAGATCTCCAGATACTTATAAAATGACTGTTAATATTTTCATTTTCTACTTATTTTCACCACCCTGAACAAGTACATATTTTGAACACTGTGGTTCTGCTTCGAAGAGTGTATATATCCCATCACTCATCTTCTGAGTGTTCTGTAAAAGTCTCCATGTTTTAAATAAATACCAAATGTGACCTCTGAGTATTGTTGGCCTCTGATGGGTGCTGCAGGATTAGGTATGTGAATAGGAATGCTCTACACTGCTCAGAGAAAATTCTAAAATGGGACTATCCTTAGGGACCAGACCAAAAAAGTAGGTCTGGACATTAATCACTGGAGGGGTAAACTTGCCACTTTCTGCCACATCTCTGTGTGGCTGGGGCTAGAAGCCCATGTCCTTGGGATAATAAAAGAGGTGTTCACACATGTTACAAAATTCTGTTCCTTTTGTTGGCAAGGTGACAGCCCGATTTATGGCAGCCATTTGGAAAGTTGACCACTCAGTCTTTCCAATGAATGAACCCTAAGGATTCTCTGGAGGTTCCATCCATGAATCACTAGCCAAAAACTGCCTCTTTCATGCAGGAAGGACAGTTTCCTGAGAGAGGGAGACCAGAGGGCAGTGATAGAAAACAGCTCACTGGCTCAGTGGCCACAACGGAAGCTTACAGGTGGGTGGAAGTGTATGCCAAGCCAACTTTGAGATCACACAGACTAGTCAACTTGACAGCAAGGATGTTTGTTCTCAAGACCAACTGTTGGTCCTGCAACCTAGAAAGCCAGGTCCTCACTGGTCACAGAACTTCTCAGCCTCCATAATCACATAATAAAGCTCTTTATATATTGATATCTATATCTACATATCTCCACATACACATAGAGGTCTTTGTATACAAGCACACAAATCCCGTTGGTTATGTTTCCCTGGAGAGTTCTGAGACAATGTCCAACTTCTGCCATCACCTCCTCACTTTTATGATGCTAGAAAAGTGGATGTGTGCTTTCATTTAAAGATGAGACATATGAGAGAAGAGCCTTAAACACACATCCTGTTCACACTTGCAGAAGCACAGCTGGTATGTGAATGATCATGTATGCACTGCACTTGTTACCTCCTGTTGCTTCCTCTTTGCTGCTACATGCAGAAGCCGTAGAAGATAGTACTGCTCTGCTTGCTCCAGCTGAGACATCAAGGCCAAGAGTTCTGTCAGGTGTCTGTTAATTGGCCGAGGCTGCTTTTCATACACAGCAGGCAACACCCTCAACAACATGGCATTCCCTGTGGAGGAAACCACAGAATGAATGATGACTATCAGCCAACAAGCAGTAGAAATACCATTATTGTCAGTGCAATAACCTTTACAGTTACACACACATTAAATAGCATGGACTGATGATCGATCAAGTCTTCTGCTGAAAATAATAGTACCTTGCTCTGAAAAATCATTAAAGCATGATTTAAATGGATTTTATAAAATGGAATATTTTATGATATGATCGGTTTCATTATCTAATGAAATTTTTCCTGAGTAAAGCACTTTGGGAAAGAGGAAAATTTGACAGTTACCAGACCACACCCTTGAGAAGGAAACAGTTCTGAAAAAGAATTTCTGACAAGAAACAACAACTGAATTCTGCTTAAATGAAAACAAAGCAATGCCCTAAGCATGGATCTAAACGGAACTCAACAGCAACAGCAAAAAGTGCCGAGGAATGCATCCTGTTCCTGAGAGACAGAGGCGCGAGGCAGACAACTGACATCTGGAAACTATGCTTGAGTTTTATGAATAGTTAGAAAAGTAGCAATGCAAATTTAAATCCCCAATTTCTGCACTATTTTAAGGAAAGTTTAGATTCAGCTTGTTTGTCACACATGATTTGCCTCAAAGACATGTATAGACAACTGGATTTAAAATGGCAAAACCTCAAGAAAAAATATTACATAAGCTTACAGGGACTTATCTGCAAACATGTGGGAAACATCTGCTTATCAATTTATGGTATGGATTTTTTCTCAAAATCGTCTCAAATACTTAAATGTGTTCAGGGAATTGGCTTTTAGGGATTTCTTGGACAAGCATTTTCTTGCTTCTATTTACTTTAATTTTGGCGTTGTATATAGAAAGTACGGAGAGAATCAAATAGGCAACAATAACACATATGTGGACCTTTAGAAAATGGTGGGGACATGATATATACAAAGGATACTTAGATCTGAAGATTGATACAAAGGACATTTATAACCGAGATTCAAAGAAGGCCAGCATTTTCGGAACATTAGTGACCTAACTTAACAAAAGGGGTGTCCTGGTTCAAATTGAATGTATTTGGGTGACCATAAGTAATGACAACTGCTTTTTCTACATGTGGGTCATAGAATTAGAAAACATTTTTTCTTAGCCATGCGCCCACAGAGCACAAGACATTAGAGCTTTTCTTCTGGATAATGTTGTGTCCATAGGAAAACATTATTTTATTTTATTATGTTTGCTTGTTTTCTGTTTATTTTTGTAAGACCTTTTCCTCCAATGATCAGGAATTTTAAATGTAGTGCCCAGTCTGTACAGAGCACATTAGCTCATTGAATTTAGTTATACGAATGTACTGAGCAACTGCTGAAAAGGCCATGATAAATAGGACTGGATTTGGAACGGGAAACAGAAAACTGGTGTAAGTCTTCTTGGTACAATACTCACTAAAGAGCCGTGCAGGGGAAAACCCCTGATGAATCATTTTTGGCTTACTTGAGTTTCAATGGAATGATAAAAAAATAAATACCTAGGAATTTTTGTTGAGTTAGAAACTGATGAAGACACTTTGGTGTAGAAATCCCACAAATTCCATTCATAAATTAATGCGTATTTCTTCATTATGAAATAACTTAAGCCATTAAATAAGTGTTGGCAATAATATAAGCTTTTGTGCCCACTGACCAGCTTTGTCAAACCTGAACTTAAAGTCATCCTTGCTTCCATCCTATTCATCTCCTTTTCTCCCCAGAGTTTATCATCTTCATGAATGCCTTTATACTTTAATTGCATGTTGTATATACCAATAAGAATTTTACAGTGTTGTGTAGTTGGTCACACTGACCCTATCCAGTGGTGAAATTTTTTGTGTGACTTAATGACTTTTGATAAATAAAAAAAAATTAATGTTGTTTTACATGCTTTAAAATTTCCTATCAATAGTATCATACTATACAGATCTGTTTGTAGCATTTTCTGCCCCCCTACATATCCCCACCCTCCAATTTGTCATGTTTTATCCCTAAGAAATTCTTTCATTTATTCTCACAGCTGCATGGTATGCCATCGTGTCAATATGCAACAATTACTCATACACTCCATGGTTAAAAGACATTATATTATCTTTACTATTTGCTTTTTACCAACAGTGCTGCTGCTTTTATACCATCTCTCTGTATATAAAGGGGAGCTGTTCCCCCAGCGTACTGCTTCTAAGCTTTTTAGAAATCACCTAAGCATGTTGTTAAAACATAGATACTGATTCAGCAGGGTGTGGGCAAGGCTTGAAATCTGAATTTCCTATGAGTTCTCCAAGATGCTGATGTTTCCTTTGTCACAATTAAGTGACAAAGCAGTGGGTTTGTCCCCAGTGGTTAAGTTTCTAGATGCTCTCAAATTTCTTTGCAAAGTGGTTATATTTGTGTTCTATAGCTAGTCCTGAATAACACAAATTTGTTATCTTATATAGCTGTAGTTCTGAATTTTGAAGCGTGGCTCACTGGGTTACAATCCTGGTATTTTAAGAACTGGGCACATTCTGGAGGCTTTAGGAGGGAATCTGCTTCCTTGGCTTTTCTGATTTCTAGAGACTACCAGCTTCTTTGGTTTGGGGCTCCTTCCTGACTCTTTAGAGTCAGCAGCGTTGCATCTCTCTGACCTCCCTTCTGTCATCACACCTCTTTGTGAATTCCTCTGTTGACTCTCTCCTCTACTTTTAGGGACCCTTGTGATTACACTGGGTCCATCTGGGTAATCTTGGACTATCTCTCTGTCTTACATTAATTCCATCTTTAGTGCAATGAAATAATATGTTCACAGGTTCTGGGGATTAATATGTAGGCATCTGGAGGGTTAATTATTCTGCCTGCCACTCTGATTGTAACAGTTCACACACCCACCAGCTATGTGTGTTTGCTGCTCCTCATCCTTGCCAGCATTTGATTTTGACAGACATTCATTTTTACCTTCTGATGGGATGTGGCATGGTATCTTTTTTGTGGTCTTAATTTTCATTTCTTTTGTTACTGAGGAGGCTGGATACTCTTGTGATATGTTCATAGGTCATTTCCTCTCGTGTGATTTGGCCATTAATAGCCATTGCTTATTTCTAGTGGGGATATTTATATCTCCCTACTGATTTGTAGAAGTTTTTTTTTATGCTGAACATTAATTTTTTGTTTGTCACTTTAAAATTGCAATCTTAATGTAGTTGATTCTTGAATTTTCTTTATTGTTTATTTTGTTTTTGAGAAATCTTTCTCTACCTGAAGTACATAAAAATATTCTTTTATATTTTCTTCTAAAAGCATGATGGTTGTATTTTTCATGTCTGTATTTATTCCATTTGTTATTTAATTTTGAACTTATGAAGAAGAGAGCTAATTATATATTTTTGTGTGCATATAAGCAATTGTCCCACCTCCATTTATTGAATGGCCAATTGTTTTTCTTCTGACTTGTGAGACTCTTTTCACATATAAAGTTTCCCTGATGTCTCAGTCTATTTCTGGGTATCTATCACAGTTTCACTAATTATACATTTTCTTAATTACAATAACCATAACAGATCATTATATCTTATAGAGGAATTTTTTTTTACATTTTGCTTGTCTGCTTTTATAAATTTTACCATTAGTTTGCCAACTTTTTTAAAAACCAGATTGGGATTGTTTTCACATTGAAGAGGCCAATTTGTGATAATTAACATCTTTATGAATCTGAGTTTTCCCCTTCAAGAACATGATAGCTCCTTCCATCAGTGTAGACTTAATTTGTTTTTCATTGGGGTTTTGTGATATTAAATGTACCTTATATGTCCTTTGTTAAGTAGATTCTTAGGTACTCATATTTGTTATTTTATTATAAATGGAAGCTTTTTTTTAAAGATATTTTCGATTTGTCTGCTGGTACTAGAAAGTAACTGATTTTTTTATGTTGATCATTCATCCAGCAAAGTCTGGATGAAGTCTCTTAGATTTTTCTATAGACAGTCACGCATGATTTAAGCATGAGGATACATTCTAAGAAATTAACCATCAGGCAATTAGGTCATTGTGGCACAGAGAGAGTCCTTACACCAACTTCAATGTAGTAGTATAACCTGCTATACTACTACACAGACACTGTATAGACATGTAATTATACAAATACTAGACTATTTGTATAGAGGCACTATTTGTGCCTCTAAACAGAAAAGGTACAGTAAAAATGTGATATAAAAGATAAGAAATGTTACACCTGTGCAAGGCACTTATTTATGTGAATTGAGCTTGCAGGATGGGAAGTTGCTCTGGTAAGAAGGTGAGTGAGTGAGTGAATGTCAAGGCCTGGGAGGGACATCACCGCACACTACCATGACCTTTGTAAATACTGCACACTTAGGTTACCCAAAATTAATTTAAAAACTTCTTTTTCAAAAAAATTCTTTTTTCAAAAAATTTCTTTTTCAATTAAATCCTAGCTTCTTGGAGATTTTTTAACTTTATAAACTTTAATTCTTTTCACTTTTTGATTTTTTAAATAACAGCTTAAACCACAAACACGTTTTACAGCTAGTTATAAAAAATTATTTCTTTATATCTTTGTTCTATAAGCTTTTTTCTATTTTTTAATTTTTTTATGTTTTAAACTTGTTTTTTGTTATAAACGAAGAATCAAGTCTACACAAGGTGGAATTCAACAATAGCACTGTTTCCACCTCCATACCTTGTCCCACTGAGTGTCTTCAGGGCTGTGACTGGCATAGAGCTGTCATTTCCCATGACAACAACACCTTCTTCTGGAACACGTGGTCTGAGGGACCTGCCTGAGGCTCTTCTTTAGGTGTTTCTATTTTCAGGAATGTGTCCAAGAAAACAAATTTGTTTCTTTTCTTCATCATAGAGTTGCTTAGAAGCAGATTATTCACTATGACTGCTCCTCTCTCAATGAAAAACTGGACTGGTGTCCATGTTTTCAGACTTTTTATGGTGCTTGTTGAGATCTGCAAAATCTGCTAAACTCTGCATTGTGATTTTCTTTGGGATTCTTGTTTTTCTTCTCCTGCATTTCCCTTTCTCTTGCCTCTTCTTTATGCATTCCTGTTCTAGTTCTAACTCCTCATTGGTCAACCCTCAGGAAGCTCTTCAATGACATCCTCATCCACATCCAAGGTAAAGTTGCTTGCTATCTTAACCACAGCCTTGGTGATTTCTGCAACCTCCTCATTCTTGGCAAATCCTGTAAAGTCACAGATGAAGCACTTTAGTGTCTTCTCCCAGATGCCACTCACACACTCCTTGGTGACATCAGCCCAAGACCTAGCAAGGTTATTGCTGCTGTCAGAGATGTTGTAATCCTTCCAGAATTTGCATCAGTGTCTTCTCATCTTCTCAGTGTCTTCCTCAGTTGCTATAGTCGGCAAAGGTGCTCCTCAGGTAATAGGCCTTAGAAGTTGTTATCATTTTTTCATCCATGGATTGGATCAAAAAAGTGGTATTTTGAGGAAGAAACACCACTTGATATTGGAATGAAGATCACCAGTTAAAAGGAGGAAGTCAGCATTATCAGCAATAAGCAAAATCTTGAAAGGCATGTTATTCTCCAAACAGCACTTCTCCATTTTTCTGTCACAGCAATTCACGAGGGATCTTAGAAGAGCTAGGTCATCCATGACTCTAGCTGCTCCTGAAAGACACTGGCAGTGGGTGCTTATTGATATGCTTGAAGGCCTTGGGGTATCCACTGTGCCAGCACACAAAGGGTTTAATTTGGAGCCTGTGACATTGCCCTCCAAGGAAGAATGCCATCCCATTCTTAAAAGCCTTGAAACATGGCACTGACTTGACCTCCTTATGGATGAAAGTCCTTTCAAGCATCTGTTCCCAGATTAGGAAGTTTTCATCCATATTGAAGATTTGCTCTGGCAAGTAAATTTTTCTCCACCTTCACTTATTCTGTAATTTCCAGAAGTTTTCCAGCTGCTTTGTCATTAGCACTCACAGATCACCACTCACTTTCACATTATGTAATGAGTGATTCTAAACTTTCAAGCTATTCCAAGCTAGCAGTAAATTCAGCATCATAGTTGGGTCCAGTCATTTCTTTCAACATCACAGACAAACTTTTTGCTTTGGTCAGCAAAGCTTTGGTTAGAAGGTCTTGGTTGCTGAGTGGGATAAGCTGCTGTGTCTGGTCTTCAATCCACGACATTAGGAGTTTCTCCATCTACTATAGATCCTTCACAAATTTTTGTTAGTCTTCTTGCTTTCAATGAAAGACATCCTTTAGGGCCTCCCTGGTGGCGCAGCGGTTGAGCGCTGGGTTGCAAAGCTGCCTGCAGCCTCTGCAGCGCCGGTTCCATCCCCGGCCGCGGGGCGAGGGTCCCACATGGCGCGCAGACCTCTCCTGCCGCCCGCTGCTCCCCTCAGCAGTGTACTTCAGTCCTTCTGCCTGTTCTGCTCCCTGCTCGGGCTCTGGTGAATTCTCTCACCCTCCTGCGCTTCTGACTGTACCCAGTGCTTGTATAAATAAATAAATAAATAAATCTTAAAAAAAAAAAAAAAGACATCCTTTAACAGCTTCTGTCTCTTGGTTCTCATTATTCAAGTTTGTAGCTACGGAGAGGGACAGACCTGACTGGCTAGCAATAACTATCACTGACTTTCTAGTTTTGTAGTCTTTAATCACATTTAATTTCATTTAGATTAATCACTCCTATGGGAAACATTGGTAGTGGATTTTGTATGCTTAGGGGCCATAACGAAAAAAATGGTATTAAATTAAGCACACGTCCAAAATAATGCTATCAAGAAACACAAGATGAATGAGACGGCTGCCTGTGGAAAATGCTAGTACATGGCAGCCCTGACATCACAAGGCAGTAGGCATTTACCACCATCCATCATGTATGTGGTCCATCCCTGACCAAAGGGTCATCACACAGAGCACGACTATATATCCAATCAGCTAAGAATAATTGATAATTGCTTCTTTCCTTCTTGCCTCTCTCCCCTCCTCCCTCTTTCCCTCTTTTCCTTTCTTTCCATCCTTATTCCTTATGTCTCTTTTTTTGGTCCTAACTTCCTAGCTGAGACCTTTGATATTTTGATGAAGAGTATCCATGGATATCCTTTTTTTATTCCTTTTGGTTAAACACTACGTTTCTAAGAATTCACATTAATATGTATTTGTTTTCATAGGTCTTTGGTATTTACATTTTAAGTTCCTCTTTCTTAGTGTGAACAGAACGAGTGATGAATTTTAATAAACAATTTGTCTGCATCTGTTGACATAATTATATGAATCTTTAAATTGTTAATGTATTAAATTAATAGACATTCTAGTGTTTAGTCAAGCTTGCAGTCTTGAAATAAACTCAACTTGGTTATGGTGCATTTTTATGCATCTATCTCTGGATCTATTTGGATAGTATTTTACTTAGAGCTTTTGCATCTGTATTCTTAAATGAGACTGGTGTACAATTTTCTTTCCTTATACTCCCCATGCTTCTTTTTGGTGTCATACATAGACTAGACATCTAAAAAGAACTTAGTGCATTCCTGCACACTATTCTCAGGAGCAGTTTGAATTAGATAGGGATTATGTGTTCCTTGAATGCTTGTGTCCTTGAATATTATCAAAACTTCTGGTCAATGTTGTACATATTTAATTATCTCAAACTTGAAATTATATTTAAGTTTTGGTACTCTTAAGTAGGTTCTATTTTTGACATTTGAATGATCAGTAATGAGAGAAGTGAATTTATAAGTTATGAAAAAATTGGTTAAAAATCTCCCTTCATGCCTATAGATTTGTCAATTTCTCTTTATAATGTTGCCAATCTTTGATATATGAGAAACTACATTATTAGATAATTCTAAGAAATCTTCCTGATAAAGCATATTTTTGTTGCAATTATTCTTTTTTTGCAAAAAAGAATTTTGCAAATTATTTTTGGCTGCTACTAAGATAGCTATGCTAACAATTTTAATAGCACTTGTCTGGTATTTTGTCCCTTCTCTCCTTTAGGTTTTTTATATTTTCAACATTTTTAGACTCTTATGTTTTATGTCTCTTGTAAAAGGTGATATATAGCTGGGAATTTAAAGTTATTCCTATCTGACAACCTGTGTCTCTTAACTGAAAGTTTGTTTTCATTAATATTTATGGTGATTATTGGTATATTTGGATTTATTTTGACCACATTATTGTGTGCTTTTTGTTTATCTTGGTTTGTCTATGTTTTATTCCTTTCACTGCTTTTCATTAAATAGATCAAGTTTTTTTTTTTTTTTTTAATTCTCTCTCTCCTATATTTGGACATTCTATTTCCTTTCGGGTTTGGTTAGGTTGGCAGCTGTCCTTAAAAAGATAAACATTACTGAACTAACAAAGCAAACCTGATTAATTTCTTTATTTTCCTCTGGAATGATGAATTTGGAATAATTTATGAACTGAAGAGCACATTTTAGATTATTTTCTTATACCTTTCTTCTAGTTCCCTAATATTCTCTTCAGTTTTGCCTGCTTTGCATTTTAGCCTATTCCTGGAGGGTTTTTTTTTAAATTTCAATTAACCTTTTACAACCTAAAAGTTATATTTGGTTCTTTACAAAGCCTGCCTAGTCTTCTTCTTTTGACAATGTCTTTCTTTTATCATGTTTCCTATTTCTACTTGTAGCTCTTAAATAATTTCAAGCACACCCATTTTCTAGTTTCTAGCTGATGTTTTAAGTAAAGTTCTTGAGGAAGGAGTGCCTAATTCTTTTTGGTTCTGATGATTCTCATTACCTCATATGTTTAAACATTTTTTTATTGTGAATTTATTTTCACTATGGCTGATAGTATACATTTGCATCTTGAACATGTGTAGGAAGGTCCAAAGTCACCAACTCTTAGAGCCCCTATAGGAGTTCAGTTAAAGAGAGACAAAGTAACTTCTCTCTTGTCCTGCTAGGGCAGAGTGAAGCTGACCCCACTGAAATCCATATGTCACTCTCCGAGGGTCCAGCTTTGGGTGAGGGTCTCATCTAATTCCCCAGCCTGGCCTAAATTTTGCTCCCACATGGTTATTCTAAGCCTAGTGGAATAATATTTCCACATTATGCCAGGTTGTGAAAAGGAACATGTCTAGTATCAGTTTATTCCTTTCCCCAGCTCTTTCTCATTTAGATTTAACCAGTTTTGTGGTGTTGTTATTTAAAAAATGTGTTTATAGAAGTATGTTATCCTCCAGGATTAAAGATGGGATAACTAGATGTGAACTTGGCTTCTAGAGCCACAGAAGTTCTTACAATGTGGGTTTATCTTGGGAATCAGATAGGAATTTTCACAGCTATGACCTGCAAAACTGTACAAAGGAAAAGTGAGCAAAGTTCTATACATAAAGGAATGGGGGAAATAAAAGTGCATACAAAATGCTGGGATAATGATCTTACTCTCACACCTCCACCCCTGAAGGATTCCTCTCTTAATCCTTCCTCTCCCTCCCTTCCCTCAGTGCCATCAATTCAAGTTACAACAGTGATTCCTCAAGAGACAATCTCAGTCCAGTTCCCCCCCCCCTTTCCCCCCCCCCCCCCACCCTCCTCCAATTAATCTGACTGTGCAAACCTTTGTGGTTTACTATTGCGCAATGTCTCTGTCTCACTCCCCCATCCCCCTCCCCCCAAATTCAGGGAACTCCAGTTGCATGGTGCCACCGGCATTACTCATTCATCCCCATTCAGACTCCCCAGCATTTATTACGGGCTCTGGGCTCCCGCCTCTCACTCTCTCCTCTGCTCAAATTCGCTTGAGAGCCTCTTGCTGTGGGAAGTCGAGGGAGAACTTTCTCTTCAATCATGCATCTCTTGGCGGTTCTGTTGTGTGCGCTCTGGTCTGCAGTGTCTGCTGAGAATGCCGATGACTATGGGCTCATGTATGTGAATTTGGACAATGAAATAGACAACGGACTCCATCCCACTGAGGACCGTAAGTTCATTTTAACCGTTTCACTGCTAACTCCAACTTCTAGCCACCTCTTTGGGTCTAAATTTTATGCATAGAGTTTGTAGCTAGTGAAATGAGCTAAAACAAAACAAAACAAAAAAATCAAGCTTGCTTTGCAAGAGACGCACTTTAAGAAAGGGGGAAGTTTCAAAAAGTTATTTCTATCACAGATGCCTAATAGTTTGAACCACATGAAATAGCCGGTCTGTCCCTGCTTTGAGCTGCATGAACGGCTACTGCATAGAGTTCAACTTAATATAAACTTGTATGAACAATTTCCCTCATTCTCGAGATATTTACACGTAGCTTTTCAGAGGTGCCCTGGAAGGGCAGGGGTGCTGGGCTGGGCTGCAAAGAGATCACAGAGGGAGGTCGAGGTCAGCTTTTTGCAACGATTTATGTGTCCGCGCTCTAGCCACACCGTGTGACTGCCGCCGGGAGCACTCTGAATGGGACAAACTCTTCATCATGCTGGAGAACTCTCAGATGCGCGAGGGCATGCTGCTGCAGGCCACCGACGACATCCTGCGCGGCGAGATGCAGAGGTTGCGGGCGGAGCTGGGCCGGCTGGCGGGTAGCCTGGCAAGACCGTGTCCGCCTGCGGCCCCCGCGGAGGCTGGGCTGGCCGGGGCGCTGGCGGAGCTGCTGCAGGCGAGCCGCGACGCTGGACTAAGGCTGGCGCGCCTGGAGGGCGCAGGGGAGCAGCGCTCAGGACAGGCGGGGTGCGCCCTAGGAGCAGTGTTGGAGGAGCTGAGGCAGATGCGCGCTGACCTTCACTCGCTGCAGGGCTGGGCTGCCAGGCGCTGGCTGCCGGCAGGTAAGGACCGGGTCTCTGCTTTGTTCTCCATGCAACCAGTGGGAAGACTTGCAGCAGGCTGTGAGAGCTTTAAAGGGGAGTCAGTCTAGGTGTATGGACACACATGCACTCTCTCTCTCTCTCTCTCTCTCTCTCTCTCTCTCTCTCTCTCTCTCACACACACACACACACACACACCCCTTGAGGTTTCATGAGCCGTCACAGATCTCCGACACACCACACAAGGCACAAAAATGGCTTTACAAAATCTTCCCTAGCCCAAGGCAGCCAGAAGATAGCAGTGGACACAGCCATCAGAGTCCTGAAATAGAAAGTCCTGGCTGACACCTGATCCCAACAGGCACTGCAGGGGCTCTATTGGCTGGTGTGGACCCTGACCTTCCGTTAGGAATTTCCACTTCTTCTAATTTTAGCCTGCCTCTCACTTTAGGGGAGCTCTGGTTCCTCCAATCTGTTTTTTAAAAATTCTTGGACTGGTTCCTCCTACCCATCCCTTTAATTTTCAAAGAGTTAATGAAATCCCCGGATTCACGTAGCCCACAAGGTCAGGGGAACTAGCACATGAGCTGAGCGTGTAGGTTTGGGATAACCCACAGCTGAGAAATCCAAAGTGGAAGAGTCAGATGCAGGAACAAGTTGGTACCCTGGCCCCATCCCGCGGGAGGATCAGGGCCAGACAGGAGAGAGGTGGTTCAAGCAGAGGAAACTTGTCAAATTTGCCCGAATCTACATGGTTCTCCAAATGCAAGCCCACATGGGCCTGAAATAATGTATTTTAAAGGTAGTTAAAAGACATGAAGAGAAGATTTTATAAGTAAAACTTTCTAAGAAGTGGTTATGTAACCATCAGTTGTGGGTTGTATTAGAAAATTTAGTGTCCTACGTAAGAAAATATAACTTACACTTTCCCTGAGAATCTTGGAAAAAGAAAACAACTCTTACTGGATGGAGCAGGACAAAGAATCTAAGGAAGAATCATGTGTGAGAGTGTGTGTCATTTAAAATTACAGAAAATACACCAGGACAGCAGTCTTTTCTACATATTAGCAAACTCATCAATGTACAGCTTATTTTCTAAAGTATCTAGTAGGGCTTTGGGCCCCGGGGGAAACATAAAATAAAATGTATAATAGATCCTCAGTGTAAGTGACAAAGAGGTAGATAGATGATAATTCTGTGGCTATCTTAATGGGTGAAATTACTTATCTTTTTCAATTCATGTAGTCATTGTACATATTTCATCAGAAAAACTGAAGAATTAACATGAAGTTTCATATTTATACCTCTGCATGCTAGTTGGAGCAGAAGAGGGACATATTTCATTTCTGAATTCTAAAATGTTAATTCATTACATCCAATAATGCTTTACCCACAGGCTTTGATTTCTCCTCTCTTGGTTTCCTGCCAGCTTGGCTCCTAAGAGATTCCTAATCACTCTGTTGTCGGCCTCCTAAGAACCTGGTTTTAATTTTGTTTGGTCTTTGATAATGTAATCAGAAAACCCTATTAGTTAAAAGCCATTTCATGAGAGAGTTTCTGACATTTTGAAGAGGTATCAAGAGCCTCAATCACTAGTCCCCAAAAGAAGGTGCAAAAAACCTGCCAACACAGTTCTACTCCATGAGCGCACAGAGCCTGGGCAGCCATAGAGGGGAAGCTGGTCTCCGAGAGGCAATCAGGGAATGCTTTGGAATGCAATCCCACTGCTGGGTCTATTTAAACAGGAAATCAGTTAATTAGATTGCAGTGGGAGCCCATGTGAACACTGCTTTACTGAAACATTACAGAACTATCTCAAATGCCTGTGCATATGGGTGATCTTTTGTTCTATGAGCTTTGTTTGATTTAATTAACACAGCCAGAAAAATGGACCTACCAATTTCATTTGAAAAAGGAATCAATGCCTCATTAAAGATTAATCTAAAAAAAACTTCAAAAATTCAAATTCTTCTGTGACAAAGTTAAAGCCTAACTGTGACATGACCAATTTTGTACTTTGTCATTGTAGTTACTCTCATAGATTTTTCTGAATTTCAGTATCTTCTTTGACTATTTCTTGGGTCAAATTTGTTAATGTTTTTTAGGAAAGAGCCTCAGCCACTTGTGGATGTTTAACCAAGGTCATCACACTTGACACGGATGTTTGATTCCTGCAGGTTCTATGTACCAGTTCATTTTAAATGCTCTGGAAGCTGGCTTTCCAAAGCTATCTTAAGCAAATCTTCTTTAGGCCGTTCTAAATGACTACCGAGCTCTAATTTAGATTTTAAAAGTATTCTTTCTTTTTCTGGTCATTCATACATATGTTAGGGTGGCATAAAACAGCGCTCACCTGTTAAAGGTTTTAGCACATCATTTCTCTGATACCTAGAAGGACTTCCTTTGGCATCTCCAGATCCCTGAGGGCTGTGATCTGGAGATGCACAGAGGTGAAGTTTACTAGCTTCCAACTCCCAAGTTTGAAAGTCTCTTAAGTACTCATTAGTAGAAATATGTTCTCCATCAGGCCCCTTGGGAGAATGCACTCTTCCTTAAAGATTCTCTATTAATGTTTTAGTAGTATTTATAAGCATGTGGACAAAGTAAGAATTTTTAGGCATGTCCTTGGTCTACTGTTTCTTTTTGAGGGTTATGTCTTGCTTACAGACTTGCCGACTGTAAGAGGGAAGATGGAAGCAACTTTAATAGAGAGATAGCTATAGACCAGGCTAACTCTACACCTATAGATAACTGTAAACCTAAAAAGATTATGGGCTCATAAAAAGCCACATGGCTTAGTATCGGTGAAACAACCTGAATCCCAGTCTTCTGGCCAAATCCAGGGTTCTCTTACCATTAGGAGACAATGGTGTGCTGGTGAACGGTGTCACCAGAATGCCCCAGTGCCAACCCTAGTTTTGCCACTTACTGGCTCTGAAAGCATAATCAAACAACTAGCTTAGCACATTCATCTGTTTCTTCCATTTGTGAAATGGTAAATTTAAGACTATCTTTTAGGATTGGCATGAGCATTAAAATAACATTAAGTCACTAAAACAATACATGTTGACAGGGGCTGGCTAGGTCGAGCTACATCTATTGGATTTCACAGGGTTTTTATTCCAGAACTTCATTAAGTTGCAAGAGAAACAAGTTTGGCTCTAAGTTCTTGGAAATAGGTTGGAAAATTTGTCTCACAGCACACCTCTTCCATTTCGATACCTCATTGAGTACAACAATTAGCTTTCCTTACTTTGGTTTACTTTGCTCTACAGTGATTACATTTGACGTTCCTCATGTGATCCTGCATCTATTTTTCAATGTTTTAGCATAATCATTAAAACGCTATGCTAAAATGCCTAAATGCAGGAATCACTTCTAAATGAATTCATATTTTCTCTCATATTCTCATTATCTTGCTACTCTAGGTTGTGAAACAGCGATCTTATTCCCAATGCGGTCCAAGAAGATTTTTGGAAGCGTGCATCCGGCTATCCCAATGAAGCTGGAGACTTTCAGTGCCTGCATTTGGGTCAAAGCCACAGATGTTCTAAACAAAACTGTGCTTTTTTCCTATGGCACGAAGAGGAACCCCTATGAGATCCAGCTGTACCTCAGTGCTCAGTCCATAGTGTTTGTGGTGGGGGGCAAGGAAAACAAACTGGCTGCTGAAACCGTGGTTTCCCTGGGCAGGTGGGCCCATCTGTGTGGCACCTGGAGTTCAGAGAAAGGGCGCGGGTCCCTGTGGGTGGATGGTGACCTGGTAGCCACCACTGTGGACATGGCCCTGGGGCATGTTGTCCCAGAGGGAGGAATCTTGCAGATCGGCCAGGAGAAGAACGGCTGCTGTGTGGGTGGAGGCTTTGAGGAAGCCCTGGCCTTTTCTGGTCGACTCACAGGCTTTAATATCTGGGATAGAGCCCTCAGCAATGAAGAGGTAAGAGAGGCTGGAGGAGCGGAGTCCTGTCACATCCGGGGCAATGTCGTTGGCTGGGGAGTTACAGAGATTCAGCCCCATGGAGGAGCCCAGTATGTTTCCTAAGTATTGTGAAACTCTACTTGAAGCCAAAGAAAGAAACTCACATTTGAAACGCATGCCAGTTGGGAGGGTCTGAAACACTCAATGCATATTAAGAACACTTGAGACTAATGAAGGGGAGAGTTGAGATCAATCTTTATTTATCTTGGCGAAATACTGAATAAACGATTGAAGGGGAGACATCGGAGAAGGCTTTGGGGGATATTGTTACTAGACTTTATGCCATGGTGCTTTCAGATTAATGTGTGTCTTTGTCAGATAAACTCAAATAATTAAAAAGGACTGTATTATTGAACAGAAGGACAATTGTTTTACTTTTCTCTGGTTAATTTTTATTTTTTGGCCAGAGATGACTTTTACATTGGGGAATAATGAAATAACATTTGTCATCTATTGTTCATTGTTATAATAAGGTTTGTACCTTATTATTTAAAAAAATCATAAAACATATTTATACTACAATGTGACTTAACAGATACAAATGTAGTTTATGTGTCATAATCAAATGTCACTTTTTTTGAGAAGATAGTTATATAAGTTATATTGTCAAATGGTTTTGTATTAATTTTATTAAGAATATTTTTGTAAAGCTCTACTGTAAATAAAATATTTTATAAAACTAGCCCATGTCATTTAACTATCAATTTAAAATATATTTTGGAACAAATCCATGCTTTTCTGTTTTTTCATCAAAAGCAGGCAATTAGTTTTCAGGTATGAATCTATGATGCTAATAGTGATAGTTAATATTGTTAGAAATGAACTATAGAGTTATTTTAAATTTATCAGTCTTAATTAAGAAATGTATGTTGATTAAGTCAACTCATCTTTTTGGGTCTTAGCTTTCTTCATGGAGAAATCAGGAATTGAGAAAATAATGATCTCTAAGGTCTCTTCCAGTGTGATGTTTCCAAGAACATACATAGATTTCTGTCCTGTGTGGCACAGGAAAAACTGCAAATTAACAGATTTCCCTAGAATTGTGTGATGCCTGCAGAGATGGCTCAGGAGTGTGACTGGGAAGATGGAAGACTCTGGAAAGAAGCAGCAACTCCTGCCCTTAAAGCACATCCCATTTTCTTACTTACATGTGAATGAGCTCACAGTCAAGTTCCTTCAGACTGCAGAGGGGAGGGAACTCTCAACCACACTGGTGCTCTATAGAGGTTATCCAGTCTGACAGAAGAACATCACAAAGCCACTTCTGACAATCAGCTGAAAATATGGTAGAACTTCAGTGATGATATGTCTGTTTAACAAAGGGCCTGAACAAGACAGATTGCATCCTGTTCATGAGGCTCCAGAGGTCCTTATCCTTTCTAGATCTTCTCAGTTAAAGGAAGGTTTAGACTCTTAGTGTCTTTCAGCAACAAAATTTCAGGAATCCAGGAATCTTTGAAGATTCTCGTATTGTCAGTATAGCTTCATTCCACTTGTGAGACCCACAAAGCCAGACTGGTGGGTTTTTAGGAATCATTTCCAATAGGAGTTCTCAGGCCCTTGGAGATGACCAAACTCAGGGCTGCAGGCCCAGTGGCCGTATGTAAGTCACTGTCAGCCATTTTCTGTATGTGTATGCTCAACTAGAAGAAGAAATACTGGACCCAACCTTAAGCAGAGAGTTAGTCGCCCTGTTGATTCCTTCCAGCATTTTAGAGTGAATTAGATCTGCTCAAGAGACTCACGGGGATGCAGGCCCAGAAACGTGCAAACTCATATGCTGGCAGACTTAAATTCAGGGAGCTTTTAATTCTTATGGGAATTACATGTGGAGAGGAGAGAAGAAATAAATGGAAGAAAATAAAGTAATTATCGGACTTATAAAGGTAGAATTTTCATTGCAACAGTGCTGAGTCAGGATAGAGGTTCCCTGACATCCACTGCCCTCTCTTCCTGAGACATAGAACCCTGGTGTTAATGGTGCATGTGGCCACTCAGAGTGAAGGTTATGTTCTCAGGCTCATTGCAGCTGGTAATGGTCCTATAAGTAGGTTCTACCTGGTACTGAAATATTGACTAGTTCTTTTATCCCTCCCTTCTTCTGACTGGAATATGGTAACGATGGCTGGAATTTCAGCAACCATCTTAGACCATGAGGTTCAACCAGGTAATGTAGAAACCTGGGTCTCTGGTGTGGTAAAGATGCCTCACTATCCTTGAGCTGCCTGCACTTCTTTTATGGGGAAGAAAAATATACTTCCTGTTTCTCGAATCCACAATTGGTTGATCATCTAACTTAATCCTGATCGGTAAGGCAATTTTTTAAATTAAAAGGGCCATACACTTTATTTCCTCAAGATACTCAAAGCCTGTAATTAGAACT
The DNA here is from genome assembly GCF_964194135.1 of Talpa europaea. Classification (NCBI taxonomy): domain Eukaryota; kingdom Metazoa; phylum Chordata; class Mammalia; order Eulipotyphla; family Talpidae; genus Talpa; species Talpa europaea. The sequence goes on from NC_140070.1 coordinate 26,765,340, forward strand.
TATATTTATCAAAGTCTCAAGGAGTTGGTTGACTTTCAAAAAACCAAATGGCATTCAATGAATTTTAGAGTATATACAATCAGAAAAAGAAAGAACTAAGAAATGTATAAAACAGATCAACTAAAACCAGATAAACTAAAAGGAAATAACAGTATGTTAGCTTAGTTCAGCATGTTGAACTAATGACTTTCAATTAAGTATTAATTGAATGGGCTTTCAATTAAGTATTAATTCCTCTATACTATATTCAGAACATTCAACTACTAGAAATAGATTATGGAATTTTAGAGCTTGGTGTTTACAATTAATTCAGTCTATCAAAGAACTATATTTCCAGACCAGAAAAAATAGAATTGATTTTTATTTATTAAAATTTACATTAAAAAATTCTTCTTTGAGATGCTTACTAAAGCTAAATGTCAGCAGAACTGTCTTTTAACTGCTTAAGAGATAGCCCTTGTAAAGTCAAAAATCTTGGTCAAAGTAATTGTTTATTTTCATTTATCTACTCCTGGATTCAGTGGACTTGAAAACCCAGAGTGGGGGCCCTTACATTCCATGTTCTAAGTCTGGAATGGAGAAGAAAACTTGCTGCATGTGGGGTCAGAAATCCAGCACCATCACCTGTTACTTATAAGCTAACAAAATTACCCCCACAAATATTTTTGGATCTCAGAATAGCCAAGAAATTAGGGATAACAAGACTTGCCTATCTTACTGCAAAGAATTATGAAGATGACATAAAAATAAGTAATGTTTCTAAAAGTGCTTTCTACACTGTAAAATTATTTCCGAATAAAATTCATGTCAAAAAAATGTCTTCCCCATGGATTAAATAAAAATAAGCAACCAAACAAAAAAATGCCAATAAATAAACAAACAAATAAAAAGATACCCTTACATGGAGTATTAAGTGGTTCTCAGGTTTAGCACTAGGGCACGCTCTGCAGGTCTTAGTCTACTTCACAGCGACATCTTCTGGTGGAGTCAAAAAGGTGCAAATTACCTACATCTGACTGTAAACTAAGTCAACAATTCAGAAGAATTCTGTTTCAAGATGAGTTTGTATTCCTGGATTCACATTTGGAATGACTTTTTACAATACTACATTTAATAATTGTGCCTATTAATACTGAGGTGGAATATTCTTAATAAGGTCATTTAGTAACCTGTTTCTTAGAATATTTGATTAAGAAATTCTTTCCCAACAATTGGTAATATGGTGAACTTCAATTATTTTCTTTAAGAATAATTGTATCATGAATTTTTAACACAAAGTATTTATCAAATGGATATGGTTCTGCCCTCTACTTTTTGACATGGACCTGGCACATGGCAGACAAATAGGAAGAATTATAGTAACCACTGACAAAATATGGGCTCAGCATTGAGCAAGCAATAGCTGCTTTATCTGCTTAAGCTTTACATCCACCTTATGTTGTACAAATTATTTCCATAGTGAATGTGAAAGGGTTAATTTTCTACCTCCATTTTTCTGACATAACTTACCAATCAGTGGTTTGAATTTTGTTTCACTCAAGAAAGAAACTAGGTAAATTTATCATAATTAACCAGACAGTCTATCCTACTGCCAGTAAGTCAGAAAGGAATTTGGACTCTTGCTGAGACAATATTACATTTTCTTTCCAAAGACTCTCTACTTAAATTTCACATCATTTGAGGTCGTCTCGTTTCTTGTGTCAGAGGACCCATGACAGGCATATCAGCAAGGCGTGTTTCCTTATTATGACTACTGATTCAGAAATGCAGAAGAAGGGACATCACTGTTTTTAGTTTTGCTAGCAGTGATGCGCATTGCATCACCGAATTTCAAAATCAAAATTGGAAAGGGTTTCCCTGAAGCCCTCAAATAATCCTAATTAATATGGGGAATTGTTAGCTTCTTGGGTGAAATCTGTACTAATTCTTGCTGCACTAAACATTGGTTGTGTTTTTATATCTCAACAATGGGCAGGTTTGGCAAAGCATTTTCACTTGGCAAAGAATAAGGGTGGAGAATTGTTTTGGACCACTGAGAAACAACGCTTACACTCTGAAAAAGTTCTGATGTTATAAAATATTAAATAGCCTCTGATATAATTTAAACAGAAAACAAGTTCTTATGTGACATGCATGTTTTATTTTTTAATTTAAGGGGAAGTATTCAGTATTCCTCCATTATTAACAGTTTTAGTTGCAGGCATTTTGTAGATATCTATTATAAAATAAGGGGTGTTATCATTTATTGCTGGTTTGCTGAGAGATTTCTTTTTACAAGAAAAGATGTTGAATTTTACAAAGGGGGAGAGATAAAGTTTTGCTTTTTATATTTAGACTTTTATTCCAAATGAAACTGATCTCAGCATGTGATATGAAGCGTTGTCCCAGAACCATTTATTGAATAGTCTATCCTTCTCCAGGGAAGATTCCCCTGTCGCAGATGGAATTTTCACAAATATGCATGGATTTACTTTTTTGTCTCCATTCTATTGTGTGGTCTAGTTGTCTTTTCTTGCACTAATGTTACACTATTTTTACTATCATGATTTTTGAATGATAACTGGTATGGAAATTACTGCCTCCCCCTCCTCTGTAACAATCTTCATCTACTCCTTTTACAAAATTGTTTTGACTAGCTGTCCTACTTTATCTTACATGTGAATTTTAAAAATCAGCTTGTCTTAGAAAGGAGATCTATATCTCCCCTCTTAATCAGTTAAGGAAGTTATGCAAAATTCGTATTTTGCAATTTTTTCTTTTCATGACTGAATACTGGATTTATGATGTTTTGACTTGGCCACATGGCTTTTCCCCTGCTAAGTCTTTTACCATGGGGAATTATATTTTCAATATTGTCATCCTTGCATTCCTGGAATAAACTCAATTTAGTCATTATGAATTTTAGAAAATGAGGCTAACAATCATTCCCACCTCATATGATAATGAGAGGATGATTTGAGTTAAAAGCACTCAAAATGTTAACCATATTTTCTTTAAACATTCTGAGTCAATTTGCTAAAATTTTTACTTTTGATTTGTGCATATATGTTCAAAATTAAGATGGGCCTCTATTTTCTTTTCTTATATTGACCTTTTATGGTATTGATATCATTGAAGTATGAGCCTTATAGAATTGGTTGGGGAGTATACTTTTATTTTTTAATTACTTGAAAAGGTTTTGATAAGATTACAGTTATTCCTTGTATATTCAAATTTGCCTGTAAAACTAAATGGAGCAATTTTGGGTTTTTGGGGTGGTGGGGTGGTGGGATGATTTAAATCCTGATGCGATTGTCTTAGTAAATTTAGAGGCATTCCAATTTTTCTATTTCCTTGCTCTCATGTATGAATCAAGACAACACTCAACTCATGCTTTTAATCCTTTCTCTGAAAGGAAAGACCTTTACAGTTTCCTTCTCACTAGAAGAATTCAAAGAATACAAAACAAATACATGGAGTCTAAACCTGGCTTGGAACTATTGAAATATTTGCTTTCAGGCATAAATACTAAGTCCAACAGCCTCTAGTGATTGACTTACATGTATAAAGGAGGTGCTTGGTTTGGCATCAGGCATAGTTGTGTGTATAATACATATGTAAACGAATACAATTAATGAGATAATATCAACCAAGTCTACGGGGCAGTCACCACCGGCACATCACAAGGGTTCCTGGTCCCACCTGGTCTAGTTTTCCATCAAATTTGTGCTATACATAAAATTTACAGACAAGAAGAACCTTGTAAGAATTGCAGGGATACTGAGATGGAAGACTCCTTATCCAGTAAGATTTTGGGGTGCCAAAACAGGCTGAATCTCACAAGAAGAAACATAGGAATAAAAGTATACGCTCGTATAAGACTGTTTTTGATACCCAGTATTCCATTACATCACTGTTCACAATAACCCTGGGTTTCCACTCTCCTCCCCCTCTGTGGTTCTGCTGCTCTTGATCCCCATCTCCTGCTTTGAGAGTGACTCACAACCCAAGCCCAGTCAAGTAAAGTGCTGTATCACCTGGCAACAATGATGGATTGGTTCAGAAATGGGCATGTGACCCACGTCTGTTCAAACAGAAACAATGAGACGAGATATGGAGTTTCTTTGGCTTAAATGGTATTTACGATGATGTGAGCCGGTAGAGACAGAGGCCTATAATGTGCAACATGGAAGTGAAACCAACCCTCAGGAGCTGGATTGGTTTCCAAAAGTACTGACTTTGGGAACTACCACTAGCCCTGAATCAAGCTATAAAAGATACTGCTACATTTTTCAGTCATGTGTTCAAGTGAGGAGTTAAGGTAGCTGATCCACCACTTCCTCCTTCTCCTTTTTCCTCCTCCTCTTCTTCTTTATTATCAACATCTTCTTTATCATCATCACCAGGCTGATTATACCTGGGATTTCTGTTACTTAAAATACTACTAACAGGTAAAATGGAATAATCATAGGACTTTGTTATGGAATTCTTGTAGGAATTAAATGATATAATGGTTATAAAGTGCTTAATGTAGGAAGCATGTAAAAATTTTAATCATTGCAGTCATTATTGTAATAATCAGTGTTATCACTGAATGGGCATTTGGTGGGGATTGGTTAGGTAACTGAGCTAAATCACGTTTACTATCCCAACTTAAGTTTACAATTCTATAATTTTATAGAGTCTAGTCTTAAAAACTTAGATCAAAGCAAATAATTGAGTGTTTCCTGTACAAGGAAAAAAATGGGAGAATGAGGATTAGAATAATAGAAGTCAAGGAGGAAAATCTTTTATATTTTAGAAAATCTTTTAGATTTTCAATTTCCATTTCTCAATTTCCTTGTCTACAGAATCCAATTACTAATTTCACTCTATACATGATATTACACCTACTAAAAGTCCAGAAAAACAAAATCTAAAAGATTTTCCTCTCTTTTTTAACACAATTTTTTAATAGAGGCATGTTTTATTTATTTATTAGTTTGTTTGTTTGTTTTTGTTTATACATGCACTGGGTACAGTCAGAAGTGCGGGAGGGTGAGAGAATTCACCAGAGCCAGAGTGGGGAGCAGAACAGGCAGAAGGACCGAAGTACACTGCTGAGGGGAGCAGCGGGCGGCAGGAGAGGTCTGCGCACCATGTGGGACCCTCCTCGGGTGGCCGGGGAGCAGCCGGGGATCGAACTGGCACCGCAGAGGCCGCGGGCAGCTTCACAACCCAGCGCTCAACCGCTGCGCCACCTGGGAGGCCCGATTTTTCTCTCTTTTTTAAAGAGAAAACTATAAGTAAGGAAAAAAAGTCAAGTGCTGGTTCCTAAGTTTCTTAGGCTGGGTATCTAAGACACAGACTTGCAAAGCAGAGAATATATTATTTAGAGACAGCATGATTCCTTCTGTTTTGCAGCTCAAAGCTTGATGGATTCTTGTAATTGCAAAGTTTCATAGATACATCAGTCCTAAAACTATTCTGAAATATATAACCCCAAACTTTTATAAGTCAAATTATTTATTTTACAGTGATTTTCGCAGTGCCAGATCAAATAAACCAAATCATTTGTTTGCTTCAAGTGCTTGCAGAGAATTCACAAAGTATATTTCACATTTCAAAAGATTTCTTTGTTATCAAAACAACATTTCCAAAACACCTCAAATACATAAGCTAAGCTCCTGGCAGCTGCAAAGAGACAATTTGCTTTTTTTTTTTTTAATTTATAAATCAGTTACTTGGAAGTCTATCATGGTTTGAAATGATGTGTACAAGTGTTTGTAAGTCCTATAAAACATATTTCAAATATGCAGCCACGGTGGTTAAAAATGGTTTAATTGTTTTTCTGGACTTTCAGCAGGCATGATATCTAGTATAGAGTGAAATTAGTAATTGGATTCTGTAGCCAAGGACTTTGAGAAACAGATTATACTGACTAGGAACATCATTGACAAATCTTTAGTGGGGAAGACAGGTAGAAAGATCAACTTCCCCTCTCATAGCTGGGGTTCAGGCATATCTGGGCATCTGGCAGACCATTGGGTGGTTGCTCAGATATCCAGGTCTGGTGGTGCTAAGAACTCTTCTTGGGAATGCCTCACAAAATGAAAAAAAAAACCCTTCTTGGAGAGATGCAGACATCCCTTCTTGGAGGGATGAGAACTGAAGGAGTAATTTGTTGCTAACCCTATTCATGGATTGATAGTTGACCCAAGTAAGAGAAAGGGTTTCAGACAAAATAGAAATATCTATTTTACTGCAATATTGGAAACATAGTTTCTCATTGGGAATCATACAACCCTACTCTGGGGCCTTTCCACCAAAGTGTAACATCAAGGAGAAAGACAGGCATCTGCCCCATCCTGCCAGGCAGTCACATGAAATTAGTGGGCTAAGGATTGTGACTCATGCAGCTTTGGGGTTGGTAGACAGACTGCCTTCAGCAGGGCAGGGTGGACAGTGGAGCCTGTTCCTGCAACCTCCATGGTAGTAGCCCCATAGCTTGCTGGGTCAGTGTGAAGGAGGTGGCCACAGTCACAGCATGCTGTACTTGGAAGCTTGGAAAGAAGAGCAGCAGGACTTGTGGACTAGATACCTCAGGGAAGACACCCTGGGGAACTCCAAGAAATATTTGGTATGGGAGCATGTCTTGGGGGGGTGTGCTCAACTTTAGCTTGTGTGTGGGGGAGTGTGATGGTAAATGTGGACCCAGATACTCATGGGTCCATCCACAAAATGACAGAATAGAGTCAACCTCAATAGTGGAGTCTTCTATGGAATCAACCTCTCTCTGTAAAACAATCTTAAAAAAAGGACTGAAATGAGCTCTCAGCAAAATCCAGGTGTTTGAGCAAGCTATATGACACTGGAACTTCTCCAGGATGCCCAAGACCCACAAAAGGGGTAAAAAAAAAAAGGAAAGGAGGCATTCATTCTCCATGGGCACCTAGCCATTATGGGACACCCAAACTGTCCCCCCAAAAGCTGGCCAACATCTGTCTGGAAGCCCAGACACCCCCAGGTGAGCAAACCAGACCTTAGCACCAGCTGCCAGCTCCACAGGAATGGACGGGACTCTATTTTTCCTTATTTTTACTTTTTTTCCCCCTCTGAGGGGCCACAATTCAAAAGTAAACACCTGAGGGGAGACGCATCCTACTTAGCCCTCTGGCACCACCAGAGGCCATAAACACCAGCTGCCACCTCTGCGAGAGTGGAGAGAAGCCTGAGACTCAAAGCAAACTCTTTTTCTTTTTCCTTTGTGAGCCACAATCTTGAAAGATCAATGTGCCAGACACACCACTCAGCTGGCCCACGAATCCAAACAACCCAGGCCATGACTAGAGCTTTTCATTGCAGGGCCCTACATCAGCTGTTTCAGCTATAGCAGGAAGTGCATCCCTCAGCCTGCTGCAGCCGCCAGTAGACAAGACCACAGCTGGACCCTTGTGGCTCCAGGCCCTACATCAGGGAACTTTGGATACCCCAAACGGTCTGGTTGACAGAAGCCACAGGAGCTCCCGCTCCCACCCAGCGGCCACAGCCACCCAGGGAGCATGCAGATCCATCCACACCCGCTAAGAGCATGTTCACAATGTTGTCTGGAGTGTTTTATTCAACCTTTTCTTGATTTTTCCCTCTACATTTATTTTCTTACATCATTGTTCATTTTTGTACAGTAATTGGTTTCTCCCCTCAGGTGTAGTCCCCAGAGTTCTCCAACCATTAAATCCAACTCCAACTGTGATCCATCACCACAGTTCCTTATGCTCTTCCATCCCCTGTTTTGGCCCCTCTCACCCTCCCTCCCTGCTATATGCCACAGATCTACGGTCCGTCAGCTTGCAAGTTTTGTCTTTCTTTCTTTTCGACCTTTTCTTCAGAAATTTCTTGCTTTGGGAAGCCAGAGGAAGAAGAGGTTTTTCCATCTTCCATCAACAGTGGTGGGAAACACTCCCCTCAGTACAGAACAGATAGCTGGACAAGATGAGCAGGTGCATGGAAGACCCAGTTCTCCAAATAAAGAGGTGGAAGGAAGCTTACAACTCATTTAGAGTCCAAATGATTCATCTCAGTTCAGCAAAGAAACACAGACTTGACCATTTCAAGTAACCTTGCCTATGTTCAGCCAACTAGCAGCACAGCTTACACATCTCCGAGTTCTAGGTCTCCCTTTCCACAAACCATAACCATTTCCTGAAAATACTTTTTTTAAAGTATGTGTTATCTTTAATATTTCCTACTCATAGCGCCAACTTTATATGAAACAACAAACTTTTGTTTTCTATGGAAATACTTCTAAACAACTCCTCAGGCTCAGCCTTTGACCATACCTTGCAAAATGCTCTTTACTATGACCTCCGTGTGATCAGCCAGGAGCTCCGCCTTGGTAATTGCCGCCAGGGACAGGTAGTTGGACATATTCCTGCAGAGTTCTTTGCTGCCTCTTTGGAGGAATTTCACTGCAATGGGGATAGCTAATGCCATCACAGGGGGGCGGTTGTAATTCTGAGGAAATAGAAGAAGGCAGCAAGTAATAAGTGGCTTGTTATTTATTCATTTACCCATTCATTCAAAAAATTTTGATTGAGCTGTGTTCACTGCACAGTTGTGAAAACACAGGCCCTTCCCTGTTTTCATTGTATTGGGGAACTCTGTTCTTTTTAGGGAGACCTAAAAGCAACAGTTAAAGCCAGGTGAATGGAGCTTATGACTCGCAAAGTTCAGGGCACTAAGGGATCAAAGAAGTATCTAATCTAATCTGGGGGTGTCAAGAAAGGCTTCCTGGGGGAGATGATGTGAGAATCTAATGGGTGAACAGGAGATCACTGGATGATAGAAGGACAGGAGTAATCAAAGCAAAGGCATATGGGAAGGCTTGAAAATGAGCGCTCACTTCAGATCATTAGAGCAGAAGTAAGAAGTAGTCACCTTTCTCTAGCTATTGAAGGTAAGAGAGCTTGGGCATTTGGGAAACTGAAAATAGTTTCATATCCCTACATCTGGGAGGTGAGGATGGGGTAAGAGAAAGGACTAGAGGTAACAGAGGGCTGTTTGGCATGCCATGCAAAGAAGTTTGGGAGTGATCATGAGGTTGATTAGGAGTTATTGATGGAAGGAATGGCTCACCAGATTTACTGTGTATTTGAGAAAATAAGCCAAGGAATGATGACTAAGATGCTTTCTAATTACGTCTTAAAAAATAAAGTTTCAGTTAATTAGATTTGGAAGAAAAATTAACATAAGAATAAAAGTCAATGGAATTTTGGATTCTAAAATAATTATTTTCTGGATTTACTTTGTGATTGAACATAAATATAGAATAGCATTATCAGCATTTAATTACCAAGTTAGGGAATACTATTGAGAAAATGCAACTTTTTTCTTAAAAATGAGTGGTACATTTTTGTTACCATCATTTGTTATGACTCTCAGCCTCACCCCCCGACTTGCTATAAAGCAAAAGTTTCACAGAGCACAGCACACTTGTAGAGCTCATTTCAGATTATTAGAGCAGAACTAAGCAGTGGTCACCTTTCTCTAGCTGTTCATGTGAAAATATACCTTATCTTTCCACCCACAGATGATCTCCTTTAATGGTCCCCTCTTCCAGCAATTATGAGTTTATGGTAATTGTTCAATATACTTCTGTCAAATTGAATAACTAATGAAGAAAATGCAAACCACTTGTGTAGCTGTCATGGGAATCTATTGTGTGGGAAGTTATCTGATGGAAAAGTCAGACCTTGAGATTTTAATCTCTGCTCCACTGTGTTATCAAGGAGCTGTCAGTCAACCTCTCTAGGTCTCACCTGTAAATGTCATTATTAGTATCTTTTTCCAGATCAAACACTCTCTGATACAAGAACCCCAAAGCAGACATGGCACTAGTGGCCTGGGACAGGGGACTTACTGTGTCACAGCAGGACTAGAGATCTCCTTGAAGAGAGGGCTAAGTCGTACTTACCATCTAGTTAGAGTGATCACTATCTAGCTTTGCTTGCATCAAATTGGGAAATTAAAGGAAAACCTAAAATGGTGGACAAGAACAATGTAACAGAAACTACTACCACCAATAGCCACCTGTCCCTTTTCCCTTTTGTGATGTATTTTCTAAATTCCTACTGAGATATACCCACCCAGTAAATGTCACACTTCACAGTCTTCTTTGTAATTGAATGTGGGGGCCATATTGACCAAGGGATGGAATATGTCCAATTTCTAAGTTATTATTACTATGAAGTGACTGGCCTCTTTTTCCCTTTCTTCCTCTAATGTTGGTAGGAATGAATGCACGCTAACAAAGACTGGAGCAGTCATCTTAGACCATGAGTCAGGATTTGTGACACCAAAAACTTACCATATGCACTCTGAACTGATTATCCATGACTTATTAGATGAGAGACAAAGTTCTATGTTGTTCAACTGACTGTTAAATTTAGATCTTTGTTATAGCAGCTGAGCCTGTATCCTGATTAATACAAGGCAAAGTTGGGATGTCTTTCATTCTCCACCATTATGTCAATCCTTTTGAAATCTGACCCTATTCCACAACAAATCACATGCTTACACAGCAGTTCCACTAGCAAGGTCTCTGTCCTATCCCTTCTTATAGTGACAGTTCCTAATTTCATTTAACTCTCAGGACCCTGTTCCTCAACCAGACCTCTGACCACAGGCTTTGCTTTATCTAGATCATCTCCCCTCATGGTGGTTTTGCTGGTCCTGGATTGGACCGGCTGTTACTAATGTAAAGAACAATGAGCCCTCCCTAGAGACTGGCTGTTCCCTTTCCCTTCAGTTTACAAGTCTGGGCATGTGCTTGATGAAGCCAAGGGATATTTGGATCCACTGAGGCTACCTTTCAAAAGGCTGGTCCATAACCAGGCATGCAGATTGATTCACCCCCAGAGAGGGGTTTTCCTGGGTTGTACCTGGGGTAATTCTTTCACATTATCAGAATTCCAGGAGTCACATTGTGAGCCAGAATATTTACTCATGGACAGAAAGATCAGATCAGCACAAAGAAGCTCCCAAGGGATGTTTCATCCAGGTCATGGTGAAATCTGACTAAAGTAACATTCCTGCCCTTCAGTCAAATCCCCATCTCTGATGACTGGAACTTTCTTTCCATCACATTCAGTCTCTGCACCCTCACAATGCTGGATATATACACCAAAATAATGACCCCACACTGAGCATCCTCCTTTTGCATCCTCCCACATACTTTCAGACATGTGGGATTTAGGAAGGCCAGTTGATTTTCCCATTATAATCATATTCTATTCCTGTTTCCTTGAAGTTACATTCAAGTCACTTCAATCAAGGCTCTGGATATTTCCCAACCCCTACCCCCATGCCCCAAGTTTCACCTATTCCATCTCTTGGTTGCCTTTATAGACAGTTAATCTCTCCATTATGTATAGATTTTTGTTAGTTTAGTTTTTAGATGATATATCTTTGTCTCTGTTGTGTTAAAACCCATGTTTTGAGACTAGAACACAATTACAGAATTCTTATCATGCTTGTATTTGTCTTCAATTAAAGGACTCTGTCTCCAAGCACATTTACCTGTAACTTGCTGAGAAACCACAGATGTAGGCCTCAGGATGTCCCAATCAAGTAATCCTTGATAATTGCGAATACAGATAGGCACAGGGTAAGATCAATGGGAGTCAGTATTGCCAACAACTGATGTTTTCAACTTGGGGATGAGGTAATTCTTGCACCAACAATGAAGGAACAGGCTTTCTTAACCAGTTCAATTATATTCCCTCCACAGTAATTTTAGCTGCTCTAGAAGAAAATGGTGGGCAGCTATTGAAGTCTTTGAAGTTTGGTTCCAAGTGAAATGTATATAATTTTAAAGGGTAAAATGTCATTATTCAAAAAAAAAAAAAAACCCAAAACTTTAACACAATCAATTTTGTTTTCCTCCCACATAATGTCATTTGAAAATCTTTCCAATGACAGGAGAAGTAAAACATTAAGCAAAGAGCATAATTTATATAGACACCAAGGAATTGCCACCAAAAGCTCGGAATCTCTAAACCCTGTCTAGACAGATACATTTCCACTGGCACTGCTGACAGCAACAGGATGCGTGCAGGGCTGTCCAGAGACACATGGATTCTGTGGACTTGACAGGTCCCATACACTCTCCTTCCAACTGCTGACCTTTGCTCTCAAGTGAATCAAAAGCAGTTGCTAATGCAGTCGATCTCAGGCCCTAGCCATTATTTTATCTCTAGGATTATTTGGATCAGAGGGCCGCTAATGGCATTCAGGCAGAGAAAATCCTATGATTACTCGTACAAATAAACTACTTTAACAGCAGCTGTTAAGCCAGAGCCTGTGGTCGACCTTGTCGCTCAGTGCAGACATGAGCTTGTTGGTGCTCGTATCGTCTTACACACACTCAGTGACCAGGGAGCAAATTCAGTGAAGTGCAGCATGGAAATAAAGACTTGCTCACAGGGACAGTTCTATCTAGCTGTAGATGTAAAACAAGAGGGCTTTGTTCTATGGATGCCAGGAATTATATTTCTTAACTAGATTAGCACCAGTTTGAGCTTTGGGTGGAAATTTTCTTTTTGAAAATGTACTTTGGGAATGTTTCCCAGTGTTTTAAAACTAAAAGGAATAAAGCTAAGTAGAAGAGATAATCTATCTGAGGTGATGGCAACTAAAAAAGCTCTTTGGCTCTCAGGTCTTGGATTCAACTAAGAGCCATAAAAAAGCAATCTCAAGAAACATTAAATATTATTCATTAAAGTAGCCATTTTATGGTTATTTATCCTGCATCATGGATCAAATAATCAAACTGATTTTGGATTTACATATAAAATGCTTGCCTATAAATATAAGATACTTACATATAAAATACAAATATAAAACTTCTATTTATATATAAATAGCAGTGGGGCTATATATAAAATCTAAATGGCATGGACACCTAAGTCTTCCCCAGATATTTTTTGACAGGCAGTAAGGGAGTTGGTCTCCGGAATAGTGAGGGGTATGTGTCCTAGTTTTCATCCATTTCAGACCACTGTCTGTGTGACACTGAGAAACAGTGGGGTCCACTCCAGGGAGAAATAAAGCTATTGTGAACCCCAGAGGGGTTTTCTGGAGCTATTTGTTCATTCATTCATTCATTCAACAAATGTTATTTTGAGTGTCTACTATGTGACATTCACTGTTGTAGGCACTAGGAAATATGTCAGTGAATAAAACAGAAAATCTATTTTGGGAAGAGGAGGCAGGCAGTGAACAATGGCCATAATAAATAAATAAATAAATAAATAAATAAATAAATACCTTGTTAGAAGGTGTTGAGTGATATTTTAAAATCTTCTGCAGATGAAGATAATGATAGTACCAACCAGAGTCAATATTCATGCAGAGCCTCATGTGTCCTAAATATTTTCTATTATTCATAGTCTATTTATATAATCCTTATATCAAACTTATAAGACAACTACTCTTTTTATTTGTATTTCACAAATAAGGAAATTAAGGCACAGGAATATTAGGGTGCCCAAGGTCACAGTGTAGGTAAATGGTAGAGCTGGGGTTGCCTATTGAATAAACTTTTAGATCAAAATAACCTGTCCTGCATTTAAGAGTTACCAAGGCAATGCTCTCAGAATAGCACAAGCCCCTCTGCATGAATGCAAGTCAGGAGCAGATTTTTGAATCTTTATACAACATTAACTGGGGAAGAAGAAATAAAAAAATTGAAGTGTAGAATCAGGAAAATGGGCAGTGGGTCCTTCTATAAAAAGAGAAAAAGAGAGATTGGCCAGTATTTAAAAAAAAAAAAGAGAGAGAGAGAGAGAGAAAAAAGATACTTTCTGCTTTTCCAAGAGTAGATTTTTTTTTAAAGCTGAGTTTGTTTTTTTTTAAAGATTTATTTATTTATACAAGCACTGGGTACAGTCAGAAGCGCGGGAGGGTGGGAGAATTCACCAGAGCCAGAGCAGGCAGCAGAACAGACAGACTGACAAAATACACTGCTGAGGGGAGCAGCGGGTATGGAAAGAGAGGTCTGCCAGGCCATGTGGGACCCTCGCTGGTGGCTGGGGATCGAACTGGTGCTGCAGAGGCTGTGGGCAGCTTTGCAGCCCAGTGCTCAACCGCTGTGCCACCGGGGAGGCCCCCAAGCGTAGATTTGGAGATTATTTCTATTCCTTCTACCTTCTCTCAGGCAACACACTTTGCCTACCTCCTTATACAGGAATCAACAGTGTCAACAAAGATGGAAGAAGAGATAATCACAGAGTTTACTTGGCAACAGCTCAGCCAAAAGTTTGGTCAAAAAGAGACTATAACTGGGCCTCCCTGGTGGCGCAGGTGGTTGAGTGCCGTGCTATAAAGCTGTCTGCAGCCTCTGCAGTGTGGGTTCGATCCCGGCCGGCCAGCGAGCATCCCACATGGCACAGCAGACCTCTCCTGTCTCACCTGCTGCTCCCCTCAGCAGTGTATTTCAGTCTGTCAGAACTCTCCTGTCTCACCTGCTGCTCCCCTCAGCAGTGTATTTCAGTCTGTCTGCCTGTTTTGTTCCCCGCTCTGTCTCTGGTGAATCCTCTCACCCTCCTGCACATCTGGCCTGTACCAGATTGTCACTAGTTGTCACTAGTGACAACTAATTGTTGTCACTAGTAGAGTGAAGATAAAACCAGGCATTGGGTCTCAATATCATAGTGTATTTCAGTCTGTCTGCCTGTTCTGTTCCCCGCTCTGTCTCTGGTGAATCCTCTCACACTCCTGCACATCTGGCCTGTACCAGATTGTCACTAGTTGTCACTAGTGACAACTAATTGTCACTAGAGTGAAGATAAAACCAGGCATTGGGTCACAATATCATAATGGTTGACCTATAAATTATCTGGAATTTCATACTAGCTACATCAATAACTACAACCTCCTTGAAGTGCATTTTAATTGTGCTCAACTCTTTCTAGGTTTGGATCAATCCTAGAATGTAATGTGTCTTGTGGGGGTTTTCATCCTTTTCAGAATTTTTCTGGGGGCAGAAAAATATGCATTGGCCAATTCCACATCAAAATCTGGCCAGAGGAAATTAGAAGCTGTGGTTTGAAATAGGTACTTTCAGATGGTGGCTAGACCACAAAATGAAAGTGCCTTTATCAAAAAGAAGATGTTTTTCATGAGGAATAAGCATTCTTATCCCCGTTTGACAGATGGTAGAACCGAGGCTTAAGAAGATAAAATAACTTGCTAATCTTTCATATACATAAGACCAAGAATATTTTATTCTAAGGCCATTAAGCTTTAAAGCTATGCTATTTTACCTCTTAGCATCTCCTGAGGAAGAGAGAATTTCAGACTGGAAGGTGATCTGAGAAATGATCTTGTTCATCCTTGGTTTTATAGGTTAAAGATTGAAAGGTTGGTCTAAGGATAAGGGGCAGGTTGTAGAAGTGTATTATTTAAGGCAATAAAGCCAAAGGGTATAAACACTTGTACTGACTATTTTGAAAAAGTAGAAGGTGAATTCGGTTTTATGAATGTTTCCTTAAGGTACATATAGCAAGTTCATAAATGTAAGGATCAAGAAAAGATATGGTTTATTATCCTTAAGAGGATGTCCTTATTCAGTAAGAGAAATAGAAATGGTTAACTGAAAAGGTTTTTGAGTATTGATTGAAAAAGGAAATCAAGGTGAAAAAACAAAAATAACAAAAGGTGTGTGTGTGTGTGTGTGTGTGTGTAAACTTATTTGACTTGAAACAGCAGTGAGTAGGCCAGAAAAAAGTATCAAGTAAAATGACCAGGTGTGGGAACCAGTAAGGCCCCAGTTCGATTAAATAGTGTGATGCCAGGACTGTTTATATTGGAATAGGGGTAGGGAGGGAATGAATTTTTTTTTTGGTTTAAGATAAATATGCCAAGTTGTTGATTTAAAAGATGATCTACTATTTCATTTCACTGAAAATAAAAAGATGATCTACTATTTTATTTTACTGAAAAATAACAATAACTGAGTCATCTGAATTTCTACATGGTTCCCACAAGAACCTAAATTATATGTAGGCTAAAATCATCTTTTTAATATTTACTGCAAGCCAAAAAGTTCCCCTTAAAATTTAATGAAAGCCAAACACCAAATTTGTGACCATAGCTTTGCCTTTGGTTCTTGGGTCTGACTTTCTGGGGACATGCCCCCAGGGGTGGTCTGGACAAATTGCTGCATTTTGCTGAAGGGCAAATTTGCCATTAGGGCTTCCTGCCTTCCATTATGGTATCTCTGCCTTCTCAGAGGGCAGACGGTGGACACTGTGTCCACATTGCCCTATGGACTGGAGTCACCTACTCTGTAACTTGCTTGTCTCTCTTAACCAAGAGGCCCGTCCTGTAGGCCTTTTTTTTTGTCCCTTTCCCAAATATCAGGGCTTGTTCTAGGGACGCTTTTCTCAGTAAACTTACAAACTCACTTACATTGAGTCACTGATCAGCAGTAAACTTAGCATTTTTATTTCTCAGATGCATTTGATTCTCCCCATCCACTTCAGCTGTAGTGGGAGACATAAACCCAGATGGAAACTTCCCTTTATGTTAGAATCTTGGGCATTTGGAAGGGCATCTGCTTATAATTCTATGACTTTGGTCTTTGGTCTAATTTCACAAATACAGACTTTTGTACAAGTGGTTGTGTCTGCTTTTGTTATAGGGCAAAGCCCAATATAAAATGGGGTTGCCTGACTGTGGGTCCTCACCAGTGTGCTTAGAGGGGACTTATTAATGCTAAGCTGCAGACACACACAAAAGGTTGATTTACAAGGGAAGGGGAAATGGGAAATGAATAACTCAGGGAGAAAAAGAGGGAGATAAGTTCGTAAATGCGTCCTACCTGTTCCGCTGACCTGGAATCCCAATGACCCGCTGTGCTGGCAAAAACCTAGCATACCTCGTGGCCAAGCCAGCGACCCCCGGCCACATGGCCCGTTAAAATACCCAAACAGAGAACCTAGTTGCTTAACTCCACCCTCAGGTCCCCGCAACCTTCCCTTTGGTGATCATGGGATTTGTAGTTCCCAGTGTCATGGGGGTGGAGTCCATAAAGCCTGTATGTAGTTTGCTCAGGACATCCTTTCTGCCTATCACTTGGAATATCCTTTCACCCCAACTTTGCTCATTGCTCATGAACATTTCTATTTAAAACATTTCCTGGCTCTCTAGAACTATGTTAACACAGGAGTTTCTACTTACATGAGAATGCCAAGCATCTAAAATGTGACTACTCCAAAGTAAGATGAGTTAAAGCACACTGGATATATTTATAAGACTCAGTATAAATAAAAAGTAAAACATCTCAATTTTTGGTGAGTGAAGTCAGCATCGTGGTGGCCTAAAGTGTTTGCTCTATTTCTGCCCTTTAATCTACAAGTAATACATCAACTATGGATCATCATACAAGGATACCAGAGATCCACACATTGGTGTTAATGAAGTTGACTGGACTGGATCTCATGGAGGCAGTAGAGTCAAGAGAAGCAGAGACAGCCCAGCCATTAGCCTGACCAAAGGCCCCAGTGAGGGGAGGCCAGACATAGATGCCCACACCTCCAACCCAGTGAATCTCAAGGTAGTAGAGGTGAGGCAGGCCATATGGGCCAGCACTCAGAGAGTAAAACTGAGAGTATGTGACTATAGCTGCCCTTGCCTCTTCCCGCTGCAATGGCACCTCTGCTCCCAGCTGCACTGACAGCCAAGGTTCAGGCCCAGGATCCTGAGGATGGGTGGTAGCAGTGGGGCTCTGTACAAAAAAATAGGCCACCCCCTGCACATCCATGGCAGTGGCTAAGGCCCTCCCCATCTCCTCCCGCCCCACCTATGCAGCTAACACCTGAGCGCGGTAACCGCGTCCACCATCCCTGGGTCACCAGCTGGGATGCACACAGCCATGCTGAGAGTGGAAACAGAGTCAGCCTAGAGACATCTTTGGGGCAACAGCAAGGGAAATAAAAGCAAACATAAACTAAGAGGACAATGTCAAACTACACATTTTTCTGCACAGCAAATGAAACCATCAAATGGAAAGGTAACTCACTGAATGGAAGGATATTTAAAAATCATACATCGAGTAAGGGGTTAATATCCCAAATATGTAACGAATAGAAATATCATATGATTCAATTATTGGGTATTTGTCTGAGGAATGAAAAAATGCTAATTTGAAGAGATATATGCAATCTGTGTTCAATGAAGCACTATTGTCAATAGTCAAGATTTGGAAACAACCTAAATGTCCATCCATAGATGAATGATAAAGAAGCTATGTATAAACAAAGATGCTATGTATATATTAAGAAAGAATACCACTCAGCTATATAAAGAGATGAAATCTTGAGAATATAATATAAAGTGAAATAAGTCAGAGAGATACTATAGGATTTTGCTTGTGTGGAAGATAAATAAAACAAATGAACAAACAAAACAAAACAAAACAAACTCTTATATTACAATAAAGAAATAGTGGTTACCAAAGGGAAGGGGGAAGGAAGGTGGGTAAGTTGGGGTAAGGGGTCAATTATGTGATGCAGGATGGAAACTAGACTTTCAGGGGTACACACAGTGTGGCCTATGCAGATGTCAAGTTCCAGTGTTGTATACCTGAAACCTAAATAGTGTTACTTCAATCGATATTTAAAAACACACAATAAAATCTCATTAATTTTCATGTTAATTAAACACGTTCATAATGATGTGTTGTCTATATTTGGTTAAGTTAAAATATAATATAAAAATCAATTTCATGTTTCTTTGCATTTCATTTTAATATGGCTACTGGAAAACTGTAAGTTACATAAAGGGCTTCCACCTCTCTGGAGTCTAGCAAATGGTTTTGTTTTTTATAAAAGATTTATTTTTATTTATTTATGCATATGAGAGCTAGGGTATAGTCCAGAGGTGCAGGGGGTGAGAGGATTCACCAGAGTGGGGAGCATAACAGGTGGATGTAGTGAGATACATTGCTGAGGGGAGCATGGGCGAGACAAGAGCGGTCTTCTGAATTATATGTGGGTTAGCTCCCTGGCCGGGTTCGAACTCATGTTGCAAGTGGCTGGCAAAAGCTTGATAGCATTGAGATGTTAATCCCTGCACCACCACGGAGGTCTTAGCCAATGGTTTTGAAATCACAAGGGGGAGCGGAAGAGTCAGATGATTTGTGAGTATGTGTCTGAGTGGCACTTTGTAATGGAATTATCTGTGTGTCTCCGGTATGTCACTAGCACATTCAAGATAAACAGTGAAAAACTGATGTATTAAGTCTGTTATATCCAAATAGCTTCAATCTCCCATCTTTCCTCTTCTCTCCTCTCCCTAAGCCTGGGGGCAAAGGAAAAAGAGTGTGGTGGTGTATGTAGAGACTTTCAGCTGGCAGGTCCCTGGACTGAGCAGACAAAATGGAATATGCTGCAGTTAAGCATAGGCAACTGGGAGAAAAATCAAAGAAGGAAGGAAGCCAATATTTGTTGCCACACGTGATGAGAATTTCCTGAACTGGGGTCCATGGAAGCACATCTCAGAGGGGTTTGTAAATGTTGTGTTGGGGATGGGAAGGAAAAGGAAATTCCATGGCCAAATCAGATTGGAAAATGCTGTATGAAAAAAGTTAACCAGCTTTCTTTGCTGTAGAACTTTCCAGACTTTTAAATATGCTCTCAAACCTTATGACAACTCAAAAGAGAAAAACTGAATTCAGTGTTTCCTAATTTGACCAGAGGTGAGGAATACCTGTCAACATCTCAGCATTTACTGATTGGTAAAATTTGTTGTAGACAATGTTATTTCATCTGGGTTTTACAGGGAGGAAACTGTGGATTAGGAAGTTTAGTGATTTGCCCAACATTTCAATCTTACATAATTGGTTCATGGCTGAGATGAAATTCCAAATTTATGTTTAAGCCAGAGGAAGGAATTTAAACATGGCCAGAACAGGCAAATATTAACACAAAAACTTACAGTAACTATAGAAACACACTTAAAGAATTTCATCACTTGTCTCCACACAGTCCAAGCACAGCACCCCCAAGTTCAGATTCCACTCCCTCTTTGCTCTCCCTGGCTGAAAATAGTCTCCCTTTTGGAATTTTCCAGTATTCCTCATTTAGATCTTGGCACACATTGTGTTATTTTTAATATGTGTGTATCTTATCTCTCCAAATAGATTAGAACTGGCTGAGGTATTACTTTGGATTACTCACAGTGTGCATTTCATTCAATGGGGCTTGAAAGACCCTTCTCAGTTTTTTAATTACCAACATGTCCAGCTTGGCTATTAATGGTTTGTGGTGTCTTTTTACAATATCTAAATGCTACAGAAACATTAACACCATGTGTTTACCTGAGCTGCCAAACCTATATCAAATAGCACGAAGCTGAGCATGACATACCTGTAAAATGCAACTCATGATATCAGATGCGATTTTTGCATGGGGAGTGTCTTCCTCTCTCCCAGAGGCTCTGAGGTTGTTTTCCAGGCAGGAGTCCCAGAGCTCCACCAGGGCGTTCGCGTGCTTTTCAATAGATTCTGTCTCTCTGATGGCAGTTGTGATTCTTGTAATACAGATTTCAACCACTGCCTGGTCATTGTTATTGGTTTGGTAATCCTATATGGAAAAAAAAAATCATGTTAATATTCTGGAAAGTTCTCCTTCAAAGGAATAATATACTAACTCCATCATTTAGCAAACGGGTGTGCTACACTGGGTGTAGCCGTGGAATGAGGCTATAAAATAAAATACAATACTGGCTTCTTCCTTGGAGATCAGAATGTTGTGGTCAAGGCAGGTATGCAAACGTGCTAAAATGGAGCAGGGCTCTGCTGTACTTGACACAGAGCTAGCAGGGAGAGTTCAAAAGAGCTTAATTATTCACTTAAAAGTGGGTTTAATCTTCAGGCTACTTCAGTTTCTAAGTCCATTACAGGACGGGGTTTACTTTTTCCTCTGCCTTCTCAGTTTTATGATTTCCTCTCATAAGCTTCCACTCTCCTTCTGTATACAATAGAACCCCACATTATAATTCAACTACCAAACCCATTTTGTCTTTCCTCAACCACATTTCCCTCCACTCCTTTAGCTGAATTCTCCCTCTATCACCTAATCATCTTTGAGAGATAGAATGCGAACCCTCCAAACATCTGACTGGGGAAAAAGGACATTACCTTAATTGGAAAGTTGTTCTGACTTGTGAATGCTACATGACAAACTGAAGGAAACCTAGATTAGAGAAGTGTTGGAGGCCTCACTCCATCTTGTGCTCACCATGAGACAGGAATTGAGGGGGCTTTTCTGTCCAGCTGCAGAGTCTAGTTCTGTCCATCCTTTTTTATTTTTACTATTACAACTAATGCTGCAGTGACCTCTTATGCATGAAGCCCTCTCCACACTGTAATTATTTATAGCCTAGATTCTCCGAAGCAGAAATTGCTGAGACAAAGAACAGGAACACTCCCAAGGCTCAGGATACATGCTGCCAAACTATATTCTAGAAAGGCCTACTGATTTATACAACCATCAATTGGGTGAAACCATGGCTGACCATTGAACTTTTACAAAAACAGAGTATTTTTTATTTTTGCTAATTTGATCAATAAAAAATGGTATCTTATTACTATTTTTCTTGGATTTCTTTGATCAGAAATAAGGTTGAATATTTTCATGCATTTATTGACTAACTATATATCTTCTTTTGGGAATTAACAATTGAGTCTTATATCTATTATTCCTTAGATGACTTCTTTTTAAAGATTTATTTATTTATTTATTTATTTATTTTTATTTATTTATTTATACAAGCACTGGATACAGTCAGAAGTGCAGGAGGGTCAGAGAATTCACCAGAGCCAGAGCGGGGAGCAGAGCAGGCAGAAGGACCGCAGTACACTGCTGAGGGGAGCAGCGGGCAGCAGGAGAGGTCTGCACGCCATGCAGGACCCTCCTCAGGTGTCCGGGGAGCAGCCGGGGATTGAACTGGCGCTGCAGAGGCTGCAGGCAGCTTCGCAACCCAGTTCTAAACCGCTGCGCCATCAGGGGAGGCCCTCCTTAGATGACTTTATGTTTGTTTGTTTTCTTGGTCCTTCTTTGCTCTAAAGACATTTTTATTAAAAATTATTCCACTCCTAGGGCCTCCCCGGTGGCGCAGCAGTTGAGCGCTGGGTTGCGAAACTGCCCGCGGCCTCTGCGGCGCCGGTTCGATCCCCGGCTGCTCCCCGGCCACCAGAGGAGGGTCCCACATGGCGCGCAGAACTCTCCTGCCGCCCACTGCTCCCCTCAGCAGTGTACTTCGGTCCTTCTGCCTGTTCTGCTCCCCGCTCTGGCTATGGTGAATTCTCTCGCCCTCCCGCGCTTCTGACTGTACCCAGTGCATGTATAAAACGAAAACAAACAAACAAACAAACAAACAAATAAATAAATAAAACATGCCTCTATTTAAAAAAAAAATAAAATAAAAATAAAAATTATTCCACTCCTAGAAATCTACCCAAAGGGCATAAAAACATTAATTCATAAGGACACCTGCACTCCTATGTTTATTGCAACACTATTTACAACAGGTAAGAAATGGAAACAACATAAATGCCCCAAAATAGATGACTGAATCAAGAAGATGTGGTATATATAAATGCAATGGAATACTATTCAGCAGTCAAAAAAGATAAACTCATGCCATTCACAGCAACTTGGATGGAGCTAGAAAGGATTATGCTCAGTGAAGTAATCAGAAGGAAAGAGAAAAATATCGGATGATTTCTCTTAAAGGAGGAATATAGGGGAACCAAATAAGTGATCAAGAAAAAAAAACAATAACCAAAAAAAAATTGCAGACAACCATAAATCAGAAACATTCTGTAAGGGAGGGAGAGAAAGAGGGATCAAAATAGGGGAGAGAAGGCGCTCTGGCTCTCACCCTCCCGCGCTTCTGACTGTACCCAGTGCTTGTATAAATAAATAAAAATAAATCTTTAAAAAAAATAGGGGAGAGAAGAGCACAAGGGACTATGATGATGGTTCACAGGTGAATTAGTGGTACAAATTTTATGGGGATTATACCTAAAAGGAGAAAGAATACAAGCATACACTGTACAGAAATGAACTATGATGTAAAATATATAAAAAAGATATGAAGTCAAAATTTGACATGCTGTTCACAAATATGTATTCATGTTTCATATTATTACTGCTTTTTGATGCTATTTATAGACATGTTTTTAGATGGCCAAGTCTATAGATCTTTTGGGATTTCATTATTTTTCCTTATTTTAATTGGATATTTAAGTTGTTAAATAATTTTTTTGAAAGGGCAATTTATGGACATTGTGCAAAAATTCAAAAGATGCCCTCCAAAATAAGAATTTGTAGTGCAAAGTTGGCTTCTCACCCCAGGCCCCTCCCCCAGAAAAGCATGCTCATCAACATCTCGTGAATTTCAGAGGTTCTTGAAGCACATGTCAATAGCCATTGCTATACACTCACTTCTTTCTCTGTGATTCCTTTAACAGATTTTTTTCTAAAGATATATTTATTTATAGAAGCACTTGGTACAGTCAGAAGCGCGGGAGGGTGAGAGAATTCACCAGAGCCAGAGCAGGGAACAGAACATGCAGACTGATGAAATGCACTGCTGGGGGGAGCAGTGGGCGCAATGGAGAGGTCTGTGTGCCATAACAGATTTTTTTTTTAATCTCAAATTTTCCTTATTCAAAGTCAATAGAAACTTACCTGTACTTTTTCAAGTTTAAAGTTTTTAGACAAAACATTTACCTTTAGTATTTTAGAATTTTTTTTAAAAGATTTATTTATTTATGCATACAAGAACTGGGGTATAAGCCAGAGGTTTGGGGGGTGAGAGGATTCACCAGAGACAGAGTGGGGAACAGAACAGGCAGACTGATGAAATACACTGCTGAGGGGGAGTAGTGGACGAGTCAGGAGAGGTCTGCTGAGCCATATGTTTTGCTCCCTGGCCAGCTGGGGATCGAACTTCTGTTGCAGTGGCTGCGGACAGCTTCATAGGCTGTGTCTTAACCCCTTGCACCACCAGGGATGCCCAGAAATTATTTTTTTTTAAC
The DNA here is from genome assembly GCF_964194135.1 of Talpa europaea. Classification (NCBI taxonomy): domain Eukaryota; kingdom Metazoa; phylum Chordata; class Mammalia; order Eulipotyphla; family Talpidae; genus Talpa; species Talpa europaea. Next base: position 26,789,407 of record NC_140070.1, read on the forward strand.
TATTCACTTTAGCTTTTAAATCTGTCTGGTACTTATGGAGGTAAGAGAGGGGTATATTTTCTTCTGAATAACTATACTAATTTTTGTATCATTTTTATAAAACAATTCATTTCCAGCAATGGTTTTATATGTCAGGCTCTATTCCCAGGCTGTCTTTTCTGTTTGCCTGTTCTATTTTTCAACTCTTTTATAGTGCTATTGTTGCCATTTTTTAAAATCAAATTAACTGCACAAAATTTTAAAGGTTTTCCCAGTGTATTTTATGTCTTTGGTATTGCTGTTAAAAAAACCCTGTTTTTTAATTCACTGGTGCTTTAAATTAGCTATTGCTCATTAATCAATTTACAGCTATTTTGTGTTTATTTTGTTCTTAGGTGTGTAGCTCAATGCTTCTTTTTTTTTTTTTAGATTTATTTATTTATATATACAACCACTGGGTACAGTCAGAAGCGCGGGAGGGTGAGAGAATTCACCAGAGCCAGAGCGGGGAACAGAACAGGCAGACTGATGAAATACACTGCTGAGGGGAGCAGCGGGCCCGGCAGGAGAGGTCTGCCATGCCATGTAGGACCCTCGCCAGCGGCTGGGATGGAACAGGTGCTGCAGAGGCTCAGGGCAGCTTCGCAGCCCAGCGCTCAACTGCTGCGCCACCAGGGGAGTTCCACTCAATGCTTCTTAACTATGACAATTTTTACATCATTCTCTTGAGTTTTCTAGAAAGATTTTTGTATTGTATCTATACCATATATATGTGTATATATAATTGTGTGTGTATGTGTGTATGTCATGATTTATCTGTTAGAATTTCCTGTTATTTCACATAAAAGTGAGAAGAGTAAGAATGCTGATTCAGTTCTTGGTTTTAATTCTTATTTTTATATAAAATTTTATGTTCAAAATCAAGAAAGTACTGCAAATGTTTTAAATCATATAGGATATATCCCTTTCTTCCTATTTTCAAGTTCATATATTTGTTTTAATTTTTTAAAATACCTTCTCAGCACTTGGGAGATAACCAAGCATTTTTTTCTTAGTCAGTTAATGGATGTCAAGTATTTCATCATGGTATAGAATGAAATTCCAAGATATTAATCTATCTCTGCATTTGGAGAATGTGGAGACTTTTAATGCATTTTCTTTTCATTTCTTCCTTTGTTGGTGAGTATATTATGTCTTTTAATGCCTCATATTTATTACTAGTGCCAGAACAAAGTACTATGATGCAGTAATTAGGATCTTCTGGAGCAAAGTTGTAGAGAAAAAGTAGAACATGAAAGACCAAGAAAAAAAAATGATGCCAGCTTTTCAAAAATCTCTGCAGCAAGGGAAAAGCCAGAACAATTCTTAGAGAAGAAAAGTAACACAGAACACTTTTGGGTGAACATCATCTTCAGACACTGCCCTTGTAAACTGTAGTTACTTATAATGGCATCATTTCAAATCCAAAGTCACATCTTACTGGTTATTTTTATGTAACAAAGATAAACATAAAGGTAGTTAGAATAGAGAACCAATGCTATAGACAGAAGGAAGTCTGCATTCCAGTTGTAAAGGCTAAGATGGTTAATATGATCGACATAATCCTTTTTCTCTGGACTCTCTGGACTAAAGAAAAGGAGGTAATGGTGTACCACATTGCTTATAGAATTTGTGTGCATAGTAGCTATTCAGCAAATGTTCATTGGTTTTAGTTGAATAGACAGTCCTCAAAGAAAGACATTTTTTGGGGGTATTAAATTTTCAAAATCTTTTGGAATCAATGAATCAGTCTTAATTTAAAATTCCATTTTAAAAATAGGAAATAAATTAAAAAGTTTTCCTCTCCCCTTGTTCATTTGTTTTCCACAAAGTAATTACTTTCTTGTGTATTTCCAAAAATTGTTCAAACATAGTCAAGCAAATATATGTACATATATGTAGACATACATGATATACACATACACACAGGTGCACATACACAACAATTCCCTTCCTCACTTTACATACAATGGCATCATAACAGACATACAAGTCTGCCCCTTGTTTTTATAAACTTCACATTGAATCTTAGACATTTTCATACTAACATATTAAGTTTTCTCATTCACTTTTATGGCAGTATCCACTGTAAGGATGCACCATAATATAATTAATGCCCCTTCTGAACATTTAGGGAGTTTCCAACCTTTGGAATTACAAAAAATGCTGCAACAAAAAACCTCTTATGCAAGTTATTTCATGTGTCAAGGGGCATTTTTGGCCCTTCTGTTTTTAGAACAAATTCCTAGAAATGGAAATTTTTTAGTATCTGTAGGTCAGTCTCCTTTTATTAGTTATTCTTCTGCTTTAGATGTTTTTCCTGATTGCTTTTACTATTACTGCTGCTACAACTACTGCTAATAGTATCACACCACTACACTACAGGACTATGGGATCAGCTTGTCTAGTTTCAAAAGAGAATTCTGATGGTGCTTTTATTAAAATATTTTGATTAACATAGGTAATGCTGATATATATGTGATGCTGAGTTTCCTAGGCAAGAACAGCAATTACATGCCTTTCTATTTTTCAAGACCATTTTGTGTCCCTCAGAAAGATTTTAGTCTAGAGCATGCCCATTTCTTCATGTAGGTTTTTTGGTATATCTAGGTATTCAATCTTTTTGCAGGCATTCTTAATTGGCTCTTTTGCCTACTATTTCTATGATGTGGTTGTTATATGAAATTTACCAGTTTGGTAAATGTGTCAGTATTTCTAGATTCTGTCAGCATTCTGACTTATACATTCTAGTTTATACTTCTAGATTTTGCATTTGGATGACATCGGTTTTATGACATTGGTCAGATTATGACATCAAGTTTCCAGACCTGAGACTGAGACTGGAAATGGGAGGTAAACTGATCTTTCCTTATCATAGTCCCCTCTTTCTCATGGGAAACTATAAGGGCTCTTGGATGCTTGTCTAGGAGAGGAGCAGAGATAAGACCTGATACTTATCTTCATACCTTTAAAGTTTTTCTTGTAGAAACAGAGGTCAGTCTCATTTTATTGCTGGGGCAAAGAACAGGACAAAGAACATGGATAGAAAATACAAAGAACAAGATTGCATCTAGCCACAAGAACAGAATGTAATGCAGAAGGGCAATTCTATCTTTTTAGAAAGAATTAATCTCTAAGAACAAGAATCATTTCAGTAATAATGAAACCTGAACTGGCTTTTAAAGGAATGGAAAGAGAGAGGAATTCCACACACACATATATAACTGGGATTGAGTGGCAAATTTAAAAATTGGATTTATCCTATTGGTCCTCTAAAAACAGATTCTTTTCATTCTGCCACCCATCTGCTCCATGCCCCTTACAGCTGGACTAATGGAAGGAGTGACATGTGATAGAAGCTTGCAGATGAAAAACAGAAGTCCTTGCTCTCTGGATCTGCTAGTCTGGTGAGATGCTACTTGGGGGCTCACAGGAGGGGCAGTGCTCCTGATGACAACCTTTAGTGGTTAAAAGTGGGGACACACAACAGAACTCAGCAGTCCTAAAATTCTAAATTTGACATCTGTGAGACAAGCAATTGATGAAGGAAACAAAACAATTCACTGACACTAGTGACCTCTAGTGGAAAAAGTCTTTACATATCTGTGGAGGAATATCCATGTTTTATATATGTTATATATATATATATTCCATACACTATATATTCCATTAGATTAGATGAAAATCAGTGACATAGTCAGCGAATTTATTTCCACTGAAGTGTGATGGAAAGGGCTGCTGAAATAGCACACCCATCCTACACAGAAAGTAGAAATGGCCCAGGAATATTTTGTGTTTTGAATCAGACTTAGCTGATTGATATTCTGGGGGATAAAGTGGACATACAATTGCTGGCAGAGACATTGCCTGAGAAAAGAAGAGTGTTTAGGAAGTGACTTCACTGGTCACTGGGGGCACTGGAATGTTAATGGCAGTTGGCATGAGAACAAGCTGACAGCTTGAGGAGGAAGCAGGCTGGGTGCTGGTATGCCAATTATACATCTCTTCGTTACAACATGGAAGAAAGCTGTTATCAGTGAAATATGTACACATTTGCTAATTCAGTATTTTATGCCTCGAGTTCTATCTCTTTCCTCTGCCTGGTTGGTGTTTGTGCCAAGTGTTGGCAAATGCTGTTGATCTGGGAGGGCATGAGAGCATGCTGGGTGGCCCTGGCCTCTGAAATGGGACCAGTCTTGTGAAGAATTCAAAGAAGACCAAGAAGGCCCAGAGTGAAGCAGGCTGGGCATTTCCCATCCACCTGCTTTGGGAAGTGCTTTCAGTGTATGCAATCATGACATTGAGGATAAGCAGAGGAATAAGAAAGTTGACAGAGACTTTAAATGTGTCTGTCAGACTGGGGGCTAATAGTGGGTGACATGGATAAAGCACGGATGGTAGAAAAAGGATCAAGGGAGAGATTTAAAGAAAAAAAAAAAAAGACAGCCAGACAATATAGAAGCAAACAGAATCAGGGTTATCAAGTCCTGGGCAACTGTCAGTTCTGGCAGCAGTGTGATCCCTGTCCTTGTCTCATGTTACCTTCAAGGCAGGAGACATCATCCTGCCTTCTTTCATTATTCAGTCCCCACTGCACACCTGCTTTGTTTACTGATGCTATTGTACTACTTGGCAAGTCTGCTTTTCCCTGGATTTGCTCCCTCTCTTTTTCATGTCATTTCAAGGATGAAGAAACATCCCTTAGAGAAGCCTTTTGTGGGACTCCCACTCAGGTCTGCAATTTCTAGAATTCTAGGGATGGACTAAAGTTTCCCTCCCAAGTCAATGACTTTTCTGGTGCTTTTTCTTAGATACCACATAAACTACAGAGCAGAGTCTAGAGAGACTGATAAAAGTAGTCCTACCCCTTCCCCCTTTAGAGATCCTTCCCCCTACAGATTTGATAGAGAACAGGTCATTTCAGGTGGGTAGTTTGAGAACTAGTTTACTTACAGAAGATGAGCTAATGATTTTAATTTGCTCCAAAGCTTCTGTCAGACTGTCTTCAATCTCAGAATCATCTAAGGAGAAGAGGTCACCGGCTCGTGAAAGATCTTTTTGTCCCAAAACTAGTCTGAAAAGCTGATGCATGATGAGGCGGTTGAGAATCAGTCTGCTTTCTAGAGGCCCAAGGCCATGCCTTTCCGCTATCAGAGTTCAGCAGGGCAGAAGCATGCAGCAGGAGGTGTGGGGCGTCTTCCTTGAAAGGTCATTTTTCTCCAGAAGTCTTCCCTGACACCCTCTACAAGAGATGACACAATATGGTCCTGAGTAGAAGGCAGGAGCTCAGAATATAAACTTGGTGCCCAGCAGAGAGAACAGGCATTTGGAAATGGGTCTAGAGGACCGGTCTTGTTTGAGGATCACATGACGTCTTTCCTTAGTGCTGTCTCAAAATGACCTGTCAGAAGTTATTAGATTTCTCCAGAATTTAATCTGAACTTCAACAAGCAACTTATTTGCCACAGTTGTTTTTCTTCTGTTTTCTCTTTTCTATAACCTTCTCTTGTCCATGCCACAAGAAAACAAGTGGACAAGTAACCAGTATGCACAATACTTGCTAGGCTTTCCCTAAACAGATCCCCATGGAGACCAAACAGAAAGGGAAATGAAAAGAAAGAGAGAATACCGGAAATAGCTTGTAGGCCTGGTTTTCGCTTTCCTCCTGAATGTGGACACCTGGGCTTATCTTCTGAGCTACTTTCTTTGCTATATTGACTACAGAAGCTCACCTGGAGCTCAGGTCAGAGGTGATCTCAGCATCTGCCCGTTCTTAGGAGCTCCCTAAACAGGTGGCAAAGAGTAAAGGGTTCTGCCTCTGAGTTGGGCTAGATCAAGCCCTCCCGAATGTGAGCATGAACTTAAGCACTGAACTTGAAGGCAATGAACTTGATATCATGGCAATGTAGCTAAAAAGGAAGGGCTTCAGAATCTGGCAATCCTTCCACTATTGCCACAGTTGAAATAATAAAATCCCACTGTACTTCTTAATTAATAGCCTACAGAGAATAGGGCGATGGCACAAATTAATTATCTGATTATTCTTATCACCTCCCTTCTGGGCCTAATAAAATCACAGCCCATTTGCACTGCAGAGACCTCGAGATCACTTCTTGGCCAAGAAGGTTTAATGACTGCCCCAGGCCCCATGGCAGCTGTGGCCACTGTTCTGACTTCAGGTCTGTGAGTTTCTCCTGTGGTTGACAGTAGAGTGGGTTCACCTTTTATAAAAGCAGTCATTTGGAAATCTTCATTGAGTAGCAGTCAACATGCACAGGTAACATACAAATGCAGCTACATGCTCAGAGAATAGGAATGGAGAGCCATTTGTTAACATAAACAATAGCATTTCACTCTGAACGTGCTCCTCAGAACGAGGGTGAAAGGCAGAGTCTGCTGATCCCTTGGGGTTCTAAGACCTCCCCTCTGATTGATCACTGGAAGGGACAACTCTGCACTGCATGTAATTTTAGTTTAAAGGCACATGCTCTCCATATAGCATGGTCCCTAAACACATGCCAAATACTTCATCAGGTACTTAATTGAAGAAGTTATCAGTAGTTTGCAAATGGTGCAACTCATAGGTCACTGATGGGGTTGCAAGGGTAGTATTGCCAACAGGCAACCTTTGCATTTTCTGCCAGCTTTAGAAAAATGACACCCAATAATTACTTTTCTTGTCTATGTGCCAGACATGCTTCTAGAAGTTTTGTAAACATTAAACTTATTTCATCTTCATGATAGCAGTATGAGAATATTTCACCCCCATTTTACACATGAGGAACCCAAGGCATTAACCCCTTGACAGAGCTGGGACTTGGACCTAGAGACTCCAGTGCTAGGTTACAAGTTTATGGCCACCATGATAGATTGATTCTATGTGAGGCTAGGAGTTGAATGTCTCAGAGTACTATTAACACTGGAGGATGAAGATGTGAGTAGCATCATAAAGCAAAAAAATGTTTCTCTTCTTTTCTACACTGACCCTGCATCCTTGCCCATCTCTGTGTGGGGATTTCTGTCAGCCAGACAGCAGGAAGGTCATAGGAAGAGCATCTTAGAGTAAGAGAAAAGGACTGTGATGGGGAAGGGGTGAGGGATGTGTAGAGCAGAATGAGCGTCTGAGGCAGTAATTTGCATCCTGGCGGATGGGAAGGGATAGTCATAATATTTACAGGAGAGTAAGGGCCGTATTTTCCTGAATTTCCCCTTCAGCATATTCTCTCCCCAGTCTCACACATTTGCAGTGACAGAGTCCCAGTAGACAGTGTTCAGGATATAAGACATTGGATGGAAATGACTTCACCTTGACCAGTTGGCTTGTCAGTCAGTATCTGGCCCTTCAGGAAGCAAATTTGGTTGCCCCAGACATCTAGGATGTCTCTGTAAACATCTCCACTGCATACCTTCCTCACAGCACAACTAATTACCATAAAGCAATTTTGCCTTAAAGGAGAAAAAGACTAACTGGGTGACAGTTTGGTTTCATTTCTCCAGTGACACATCAGTTAACCACTGGACTCAGTCAGCTTTAATGTATTCATCTAGTTGTCAGTTTGGGTTTGTTTCTCCACCAACAAAATAAGAAACCAACTCTTTGCAAACCGACATTATTTCTAGTTATGGAAGTATTTGACCTGGCTTTATATTCTCTGATTTCAAACTTCCAGCGAATCTGACCACCAGAAATTACAGAAGAAATGTCCAATACTATGAATGAACAAAAGACTTGGAAGACAAGAGCACAGGTACAATCCACAGGAAAGTGAGCTCTTCGCACAGTTCATGAGCTCCTTTTGAATGTCTTGTTTTATTTTCCATCTTTTTCTCTTTTATGGCATAATTGCCTTATGGCCAATGAGTTATGACACAAAAACATTTGTTGTGAAATGCTTTGACAAAAAGACCTAGAATTGCCCAAATAAGCAGAGCCGAAGCTCTAAGAAGCCGCAGAAATATGTGCCAAGGGAGAGGGGCACCCACAATCTTTCCTGGGCTCCTTCAACTCCACATGTACAGGGATACCTGGGTGGGCCTCCACATCCCTGCTTCCCCTGTCAACTGACTTGCACACATGTGTGCATCCGAGACCTCCCCTGGGCCCTAAGCAGAAGCATCAAATTCTGCGCACATTGAAGGGCGGGGTAGGGGGAGATGAGACGTATCCCAAACATTCTATAAGGCAAGTATGACCCAGAGAAAAGTCTCCTGGGTGCTATAAAAGGAAGTAAGGAGGAGTCCAATGAAGAGACAGCTCTCATAGAGGGGGTGGCAGGAAATGACTTGCGGGGGAAATTGTGCTTGTTACCTTTTAGGAGAGGTTTCATTCCATGGCATCTGTGCTGAGTACACACTAAGTCAGCCATTGTCTGGGGGAAGACTGAGATTCAAGTCCCAGTCTGGCCACTCAGAAGTTGTGGTTCATGCTTGTACCTCAGTTTTCCTCATCTGCAAGCTGGGACTAATGTAGCCTCACCTGTCTCAACAGATTGCTTTGAAGATCAAAGCTAATAACACATAAAAGAGTCCTTTATAAATTAGTGGATGTTCACTTGGTGTTAATTAACCCCATGTCAGCCACTATACCAAACACTTCCCAGGAATTGTCACCTAATGCTCATGACAGTTCCATGCCACGGAAACTGATGCTCAGTGGGGAAAGTGACCAGCCCAGGGGCACCGAGTCAGGATTGAAGGCAGCTGGTCTCTCAGGACAAATTTTCAGGGAGAATTACTGGGCTGTCTCCCTTCCCTCAGTCCTTATTAAACCAATGCCCCCCACCCCCTTCCACTCCCCCCATCCATGTGGCAGCATAAGGATAGGGATAAGAATCAGCAAGACACAGTATTTATGTTTCAGCACTGGTCAATGTTTTGCTCAGATGTCTGGCTTCTCCTAATCTTTCTGCAACAGCAGAGAAGGTCAGAGCCAGATCAAATTCCACCTCATCTTCTGAGAAACTCCCGCCCCTCTGAATGTCATAGTTTTGCACATGTACGCACTTGGACCTACTGTGCATACACACACATCAGTGGACAGATACATAAATGCAACCGGTGTACACAATGCACATGTGTGCATACTCAGACACTTTTATGCACCAAGCTTTTTGCTAGATAATTTCATCTCTCAGTTCTCCTGTCAACCCTGCAGGTATATATCATCACCAAAGAGGAAAAGGATGGGTGAGGTTCAATACCATGCCCAAGGTTACACACAGAGTCGACTCATATCCAAGTAGGTCAGCCTCCCATCTCACACTTTTTGAATTAAAGAATCCGGTTTATAAAATTGCATCTAACTCCCAACTTTTCTCTTGTAGTTTCTTCCTCTGCTCTTTAAGGGACTCTTATGTGCAGCCCACACACTCATTATTCAGTATATATGCTTTGAACTGGTGTAAAATAACAAGACAGATGTCCATAGGGAGAAACTAACACCACAAAGAAATGATTCTGCCCCAAGCATGACCTTTGAGGGAGCCACAGTGTCCCCACGAAGTTGCTTTACCTGTACGCTACTCCTCCTGCATGCAGGCTGTCCCTTAACTGTGTTTGCAGACAGGGTGGGAGATGGAGGGGCAGATTCCAAGGGCCAGCATGTGGAATCCAGTCAGCTCAGTGAACCTGAAGTTGTTCATTGCAGTGCTGGGGGAGGAATTCGAGGAATGCAGCCTGATGCCACTGCAGCTCCAGAGAGCCGGTCAGGTGACAGGCTGCATCTCGCCCAGCAGAGCTACCTTGGAGTGAAAAGGGCTGTTTCCTGGGGTGAAACATAAAGCCTGCTCCAGTGAAGTGGAGTTGTTTTCAATAGAGAAAACAAAACCCCCTGTGTTCATGAAAATCTATACTTTCCTGGGGAACAATGGGGAAAAGTCATGAGGTCTCAACAGGAACTCCAGGAGGGGGATGGACTGACAATTAGGAGCAGTTTCTCAGAGCTCAGGGAAGAGAGGTGACAGCAGCAACACTGCCCTTGCCTCCCCTCTCTAGATTTGTATGCATAGTTCCAAAAAGGAATATTTGCCCAGTCAGACTTACAGGAAAGAATCCTTTTGCAACAGCTCTAGGTTAATATTGTTGGGGGCTAATGGACTCAGAGTTGCTAATAATGCCCACCCTGTTTTATTCCACTTTATTTGCTGGGAGAGGCTTCATTAAAATCCTCTTAAACCAGATATATCCAGTTTTTACTTTAAAATATTACAGCAATACCCAGAAAAATTGTTACCTTCTTAATCTATTCACGTCAGAGCAGAAAGAGCTATTGAAACCCCTCCCTTAATGTTTCAACAATAACTACATTTAAGAAAACATTTTAAACTATTCCATTCTCTACCCCTAATTTGTCTGTTGCTCTAGGAGTTCCCACTGCTCGTCAAATTACTTCTCTGCTGGACTCTTGAGATCATCCTATGTTCACACCAGCCACGTAGGGAAGACTATTTCCTCAAGAGTTTCCTTTTTGAAAATGGAGCAGCCCCCTCACCCATGAGCAGGTGGAATCTTTCATTAGCAATTTGTTTGGCTTACAGATGCCAGTGAAGTTTCACTTCAATAGGATATATGTTTTTAGGGTTCCCCATTCCTCGTTCTTCATTCATTATTCATGCTTCTTATCTGTAGGTTTAATCCAATTTTCATTCATTTTTAAGGAGTCTGGGGTCCAGAATTGGACTCAAGGAAAATTCAGTAAGGAGAGCAAAGTGATAAGCATGGGAATCCAGACACAGTTGGGCTCAGCTATGCATCACCTGTAGTGAAAACATGGGCAGGTGAATCAGCACCTGAGCCTAGGTGCCCAATTTGCACCTGAGGATGTGCGTTGTTAAGTATAATAAGACCATGTAAACCATCTAACACAGAACTTGGAATATCTCAACCACACAGAAGTGACAGCAATCTGAACCTTAATGATGTTATTATTTTATGTCATTTTCCTGTTAACATATCCCCATGTCATACCTTTTAAAAGCTATTGTGCTGCTGTAGTGCTACCTGAATTGAGTTCACAGTGTGAAAGATGCCCAGGTATTGTCCAATGTGTCATATTTATATTCTATTTATATCTTTCTCCAGTCTTAAATCAGGATAGTTCATGCACTATCTTGAATATGTACTATCAAGTTTTTGGAAAACTTGTGTTCCCTGAAGAGAAAGCTTCAACATGATCCTATTCCCACCAAGTCTAAACAGTGATAGTGAAATTTTAACAGAATAGAAATGGACAGAAACACCACGTATCACAGACTTTGTGGCTGGACAATGCTTATGCCTGAGTTTCTCATGTAAGTGCAGTGCTTACTCTAACATTAATGGGGATATAAGTCCTTCTAGGCTGTGGAGGGAGAAGTCTTATGAAATTGCAAGGTGCCCTACTCTCTAGATTCTGCTAAATAAAAATACACATGAACCTAAGGACTTAACTACCCCATTATTGGGGTACTATTTGTAAGGAAAATGGAAGCACTTTGAGGGGAGGGGGAGAGAGAGGGGATGATTCACTAAACACAATTGGCTTGGGAAACCAATTTACTCTGAGGAAATAAACCTCTGTTTCTAACTTCAGGTTAGAAGACGCCTTGAATTCTTCACTTCAGAACATTACTAGAATAGCACAATTTATTTATGTTATACCTTGGACAACCATACTGTATATTAAAAAATTCTCATTTTTTTTCACCTGTATTCCCACTAATTTATACCCTCTCAAGTTCTAGAAACTTTCAGCAAAGTTTTCTGATAGATTTTCCCTTGAAAGAAAGGATTAAAGATTCTTTTCAAGGAGCATCTTTCTCACACCATGTGAAAGACCTACAGGGGTTCCCATGGGAATTGTCTGAATACATTTCAGCCCTTCCCACAAGATGTCTATTGTTCCCCAGGCGTTCCTTGGTTTCCTCTGTTGTGATGTGTTGCTACACTTCACTTCTATGAAAGCTTCTGAGGCTGGGTTATTCCAAATGATGCGAGGGGTTTCAGCCTTTCAGCTTTTGGCCTGTACTCACACATTCTAAGTTTATAGCAGACATATTATCATAAGCACACTCAAAAGATAGGCTTGGTAACAGGTTGAGGCAAAAGCTCAGAAAATCTATCTAGTTTTGAGTACATACTAGAATCTATTGAAACAAAAATAGATGGAGCCATCTTCAAGGACAACTAACTCTAAAGTTTGTGATGTTGTTATGATTTTGCAGTTCATCCATTTTCATCTGCAGGTTTTCACTTTGCAAATTATATTTGCTCTGGAATTGATAGAAAAAAGTGCAGTGCAATTTTGTGCATTTGTTCATCCAGAAAACATGCCTAACGCTCTCAAATTAGAAGGTAAATTCAATTTACATGTTAATGCTATATATTAAATGAGTGCATGACCAATTCAAGCGCTTAAGTATTTTTGCTGTTCTTTCAATAGAAAACATAAATAAATATCAGGGAATTAAGCAGTTGACTACTATAACAATTTAAGTATGAATTCGAAAGAAAAAGTGATTAGATTAGATTCAATTATGACTTTTAAGATATTTAAAATATCAAAGGAATAAATGACAACAGCAACAGCCCAACCCAGACACTGTAAGATGCTGTTGAATTTGCTTTGAAAATCATAGGCAGAGTCAGTTTCTTTGCTGGTTGCAAGACTTTTCTTGGGATAAACACAAGTATGAAATAGAAATGAGACCAGATTGTTAAGGAGTAAAACAAAAATGCACATACTATGAATTCAGAAGCACAGTTTTCTGCTCCTGAGGCCTAGAGACATGTTTTAATAACCCACAGAGAAGTGACTTTTTTACTCTAATAACAGAAAAGCGTGCATACTTGGTAAGATATACAACTCCCAAACGTGTTTTCTCTGCATAATCAGCAGCCCTTGGAAGCTTCCCTGTTCCACCCCCACAGCCCACCTCTACCTCACTGTAGCTTACTTTAATTAGCTTTTGTTTTTGGTGAACAAAAGGACAGGAAAGAAGACAGTCATACCTCTCAACACAGGAAACTCTGGCCATCCCCGTGGTTAGAAGGCAAAATAGTAATCCTGAGAGCGAATCATCTGGAACCCAGGACCAGGCTCAGAAGCAGCCGGCAGCCCCTGCCAGCCCCTGCCAGTCCTGTCCTGCTGTTCTGTTACAGCAGCGCAGCCTGTCCTGCCAGAGGTACACTGATTCCCTCCCCTGGACTCACTGTGGGGAATCCGGCAAATGAGTAACTTCTCCCTCGCCCAAACTTCTGCTGAGAGCTGACAATTGGCACAGAAACCTTGCTTATTTCTACAGTAGATTTACGGAAGCTTCTGTGAACAGATCAGTAGTTTGAAAGAATTACATTTGCCTAACAACCAGTAATTTGGGTTCTGTTAATGAACAACTCACTTTAAGGAATCAAGGAAGTTTTAGGTTAATATCAGATGTGGGGCCTTTTCTGGGCAGGCATCAGTGTAAGGCTTGGGGGATGGGGAGAAGAAAGTATTAGAATGAGATAGTACTTAAGTTAAATATGGTAGAAGAAAAATATCATGAGAGAAGCAAAATGGCTAGTCTGAAAGAGCAGAAAAGCCAACTATGCTGTTAGCATTGCTAGAAAAACACTGAAGAACTGAATGAAACATCCTTGGAAGCAATAGAGATTTTTCCAAGACAGCACGTTTCTTCTTGTGGCAGTACAACTTGCTAATTCAATTCTTTTTACCATCCAAATATAGAACTTCCCTTCTCAGGCTGAATCCACGGGGGATCCCTTACAAGCAGTCCTGCATCTCCTCACATCTCTCTCTCTCCTTTAAGGAGAATGCTCTTCCAACCTCTCATGCATAAATTAATTGGTGGTACCCAGTGGATTCTTACATCTGGGGGCTCTTCTCTCCCCTTTTGAAAATGTGTGTGACATGGGCTTTCTCCCCTGATTGATCTGAAGTTTTGCCTGCACATAAAGCAATGGGATATTTCTGAACCTCTTCTAAGGAGAGCTTTCAGTGAACTGAAGTGTATATGGTAGGGTAGTGTGGTGGGGGAGAATAAGGTGTAAGGTGTACAACTGGAAATATCAGTATTTTTTTTTTTTTTAATTTTTCTAGAGGCATGTCTTATTTATTTATTTATTATTTGTTTGTTTGTTTGGTTTATACATGCACTGGGTACAGTCAGAAGCGCGGGAAGGTGAGAGAATTCACCAGAGCCAGAGTGGGGAGCAGAGCAGGCAGAAGGACTGAAGTACACTGCTGAGGGGAGCAGCGGGCGGCAGGAGAGGTCTGCGCACCATGTGGGACCCTCCTCCGGTGGCCGGGGAGCAGCCGGGGATCGAACCGGCTGCAGAGGCTGCAGGCAGCTTCGCAACCCAGCGCTCAACCGCTGCGCCACCGGGGAGGCCCCTGGAAATATCAGTATTTCCATGTCACTGGCAATCATGTAAATAAATTGCTGGTTTAATTAAAGGATACACTCATGGGATGAGTATGGGACATTTTCCTGTGTTTGTCACCCAACATCCACTTAACTGATGAAAACTCAACCCAAATTTCCCTTGAGAAACTGCTCTTTAGGCAAAGTCTATGCATAAGCAGGTTGGGTCTTAGCCAATAAGAGTGATTCTTCGAATCATAGTGATTCATTTAGGAGAAAGGTATGAGCCCTTGCAAGCCAATGGGAGTTAAGGCAGACAAATATTGGGCTTTGGGGGGCAACTATAGCACTTGATGACAAGAAGATATCAGGTCTGATTGTTCTTACCTTCTTGCCATCAGAAAAACACATCTTAGTGACTTTGTTTGGGTCCCTTAAACTAACTGCCTTACAATTGGCAAGATCTATCCTTCAATGCAAGCTGTATTTTTAAATACCTTAGGTGATCTTAGGCTGTTTTTTGTTTTGTTTTGTTTTGTTTTTTTTTTACCATTGAACAACTTCTACCTGACAGTGTCAGTTTAACCTGGGTTTGTGGGAGAGCCCCTTGGTTTCCTTCTTGTGCAGCTACTTTCAAAGGAGGACTATAAGACTCCGTAGCAACCATCAAGGGTTCCAAGCAAACCCTTCAAAGGTGACCATAGATTCCAGGACAACCAGCAGGGCAGGAAAGTCCTGCAAAGGAGTGAAGTTACTCAGAGTAGCTGAAAGTGGGTCTTTCTGATTAATTCTTTTTGACTAAGTTCCCTCAGATACTTCCACTTTAGCCACCTGCACGTACCTGGTGTTTTCTAACCACATTCTGTTTGGCCTCAATAAACTTTATGATTGAATCCATCTATCTAAGAAATTTTCATAAATTCCTTTGGGTAATTGGTTCAACAAGGTATTGCTCTATCTGTTCTATCTTTATCCCCCCATCTCATTCCTGCACACCTACTACCACTCCCCCATTTGGCAGACTTGAAATAAAAAAAATTTTTTTTGACTACAAAGTCAGACAAAGATGCTTCTTTACAAACAATAAATTATTAAACGGTTTTTCATTCATTTTATTATTGCTATTTTTTTAAATTTATTTTTGCTCAGAAGAACTGGGGTATAGGCCAGAGGTGGGGGGGTGTAGTGCGGGAGTGAGAGGATTCATCAGAGACAGAGTGGGGAGTGGATCAGGTGGATCTACTGAAATACACTGCTGAGGGGAGCAGTGGGTGAGACCAGAGAGGTCTGCTGCACCATATGTGGATTATCTATCTAGGCAGGGATAGAACTCAGGCTGTAGCAGTGATAGTGCTGAAATTTAACCCCTAGGCCACCAGGGAGACCCAAAAATAAAATATAAAGAAACTGTAAACTATAAATTACATATAAACACAGAATTCCTGGGTGATTGCATTTTCTATGAATAGTTATTTTTAAATGAACCACTAACTCCTTCAGTTACATCATTTCTGTGTGCAGACTCCTATCTTTGCAAAAATATACTACAGGCAAGAAATTTGGACATATACAGGAAGTCCCTCTTAGCTCAGCAAAATAGCACCTGACTTGCACTGCAAAAGTCTGCCCACCCCACCCCGACCTTTTTCTTAAGAACATGGGAATAGGGACTTATGGGTTAGGTTTATTCATTCTGCTTCATTATAATAAAGAACACTTTGATTAAAAGAATATGTTAGTAAGAGCAAGGTCTATTACTCCTAAATAAGAGCAGATTCATTGTTCTCCCAAACTATCTCTTCTTTCTGTTTATCTTAATGAAGTACCTTTTCACTTACAGACTGGAAAGCTGGAATTTGTCCAATATTCCTCTCTCCTTTTCCCACTCCCACTAATGATTCTGTCGCTTCTCGGTGGTGTCCACTCTGTATTTTCAACACCCTTTATGATCTGTATAGTAGATGGAGTCTAAGGTGACTCCCAGTGATCCATTTTCTAATGTTCCTGCTCTTGTGCAATTTTCTTTTCTTAAGTGTGGGTGGGACTTGTGATGGAAAGACTAATGGACAGATAACTAATAACCAGAGTAATAAATGTGAACATCTGCCCTGACAAGGTGCTATGAATGCCTTTTTTACTTTCCTCTAATTACTGAGTTTTCTGCACTATGTTATTTTTAAATAGGATAATATGTTAACGTTAGGAATTTTATATAAAATCATGTAGCAATTACTAGGATGTGCTGTGATACAGGAAAGCAATCCTGAAATGACTTCAATTTTTGTTTTTGCAATATGAAGACATGGTTAAAACTTTGTCTGCCATACATTAGATTTCTACCAATGCTTTTAGATTTGAAACATAGTTATCTGAAGAGACAGTTTAGATGACAAAGCCATTGCACTAGAATTTTCAAATCAGAGGAAGCAAGAAATCTTTTTAAAAATTCTGAAAATCTTAGAAGTTAAAAAAGTTAATACTTTCATTACCCCCAATTAGTAGTTCTTAATACTTTGTAATATGGGCTTCCAGTTCTATTACATAAATTACAAAAATACTCAATAGAAGCAAAAATACTCACTACTCCTAGAAGCAAAAAGCATCATGAGTTTGATGTGTAAGATTAAATTCTGCATTTTTGCACTCACATATTTGCATAAAATTTGTAGTATGGTATTGGGTGTGCATGGCTTATACAAATTATGTCAAATGATACATAATAATTTTCTGCATCTAAATTTTTTTATACATCATTACTATGCTCTGAGAGTTATTCACATATAAATTATAAATAAATATCTACATAGGTATATATACAGGTATATATCTTTTTGGTGGTTCATAGCATTCCATCCTATAAATATAGTACATATTATTTATCCAGTCCTCTAGTGAGGAAGTTGTAAGTGTTTTGCAGGATTTACAGAAGACTATGTGAAGGTGAGGCTGAAAGAGCATACTCCAGTCCTACCACTTCCAGTCATGTGCCTTTGGGCAGTGTTCTGGAGCATGTTTTGTGTATCAGGAATTTCATTTACTCATAAGGCAAGGATATTAGTGGTTCCTACTTCTTAGATTTGTTATGAGGATTATCTCAGGTAGTATTTGTAAAGTGCTCAGAACCATGACTGGAATGTCGTAAGTGTTACATGAGTGTTTCTTAAATACTCTCCAGAAGAACATCCTTATGAGTGCTTCCTGGCTGCAGTTGCAAGAACCTATCTAGGACACACACCAGAAGTGAAATTGCAAGGACTGTAGGGAAGGCACATTTTCTATTTTACTAAACATCACCAAATTAT
Source organism: Talpa europaea (assembly GCF_964194135.1). NCBI lineage: Eukaryota > Metazoa > Chordata > Mammalia > Eulipotyphla > Talpidae > Talpa > Talpa europaea. Next base: position 26,807,069 of record NC_140070.1, read on the forward strand.
ACTCCAAAATGAAAGGACCAACCAGTATTCCCCCAAGAAGTGTGTGTTTGTGTCAAACACCTGAGAACATTCAACAAAGACACTTTAATTTGACATGTTAATGGATGAAAATATTATCTTTTTGGATTGATTTGCTTTTTTCCTAAAAACTGATGAGATTAACCATATTTCAAATTCTGAATATATTTATAATTCCTCTTTTGTTAAATGCCTGTTCAGGGTCACACCCCTTTCATGGATATCTATGTATGGATTTATTTTTTTTTCTTACTGATGTGAAGAAGTATTTTACTAAGATTTTGTCTGCTACTTGTATTGCAATTATATCTAACATGTTTCAGCTTTGTTTTGAGGGATCCTTACAATAAAACCATTTTGTTTCTTCCAATGTTTCATAATTCAAATACAAATATAAATGCATTTTATTTCCCCAATTTTACTTAAATGATAGTGTATTATATACACTCAGGTCTGCATATTGCTTTAGTCACTTAAGAGCATGTCTTAGTGCTTTACATATCAGCATAGAGCATGCTCAATCTTTTTATTAAAGTTGCTTAAATATTCTATTATAAGGATATACCATACTTTAATAATGGGAATTAGGACAATTTCAGTGTTTCTAGAAATAAAGTAGTAACTTAGAATGGAAGCTCTTAGCTTTTAAAAATTAATTTTTTCCTTTATAGTTCAACAAATTTTTTCATCGAACTAACCTTGGTTTATTACAGTATATAGATTTTAGGCGTACAGTATTATAGTTTGATGTGTGTATACACTACTATATTATGATTGCCACTGAAAATCTAGTTTCCTTCCACCACCATGTAATTGACTCTTTTGGTTATCATAATTTTTTTCTATAGTTTTAAGAGATTGCTTTTATTTTGACTTTTTTTATTTGTTTTGTTTCCTTATCATCCACATAAGAATGAATATTTGTCTTTCTACCTCTGACTTATTTCACTTAGCATAATGCCTCTAGGTCCTTTATGGTTCACAATTTTTATGTTTTATTTAAGAAATATATATCTTCATAAGATGTTATTATTTCAGCAACGATGTTATGATGTGCCTAGTTGTGGACTTCTTTCACCTTACCCTGCACTTGGGATTCATGGAGTTTCTTGAATTTGTGGTTAGAGGTCATATTGGAATTTTTTTTCCTTTGTCTATTAAATATGACTCCTGCCCTATTCCTTCTCCCTCTTTTTCTTATGAATTTTCAATTATATGCATGATAAACTCTTTAATTTACTATTTGTTTTTTTTACTTCACTTATAGTACCTGTCATTTGCTTTCTATCCTTCATTCTGGATATTTTCTCTTATTTATTTCAATTCCTTGGTTCTCTTTTCAGCTGTGTCTAATATTCTATTCATGCGTGAATTTTTAAATTTTTCTCATTGTAATTTTTGTTTCTAGAATTTTCATTTGCTTCTTTCTTATATGTAGATTCCAATTCTCTGCCAAATTTTATAGTGTCTTTTTTTCCCTCCTTGAATATGGTAAACAAAATTATTGTAAAGACTGTGTCTAATAACTTTAACTTCTGGAGACCCAGTGAATCCAATTCTGTTGGCTAGTTTTTTCCCCCTCTGTTTTTATACACAGTTTGTTGCCTCTTTGCATGCTTGGTTATTTATGTGAACAGCAGTTTCTCCATATTAAGCCTTTTCATTATAACTTTGATGAGAAAATAACAAATTCAGCTGACAAAGAAACACTACTTGAGGAACTTCTTTTGTTATATATCATTTTATGTAAAGTTGCAGTTTCCAAGAATCTTTTACCAACATTAAATGAGGACTTAACTGTATATGTGTATGGAGGGTGAGAAATAGGGATATGTGAAAATAAAATTTGTATTTTCAAAAATTGATTGTAAATATAATTTGAGAGTAAGGAAGAGTATTCACATTTGCTTAGGCATCAAAATGGTAGTACCACAATCCAATTTTAGGTATTGAGAAAAGTTGAAACTAAGTTTCATTTTCCTCTCTTTCCATTTTACCCTCTTCTTAGGTCTAGCCTTCCAGGACTTGTATAGGAGTTTCTACAAGTTCCCTGCCTTTTTAATAATGTCTTAGCTGTCTAGTTCCCTTTCCTGAGTAGTTGTGAAAAGCAGTGCAAAAACCCACCTGGAAAAATTGCCCCTGAATCAGATTCACTCCTTGGGCTTTGATCCTTCAGCACACCTTGTTTCACTATACATAGTTATTTTTGTCTTTCCAGTGCCTTGAAACACCTAAGGAAAAAAAAAAAAATTGTCCTCAGCAGATGGATTTATCAGGTTTACTTGAACTATCTTTATAGGAAGGGAAGTCTAAAAACAGTAAGTTTTTATCTCTTAAATAAATTGTTCCTTCATAAGATTGGAAAATTACGAGATTGTACTAAAATAGCATTTGTTGACTTTTTGGGTATGGTTTCTACAAGACTTAAAGTTTCAAGAATTCACATTGTGAAGATGCTGAATAAAATAATAACTGCCTTGAAAAAATGTTTGAACTCGAATCATGCATTACCAGCATAAATCAGTTGGTTCTTTCTTAGTAATGGTATTACCATTGCCAGGGAGACACCTCCCCTAATTCATTTACCCTTGGGCCATCATAATAGATTTCTACCTAAGTTTTCAAGGACAAAACAATGGGTAATTTTCTTAACCAAAGGGGATTTCAGAAAACAACTAGAATGGTTGATATGAAACATATGGTAAGAAGGTAAGACTGAAATTAAATATTTTCTTATGTCAGTACTATTATCTTTATCTTTACTACCTCATAAAGAATGGTTTGCAGGCTGGGTACAACCCCCATCTCTAATGTGCTTCATTATTAAAACAGGACTTAATTAAGTGGTGGACAAAGTCAGAAACATGCTATGACTTAAAGAAATCTCTCAGGTTTCAGATGTTTCGAGTTTGGCAAAAGCCAAAAGCATATTTTGTTGAGCACATTTTATTCCTACGTGTATTATAAGGAAAATCTAACCCATGTGTTTTCTTTCATTAATATTTTGCCAAGTTAAATGGTTCTTTTGCAAGATATATTTAATGTTAAGTTATTTTTATGAGGCTTTTTTCCTTTGGATTATGAGTTCATATGTCACCTAAAGTAAGTATACTTTGATCCAAATATCTTGTAGTTATGAAGTCAGAAACCCACAAAACTTGGGTGATTTCCCAACAGTGCCAGATACAATATTTTATTTCCACTACTAACATCATGATTTTACCTCATATTTGTCAACCAGCACTTTATTGAGGAAACAACAGATTTTTTTCTCCCTTTTAAATTCTGTTTTTTGTAAATGTCCAAATAAGTCCATGACCCAATTCAAAATAACTTCAAATTATGGGGATATATCTAAGTGTATGGTTAGTGTACTGACTGAATCACATCTGAGGTTACTTTAAAGTATGATGTAAGCCGCCACATCAGAGGACTTGATGAACACACACCTATAAGAGTAGCAAAAGTGATAAGAAATGATACGGGGCAACAGAAATTTTTATTAGTGCTGTGGCAAATCTAATTAGTAGACTACTGTGAAAAATAATTATTGTCTAGTAAAGTCATAGATGTGCAGGCCCACTAGCACATAATTTTACTCCTGGGTATATTCCCAGAGAAATTTGCACAGATGAATGAAGAGACAATGCAAGAAAATTCATGGTGTCACAATAACAATAAGAAAAATTGAGAAATGGGAGTGAATGAATTACAGAAACGTATATTACTAACATGGATGAGTCTCAAACAATATTGAATGATAAAAATCCAAGTCATAGTAGGAAAAAATGCAGTATTATTGCATTACACAAAGTTTAAAAATGTGTAGCAGCAGAGAATTTAGTGTTTGGAAATATATAAAATATATAACATCAACAAAAACAATAAATGAAATTCAGAAAATCATTCCTTTGTGTGAAGTAACAAAGTGGAGGGAATAGGATATAGGAAGAACTTTTATAACAGCATTCATGTTCTATTTTTAAAGTTGTCTGGGGTCTACACAGGGTTTGGTTTTATCATTTTTATACTTCAAATATATGTCCATATTATTTTGTATTTAATTCAAAACCAAGTTTACGAATGCAGATCTAGGCATGCAATCAATACATTACATTATCTACTATGATTCTCAGGAAACAAATGAAAAGTTACAGTACGTCAGAGTTCAATTATACGTTTAATGCTTCCCTTCCATTCCTGACTTCTCAAAGTTTCTTTTGGTGTCTTACTATGTCTTATATAGCTGGGCTATTTTTTATATTTTTGGATTAGATTAAGTACAAGTGGGCAGCTTCTGTCATTTTGCATAAGTAGTAGTGATTACTCTATCAGAAAAAAATCTATACTAACATGGCATAGTAGTTAGTGCTTGACAAGCAAGTCTCAGTGGTGTACTACAGCTGTCAGTGTAGCCATTAGTAACATGGAGACAACGAATTCTGCAGAGCAGAGCTCTCCCTCAGTCAAGACAAGACTGAAGTCTTCCCAAACAATAAGAAATCTATTGTGGAGAATCAATTATTCACAAATCTATGGTGGCCATCTTCCTGTACCCCACACTTCCCCTTTCTCTGTGTTGTACCCCCTTTTCCCTTGCCCTATTCTTCTCCCCCTCTCTCTCCTTCTACCCTCCCTTCATCAATTGTATTCAATATCTATTACCAAATACCAAATATTTCCTAGGACTTTTGGTTTTGTGTATACAACAGTCACAATGATTTTCCTTTCTGGAAGAGAATGACCCCTGTTGTAGTCAATTGTTGCCATATTTTTATATAATTTTTTGTTCTTTTTTATTGTGAATTCTACAGCATATTTGAAGGAGTATAAATAGTGCATATATACATACAATTGAAGAGATGGTAATAGAATAAAGACTCGCACACTCACCATTGAGCTCAGGAAATGAACATTATCTGCATATACTATGTGGATCACTCCCCAATTTTCCTTCCTTTGCCTCGCCCAGAAATAATGCTCTGTTTGAATTACGTAACATCATTCTCTTGTTTTTCTTTGTACTCTTTTTCTTTTTAAGATTTACTTTATTTATTTATGCATACAAGAGCTGGGATACAGGCCAGAGATGCGGGGGGTGAGAGGATTCACCAGAGACAGATTGGGGAACAGAACAGGCAGATTGACCGAAGTACACTGCTGAGGGGAGCAGCAGGTGAGCCAGGAGAGGTCTGCTTCACCATGTGGGTAGCTCCCTGGCTGACTGGGGATGGAACTCGTGCTGCTGAGGCTGCTATTGCTTCATAGTTCAGTGCTTAACCCCTTGCGCCACCAGGGCAGCCCTCTTTGTAGGGGGTATGACTTTTAAAAAGTAAATTTTTCACATTCTTGAAATATTTATTGGATATTATAGCATATGTTCTTTGGTGACTCAATGTTTTTCACTCAACATTCTGTTTTTGTAATTCATTCATGGAACTGGGCTTGATTTCCTTTTACAACTGCATAGCATTCCACTCTCTCTTTATCCCAATTTATTTATTCTTTGTTGATGAGCATCTTGAGTTGCAAGATTTTGCTACTATAAAGTCTGGGCATTCTTTTAATGCCTCTTGGTGAACATGTACAAGTATTTTTCTTAGGATACACTTAACAATGAAATTGTCACATCATAGGATATATGATTCTCTCACTGTGCTGGAAAATGCTTATGTATTTTCTGAATTAGTTGTCCAGGTTTACATTCTCATCTGCAGAGGGTGAAATTTCTTTTTTTTTTTTTTTAATTCTTTTCTTTTCTTTTTTTTTTTTTTTAAGATTTATTTATTTATACAAGCACTGGGTACAGTCAGAAGCGCGGGAGGGTGAGAGAATTCACTAGAGCCAGAGCAGGGAGCAGAGCAGGAAGAAGGACCTAAGTACACTGCTGAGGGGAGCAGCGGGTGGCAGGAGAGGTCAGTGCGCCATGTGGGACCCTCCTCAGGTGGCCGGGGAGCATCCGGGTATCGAACCGGTGCCGCGGAGGCTACGGGCAGCTTCGCGACCCAGCGCTGGAGGCCCAACAGTGGGTGAAATTTCTCACCTATATCTCATCACCAACAAATAATATTACTTGACTTTTAATTTTTGCCAATAGGCTGTGTATGAAATTGTATCTTTTTAAATTTTTTTTATTCCCCATACAATTGCAACCCCGATTTTGACCCCAATCCCTCCCCCCCCCCCCCACAAAGAGTGTCTCTAGTTCATAGTTGTTTGTTGATTTTGATTTTTTTCTTTCTTATAGTTATTCCTTTTCCTGGTCCATATTTAGGTTTTCTAGATTCCTGCTATAAGTGAGACCATCCGATACTTTTCTTTTTCTTTCTGGCTTATTTCGCTGAGCATGATCCCTTCCAGCTCCATCCATGTTGCTGCAAATTGCATGTGTTTATCTTTTTTGAATACTGAGTAATATTCCATTGTGTATATGTATCACATCTTCTTGATCCAGTCATCTATTTTTGGGCATTTGGGTTGTTTCCAAAGCTTAGCTGTTGTTGTAAATTGTGCTGCTATAAACATAGGGGTGCAGGTGCTCTTTGGAATTAATGTTTCTGTGTCCTTTGGGTAAATATGTAGGAGTGGAATTGCTGGATCATATGGAAGCTCTATCTTTAGTGAAATTGTATCTTAGCTGGCTTTAAATTCAGATTCCTTGATCACCAATTAAACATATTTTAATATTTGCCATTCATATATTTCTTTTGTGAAATGCCTATTCACATCTTTTGACAGTTTTTCTTATTTGGTTATACATAATTTTTAACTGATTTCTGAGTTCTTTACATATGTTTTTGATATGAGTTCCTTTTGAGATAAATATTGCAAATACATCTTTCCAGTTTGTGATTTGAATTTCACTTTCTTTAAGATTTTTTAAAATGTCTTGATATCTTGACTTTAATGTAGTCAAAATTATGAATCATATTCTTTATGCTTTGCGCTTTATGAGTCTTGCTTAAGAATTCCTTCCCTATACAGAAACCATAAATATATTTTCCTTTGTTTTTCCTAAAGGTTTTCAAAGTTTTGCATTTTACATTTAAGTCCTTAAGCCACAAGTGCTTGCTTGTTGTACATAATGTTATGTAGGGATCTGTCTTATTTTTCCCCACTAGTCAACCAACAGTCAAAGTGTCATTTATTTAAGAGTTTATCCCTTCTTCATTGATCTGTGCTACCATTTCTTTCTAGGGAAGGACAGGTTCTGTTTCTGGATCTATGTTTTGTTTTGTTGTTTTTTTTTAATATTTATTTATTTATTTATAAAAACACTGGGTACAGTCAGAAGCTCGGGAGGGCGAGAGAATTCACCAGAGCCAGAGCGGGGAGCAGATCAGGCAGAAGGACCGAAGTGCACTGCTGAGGGGAGCAGCAGGCGGCAGGAGAGGTCTGCGCGCCATCTGGGACCCTCCTCCAGTGGCCTGGGAGCAGCCGGGAATCGAACCAGCGCTGCAGAGGCTGTGGGCAGCTTCGCAACGCAGCGCTCAACTGCTGTGCCACCCGGGAGGCCCTGTTTTGTTCTTTTTTAAGTAGATAGTTTATCCTTGTACAGATACCACATTGTCTTATTACCACATTTGATAGAACAAATTGCCTCATATTTTTCTTTTTAAAAATTACTCAAAAGATTTTTGGACCTTGGGATATCTGTAAGCTTCAGAATCAGATTGTAATTTTCATGTAAAACTCTAAATTTTGATTAAAGTAGCATGAAATTTATAGCTAGCTCAAGAATATGTATACAACCATGAGCATGATATAATTTCAAAATTATTTAGATGTTAGTTAGCATTCTTCAATAAGTTAGTTTTTCATTCACAAATTATACATGCTAAAACATCTTTAAAATAACTTTAAAAATAAGTTTATTAAGATAAAGCTGATATACAAAACCCACACCTATTTAATGTTTATTATTTGGTAAGTTTGGACATGTACATACACATTTTTCATGAAACCATGCCAAAAATCAAGGTAATAGACATATGCATCACAAATTTCCTTGTTCCCTATTGTTTTGGCTTTATTTTGAAGAAAGTTAACATGAGCTCTTCCCTCTGAATATTTTTTTTTTTTGCACAATACAGTATTGTTAACTATAGAATTTTTTTTGTACAGCATATCTCTAGAACTTAATCATCTTGCATAACTGAAATTTTATGCCCATTGAGCCATTCCTTACTTCATCAAGTTGCTGGCAACCAGTATTATATTTTCTGCCTCTATGAAATTGGCTAGTTTAGATACTTTATGTAAATGCAATCGTGCAGTAATTGTCTTGATGTGACTGCCTTATTTCACTTAGTACAGTGTCGTTCAGGTTTTCCATATTTTCCCCGATAGCAGGAATTTTTTTTTTCATATTTAAGGCTGAATAATATTCTGTTATACACAAATTCTATATCTCTGGTAATCCATTAGTTGATCAGTGAATACTTACATTGTCTCCATATTTTGGCTGTTTGGCTATGAAAAGCATTGCCATAAACATAGGAGAACAGGATAGTCTTTGAGATTCTGCTTTCAATTATTTTTGGGTAAATACCCAGAAATGGGATTGCTGGATCATATAATAGTTCTACTTTTAATTTCTCGAGGAAACTCCACACCGTTTTTCATAGTTTGTTTTGCTGTTGAGTTGTGGAGCTTTTTATATAGTTTATATTTTAACTCCTTATTATATGGTTTGCAAATATTTTCTCCCATTCTTTAGGTAATTTTTCATTTTGCTGCTGTGCAAAAATTTCTTTGTTTGATTTACTCTCTTGTTGATTTTTGCATTTTCTTTGTTTTGGTGTCAAATCCAAAACTTTATAACTAAGACTAACTCCTCAGGACTTATCCACTATGTCTTCTTCTAGGAATTTTATAATTTCAGATCTTACATTCAAATCTTTAATCCAGTTTGACTTCATTTTTGTGTATGGTGTAAAACTGGGGTCAAGTTTTATTATTTTGCATGTAGCTATCCTGTTTTCTAAGATCATTTATTGAAGAGACAATCCTTTTCCCATTGTATAGCCTTGGTTTCTTGTAATAAATTAATTAACCACATATGTGTGGGTTTATTTCTGGGTTCTCCATTCTTTTCCATTGATCTATACATTAGTTTTTATGCCAATGCCATACTGTTTCGATTACTATAGCTTTGTAATATAATTTTACATCATAGTGTCTGATATCTCCAAGTTTGTTCTTCTTTTCTCAAGATTGTTTTTGTTATTTAGGTTATTTTGTCGTTCCATACAAATGTAGGGATTGTAATATTTCTGTCAAAATTGCTGTTGGAATTTTAATAGGGCTTAAATTGAATTTGTATATTGCTTTGGGTAGTATGGGTATTTTAATAACATTACGCCTTCCTAGCCATGAGCACAGAATATGTTTCAATTTATTTGTGTCTTCTATAATTTGTTATTTTTTGGTTTTATTGGTTGTGCTTTTGGTGTCATATTCAAGAAATAATTGTCAAGACCAATGTCTTCAAGCTCTTCCTGTATTTTCTTCCAAGAATTGTATAATTTCAGGCCTTCTATTTGATTATTTAGTATACATTGAGTTTATTTTTGTGCGCAGTATAAGATAAAGATCCAGTCATTTAATTTTTTGTTCTTGCTTCAAAGAGTGGGAGTATACATTAATAAAGCTATTTTGGAAAATACTGTCGCATTCTCTTATAAAGTATAAGAAATATATATCTAGTACTTAGCACTTCTAATCCCAAGTGTATACCTGAGGGAAGTTCTTGCCCTTGAACCAGGAGACTTGTATAATTAGCATTGTTCATAATATTTTAAAAAATTAAAAATAAACAATATCCATGAAGAGCACAGTGGGTAAATTATCATGGTTTAGTCATTGGAATAATACATAGGAATGAAAAAGAGCAAACTAAGTCTATGTATATTAACATGTGTCAATATTAAAATAATATTAAGTGAAAAGGGGAAGAAATTTATGAAAAATCCATATAGCATAATTCCTTTAATATAATGTTGAAGAGGGCCTCCCTGGTGGCGCAGTGGTTGAGCGCTGGGTTGTGAAGCTGCACGCAGCCTCTACAGCACCGGTTCGATCCCCGGCTGCTCCCTGGCCACTGGATGAGGGTCCCACATGGCGCGCAGACCTCTCCTGCCGCCCGCTGCTCCCCTCAGCAGTGTACTTCGGTCCTTCTGCCTGCTCTGCTCCCTGCTCTGGCTCTGGTGAATTCTCTCACCCTCCCGAGCTTTTGACTGTACCCAGTGCTTGTATGAATAAACAAATAAACAAATCTTTAAAAAAAAAGAAAAAGAAAAAGAAACTTTAAAAATTATATAATGTTGAAGAACTAGAAGTATCAGATAATATATTGCTTGGGGGGTGGGTACATACATGTACAGCAAGGTTTATAGAAAGACAAGAGAATGATCAAAATTAAACTCAGTAAAATATGTACCTAGAAAATGTGATTCATTAGGAGGGTACACTGGCATCTTGAATTTACAAGTCATGTTAGAGTTCTTAAGCTGACTGGAGCATAATAGTATATCTTATTGTTTTCAAAGTATACTTATATAAGCCACACATATATAGTATATAAACTTTTGATTCATTTTTAATTTAAAATAAAATCTTAATAAAATATAATTACAACTTTTAATACTTTTAATTTTTTTTGGCAATTCAAAAAGTATTTTTATGATTTTATGATGACTAATGAATTCATTATTACCTCAAGAATGTATTTGAGGTAAAGCTCTTTACTTTGCATTTGTTTATACATGTGTTTTTAGGTATGTTCACCTTATAAAGTTTTGAAATTAACATTTTTTTGATTGATTGAAAATGGATTTATAGAGATTTTAAGGTCTTCATGCAGACCTGAGCCTGGCCTCCATGGCAGCACTATGCAGGGTATAATATTGTGTCATTGAAATAAAAAAATCTCTTTATCCTTGGCTTTTTTCTGTTCCCAGACTTACAGCTGGAGAACCAGCTTGGCAAATCAAAATGAGATAAGTGACAAATATTTAGATCTATCTTCTATTTTCATTCTCCTCCATTCTTCCTTTTCGATTTAAAATGACCCACCCCAGGCTACATCTTTTCAGCACATACACAGGACTGTTTCATAGACTTAATTGCATGAAGCTTTCTTAACCAAGGAAAATATTCCAGCCCAAATTTTCCTAAACTTCAGCTATATGAAAGTCCCTTGATGATTTGACATATCCAGTTATCACATTTGCTATTTTATGTCATGTTTACTTTAAATTTATTTTAATTTGACTCACTTTTGATCTCTTTACCTTAATCTAAGAAATAATATTAGTCCAATGGTGGGTTTTAAATGCTATTTTGATTTTTATCTAACAGTCGTGAAAATAGAATCATAATTATTACTGTTTTTATAATTTTGTCCATAAACTACATTTGACCAAAAATCATTTGGGTATGTCCATGTGCCACACTCTGGGAAAGTAAAATAAAGTTTAGAAAGACAAAAAATAAAATCCCGTGGCTCTCCCACCCCCTCCTCCCCAACAGTGCATGCTCAACAGAAGGGAAGCCCACCGCCAACTCCAGCCTCAGCATTTGCCAGACTGCCAATCTCCTCCTTTGTCTGCAGACTGTTTCCCATTTGGATTTGCTTTCTGTCTTTTATTTGGGATTGCCATATTTCTGTTGCCCAGCTCATTATAGAAGGGGGTAAATTTATGCCCTGGGAAACTGACACTCCTGCAGCTGCAATGCCAGCCGGTTAGCCAAGATAAAGTAGCAGAGTAGAATTAATAGACTTGTGGTGTTCAAGTCCCCGTTTATACATGGGCCAAGTCACTAGGGGCATGTGTGGCTATGTTAAAAGTGGGTTGTCAATCTCCCCACCAGCATCTTGCCAACAGTAGGGTGACAGCAGGCCCTGTAGTCTTCTGTGACAATCCAATTCACATGTCTCATCAGCTACTTAGGTTTAATTTACTAAAATTTCCCATCAACTTCTTGCTGGGGAGCTCCTGTTTTATTAAGCCCTGCTTTCGTCTCAATGGTTATGGGCATCTCCGATACAGTTTGATTAAAGAGCTTTTTTTTTTTTTTTTTTTTTTTTGCTTCCTTTTAGCTATTCTTCAAGGTCAGCTGGTTTGGATATTTTGAAAAGGCTGCCACTGTCTCTTAGTTCCACATATGTGTACATGATGTCGTTGGCAGGGGCTTCCAGGCGCATGGCTGAGTCCATTAAGACTTAGTGAAGCCTGAAAGAGAGAATCAATGTTTCATTTACATCAGAAGGCTCTACATCTCATCACATCCTGCTGGACACAGGCTGGACAACATCTTAATACTAATCAGCTTTCTCTCACATTGAATTCTAAGGATTGGTATTTTGAAAACCAACAGTATTATCTCTGGCCCTCCCGGCTCCTCTCAGACAACTGTCTGCCCCTTGCCAGACTGTACAATTTGACACTCTTGTTCAGTGACTTCTTACTCATTAAACTGATCAAGATACAAAACTTGTTAGTTAATTTTTCATGCACTTGGGGGATATGGTTGCATATTTTAATGATCTGCTCTCAGAATGTGCTGATCAAACTGCATATTTTGTTGATTTGCTGTGACACATCCTTAACCACAGTGTTGCTCTAGCAGGGTCCTGGTGATGTGAGCTGCATCTGAGAAGAGTGGGGTGGATGCCGTGTGTGCTAATTGAGCTGTGCAACCCCGCTGAGGTGTTGATGTGCTCTTTACTGATTGATCTGAATAATAACCATTTGGAATTTTCATATTCCACACCCCAGGGCTCAGATGGTATCAAAACCAATATTTACTAGAGTAGCATTTGTCCTAGTTAGACCATAACATACTTTTCTCATTTGTTTAAGGTTTGGTCTTGAAGACTGGGGACTCCACAACACCCCCCGCCACACACACACACACACACACACACACAAACACATCATGCACAAATGAGATAAATAAAGAAGCCAGGAAATGATTTTAGACAAGGTCAAACAAAAAGATTAGAGCCATCCTTAGCTACACTCTCTGGATCCTTTTGATATTGAGGCTTAGCATTCTCTTTCTGCCTTTGCAAAACAAATTATTTAACCTTACTCTCTCTGACCACAAGTCACTGACTCCAAATTTCCTTATCAGAGTGGGTGCTCAGGGCGATCTCTCAAGAAGAGGCAGAGAAGAGGGTTACTAAGGCTTTTGTCAAATCAGGGGGACCTAGATTAGGAAACTCAGTCACTTGATTTCTCAGAAATAAATCAGGGTTTCCAGACCTCATTTTTGAAATTTATTTTTTTTTTTAAAATGGGAGAAACTATAGACACCTTTAATTTCTAAATTTTATAAAGTAGCAACAAACGTCAGGTCACGAGTTTTAAAAATCTCTACCAAAGGCAAGTATTTTACATTATAGACAGATAGTGATTTTGCTTTAATATATTACCAAAACACAACAACAAATAATGGAAAACTAAAATTTAAAAGAGGGGGTTAAGAGTAGTGGGATTATTTGTCAGGATATAAATAAGGAAACATAAATAAACATGATTTTCAGCATGCCAAAAATGGAGACTTCTTGGGCAAGTGAATTATATGAACTTATAAAGGGCTAGATAGTAGATATTTTCCTGTTTATAGGTCATAGGTCTCTCCACAACTAGTGTAGTGGGAAAGCAGCCAGAGAAGGTGTGCATAGCTGTGTACCAATAAAACTTTATTTATAATATCTGGCCTGCTTTGATCCAAGAGCAGGAATCTGTTAACCCTTTGTCTAAAATATTATTCTACCATCCTTCATCATTAAGTTTACTCTTCTGTAAAATGAAAACGTGTACCACGTTAGTACCTATGGCATGAGACTATTAGGAGAGTTGAATGAGTTAATACATACTTAGTACTCAAGTACTTGGGACCGTGACTCACACATAATGAGCACCATGAAAATGTTAGCTCACCTTTTTACTGTTACTTATTACTTGGATTGTATAACTCATTTAATTCATTGCCTTGATTATACAACTAATAATTATTAAGCCATTGGTCATTTCCTCTGCTGGGCCTGGTATTTTAGTGGTGACCTAACCAACCATGGCCTGTTTGTCATGGAGCCCTCAGAAAGATGGGGTTTACAGTGAAAAAGAGATGATTATATATCCAAGCAACTTTTACAGAAGGGCAAGCAGGCTCAGGGGCACAGAGCAGAGATGAAAGACAACTCCAGCAAGGGACATCAAATGGAATACCCAGGAGGAAGTGAGAGCTAAACTGAATTTTGACACACCAGCTTGATTTAGCTAGTCAAGGGAGATAATGATGGAGAGAGACATAATGGGAAATGTAGAGGAAGAGCATCTACTCAGAGGAAACAGCTATGAAGAATTAAGAAAAGGATTATGGAGCAGTGAAGAGAGATGCAAAATGGTGAGTAAAGTAAAAATTTGTGGTTTAGGGCCTCCCTGGCACAGGAGTTAAGACACAACCTATGAAGCTGTCCACAGCCCCTGCAGCACGAGTTTGATGCCTGGCCAGGGAGCCACCCACATGGTATGGCAGACCTCTCCTGTCTCGCCCACTGCTCCCCTCAGCAGTGTATTTCAGTTGATCTGCCTGTTCTGTTCTCCACTCTCTCTGGTGAATCCTCTCACCACCACCCCCCACCTCTGGCCTGTACCCCTGTTCTTGTATGATTAAATAAATTTTAAAAAATTGGGGGGCTTATCCTATGACTGGAAGTTTGAATGGATTAAGCAGAGGAAAGACATGATCATACTCGAATTTTAGATAGAATGCTCAGGAAGCACATGGAAAATGGATTAGAGGGGGCGAGATGTCAAAACTACATCTTTCTAGAGATGGGGTACAGAAAGAAACTACAGTTCTTTCTGCTAATAAAAGCATAAAGAGAACACAGCGCAAAGGCAGAATCATACCCACAGGGCATAAAAGAGAGGAAAAGAGGAAGTGAGCCATTTGAGACTTGGCAGACAGGTTAAGAAAGGCATGATGTGATGGAGTGATAGTGCCCGCCCAGGGGGCAAGGCCACAGTCCTGCATGGACACCTAGTCTAAGAAGCTCGAAAGAGAAATCAAAAGGTAAGGAAGTATAGACAGGAACATTGGTATCACGGGAAACATGAGGAACAACCAGAAATGAATAAAAATTTACTTAATTAAAACAAATTTATGAGCAACTAACCTGCACAATGTTTCCCACACAAACTCCAGGTTCCTTATTTTGCAGATTTAAAATATCTTCCTCCCACCATCCCTTACATTTCATTGCTCCATCCTCGCTTTCTGTTGTCCTTAACCTCAAGCCTTTACCACGTGGATTATGTCGGCTAGTTTCTGTAAGTACATTACTTTGTCAAATCATCCATTATGTAAACACCCAGTGTGTGTCTTTGTCATTATGAATTGCATTACTATACATCATTCCTTCCAGTTCCGTCCACTTTGCTGTCAATGGCTGCATTTCATCTTTTCTTATGGCTGAATAGTATTCCACAGTGTGGAGTAAATAAAAGACTTGAAAGGGGTCTTGAGGTCCCAGAACAGAGTCTGAGAATACAAGTATAGGGTGGATGCTAACAGCACAAAATAGGGATTTCCCCTTAAGCAACACTCCTGAATCTGGATCAAGAAAAGACAAAGCAGAAAGTGTGAGTTATCCAGAGGTGTGAGCTGGCAAGGTGGGAGGTGCAGAGGCCTATGAAGAGAGAGCGCTGGGGGCCAGCACAAGCGTGACTGGGCCCAGGAGCCAGCTGAGATGGTGGGGGCACAGAGGTCACAGAAGCCCAGTAGCAATGATTAGAGTTGTTAATTGGCTTTGTTTCATTTTATAACTTTCCTAAGATTGTATGAATTTCCAAAGCTTACTGAGCTATCAGTTTGTGATGTGAGGGGAAAAAATAATTGACCCCTTACGGTGATCAAAGAAAGGGAAAAGGCTGATAACTTCTAGGCGTGAGTTAATTGAAATGGAACTTCTCATCTGCTAACTACTTCATAAAATTCGTATTAATATCAAGCTCCTCCTGTTGTAGACCAATGTTACCTCCATTAAAAAAAAAATTAAAAAAACAATAAAATCTCACTTGTGGACTCTTTTATTGAGAGATGGCTGTCTGTCCATCACCGAGTCTCCTTCTGAAGGAGTCAGTTGGGCCTGTGCGATTCCCTTAGGCCCGAGGCACTCACTGCCCTACTCCCATTGTTCCGAGCTTCTTACTGTACTGCTGCTCTGGCCACTTTCAAATAACTGAATTTGTGGCAGCACATTAAGGGAATTAAAAACCAAACTTTTGTTTAAAGCAAGTTACAGAAAATAGCTGATATTTATTACCCTGTTATTTTGTTTGCCTGTTATTTTGTTTCTCTGTGTTCTCTGAGTATCTCTCTGCTGTTCCAGCACACCTGTGCTTTGCTGTGTCCCTGGTTTGATGTCCCATTCCTGCTGGTAACTGTCACTGACACAGTTGCCCCCTGCCCACCACCACGTACTTGACTGCCCTGTCACTGAACTCTCCTCTGTCATAGTCAAGACAAGCAGGTCACAATGATTCAAATGTCTGGATACCTTTGCTCATCTTTCTCCTGGCCCCTCTACACACACAGAGGTCACCATCTCTGGGGCATCTTGCAGAGAGCTCAGAAGCTTCTCTTACAACTTCCACAGAGCCACCGAGCTTCCCTCTGCAGTGAATAAATGTTCCTGAAAACCATTTTTACGAGAAATGCAGTATCTTCCCTGATTTTAAATGCACCACAGCAGGTATCTGTGAGAGGTATTTTAGCATAGCACTGTACATTGCTGTACTGGAAACACTTTCCATACATACCTTCATTTGTTCCTCACAACAATCCTGACCTATACCAATAGCCAATGCTTGTAAGACATTGTTATTATTCTGTTCTACAGGCGGGGTGACTGGCATGAAGAGAATAGCAAAATAACGCTCGAAAGTCACACATCTACTCACAGAGCTGAGATTTTCACCCAGGCAGGCTGCATTCAGAGACTACACACCAAACTCTTTGCGAGGGCTTACTGTTTCATAGATAACTCAAGTTTCTAGAACCTCAGACTACAAGCTTACTTGCCTCCGGCTCTCCTCACTGACCAGGCTCATTTCCTTATTTGATTAAGTGCTTTCTTCCTTACACATCTTTTCACAAAACGTGGTCAACAGGCATTTTAGTCTTTGCCTCTTTAGACCTTTCCTCAGTTCTCTTTTCCTCAGTGCTAGGTCTGAGCACAGGCCTATTTTCTCTTCTACCTTTCCAGCATCCTCCACAAGAGGGCACATTCTGACCATAAAGCATTTGCTGTGCTTGCCAGGTGGTTACAATACAACCAATTACTCTTATGCTTTCATTCTGTTATAAGAAATGGCTCCATTCAAGCTACACTCCTCATTGTTATTTCATGGAGGGGGAACAACAGCAAAAAAGGAAACCATATAATTTTTGTGGACTGCTTCACTATAATTCATTCACTGGATTCCTAGGTTATGCAGTATGGAATCCATTAAGCAGGATATTGAAGCTTATGAGGGGAGCCCTAGTAATTCCTCTTTAATAAACATGAGTTGCTTTTATTTCTTTAACTTTATTAGTCACTTACTCAAGACATTACTCAAAAATGCTTGTTAATAATGTGAATGATGATGTTGAGTCCTCATTATTAGCATTTCCATGGGCCCCAAAGACAAAGTCTGGACTCCTTCTGAAAACTGAGAAAAGGGTTGGCCTTTAAATATAAATCTTTGTACCTGAGTTTAACTCCATCCTGACACTTCTCACCAAACCTGGTAAGGAAGGTAGAGGCTGTTCCCTCAGGGGTCTTTTTGTGTAGTTGAGCAAATGAATGCTGGCGGATTTAACTCAGAGCCTTGGAAGGGGTACAACTGAGGAACAGGGCTTAGTGTTCTGCAGGCCACACTATTTACCAAACAGAGTTTCCGCAAAAAGAGGTAAAAACTGAAGAAATAAGTTTCCCTGTAAAGCAAAACTGACTGAAACTCAGTCTATCTCAATGGGCTCTGTGATCGTTTTTGCCTGGGTTGCCCTACATTTCATGCCTGGACCCACTGATATATGCCTACTCCACCCCTTCCAACTCTCCTGTCCTCCCAGTTCAGACTATCCCTAGCAGGAACAGGGGAGGGGATAAAAAGAAACCTTGCTCTTACTTTTGCAGTCCCTCCCTCAAATATTTTGTGTTTATTGATTCCTGGGTGCTCCTCTGAGGTCGTAATCTTTCAAAACTCAAAAGCAAAGGGAATTTTTTTTTCCTGTGTTCTTTGTTTTGGAATCACTTCATGAATCCATGAACCCAGAGAAACCTAATTGGCTGTTTTGGAGGTAAGCCACAAAAGAAGGTGGGGAAATAATTTTTTTTTTTAAAAATGAGTTGGCTCAGAAATATTTCTCCATCTCACTAATGTTGTGTCTGGTACATTTTTGGTATTGCAAAAGGAATTTGTGAAATAAAAGATTAACAATAAAAATGAATGCATGAACACTTGCTCATGATGGAAAACTACAGCCAGGTAAACAGATAAGAAGTCATTTTCTATTCATCAAAGGCAAAAAATCTAAAAAAGTATCTGAATACCAAGCATAGTTAAGAAAGTGGAACGCAAGGAACCCCAGTGACTTCTGGTAGTTTATAAACCAGTGCCACCACCTTGAAGAAAAAATTGGTAATATATTGTAGAGTTGAAGTAGTATATACCCATGACCCAGTAATTCGAGTCCCAAGTAAGAATCTTAGAGAAACACTCTAACCAGGAGACATAAAAGAATATCAGAGAATCAAATCCTTAAGCACTTCTTTTCATTCTCTCTCGAAGAGAAAATAAAAACAGGAATAGGAGGCTGGGTAAATAAGTCGTAGAGGATTCACAAATTGAAATAGTAAGTAGCAGCAAAAACTAATGAACTAGAAGTATGACTTTCTGGGTAGATGAGTCTCACAAATGCAGTTAAGCAAAAACAAGCACATGCAGATCATGAATCTTTGTAGAATCCACAGTTGCTTATGCCATTCTCTACTTCCTCCTTTGTAGGAGAACGACAGTACCAGAACAAAGGGGACCTTGCCATTTGCTGTCACCATGTGATTTGGTTCTGGCCAATGAGCTGTAATTTCAAGAGATGACTAAGGCCTCCAGAAACTTCTAAAGGGCTTGTGTTCAGCTACTAATGACACTTTATTGGCTTCTGCATTTTCCCCTTTTTTCAGCCAGCAATGCAAGCATAATGGCTGAAACCTCAGCAGCGAACTTTAAGCCACAGGTGATGTTAAAAGTGGAAGTCAGGAGCTAGGATGAAAGGAAACCTAGGTATTGCTCTATCAACCCCGAGGGATTACTTTTGGGATGGGATGCAACGGAAAGAGGCAGGAGATGTATGTAAAATGTGCTGTTTTTGTTCTGTTCTTCATATCTGTTTGTATGTCTTAAATGCTGACATAACACTGGAAGATATTGGAGACTTAGGAGCTCTTGGAACATAAAGCAATGGAATTATCACTACAGACTCTGCATTTCTTGTGTCTCCTTCAGTTCTCCCTTTTCTGCAGTGAACTGAGTTGGACAAACAGAAATAAACCTGCTAATTCTCATAACTCTTCTCGAGACCCAAAAATGTCACCTACTACTTCTTCTCCTTAACCCTACACTTGCTCCTCCCAGATATTCAGAGAAATCTTCCTCTGGCCAAATTCTTTCCAGTCTTACAATGTTTTCTATTTCCAATCCAAGTGTTTCCTCAGCCTGTATTCCTAGAAAGAGAGAAGCAGGAAGAGAGGAGAGAGGCCTCTGTCACCTCCGTGCCTGGGAGGGGAGCTTGGTTCTACTTCATGCTGAGATTGGCTTTTCTTAGATGGCATCCTTCCAAAGAGCCAAAGAAGGGGCTTTGCTTGACCAGCTGGTGTCTGGTGTTTGGTGCGTGAGGCTGCTGTCTACCCACAAGGCAAAGAGGATGTCAAGTCTGTTGGGCATTTAGGAGCATGCCAAGAGCAGAACAGCTTCTACAATGACATTGTCACCATTTCCCTCTGGTGTGTTTCACAAATGGTTGATGGGATTAGACAGCATGCCTTTCTTAGAAGACTTTATAAACACCATTGCTTATACTAAGATGAAAGTGGTGTTTTGGGGAAAATGCCAAGTTGCAAATCTGAGGTGGAGAAGATATTCCATTAACCTTGTATCTAGTAGGCTGTCTATTAATTTCAAATGATAAAGGGATGTCAGATAAAGCCAATTAGCATAAAACACTCTTAGCTTTGCAAACATTCAACAAATAGCAACAAGAATGAAGGACATGTAGGGATGGAACTTTTCCATGGGACTATTAAAAGTGATTGTGTCTTCACTTCTTTCATCTTGTATATTCTATGTGCAAGTCCTAAGGCAACTACTAGGTGATCCAGTCTTCTGTCTTTTCACTCCTCTGTGATGAACACGCTGGATCTCTTTGTGGAGAAGAGACAAATGATGACACCTTTGCAGTGACTCGATGTCCCTCACCTACTAGGAAATGGTCACTTCCAAACTCCTGGTGCAACTGTCGTAATGGTGGCCTCTGTTGGGGCTTTTCCAGGGCATAAGAGGAAGGATTAAGGCCCAGTCCCAGGTGACCACTCTACAAACTGAACTTGTATGGTGATCACTTCTTGTGCTCCAAATACATCTCTGGGTATATCATTGCAGGACAATTTTCAATGTTGACCTTATGCTGGGTTCTGGGGTGATCAGCGTGAAGACACATGAGCCAGCTAGGGTAAGGAGTGCTTTGCTCCTATAGGCAGTGGGGGAGTGAGGTCGATGCTTTCCTCTTCTAACTCCCCAGCATGGATAGCGGGGGTCCAATAACCATTTTTGAGTAAATCTATATACATCAATTAAACAACAAGTGATAGGACCTCTCTTCCTCTTGCTCCCCCTCTCCATGCTCCACAGATGCTATGTGAAGCCATAGCAGAGGTAACCTTGCAAGCAGGGATGTGAACTCTTGCCACTCTCCAAAGCTATATGAGATAAATTAGTGTTGTTTAAGCGCCCCAGTCTGTGATATGTTGGCAGCCCCGGTCAACAGCCAGGATTCATGCAATCTGAGTCCATAGTCTGTGCTCTTAAGCAGAAGGGGAGAGGGATTTGCTGCTTTTATTAAAGCAAAATGCATGCCCTGTCCAGGTGGTTAACCAAGTGGGTCTAACCTTTCCCTGGTGTTCCCTGCCCCCCCGCCCCCGGAGCTCCTTTGTGTAGTTGACCACTGGACCACTGTCTTCCAGATACCATTCCACTGCTTACTTAAAGGGCTAGCTCGACTGTAGACAAAATCTTTTCCTATTTTAGAGTGTCCAGATCAACTGAAATTCATAAAATGAAAAAAAAATATGAAATGTAGACAAAAGTAAAAGGAAATGCCCTGGAAGGAGAAAATGAAACTCTGCTCCCTCTTATAAGGGCACATGTGGTTGCATTTAGGTGGCACATAAGAATTCAGAATCACCTCTCTATCTCAAGATCTTTAATTCAATCACAGCTGCATATATCTATGAGTCCACACTTGGGTATCCGGGTAGGGTGGTAGCCCTAATTTTGCCAACCACATAAAGCTTAGCTTTTTATCTATGCAGTAAAGATGTGCAAATGTGCATACATGTGAATGTATGTATGTTTGTAATGTGCATTGTGAGTCCTGAATGTCAAAGTGCATGGATTAGAGGGTATGTTAATGCGATCGAAAGTAGGAATGAGTGCAGGTAAAAGATGTGTCTCTGCATGTGTCTATGTGAGTGTCCTGTCTCTGTGTGAATGTAATGTGTGTGGGCGTGCATGTACTAATACAGTTTGAACCTGAGTGTGCCCAGACTCAGCGCCTCACACCTCCGGGGAGAGGATGGTTGGTAGAGTGCTGGTCCTGCGCCCCCATCCCATGTCCCAGATTGTCCTCCCTCCGCCTCTTGGGCCATGGAGTCTAGGGGCATCTTCCCTGAGGCTCTGGGGGCACAATGGAGCAGCATCTAGAGATCCAGGTGCAGATGTGCAAGTAGGGCCCTGGGCAAGGCCTGAGGTATAGGAACGTGCCCTTAGGCATGCCCTGAGGGTCCAGGTGTGGGTGGGGTGTGTGGGCCAAGCCATAGGAGGAGCCTGGGGAAGGGGTGCTCCAGGTGCCTTGAGTAGGGCAACTGCTGTTTGCAGAATTCGCAAGGGTTTCTGGTTGCTTACTGGCCATTCTGGATAGGTGAGGGATATTTTCCTTTTCTGAGATGAGACTAGGTTGGACACGACCCTAAATATTGCCCCAGGTGGAGGGAGATGTTGCCCAGATTCCTGCATCCAGATCAGGGGCACACGGGGCCTGAAAAGGAGCCTGGACCACGGAGGCCTGGAAATCTATTGCAGTCACCTGGGCAGGAGAGGTGTAGGGAGGGTGATACCTGCAAACAGTGCACCTGGGGAGGGGAGGGGGAGTGCAGTGCGACTTCCCGGGTAACCCCTGGGGCAGACATGGTCCCCACGTGCTAGGTTCCACAGTTTTCCTTGGGGTTCCCCGGGGACCCTCTGTGAAGTGTGGCTCCCTTCATGTGTGCTGTCTCCTTCATCAGTGTCTACTTAACCTAGGGGGGCGGGGAATGTGGCTCATCTCCTGAGCTTGGTAAATGGGCCCTGAGTCTCCCTGGATCGGATCTTGTAGGTATTCTGATGGGATACCCAGACTGGCTTTATGCAGTGGCCCTACTTCTCTCTGATCACATTGGTGGGCTCTGAGAATACCCTCATGGGACTTGTGGAAAACTCATATTCCCTGACCCAAGATGCAGGTCCACATGGGCCAGAGCTATAATAGTAAATGCTCTTTGAATAGCATGAAAATGTGGGACAAGGGGGAAGGTGGAGCAAGAGGAGGGCATGACAGTTTAAATCTCATTCCTGGCCTGTGGTTATCAAAGTTGTTAGAGGGACTGTCCCCCTTGGTTGCTCTTAAGGGTCTGTGAAGGACTGGGCAGAAAGTTGTAGTTTTGTGCTTATTTTCTTAGGCAGGAAGGCTTTCTGGCACCAAGACTTCATGGCAGGTTCTCTGCGGCCCTCAAAATATTAGGACCTATGCCCAGTGATATTTGATTGACAAAATAAGTCAGGCATGGTCTTCATCCAAGCCACAGAGAGGAATTCAATTAACAAAACTCTCTTATCTCTTACCTTTAAGTATCTCCTACACGTTTTCTAAAGCTCTGGTGCCTGTTTCAGGTTGTTGGCTTGTGAGGATGAGCAGAAAGCAAAGTGAACGATTAAGAAACAGATGAATATTAATGGCAAAATTCAGAAACAGCTAATTGTTAAGTGACAGCTTTTCTTTTTTTGATCCAGCTGATGATTTTTTTGTATTGTAAAAACATAATGTAGTTTTATTATACTGCTAGTGGTTATTTATTCATGTAAAAAAATTCTATCTCATTTTTCATGGTGCTTTTCAGAGATTACCATGACTTGGGGTTCTGCCGCCTAAATCTGTTTGAGACTCTTAGCTCTGGAAATGGTGAGGGGGTGGTGAAGTCTTGCTGCAGAGACACTTATCTTCGTTCTTAGGAAAATCGCTGAAACTGACCTTCAGCTTGAGCTTTTATAAATTAGTAATATTCATGAAGATTAGGGAAT
Source organism: Talpa europaea (assembly GCF_964194135.1). Lineage (NCBI taxonomy): Eukaryota > Metazoa > Chordata > Mammalia > Eulipotyphla > Talpidae > Talpa > Talpa europaea. Next base: position 26,830,759 of record NC_140070.1, read on the forward strand.
ACAGACACAGTATTTCACAGTGCCCGGCACATAATAGGTGCTCAACAAATAGCCCCAATGGCAATAAAGTTCCCAGCTGACATAGTATGTGACTGCAGCAGTGCTCCTCCCACTCTAACCTGCCTGTAAAGGAATCATCTGAGAAACTTGTTCACATGCAGTTTCTGATTCTGTAGATCTGGACTGGAGCCCAAGAGTCTGCATTTCTGAGAAGTCTCTGCTAATGCTGATGCTGATCCTGCTTGCGTGCAGAGCACAACTCAGTAGCAAGGAACGAGACAACGGTGCAGAACAGGGCATAGGGCGGTGCTGAGAGTTGGGCTTCTCCAAACAGTTCCTTGAGAAGCTCTAGACAGAGGACTGACTAGAGGGTAGATAAAGTAATCAGGACGAACTTCTCACGCAGAAGTGCTTTTGTCTTTTTAATTGAATATCACCCTTGGGTTTTCCAGGCTGATGGCTTTCTTCTCCTTCTGTGGACTTTCGTTCATATTGGAGTGAACGTAATTCTCAACATTCCCTTGCCCAAATCCGGGGTACTGTCTCCATGTCACTGAGAATGGTGGGGTGTCTGAGACTAGACTTGTGTGGTCTTTAGGTAGTGGGGAAGGAACCAGCCTTACTGAGTCCCTGCTGCCTGCCATGCACAATGCTCACTAATTTACACATGGTTAATATTTACTCCTCACTTTATAAATATGGGAACACACCAGTTAAACTTAAAATTACATAAATTGGCAGAGCCAGGATTTTAACAAGATCTGTTGCCTGTCCCCAACTCTGCCCGTTAAACCTTATTACTTTATTACCTGCCTTTTTGCAGAAATTATTTTCTTCTGACATTTAAGTAGCTAAGTATTATTTGGTGACTTATTAGAAGTAGCACCATGGTCCCTGTGAGTTCTGCAAAGCCATATTGATTTCACGTGGCCGGTCATGGAGATGGAGCCAAGCAGAGCAGGGGGGTAAAGCGGGGTCTGACTGAAAACTCTGACCTTGCTTTTTCCCTTATTTTCATGCTGAAAAAAGGTAGAAAGTTAAAACCAACCTTGGCTCTCTCGGAGGTAGTATTATTAAAACTTCCAGGGAAAAGAGAAATGAGCAAAGCAGAAAAGAAATCTGCAGCCATTTAACATAAGGCTTTAATGAAGTGAGGAACAAAATGTTTCCAAAAGTTAAAAGCTCCTTCAGCAAGTAGCAGAGGTAAATTTTTTTTTTTTAAATTTGAATAACCGAAACAAATAGGAGAGTAGCAAGTCATAATGAGCCAGTTCTGTGAAGACCTCACACTCCCCATTCAGAAAATATTGCCTTTTTACAAATCTCTCACTTACATGTAGAACCTGTGGCCAGGGTTAAAACCTGCGGAGCTGTCGGCTTGCAGACCCAAGTGCCAGCAGGTGTTTGGTGCCTGCCCTGACTCAGAGGGGAAGTGTCCCCTCATCTCTAGCCCCTTGTCATGGAGAAAGCTGCCCCAGTTGCCAGGTTTTCCCATTTCCAAGAGAAATCCAAGTTCTTTATTTTGATATGAGATCTATTTTTAAATGTCAGCAACAAACTAAAATATTTTACAACTAGAAGCTGGAAATTATCTAGGTAGATATTTGACCACATCTTTCTGGCATTACATCCTTAAAATAGACCTTAGGGAGGATAAGAAATTATGTGGAATATAGAGACACCAAACCAAATATCAGATAAAGCCAAATTAGAAAACTCTTGAAAGATGACTATGGAACCGAGGCCACAAGAGGAGGAGGGTGAAAATAAAATGGGGAGGGAGAACACTGATGCTGGATGGTTACCACCCTCCATGGTGGGTGTGGGGTGACACTTCCTGAAGGGGGAGATCCAATACTTCTAAAGCATGAACAACCAATGTTACCTCAATAAAAAAGGAGGAGAAGGAGAAATTGAAGCTGGTAGCGGAAGAATCAGGTGTGAACTAGACACATCCCCTGTGGGGAAGTTTGGTTTCTGGTCCCCCCAACATTTGTTTCCAGGTGGTCAGGAGCCACTTTGTCCCAGATTCTGGTCCCTGCACACCTCTCCTACCCAAGGTGGGCCCCAGAGCAGTCCCTTCCACCAACCCCCACTTACCTGGTTTTAGATGGGCATTGTCACAAGAAACTGACTCTGTGCAAAGCTGGATACAGTGCCAAGCCTGCAGGCACAGGGCAAGTTATTGACCCGGGCAGAGGGCTTAAGGAGAGTCCTGGAGCCCTCAATGGCTTTTTCAGGCTTTGACGCTCTTTCTATGCCATTGCTGTGGGGCAAGCCCACACAGGTTGGCAAGGCCAGGGGGAGGGGGAGGGAGGGCAGGTGGCTGGCAGGTCTCCCAGGCCCCAGAAAATCTGTATGCTTTTGTCTTTGGGCTCTCTCTCACGCACATGTCCTCTTGTGGTCTTGACTCTCTCTGTAGTCACTGGTCCTCTCTTAGCTGTTCTCTGCCTCCCTTCTCTGTGGGATGCTGCCCTTATAGCATCAGCCTCCAGGCTCAGGTGTGCCCTCTTGAGCATGCCCACACCATACTCCAGGTGTCCACCATTAGGCGTGCATGCCTCGAGCCCATGCTCCCAAGCACATCCTGCATTAGCACAATCAAGGCCACAGGTGAGAGCCACAGAGGTCAGCAGTGGAAAAGGCTGACCAGTTCACTTACCCTACACTGGGGATGTCACCGTGGCTTCTTGCCATGTACTTATAACTCACACATGACTCAGACTCAGAGTGCAACAACAGAGTTTATTCATTTTCCTAAAGATTTATTTATATATTCATGCATAGAAGAACTGGGGTGTAGGCCAGAGGTGTAGGGGGTGACAGACAGAGTAGGGAGCAGAAAAGGCAGATTTACTGAAACACACTGCTGAGGGAGACAGGAGAGGTCTGCTATGCCCTATGTAGATTAGCTCACTGGCCCAGAATGAACTCAGGCCATTGTTATGATAGCACTGAGACTTAAGCCCTATTCCACCAAGGAGGCCCACAACAGTGTTTATTAACAAAGGGGTGAGAGAGATAAGGTCATTGGTAGGAAGGGAAGAATTTCTAAGGTCACAAATAGCCAGCTATCCTACTCCAGATAGCATCCACAGTACCCAGTAATCTAAACCATAAGCTGTTCATGCAAGATGGCCTTGTCTCTTCAATAGGAGGCTGGAGCTGGTGACACACCAAGAAGTGGTGGACCAGGACCCAACTCATGGCGGCAGCTGAAGGTGGTCACGAGTGGTGCTGCTGAGGCAGCAGCATAACAGTAGGCAGTGGTTTGAAATGGACAACAGATATAAAGTTCTGAAGGAGTCCCAGGGGTCTGTGTCTCTCAAGTGAAGTTCTCAAAGGTCTACATTGAAGGTCTTCACAGGAAAGAGTACAGATGAGTGTGTCTGGAGCTATCTAAAGCCTTGGCTTATATCCCCTTCTGGTTACTAAATTTCAAACCTGGTAGCCTGCCTTCAAAACCAATACCATTTCCAAGACTTGATTGGTGCCAGCATAAGCTCAAAACTGAGTGGTACATTTATAAAATGTTATGGGTCTCAACACCTCAATAGCACTGGCCAACCTCAAACCTGATTTGTCCATTTACAAAACTTGCGCAGGATGCAAAATGCAAACCTAGCTGGTTCATGAAAACACACTCTGCACCAGGTTTGTCTGTCTTGCACTGGGGGTGGAGTAGAGTGTGGGGGGGGGACACTTGGCATTTGGCTGTACCCTTGACTTAGGGTGATTGTCGTCCCAGTCCCTGGTTATATCTTCATATCCTTTTCAAGAACCAGAATCACTAGGCTGTAACTTTGTATAATGGTAATAAGATAGGTACTTTAGAATGAGAAAAGCAGAAATCTGTCTGGATGAGTCCTTATGCTAGACTGATGTCACCTGACTTCTGTATGCAAATTCTTGCCATGCCTGTCCTGCATTGCTTGGTGTTTGGCAATTTGTATGTGGCTATTAGACACCATCAGATCTCAAGTCTACACCCTGTTATGAAATTCAGACTTTCAGAAAAAGTGGGATAGAGTGCGCTCTGAAGTATTTGACCAGCACAACACAGACGGTGAATAAGGGGTAAAATATTTTCACTACAGAAATTCTGCATGTGATACTTCTGATTTTGTTTTAAGTGGTGCCTTCCCTTCAATAGACTTTAAGTTCACTGTTCCTACATGGTCTGAGGAAATTGTGGAAGTGTGTTCTTAAAGCAAGTGAGAGAATAGTACAGAATTTCCAGTAAGTAATATTTACTTTTCCAATGTTTGAATAGCTTTGATCATTTGTATGATTACAATCTTCCAAAACTGGGTTTCACTTAGAATCTCTAGGAAAATACTGATGTCCCTGCCCCACATCACTGTGGGGAGAGCTGGAAGGATCTTTACAGATATCTGTTTACACTTTAACCACCAGAAGTTTTCTTTTTTTTGAAAGATTATATGAAGTATCAACAGCAGCAATAAATCCGATGGGCCACCCTGCTTGGCAGCTGTTTCTTATGTCAGTGGCTGTTGCTCAGCCAGAAACTGAATTGACCTAAATACAGGTGTATTCTTTGGATAGATAATTTATGTCTTGAACTTATTTCTGAGCACAACAGAATAGTGTTAAACTCACACATTTGAAATGTTACTAAAAGCCTACTGATGACATATTGGCTGGCATTTCCCTCATTTGAATAATATTTACTTGCTGTGGTGGATGAATACCGATAAATTTGAGCTTCCTCCTTTTATACCATTTAGAACAATTCAGGAGAATTTACAAAAGATTAAACCAAAGACTCCCATTTTATATCAGTTTTATTTTTACAATGAAAGTTTATTGAGATATTGAAAATGGAGAGTGAAATGTGTATGTGTGTATTCAAAGCTAAATGTGGCCTCAAAAAGAAAAACATAGTTTTTGATTGTTAGTTTCAAATAATATCCTATGGGATTTTATAGATAGGATCTGAATTTTCATACTAATAAAGTTGATAGCATCTCTTATGGTGATTAATAGCTTATTGCTGCATTTTGTATGTGGGAGAAATTATTTCTTGAGAAATACAATGATGAAACATGGTCCAAAACTTTTAGAGGAAATTAGGAAAACATTTCCATTTATAATATAATAAAGTACCAAAGAATAAAGTACCTAGGAATAAATTTAACCAAGAAAGTGAGATATCTGTATACTGAATATTATAAAACATTGCTGAGAGAAATTAAAGACCTAAATAAATGGAAAAATATCCATATTCTTGTATTGGAAGCCCTACTATTGTTAAGAGGCTAATACTACCCAAAATTTTCTACAGAGTCTATGAAATCCCTACCAGCATTCCAACAGCCTTTTTTGTATAAATGGAAAAGATAATCCTAAGATTCATATAGACTTGCAAGTGTCCCTGAATAGCCAAAGTAATATTAAAAAAAAAAAAGAACAAATTTGAAGGGCTCACACTTCCTGGTTTCAAAATCTGTGACAGAGTTACAATTATCAAAACAGTGTGGCAATGGCAAAAATAAACATATAGATCAATGGAATAGAATTGAGGGTCCACAAATAAACCCATTCATTCACAGGCAATTAATTTTTGACAAGGGTGCCAAGACCATTTGAAAATGGTACCGTGACAACTGGATATCAGCATGAAAAAGATGAAGTTGTGTGTCACATCTATAAATCCATTGCCAAATCCAAGGTCTACTATGTTTTCTTCTAAGACCTTCACAGTTTTAACTCTTATTTGTAGGTCATTAATCCATTTGGAGTTAATTTTTGTATATGGTGTAAGTTTCTGTGCTGTGAGTGTTTATTTGTTTTCATTTTGCACCTCTATGTAGCCTCAGAAATGGAAAAGTGGACAAAGTTCTGGAGTTTGTGCTGGATAGGTGGGGTCCTGACAAACTATATAGATTGTTACCTGACTAACCACATGCCTGTTCAGATAGATTTTCATGATTTATCTTCAGGAGTAAAGGTCCTGTGTTATGTCTAAGTGAAGTGCTTCATGCGTAGGTCTGATGATTTGACAAATAAAATTATAGGGCAACCAGTTGAATGTGACTCTCAGATAAATGATCAACTTGGTAAAATAAACAGTTCCTTAAATATTGCAGGAAAACCCTATATTTCTTTTTTTTTTTTCTTTTCTTTTTTTTTTTTTTTTAAGGTATAGGATTTTTTTTTTTTTTTATAAATTTTATTGTTATATTCCCCATACAAATGCAGCCCCCCATTCTGACCCCAATCCCTCCCCTCCCGCCCCTGCCCCCCTAAAAGTGTCTCTGGTTCATAGTTTTTTGTTGATTTTGATTTTCACTTTCTTATAGTTATTCATTTTCCTGGTCCATTATTTAAGTTTTCTAGATTCCTGCTATGAGTGAGACCATCCGGTATTTTTCTTTTTCTTTTTGGCTTATTTCGCTGAGCATGATCCCTTCCAGCGCCATCCATGTTGCAGCAAATTGCATGTGTTTATCTTTTTTGAATGCTGAGTAATATTCCATGGTATATATGTACCACATCTTCTTGATCCAGTCATCTATTTTTGGGCATTTGGGTTGGAAAACCCTATATTTCATCTATCAACCCTCTTAATATTATGACTTGTTTAGAGTGTAATAAAGGCAAGTCTGTTTTTAGATATTCATTTTATTTGTAAAATCAACATCCAGTTTTAATTTCTTGTCTTCATCTAGTTTTAATATTTTCTTGCCTCAAGGCAGCTCAACATGACATGTTGCCATTAGGGGATATCACACTCTTTTCTACACTAGGACTGAAGGATGAGCCTCAGATGCTGATGGATAGAACACAATGAGAGAAATTATAACAAATATAAGCAGTGGCCACAGGCAGATCTCTACAACAGTTCAAATGGAAAAAAAAATTAAAGTAAGATTTGTAAGCTTTTAAAATAGCTTGTTAATGCATTTAATCATGTAAATTCCTTTGTCAGCCTCATATACCACATTACAGATGTTGAATAAAGGAGGCTTTTTTACTTTTTTTTTTTTTTTTACCTGTCTGGGTTTTTATAGCTACCTTCCCCATGAATGTGGGTATAGTCATCTTCTCCCACCTCATGTACTCCAAGTTGAAGAACAGAAGAAAAGATGTCAGATCGGTAATGACTCATTCTAACACTTTTATTTGTAATTTACATGTTTACATTTAAAAACCAACAGAACATTTTAGAGATATTTTCAATGAGGATAAGACATAACCTTGATAATACACAACATTTCTCTTAATTATCTCAATAAATTGTTCAAGAATTTTTAGATGTCACACATTTAATATTGTTACCTTTTATTTCAATTGGTCTGTGTGAATAAGAAGTGAACAGAAATAGCAAATCCAAAAAAATTTGTTTCCTGTAGGGGAGCGGATTACAGGAAGAGTCAAACTCTCTCAGAGATTTCTATAGGTCAAAAACAGTACTGCTTTTTTTCTCATGGCCGCTCTAAAATCAACTTCTCTCCATATAATAACTCCCAGAAATCCTAAGTGTTCACTGCTTGTCAGCACTGTTGTAACTCACTTAATCCTCACAACACCCGCAGGGCAGGTGCTATTTTTATCTGCAGAGACTGGCACAGGGGAGGCCCTTAACATGAATTTGTTGAATAACTGAAGACCGTTCTTTTTACTTTTTCTGTGACTACCATTTCTTTAAATACTGTGTTTAATGTAGGCTTGTTTCTTCATTAGATTATTTATATGCCAGCCCCAAAGTGAGGTTTGTTTTTAATATATTTATCAATGAAAACGGCTCCATGTCTCTCTTTGGGACCAATAGGGTGAGTTTCCTACTGCCCCCTAGTGGTTGTTACTGATAAAAGGATGAGAAAAGCTACTCAAATGTTCAAAATCCATGGCAAATCTCCCAGGGACTATTGTGAAGAAGACAGGGGACATCTCCTCCACATTTACCAGGCTCTGTGCTGAGGCTTGTATATGTGCTCATAGAAACCTCTACTTCACAGATGAGGAAATGTAGGCATCAGTAAACTGGTCCAAGGTCACACAACTAGCAAGTTGGAAGCATCAGATTTCTGAGTGTAAAGTGATACAGGGAAATTATCTTCCTGATTCAAAGTTTAAATGGTGTCATGTGAATGATAACCTTCATAAGGAGACAGTCTATCTCTCTGTTCAATATCGAGTCCCAAGCACCTCATACACAGGAGACGTCCTTTGAGTAGTGGTGGAATAGAATGAATTATAAATATGTGGAGGTCCCCAGTAAAACACTTGGATACTTCATCAGTGCCCTCCCCTTTCCCGTCAATACTAAGCCTGCTTTAAGTATTTTAAGTAAATCCTGGCATCAATAGCTAAAGTAAAGGGACTATTTGGTAACAGGTCACTAAAATAATGGGATATGTATGTATATATATTGTCACCACCATAACTAGTTCAATCAATCTACACCCAATCCAGAATTCCTGTGGCAAACAGTCTAAAACAGTGTGACAGCCTAGCTCTCTTCAATTCACTCCCTTAGGCCTAAATGGAGCAGTTCATACAATTTATGAGGTTTCTGGAACAGAGTTTTGCTTCACTGCAATATCTTGTGTGGGCAAAGTAGACTGAATTTGGAATGATGTTAAAACTTGGGGTCGATGCTGGGTTCAAAAGAAAATTAAGTTTTGCAAAGGAGTGTGTGCTCAATACTTTCCCTAACCTAGAGTGTTAAGGGATAAAGCAAATCCCCCCAATACAAAATGTATTTGAAGGTAATTTTTTATTGAAGTCTATTGTCTTAACATGTGGATGTAATATGGAAGGAACCGTGAGTTCTACCTTTGCTGGTATAACTCCACAAATGTTTTTAAATAAGTGATTCATCAGTTTGATGTTAAACAAGTGGAAATGATTTACCCAGAATCTTAAAATCAGATGTGTGTGTGTCTGGTGTCTACTAATGCTAACCCTAATACAGATGTAACAGTACTGAAAAATTAAAAATAGAATACAAAGTTAAGAATGCACGATGCCTCTGCCTATGTCATCCCGTGGTGGACTAGGTTATGACTGATAAGGAACCATGTTTTCACCTTAAACATAGGTTTTTGTATGTTTTTGTTTTTGGTTTTGCCTTTCATGTTTGCTATGGTTTTATATCCCAGTGTTTTCCAGCTTCCTAAACAAGAATATTGAATTTAATCATCACCTCTGGATGTTCTTTGCTTTTACTATGAGCTGGTGCAGTAAGAACAGCCAGCCAGGCTCCATGGGAAAGAGTCATTCTGTTTTGTGGCATTAATGGTTTATGGATCAGCTGCTTTTTATTTTTTCCTTGAAGAATTTCCCAAAACATACCTGAACTGGCCCTGCTAACCTGGCTTTGTTTGATGTAGATGCAGATACCCAGAGACATGGCCTTTGGGGTGCAGTGACTTAATTTGCAGCATCCTGGAATGCCAGCATGAGTTATTCAGATTTACATTCTTGAAATGTAGGTGTTTATTAAGAATTTTTGGTTAAATGGCACCTCGTTTCCTCTTTGCAGGATGCCTGCTTAGTACATCCTGGGGTCGAAGTTTTCTCAGAGTCACTGCTTTTCATCTGTCTAAGTGGAGGACTTTGCCGCCTGACTCCTGGATCACACTCTCCCTGGTACTGTCTTTAATTTCTGTCGGCTGCTGCCGCCACTAACTCCACCTATAATCTCCTCTTCCTATTCTCCCCTACCTCCCTATGAACTACAGGTCTGTGCTTTCTTCTTTCTTGCCTGCTGTCCCCTCCCAACACCTGTCAGTGCTGGTATGGGAGCATTGAGCTTATAAATGTGTAGCTGGGCAATTAAAATGGTGTTGTCCTTCCTTAGAATTGATCCAGCCATCAGTGCTACCTGTGACTGTGTCTCTTCAGGTGAACCTACCGATGCTGAGCTTGAGCATAGGGCATATTTTCTCTCTGGGATAGCTTTTACTGTGGAATCATTCTCGGAGAGGCAAGTGTTCTTGAGATTAAGGACCAGATAAGTGCTATTTAGCTGTAGTCATTTCTTTCAGTGTGTCACTGGATATCAGTTCTATAGCTTGTGGTACTTGTTCACCATTGTCTCGTTTGTTTGTTTTATGGCACCAGGGAGTTGAATCCTGCAGAATTGATGTGTGATCAGTGTTCTGGTGTACACTGTGCTGCCAGTGGCGATTCTAAGTCTTTATTGATGAAGAATCAACATGGGACTTCAACAGAAGTGAAAAGGTAATCTTCATTGGAGAGTCATAGACTCTTTCTTTTCAATCCATTTTTGGTGTCACTTTAGAAATATTTTGCGGAGTTTTCCATTGTTATTGATCTTGTAACCTCCACAAAGATATTGCAGACTTGCTAAAGTTAGTTAAAGAAATATCTTATTTCTAAAAAAGAGATGAGAGTGTGTTAGCAACCAACCCTACCCCCACTCTCCTTGTTCTAATAAACATATTGAATAAAATATTTGTATGAATAGTTTTTGAAATATATCTAAGACATTTCAAGCCTTGGTGAATTCAGAGGTAGTGAACTTCATATACCAGAACTGATCAGGGCTGGGCAAGAACCAGCCATGTAGATCCAGAGAGGCCCTTCTCACATGGTGGGCTGGAAGGCCAGACCCTAGTGAGGAGAGTTAGGTGGTCAACCTGACAACAGGGGGTCCGTCCTACAGGATAATTTCCTACTGGGTAGAGAAGGGGTTCCAAAAATGGTGAAATCCATGTGAAAACCAGATAAATAAACCTACATTAAAGTAGGTTTATTAAGAAAAAAATTTCAATGCTATTATTAAAAACAACATGTCTGAGCTGGTAGATAAATGATTTTGTTCACTTAACTAGGGAACACTACCAAACGTAGAAATAAATGCTTAATATTCATTGGGCTTCAAGATCACGATGACACAGAGAAAATAAATGCTTCCATCCCAGTTTTCGCTAACAATTTCCAGTTTCCCTTAAAATATTCAGATCCTAATGTATGTTTGGATTGTCCCTTCATGCTGTCATTCTTTCTGTTATTGCTTTTAGAATACTCTTGGCATAACTGAACTGTCAGACTTTATTTGTGACTATAGATCTTGTATATTCTATTGATACTTGAGATCTTGATTCCCCCTAACTAAATAGAAATATAAGTACATTATTTACTCTGTAAGTGCTGATCAATCAAAAGCGCTTCCTATCTTTTTTTGTCTACCTTTGGATGATGCCTTGGAATTCAGAGGAGTGCTTTTGGGAAGCTCTGTGGAAGTCACAGTGTTTAATTGATTTTTTTTTGAGGTATTAAGTATAAAATTTTATTCAGTGAATTTAATAGTTTACTATATGAATTGCATATTAATTTTTTATTTTTTAAAAAATATTTTATTTTATATAATTATTACATCATTTTTCATCTTTGCACAATGTATGCATTTTCATTATGGTTATATTCCCCATACAATTGCACCCCCTCCCCTTATTTTGAGTCTAGTCCTTCCTTTCCCTGTAGTGTGTCTCTGATTTATAGTTGCTTGTTGATTTTGACTTTTACTTTGAATTGATTCTTGCTCAGACCTTTCTTTTGTTTGTTCAACTTTCAGCTTAGGTAGCAGAATGTAGATCAGCTAGAATTGTAGTCTAAATCTGTTTTGCTGGGTTTGCATATTAACACCAATATAATGAAGTCACAATAAATTATACAAAGCATTTGGCATGAAAAGTGTGGTTGTTTCAGCATGTGAAAAAGTTAAATTCTCCTGCACTTTGCAGCTAATATCCTTCATTGCAGGAGGACTTCATCTCCAAATTTTTTAATTATTCATGGTTCGTTTGAATTTCCAGTTGCATATTTTCTTATTCTGTCAAGTCCTGGAATTTGAAGCTTCTAATTAAATTTCTGAATGCTTAATAGGCGCAAAATAGTATTTTTCTCTAATAATGAATTTGAATTTTCATATGGTCCCCAAATTTTTATGTGTTTGTCAATATTTTGAAATGAGGCATTGCAAAGGGTAAATACACACACACACACACACACACAAACTCTCTCTCACACATACACACACCCAAAGAGAAATAAGCTGACAAGGAAGAACACTGCAAGCTCTGATAGAGATGGTATGTGGAAACCCTTTCTTCAGGGGTGAAGATTCCAGTCCATCCTCACCCTTTGCACCCTCAGGATTGCCTTAACAATTGACCCAAGAGGCAGTTTCACAATAGCTAAGTATTTACTAACCCTCAATCCAATACTGGAGCAGAATGATAGGTGCTAAATGGCATTTTCTGAGGCTATATTAACAGAGATGTGTGTTAACATCACACATAAAAATATTTTAAATATTTAACACAGCACATTCTAATCTTGAAGGAAATGAATGAGAAGGAAAAAATGTGTAGAATTAACTATAAAGATTTGATACCTCTGAATATCAACTATAGATTTAAAGCTGAAACATGGAGAGTACACTAGGAAATACTTATAGTGAATAGCAGAATATTAACAAGAATTTCTATAAACCAAGAAGAAAAGCCAGTCAAAGAGAAAAATTTACATAGGACTCAAAAGCAGACAATTTAAAAAGAAGAAATAGAAATAATTAGCATACACATGAAAAGGAATTTTACTTCCCTAGGAATTGAATATGTGTAAAGTGAAAAAATGGACATTTTTAGTCTATCAAATTAACAAATTTTAAGAACTTGTAGGGCTCAAATTGATAAAAGCAGGACTTGTTTGCACACTCATTTGCTGCTACACCCTTTCTGGAAGACATTTTTAGAATTTGCCTCAAGAGCTTTAAAGGTATGAATTCTATTTGCAACTAGTAGTAACATAGCCAGAGAGAGTTAATGGGCAGTATATTGAACATAGTCAATGTTATTGTGCTGTAAATGTGTAGTGTGATAAATAGCTTTATAATGGCAAACTTTTTATAATAAATATGGTAAAGTAACAACCTGTCCACCTTAATTTGCACAATGTTATGTCAGATTTATCTAATAAAAATTACAAATTCTACATATAGATATCCATTCTAAGGAAATCACGAGAAAAATGAAAAAATGTAGGTCATCAGAAATTTGTCACAATATGATTTGTAAGATTGGAAACAACCTAAATGCCCAAAAGATTAAGATATTCTGAAGCAATTTCAAAATGCTAGAAAAGAATTTTTAATGACATGAAGAAATTCCTACAATTTCATGGAAAGGAAGGAGGAAATATTACATAGCTTATATAGTCATGTACCTTGCATTAAAAAAGCAAAAAGAAATAAGCCAGAATGTTATCTCTGAATATTGAGATTATGGGTGATATTATTTAATCTTTATCATTTCTATGTCTTCCAACATTTACATGTGAGCATATCTTATTTTTATAATCAGAAGGTGTAATAAATATTAAAGAAATGCAAGTGAAAATTTCAGTGATTTGTGTGAAGCTGTGTATTGTACAGTGAAAAAAACTACAAATGCCATCTTTGCTTCTCTTGTTAGTTCCAAAGAAGACCTACTGAAAGGATTCATTTTTTCCATCTTACTTTCACATTTAATTTTTTTCCATCAAAGAAAATCAAAGCTGGAGGCGCAGGAGGTTATGCACTATGAAGCGATCCGCGACCTCTGCAGCATGAGTTTGATACCTAGCCAGCCAGGGAGCAACCCACAGGGCTCAACAGACCTCTCTGTCTCTCCCGTGGCTCCCCTCAGCAGTGTGTTTCAGTCAGTCTGCCTGTTCTGCTCCCCACGCTGTCTCTGGTGGATCCTCTCACGCCCTGCATCTCTGGACTATACCCCAGCTCTTCTGTGCATGAGTAAATAAATCTTTAAAAAAAAAAAGAAAATCAAAGGTACTGGGAACTCCATGCATGGGCTAGTATGTTTAAATGGCGCCAGCTGCCAATCATCACAGGGGCTTCTACTACTGATGATCTTCCTTGATTCATTGGAAATTTTATAGCCTTATTTCTTGACATTTTTGTACCCTTTGCCATAGAATACTATTTAGAAATAAATATGTACTTTCTATATTGACTCCTCAAAGTATACTACAAATAAATAATGGTGTAGCCATTTCATTATATTGGAAATACTCATTTATAAGAAAATCACTCTCTTTTCTAGTCTGCTAGGTCATTAGCAATTTACAGGGGATCAAATTCAAATGCAGGTTCCTGGGTTATCTTTGGTTTATCAGATAAAAAACTTGAGCCAGGATTATACATTGAAATTGATGTATATTTCATATTAAATTCTAGGTAATGGTAAGCGTAGGTATTAAGAACTATGACACTTATGCAAATCTCTACAGAGAACACTTAGAATAGACCAGCGAGAATGGGTGCTCTATATTCTGCCAATAAATATAAATCTTATGAGTTGGCAGGTTTATTAAATAATAAACAAATTAATAATTAACAAATTAATGAAGATTAACAAGTATTTACACTCCTATCCCTTGAATGTAAGGAACAATTGAGGGCACTCTTTGTTTTCCATATCCTAGCTTACCATAATGTATGATAGTTTTGAAGTCATTTTGAAATATGTTCCTGAGTTCTTTTATCCATTCATAATTTGAGTTTCAAAAAACATAGGGGTACTTATCATTGGTCAGATTGATAAAACTGCATGGGTTGTCATTCAGAATTGCAAAGTGAGGTACCCAAGACTCATGTTTTGGATTGTCAAGTACAGTAGCAGGTACTCACTTAAGGATTCTTGGCATACATTTTCTTTTACATTTTGGACTCAGCCATTAAAGAAAGTTAAAACAGCTGCACTTTAGCAGCTCTCTTTATGATTTTTAGTACTTTGTAATAGATCACTAATGAGGACTCCCAAAATGTTTTTGCAAAGCAGAAACATAAGAGCTTTATTTAAAATTGGCTATTTTGAGAACCTAGGCATACACTGTGAATGACAAGGTAGGGGCTTGTTCCTGAACCCCTGTCTTCAGCAGGTCCTGGAGTGGGTAAAGGTAGTCCCAGAACCCGTGTAGAGGGGAATTCTTGAATCATCTCCATTAGTCACCATTCTAGTCAGATAGAGGGAGAGAAGTACCCTTGCCATTGGGAGTCTATAGTAAGGAAATTGTGGTTAGTTGACAGCAAATTTGTTTTAATTTCTTTGAAACTTGGGGAGAAGGGTGGATTTATGATTTCTTCAATGAACAACCCAAAATACTTTTTTTATTTTGATTTGATCATATGAATACTTAATCTCCTGCTTCATTTGTTGGAATGCATGGGAGGGTGCTGTCCTCCAGCTGACCTTTCCCAAAATCAAATCCTGAGACTAAAAGCTGTAACCTAAAACCCCAAATCATTGGCCTTAAAGAAATTTCCCTGAGAGAAATGAACCATTCCTTTTTCATTTCTAAATGCATGTGTCTCGTGCATGTGTTCAGAAAGCATGGTATCCTTGGCCTCCAACCTCCGTGAATTCTGGGATGTGTGGATAAGCAATAATCTCTCAGTTCCAAGTTGATTGGAGCCTGAACCCAATCTCACCCGAAATTAGTTTTCAAATACAAGTACAATTAAAAACAGATGTTTCCAAGTAGACTGAAAAAGGTTGTGAAAAAAACTGTCTTTAGAATTGGTTGCATTTTCTAGGTATTTGCAATCAACAGGAAGGGAGAAGATTGAGTTGTTCCCAGAGAGTTTGTTCTTTCCTCCAGTGTCTGGAATCAGAGCCTTTTGGGGAGGTCGGTGATGATTTGCCAGGCTGAACCTTTCTGTCTGACCCACTTTCCCATCTATTCTAGGTCAAGAAATATTTGCATCTCATGCTAGACACTTAATAATTCTTATTGCTGAGAATTAATTTCTACATATAGAGGAGGAGACATGTAAAGAGAACTTGTTATACAAATAAACTAGAATATTAAAGATTTTTGCATAGACAGTTTCATTTAACATTCTTTGAAACTCCTTCTAAAGCCAGCCTAATGGCAATTCAGGAAACATTCGTTAATTTTGGAAGTTTTTTTTGCCCCATTGAATCAAAACCCTGTTAAAACGTGCATGGTGGGGAAAGGGAAGGGAAAGCTTACTTGTGGACAAATAGTATCGCTGAACTTGAGTGCACTAAAATGGATCCGTAAGTTCTTCTAAGATGAAAAACATGTGGCCAATTATTGTGAGATTCGCCACTCCTTACAAGTTCAGAGAGGACAGTCCTCATCTCCTTGTCTTAAAATGAGTATGTCTATTTTCAGAATAATTTTCAGTATTAAGTCTGGTCCACCATTTGATTTTTAATCTCCTCTTTTATCCCTGGAATCTTGCATTCCTGGGGCACTTCATCTTTTTTGTGTAGAATAATATCCTTCAGAAATCTTTGATGCATTGGTGAATTAAAAGAAAAAAAATGAGATGTAAGTGCTTGCTCTATTTGTCATTTTTAATATGTTTTGAGCTGCTTGATTTATGATTAAGCATTTCTTGGGAGAGCAGAATGCTTAAGGTGGTATTTTGAGCTCCATTTAAGGCAATTTAGTTGTCATCAGGCCTCCTCACCCCATAACCTTCGTAAGACCTTGGTTCATAAATTGGACCCAAACAATTGGCTTGTGTTTCGAGTAGACAAAGCCTTATGGAAATGATACTTGCTAAGTGTTTTTATTGGACATCTGGGTAAGAGTCAGCCTTTGTCAGACCAGTCACAGACCACGGTTAGCCTGACTCCTACACCCTTGGTGGCAGTATTTGCTTTTAGAAAACTTTTTAAAAATTCTTCTACATTGAGAGGGAATGAGATTTGGATTAATTTCCCCCCAGCTTTCCGCTTTGATTGCTGCTCCTGTGACTGAGATGAGAGGTGCTTACTCTTGTCTGCCTGTCATCTCTAGGTCCAACCTTTGAGGCTGGCATGGCCCTGCCTCCCTGCCTGGCAGCAAGGCCTAGTGGCGCGGGGTCTCTGAGGTCCGTGCTCTGTTCGTATTATACCAGCTCTGGATGGAATGGCAGAGAAATTTCCAGGCCTGAGGTGCTGAGTTGAGTTCAGCCAGCTTGGGAGAGCTTCCTCTCAGTGAGTCATCTTGATCCCAACTAGTGCTGGATGCTGGCGGCGTGAACTTCCACCTTGACCATCGGACACATGATGAGAGAGTTTGAAGTTAGTGCAGCTTCACTTCATTTCTTACCCGCAAAGCTAATCCTTTATTTAAAAGAACTAAAAGCAAATGACAATTATCTCCCTGGGGGGTGATCACCAAATGAAAAAGATTGAGGAGCTCTGTGTAGTATTTTTCATTACTTGGATCATAATGTAGAGTTTTATGTTTGGAAACCACTTCAGAGCCACAGAATTAATTCTAGAAATTCCTGGATCAAAGGTAGAATATCTCTTAAATGAGAAATTGAGCATCAAAAACAATGACTTCACGAAATATAAAACAAAAATAGATGGTAGACAGGCAGATGGGTAAATAGACAGACAGAAGTAGAGATAGAGGAGGGAAAATGTTCTTAGTATTCAAAAGGTAAGTTTTATTTTTGTTCAAACTGAGAAAGATGCCCATCCCCCAAGGAGAATGGATTTGCATGGGGTTCCCGGGTGCTGACAAGAATAACACACAGCTCCACATGTGGTACCAACCCTCTTTTGTTATTGCTCTCTTGAGAGTTCTTGGGCGGCCTTAAAACATGAGAATTTAAAAGCGTGCATCCACTGGAGTTCAGTTCCTCCTTCCAGCCTGGACACACAGCAGAGATCTTCAGCCATGTCTCCACACAAGCCCGCTGTGTCTAGATGTGAGCTGTAAACAGGGAGGCACAAATGCCTTTACAGTTCACTGATGATAACAGTGTTTGAAGACATTTTCCAGTAGATGGGAAACCTTGGTTCTCTAGAGGAGAGGCCCTGGCTTCAAAAATCCAGGCCTTTGGGGCCTTCCTGGTGGTGCAAGGGGTTAAAATGCAGCATTGTGAAGTAATCTGCAGTCACTGCAGCACGAGTTCGATCCCCAGCCAGGGAGCTATCAGCATGACGCACAAGACCTCTCCTGGCTTACCTGCTGCTCTCCTCAGCAGTGTATTTTGGTCAATCTGCCTGTTCTGTTCCCCACTCTGTCTCTGGTGAATCCTCTTCCCCACCCCCACACCTCTGGCCTGTACCCCAGTTCTTGTATGCATAAATAAATAAATCTTAAAAACAAAACAAAACAAAACAAAACAAAAACCCACGCCTTTACTTCAGTCTTCCCTGGAATGGCAGCAGCCAGAGAGCTGCTGAATTGACAGGGCCCCAGTTCCAGCATCTCCTGCCTGGCCTCTGCACTGCCGGTGGCCGTCCATAATGAAGGAATTAAGATCTTTAATAGCATTTCCAACGTTATAATTCTTGTCTATTCTCTATATTCCACTCGAGAGTTTTGTTTGCTAGTTTTTATTTCCTTTGTGTGAAGGACATGCAGGAAAGCAAGCAACCCAGAGAAGGAGGCAAGGAAGCAAAGCTCAGGAAGGAGAAACATGAGTGAGAAAGGACTTGGAACAGAATGAAAGGAAATAGGCTTATGGATGAGTAATGGGGTGAGGGAACTGTGGGGGGCAGATTAATTTCCTGTATCTCAGGTTTAATATGAGAGGAAATAGCTGATGATTTGCAATGTAATTCTGTAAGTAGTGACAGAGTTAATAATCCTTTTAACTTTTTCCATAAGGAAAACATACCAGGTAAGCACTCACTTCATCCTGCCCTCAGGCAGAACGCACACCGTCCATTCTGGGGGTGCTGGAGGGATGCTGGTCCTGGTGAATGAACTGGAGTCCTTAAGGTGGACGGCAGCCTCCATCAGTGTGGGAGAATTTTGTCCGCGGGTGCCCTTTGGGTGCCAGGATGGGACCCTGCCTTTTTCTCTCAGCAGCCTGTTCATTCTATAACATGCTGCCCCTGCAGGTCCATCCCTTACAAAATAGAAAATGCGTTTCCCATTAAGGTTGTCTGTAACTTGTTACATTTTAGTTGATCTGAAAAGCTGTAGAAGTTCCTATCTCTGTGAGCAGAAGTTCTTTTTTTCTTTTTGTTTAAAATGCAGAATAACCAAAACCACTCCAGCCAGTTCTGTGGAACACCCTGGTTCTTAAAGCAGACGGGGTGAGTGGGGATTAGGCATGCTTTCTGTTGTGGATAATTGTGAAATGTTCTGTTTCCTATGGGACTGTGAGTAACATATTGATTAATTGTGGAGTGAGAGGGTTCTGGAAAAGATTGTGAAGCATCTTCAAAGGGGATCTGCCTGGTGTGAGCAGGGACTCTGTGGACTTGAGGTCGAACAGGATGGCCTGACCTGCTAGTGGGTGTGGCTGGGAGGGGCCAGGCTCACTTTCCTCTGCAGCTGGTGAGGTGACCGAGCTTTTTGTTTGCAAAGAAACATTATTATTCCTCAAGTCTTAGGTCTGTCAGCTGCTGCCCAGAGCTTAGTAAATCTCCCAGGCAGCTCTGTGCCTTTTTGTTTATGAAAACCTCACCTCAGAACAATACTCATCCATGTGTCAGCTTATTCAGAGGGTCCTCTCAGCTTATGAAGAAGGATGAGAGTTGAAGCACTGGTTGGAAAATTTACATAAAATGAAGAGGGTTTTTTTTTGTTTTTGTTTTTGTTTTTTTGTTTGTTTGTTTGTTTTTTAGCAACAACAAAAAAGCAAACATACACACTTCCATACCATGGACATTTCTTTTAACTTCAATGTTAAATTGTATATTCATTAGGGAATCATTTGATACAGAAGGGAAAAGTCTTTCTCTTTGAATCTGGGTCTGATATGGGAATTGTCTTTTACAAACCACATTTCTACTGCATTATCTACAATTTCCAGTTTTTGGTTTCTTGAAAGTTATGGTTTCATTAGAGCAGAGCAAGAACTTACAGATACTTGCACAGCAGTCCGAGAGCAGAGACCTCTAGGTTGTGATAGTTAGGTTCCCCCACCCTGACTTTTACAGTTTTTTCTCTCACACATAATTTAACAATACTTCTAGGTGCTTCCTTTTGGCAAGCCTCTCCAAAGCAGCCATCTTCATTTCCACACAGATAGTTCTTTCCTTTTGCACACACATTCCACTGTTTCACTTACTGTTTCACTAGATTGCATACATATATGGAGTCCAAAGAAGCATACACAGGTGTGGGATCAAAACCAACTGGTTCTTGGTGAAGTTGCAACCTAGCAGGTTGGAGGAGAAGCCCAAAGGTGCTGGGGAGAGGCCCTCAGTGTTGGGGCCAAGGAGGAGAGAAACTTATAATAGAGCCCAGGAGCCACGGCTCATGTGCAGAATTGGTAAGTGGGAGTCTTACCACATAGGGTTCATGTGTGCCCCTAGCTGGGGCACAGGCACAGCCCAGAGGCTGCTAAGTGTTAGTGTGGTATGTGGTTGTGACCACCCACACACAACCACCAAGTGCAGGAAGCAAGAGCCACCTCTGACTGAAATAAGCAACTGAAGGCTTATGTGTTCACCCAAAAGCTCATGTGTTTAAGTCCCAACCCCTAGTACCTAGATTGTGACTATCTTTGGAAACAGGGTCCGGAAAGAGGCAATTAAATGAACAGGAGGTCATATTGGTGGACCTTAATCCAATATGACTGGTGAGCTTATAAGAAGAGATTGGGACATAGACACAGAGGACAGCCATGGGAGGACAGAAGGAGAAGATGGATGTCTGCAAGCCCAGGAGAAGGCCTGCCATGAAGTCTTTCTTCCTCATCCTCAGAAGAAACCAACTCTGCTGACATCTTCCAAGCTCCAGAGCTATGAGAAAAGAAACATCTGTCAATCCGCCCATGTGTGTTATTTGTTAGGGCTGCCCTAGTCCATGTACACAGAAGGCTAAATGGCAGAGGAAATATCTGATGAGACCTTGATAGGATGGGTAAGTTATCTGTAGGCCACGGGGAGAGGCGGGGAATTCCGGGTAGATGGAAGAGCAAGGCTAAGCTGTGGGCAAGTATAGGAGGTATAATGAGGTTGTGGGCTACAGGACGGTGGAGAAGAATCAGAACAAGAGATGGTCAGATCTGCAGGGCCTTGTATGCTACATGTGGGTACTGGGGATTCACTGGAAGCTTTGGAGCAGTGATATGACCAAGAGGAATTTTGGAGACGTTCTCTTGTATGGAGTTGTCAGAGAAGGCTGCACCCAAGGTGCTCCCTTCTGGCTGTCAGCAGTGTGGGCATGATGGCCCCCAGGTGTTGTTCCAAAGCTGTAAGAGGATCGCCAGGGAGAGAACGTCCTGCTGCACCAGAGCGAGGAAGCACTGCCGCCATAGCAGCTGTCCATTCCTTACCCCAGCCAGGACAGACAGACAGACTTTGCTGGTGTGTTGTCATTATTTGCTTCTTAGCAGAGCAGAGAGTGGGCAACATGACCATTCATGAATCCTGCTGGACTTTGGCTTCTGATGAAAGTTGCATCTAACTCTTGAGGGAAACTGGACTTCCGTTCATCCTGTGTTTATGGGATGCCTCTCACATTGGCATGTTGAAGGGGAACTAGCATTTTATCCCCCACACAAGTCTTATAAGGCTACTTGTCTATATATACAAATTCCTAGAGGGTCTAAAAATCATTGGTGTTTAACAAGTATTTTTTTAAAAATGCAGTAGTAGTCATTGCCATGATCTTTGATAGCTCGTAGCCTGTTGCATTAGAAGAGGCTTCTCAGATCCCCATAGACACTAGCTCTTCTAGATCTTTGTGACATTTAAAAAATAATTGCCTGACCAACTAAACATAGAACTTCCATATGATCCATCAATTCCACTCCTAGGTATTTACCCAAAGGACACAGAAACAGCAATTCCAAAGGGCACCTGCACCCCTATGTTTATAGCAGCACTGTTTACAATAGCTAAGCTTTGGAAACAACCCAAATGCCCAAAAATAGATGACTGGATCAAGAAGATGTGGTACATATACACCATGGAATATTACTCAGCATTCAAAAAAGATAAGCACATGCAATTTGCAGCAACATGGATGGCGCTGGAAGGGATCATGCTCAGCGAAATGAGCCAGAAAGAAAAAGAAAAATACCGGAGGGTCTCACTCATAGCAGGAATTTAGAAAACCTAAATAAGGGACCAGGAAAAAGACTAATCAATACAAAGTAAAAATCAAAATCAAGAAGCAACTATAAACCAGAGACACACTACAGGGGGATAGGGGAGGGAGGGAGGGGCGGGGTAAGGAAGGACTAGAGTCAAAATAAGGGGGAGGTGCAATTGTATGGGGAATATAACCAAAATGAAAATGCATACATTGTGCAAAGATTAAAAAAGATGTAAGAATTATATAAAATAAAATATTTAAATAAAAAAAACAATTGCCCACTAATGGTTCAATTAAGAACAAGACCCCACCACAAAGATTCAAATTCAGTAGGTCTGAGATATGGCTCAGGCATATCTATCTATAAAAAGTTCTATGGATGATTCTGACCCATAGATAAGTTTGAAATTTCACTGTTCACATTCAACTTTTAAACTCCCATAACTGCTGTAAGAAAAAGATTAAATTTTTAAAAAAGATTTATTTATTTATGCATACAAGAACTGGGGTGCAGGCCAGAGGTGCGGGGGGGGTGAGAGGCTTCACCAGAGACAGAGTGGGGAACAGAACAGGCAGATTGACTGAAATACACTGTTGAGGGGAGCAACGGGCATGACAGGAGAGGTCTGTTGCACCATGTGGGTAGCTCCCTGGCCAGCCAGGGCTCGAACTCATGCTACAGAGGCTGCTGACAGCTTCAAGTGTTGTGCCTAACCCCTTGCACCACTAGAGAGGCCCAAGGTTAAATTTGATAACAAAAAATTTTAATACTTAAGCTTCTAATTTTATCAGATTTAATGAGCTTATGTAGAAAAGATCTTTGCCAACCCAGGAATCAAACTAGTGACAACCAAGCAGCCCCTTCTCTTTCCACTCTGAGTTAAAGAGATTCCTCTCTCTTCTTGATACATTCAAACCTAACCAATAAAACCAAACCACCTCAATTAAGACAGAAAATCCATTTACCAAAACAAGTCCATGTCCAGAACCACCCTCCACTAACCTGTTAAACTGAAATACCAAACTCTTTGCAAAAACATAGCAGATGGAGATATTGTCCATAAACTTAGGGTGCTGCAGGTGGAATTTGATCTTTCTATAAAAATTTCTACTTCAAGCTCTTTTTCCATTAGGCAGCAAAATCTTAAGCTTTATTCTGTGCATCTTTCTCAAGTTTGCACTAAATTGTTGGGAATTTAAATGACAGCAATGCATGGGGCTGGGGGGTGGCACGGGGGTCATCTGTCCCAGCTGACATCCACCACCACATCCTCATCCCTGTCTGGTGCTGTCGCTAAGCCACCCCTCACACCCCACAGCAGGCTCTAAGTCTCCACTACTTCCCATGCATCTCCTTCCTGGAGCGAACTTGTTGGCTGCTTGCACCCCACCCTGGATAGGGGTAAACGATGTGTTGCTCCCTGTAGATTTATGTAGATATAAGTGGTTGCCACTTCTACCCTGGCATCCTGCCACTCCCCACACTGCTGAGGTTGAGATTGCAGCTCCCCTCCCCTAAAGCCCAGCATCAATTCCTTGATACCCCTGCTAATCTCTGGGCCAGCAGCCTTGCACTCACGTAATCAAACAGTCTAACAAATCTGTTCTATTGTTTCTGTGCAAGCATCTTTCCACTTTTTCACTTTGAAATAAATCAGAGAAAATGCCTTGTTGCCCTCTTTAGGGACCACCACTTATTCCCCCAGGAGTAAGGACCTTGCTGAAAGCATGAAGATAGACTGTTGGACCTTCTCACAGATATATCTGATTCAACCTTAGCTGAAATTGTGACCCACACAAAGGATGACAGGCTTCAGTGATTTAAAAAACTCTGAAGAATGTTGGCAAAGGACTTGACTTTAAGCACTGAGTTAGCCAGAATGTCTTAATATATAGTAGCTAGAAAATAAAAGATGTTTACCTTAAACAAATGAAGACTATAAACAGCAAGGTTGGAGTGGAGAATTTTCATTCCCCTTTTTTATATTTACTCTGTATTTCATTATCATAAAATCACTCTCTGACTAGTTCTCAAGAATTTCCTTGGAGAGCTACTGGCTTTAAGGTTTATTGTTATCTTCTATGGACTATATCCTTAATCTCAGAGACATGCTTACATAGAATGGAAAATTACATTTACTCACTATAAGTTTGTGAAAGGAAATTGAATTTGATAGAATGTTTATTGCTGGAAATCAAGTTCACTCACCTAAAGCTGTGAAATGCACAACAGTTCCATGGCCTCACCGACTTCATTCTGTTACTTTACTCTGATATCAGGGCCTTGATTTCATTTAGTTAAAAAGCATCAAGTCCTTTACTTAGCTTTCTCACTATAAGCCTGCTTGAAAAACTCCAAGATTCTAACAGAAGTCATCTTAGAGAATAATATGTATTTTAGTTTTTCTCCACTAGACAAGAAAGGGAGTATCAAGGGTAAAAACTGATTACACTCACACTATTATTCTGCTGCAATAGCTTCAATGTCTTTTCAATATTTCTTAAGGCAAATACACAACTTCAGAGTGACACCATTGAAGGGGACATAGAAAGATTGAAGTCAAGGAATTGGGACACAGATACATTCAGTCTCCCTCTTCTGCCTTTGTACCCAGGTGCTGTTATTGTAGAAGAAACTAATTTGGCAAAATGCATTCACATGAATGCATTGGTTATGTCCCACATTACCTCTTTCTCCTCATTTATTATATATATTTCATGAGGGCAAGGACTTTGTCTATTTGTTGTATCCCAAGACATCTTACCATAGATTGGTAGGGCATTCAATAAACGTTGAAATTAAAAAAAAAAAGAATGAATGAATGAATTCCCCTGGGATTTTGGTTAGACTTTCATCCTTTATTTTTGAAAGTTTTCTTGGAAAAATGCCCCGTGGTTGACATGCCAACATTAGACCTGGTTTTCCTTACAGCCCTTCCCAAGACCCCAAAGGCCATAGACCTCCCTGGTCTTATACAAGAATTCTAGAAAACACTTGCTCAGTGTCTGTCCAGGTTTGAGTGGGTGGGCTGCGTCCCTCTTTTTGGTAGAACACACTTGTATATTTGCAGGTAAATATTTCCCTAGTTCATGTAGTTTTGGTGCATGGATAGATGGTCAATGAATTATGTAGGTGGGTTCAGGAGGAAAGGAGTAAAGTAACTCCCTGCCCATGTTTGATCCTCTGTGGCATTTCTCTGCTAAGCCATGTGTCCACCAGGACTGATGAAGAAGACAACAGTCATATTCAGTGATTAAAAAAACACCCAATTCTACCATATCTTTCTTTCATTGTCCCATCATTTCCCCTGAGATTTTTGGGCCTAAATCTTATTTGACAAGTTTAAAACTTATTCTTTACATTTTGAATGTTTAAAAGTCATGGAATGGAGAGCAGTAACTCTAACTTTTTTCATTTTCATGTGCTACAGCTTCGAAACTAGTTAAGCTTAATGTTTGATGGGGAGGTATATATGTGTGTGCAATTGATTTTTGCTTAATAAAACTTTGAATTTAAATTAACACTGATGATTTTAAATGACTTCTCTAAGTACAGAATTTCACATCTGTTCATAGCTAAGAAGTTGAGTTCTGTAATCTTTAGTTTTTATCTTATTTGATTTTTAAGGAAAAAGCAACACAATTTGGTTGAAACTTCCATATTTTTAACACAGTATCTATAACAATTGTTTTAATTCAAGACAAAAAATTTTAGTATTTTCATGTGTTTACAATCCATTATAACTTGTTAATTGACTTTTCAAGGCTCAAAAAGTCTCCATATCAAAATGCTAGCTATGATTAAAACCTCCTAGTCTCATCCAGCATGTGGCAGTTGACTCAGCTAGACTTTTGAAGTGGATAGAAGTGCAGCTGCCAAAAAGGTCACAAAAGTATGAGATCTTTCATAATTTAACAAACTAGATTCATTCAATTTTCTATGGAATATCAGCAACACTTTGCAAGTTGGTGTTCTGTTTGTGGATAGAAATCATTTACTGAATTAAATGTAAATGTTGGGTAAGATTTTATCATCAATAATCCCTTTCTCAGAATGTTCTAACCTCAGTTATTCAGACTCCATCACTTAGAAGACAGGAGTCTTACTTCTGGGGGCCCGTTCCTATTTTCTGTCCTATTCCTTCAAATAAGTGAAGTTAGCATTTCTGGACAGTGTGTGTGTTTGTACTACATTACTATGAACATTTCTAAAAGAATGTTTTCTTTATAAGTCATTTCCACAACTTGATTCTGCAAATTGTTGAGCTGATGAAGGATGGTGTGTGGCCATAGTATGATATGGTCTTTATACTATAGGCTGAGTCAAGTAGTACAAAGGTCCTTGACGAGCATAGTTTTAGCCAACATTTTTTTTTGTTATAACATTGAGAAAAAAGAAATCCTGGTCTCTGTTGTAGGAAACATCATTTGAAGACTCACTTTTGTTTGACATTTTGCTTAAAGTCACGGTTTCCAAGAACCTAACCATACTTTTTTTTTTTTTTAAATAGAGGCATGTTTTATTTATTTATTTGTTTGTTTGTTTTGTTTATACATGCACTGGGTACTGTCAGAAGCGCGGGAGGGTGAGAGAATTCACCAGAGCCAGAGCTGGGAGCAGAGCAGGCAGAAGGACTGAGGTACACTGCTGAGGGGAGCAGCGGGCGGCAGGAGAGGTCTGCGCGCCATGTGGGACCCTCCTCTGGTGGCCGGGGAGCAGCTGGGGATCGAACCAGCGCCGCAGAGGCCGCGGGCAGCTTCGCAACCCAGCGCTCAACCGCTGCGCCACCTGGGAGGCCCCCTAACCATACTTTTACACAAGGATTTACTGTATATAAAAAAGCTTTTTGTTTTTGTAAAAGTGTTTAAGAAAAGGAATTAATATTTTTTCTTAAAAATAAAAACTGATTTTTTTTCTTAGAAAATATTTAAAGAATCTTTTTAAACACACCTGACTGGCAAAATAAGGCCTACATACTCATAGCAACAACTAGCTAAAGCAGCAACAGATTTCTAAAGCACCTGCTCATTTTGGGCAGGTTGCCCCAAGCACCACCACTCTTTACTGTCTCATGAAATAATATTCTAATTTTGGTTGCCAAAAAAAAAGGTAATAAAGTCATGTGTGACATTCTAAACAATTTCTTATTTTCCAATTGCATGGTGTGTATCATGTACTTAGCCCTTTGCTTGACAATTGTAGGTCCTCAATGAATGTCAGTTATTATCATTATAAACCACCCTAGATGCTCCAGTTATTTGGAGATTTGCATTTTTCCCTTAACCAGTGGATGGACTTTGCAAGTGATGTGTTACACAGTCCAGAAAGCTGAAGCCACAGGGAATGAGTTCATCTCCACGTTCTATAAGTGAGGACAAGGGGCATTTATAAATGTCCCAAGAAGTTGAATGGCATGTACAAAGTCATGCAGATCAAGTGAAAGGCCTGAGACACACCTCGGACTCAGCCTCCTCTGATCCCAGCAGTCCAGGCCCAGACCCTTAGGAGGCAGAGCCCCAGGTGTGCATGAGCCAGGCCTCAGGACCACTCTGATCTCTGAGACCCTGGAATAACAACAGTGCATTAGAACCTAAAGAAAGAGGGGATACCCGATAGACCAGAAAAAGCACCACACCCATTTGGGGATCAATTTTAAAGTCTTTTGGAATCACTTAATTTTTGATGACTCATCAGGGGTGGGCACCATTCAGTGACTTAGATAAATGGATTGCAGAAGGGCTGCTTTGCCTGTATGATTGAACAAGTCATCATGAAATGCAAGCACAAACCAATGTTCCCCTGCTTTTCTATTTTCCTTAAAACATGGGTGACATCTTCACATCTGGCATTACTTTAAGAAAAATATAAAATTAGTCAACAAAAGCTTATGGAGAAAGCTTTTCTCCCACTCTGTAGAGAAATTAGGGACAATGAAAATTACATCCTGAGATTGACTTTCTTCCACTTTTGTCCTTACTGAGTTTTACTCTGAAAAGTTAAGTCAGTTTAGGTTTTAGATACTCACTGGTTGGTCTATGTTTAAACCAGCATCTCTTCAGAATGTTCTTTTTATTTTTTTTTAAAGATTTATTTATTTATTTATTTATACATGCACTGGGTACAGTCAGAAGCGCGGGAGGGTGAGAGAATTCACCAGAGCCAGAGCGGGGAGCAGAGCAGGCAGAAGGACCGAAGTACACTGCTGAGGGGAGCAGCAGGCGGCAGGAGAGGTCTGTGCGCCATGTGGGACCCTCCACTGGTGGCCTGGGAGCTGGCGGGGATCGAACCGGCGCCGCAGAGGCTGCTGGCAGCTTCGCAACCCAGCGCTCAACCGCTGCGCCACCGGGGAGACCTCAATTGTGTAATTCTTATTTCAAAATAAAAGAATAATTAAAAATTCAAAACATTCAAGCACCTTTTTTTCCAACCATGCTGTGCTAAGCTCTGCTCCATTTTGTCCTGGCCATGGTGAGGAGTCAGAGGAGGGCAAACTGTATAGCTTGAAAAAGAAAAGGTCTAAATCAGTCTCTAAATTCCAAGATGACGGGGCAGAGATAACATCAGATTTTAATTTTCCTTGATGTTAAAGAACATTCTGAAGAGGGCCTCCCCGGTGGCGCAGTGGTTGAGCGCTGGGTTGCGAAGCTGCCCACAGCCTCTGCAGCACCGGTTCAATCCCCAGCTGCTCCCCGGCCACCGGAGGAGGGTCCCACGTGGCGAACAGACCTCTCCTGCCGCCTGCTGCTCCCCTCAGCAGTGTACTTCGGTCCTTCTGCCTGCTCTGCTTCCCGCTCTGACTCTGGTGAATTCTCTCACACTCCTGTGCTTCTGACTGTACCCAGTGCTTGTATAAATAAATAAATAAATAAAATAAATCTAAAAAAAAAAAAAGAATTACACAGTTGGTTGAGAATGCCATGCCTTGGCTCTTAAATAAACTTTTTACAATAAGGGAAATAAATTTACTTTTGCTCACCAAACTTCCAAGAGACCTAGTTTGGGACCTTACAATAATTTGATGATGAAGTCACATATGACAAATGAATTTCCAAGAGGAATTTCTTTAAAATAATGAATAAACCCCCCAGCAGTCCTCCAGGGCCGGGAGATGCTATCATAATTGGTGAGTGTCTTGTCTGGTTCCCCGTAATGACTTGTAGAACAAACCACCAACTCCTCTGTTAATTTTTTGGTTTTATTTTTTGCCTCACAAACTGTCAACAGAGCTAGAGAAACATGTGCTTCCTATTGTTTCCCTCAGCTTTTCAAAACTTTGGTGTAAGTATAGAAGTAATGACTGTCACAAAAACTGGCAGAAAAGCCCTGAGTTTTTATTTTATATTTTAAGAGGCTATCCCAGGTTTCTAAGACGCTATCAGATTTCCATTTCTGCCACCTCTATGCTTGAGAGGGCTCATTACTGTAGAAATGACTGTTGGGTTCCCTTTGAATTTGGGTTCTATGAGTCTTTCTAGTCAATTCTTTTTTGACATCACAACTGTTAAAAGACCTCTGTGTTATCAGGAAAGGGAACCCCAATGCTTTCTTTTAGTGGTAGCTTTTTTGCTATTAGAAATACCACAACTAGGTTATTATTTCCTAGTCTACCTTTCAATCTATTTCCCAACAGTTAATGAGAAATGTTTATAAATATTGTGGATGCTTTCTGATTAAGCAACTTCTTTAACACATAACTTCTGGATCTTAAACAAAGCAACACACACAAAAAAAAAACATGAACAATGCCTGGTAGAGGTGATCTTAAGAATCAATACCAGTAATCAATAAAACAACCTAGCCTGATATAATAATGAACTTTTCTAAGAAGTGTATTTTTGTAATAGAAGTATAGAAATGGATTTAATTTTCAATCAGTAGAAACTTACCAAGGGCCTGTCATTCATAAAGACTGGAAAGAACAGAACTTCGGTCATTGCTGCTGAAAATCTCAAAACAGGGCCTCTAGGACGCGGCAACAAACCTTCATGAAAATGCAGATTGAAAAGCCTCATTCAGACCTACTGAATCAGAGCATCTGGGGTGAAGCCCAAGAATCTGCATGTAGCAGTAGTCATGTGCCTTAAATTTAGACTGTTTGAGATTGGGGCTCACATTTTCTACATTAGGAAAAGGATTTGTGGGCAGATAATGCAAGTTCTCTAAAGCTAGGCAGATAAACTGAGCTATGATAAAGCTACACTGCCTTTAGAGGAAAATTTGAGACGAAAGAGATGATTGAAAATAAACCCCTCCCAGGAACATTGAAAGGTGAGACTTAACCTGGGAGTAAGTGAGTTAACATCACCAATGTTAAGTAGTGTCTGGGGAGTTGACTATTATGGCCCAAAGAGGATAGTAGATTTCCTGAATGACCCCAGCCAGGGTGCTTGTATGAGTTGGTGCAGGGGATTCTCCTTTCTAGCCATGTCACTGTCAGCCTGACCCTGAGGCTAGAGTTTCAGACACCCAGAATCTCCCTTTTCAAGGCAAATTCCATGGAAATCAGAAAGTGGGCTATTTGGGAAAGGAAAGCTGAGTGCTGTGCATAATTCATGCCCAGATGTTGTGTGGTATAGACAGAGACCTGGCTTCTTGATTTTGTAGGAACTGAGAACATGATCAACCACTGTTATTGCTACTCCCAGGGCCCCTTCTTTGTCCCGTGTGAATGGAACTCTCCAGATTCCTCAGCTGCATTTTAGCCCGGAGACTGATTTGACTTGAGTTTTGTCAATTTTGTCGTGGTTATTTACTCAAAGCAAAGTCTCAAATCTCACTGACCTTCAATTTCTCCTCTAATCTAGTCAGGACCTGACTTGTCAGCCTCAGTGTCCCTTTCTTCCCAGGGTAGGTAAGAAAATAAGCTGTAGAGTCAGGTAGTCCAGTGTCAGCCCTAAAGCAAAGCATGTCTTGAAGCAAACTTCTTCCAGCTCAGTTTCATCTTTTAAATTAGGATAATAATACCCACCTCTTTGTACTGCTGAGAGCACTAAATAATGTTTGTAAGAGGCCAGTTCTCAGCCTGACATACACAAAGTCCCCATAAGAAGAGTTACTGTTATTTTTGAAATCATAGTATCAGATCTTCAGAAAAACCACAGACACCTAGTTCTTCCATCGTGAACTTCTACCTTAGGGGATGAGGGTAGGCCCTCCCTTATATCAATTACAATGTTTTAAAAACCTGTTGTGTGATCCATTGCAGTGACATGCCTCCTGTATTTGATATCCAAACTGGATCATTTCCCATGTTCCTTTCTCTATATGATAAAATTACTTTCAGTAATTATAATAATCAGCAATGATCCTTTTTTGTTTATTTGTAAAACAAAGAGCCATTTTAAAAAGAAGCAATTTTCTCTTGCTCAAATTCAGTAAATTATTTCATAGATGAACTAAAACATGCACCTGCCCATCAAAAAATACACCTTGCACTTCAGTTTCCTTGTTTTAAATTTGAAATATAAAACCTCCAAGTGGTTACACAGCAATGACAGGATTTATGTCTTTCAAGATCTCTGTCTTTTTGCTTTACAATCACTAACAATGATTGTTTGTTTTGAATCGACTGTTCAATTGCTGGAAGAGACGGGACCAGGGCTGGAGGCAAAACCTGCAGCAGCACCTTGCAATGGTGGCAGATTCCACTGGAGCAAATTCCTATGGCTGAGTCTCCAGTTTTGGTGGGGAGAGGTGGGCCTTTGCATAATCGTGAGTTCTTCAAATTGACTTCCATGTGGAATACAACATTTATTGGGCAATAAATAATTTTAAAATTAAAGCCTATTGAAACCCAGTAGTAAATGCAAAAGTACTCTGGAACTTTTGGACATCTTGGACCAACAAGATGTATTTTGGGAATGAGTATTTATACTGACATTGGTTACGATTATTAGCACATATGGGTAATAAAAAGCAATCAGCTTTCAGTCAGCTTTATTATCATTGGTAAGGTCTCTGCAAACAAGCACGCGGATGGCCTGGACTGAGTCGGCACTCTCTGTTCCACCTTTGGCATGCCGCTGATCCAGCATTTACTTCACCTCGGAGTTTTCAGAATCTCCTGAACCTCCAGGACCCCCAAGTAGTCCTTTCCATAAAGTATGGACATAAATTATTTCATTATCAATCCAGGAACATTACATTTCCCCTGCTTGTTATTTTTTTTTATTATTTTTTTAAAGATTTATTTATCTATGCATACAAGAACTGGGGTACAGGTCAGAGGTGTGGGGGGGGTGAGAGGATTCACCAGAGACAGAGTGGGGAGCAGAACAGGCAGACTGAGTGAAATACACTGCTGAGGGGAGCAGTGGGCAAGACAGGAGAGGTCTGCTGAGCCATGTGGGTAGCTCCCATCGAACTCATGCTGCAGTGGCTGTGGACAGCTTCATGGGTTGCGTCTTAACCCCTTGTGCCACCTGGGAGGCCCTTCCCCTGCTCATTATTTTAAAAATGTCTAAGTGCAAATATTATTATCTGCATTTTGCAATCAAACTTTGAGAAATTTTACAACCTGTTCAAATTCACACAATTCAATTGGCCAGTAGCAGAGCTGGGATTTGAACCTAGCACTCTCTGGCTTCCACATGCTCAGCTCATGGCCCAGTAAACAGTTTTTCTTTCCTGCCATAGTTTGCTGACACCTAACTACTGACTTTAAAATGTATTTATAATGCATAATTAAAGAAGTAACCTTTGTGGGCACTATTCAAGCTTGTTTTCATCATAAATGCAAGTTGGAAAAATATTTGGCACTGGTGCCTGTCACATTCATTAGGAGCCTTAAACCCATCTGCAGCTCTATTGATATTCATCAGCCCTGCTAAATCATTTACATCATCAGGAAATTAGTCTAGAATGACACTCTGTTTCAGAGAAAGGAACCAGGAAAATCCGGGGAGGCAAGAAGCTGAACCCTGATGGGAGGCAAACAATAGCAGGTAACTGCTCGGGGCTTCAGTACCCGGGGACCATGGAGCTGCTGTCATCCATAGGTTGGAGAAATAAAAACCTGGCCACAGTGGGATTTTCATTCATATGGCAACACAATCCATCGCCTGGCAAGCCACTGAGCCTGCACAGCCAACCATCTGTTTCAAAGCCTCCTGCATTTTCCCATTCATGTAGCCATTTAATCTGCCCTTGGCAGGATTGAAAGTAAAATTCGGGAGACTCACTGAGAAATGTGTGGCCAGAGACACCCTGACTGCAATAAACCCAGCCTAGCAACCCTTACCAACACAAGAGCCCATCAAAGGCCCTCCAAGTCCCCAGCTTATCCGAATTAGAAATTATCCCTGGAGCTGTCAGCAGGGGGAGCTCCCCCAGGAAACAGCTGTTCGGCAGCACCCAGGAGGTGAATCCCAAGAGATGCTTCTGGGATCTCACAGAGCTTCCCATTCAATGATTTGTTTCTCCTGTTGTGGTTGGGAGGGAAGAAATTTGAAGCTCTTCTTGCTTTGTCTAGATCACACCAAGAATGGCAAATAACCTTGAAGACATTACATGGTGTGTTTGGGGCTCAAGAGTTAAGGGAGCAACATGGCCTCTAATAATTTCCACTCACCAACCACACATCTTTTATTAACAAAAGCTTAAAAAAAACACAACTGTCTACAAGTGCTCAGTCAACATTAAATTTTCTTGTAGCAGAGCTGAAATCCTCATGCCTCCTGCATGGTTATAAATCAAAAGATTAACCTTTTGTAAATTCCGTGAAGTCATTGGTTCCCAATCCTGAGGAGCATCCAAATGACCTGTGGCACCTTTGAAAAATACATAGATGTGCTCCAATGGACATGAGTAGAGTCTGGGAAACGATTAGAAAAATACATAAATTCGTCCATCAGCCAAGTTTCAGAATGGCTGTTGGAAAAAATTTTATCTCCCTAAACCATCAGGGGTTCTGAATTCCAGTTTGCTGATGACAAATAAATAAGGCACTTAGCCCTCTTAATTAGGTTTTTGCCCCAAACTTGTGTTTTCCAGACTTACCTGATTTACAATTATCTGAACATTGACTGCCCCCCCCCCCCCCCCCGGCATCTCTGGAGCTCTTTAAAAAGTCCCCAATCCTGCCCCAGCCCAAAGACTCTGATTCCATTGGTCTGGGATAAGACCTGGACATCAGGGATCTGAAATTTCCCAGCAACCCTAACACAGTTTGACAACCATGGCTTGAGGACCGACATGACAGGCTGAAAGCACAGATACCGGGGCCCCAGCCGGGCCCACAAGGGAGCACTTCCAGGCAGGATCCAACGCATCTGAATTGCCCACAGGCACGACCCATCTATGAACTGAAAGAACCTCCCATTTCTTTTTCCCAGTAACTATGGCCCTTCCCTGTGCCTGAGTCGAGGGACAGTAGCCAGGGACAGCAGTCATTTTGCTCACTGGAAGAGGCAGCCTGTGGCTGTCAGGGGCAGAGGTGTGTGGAGTAGCAGTGAGAACCAGCACCGACCCCAAGGTCTCCCCTCCCCTCACCCATCACACATGCGGATGTTTCTATAAATCACTTCTGATGTGTGGTTCGTGCTCAGGAAGCGCTCTGACTGCTACCCATGTAATGATGGAGTGGAGGAAAGGTCTAATTTTGGAATGGCTGTGGCTTGGGCAGCGCTGCATTCCCTGCAAATCTGAATTTCCTCAGAGCCAGGACCCTGCTGGCTTGCTCACCACAGCCACATAGCCCTTTGAGGCCCGCCATCCATCAGGGCACATTACTGGGGGGATTCACTCAAGAGTGAGGCTGGATGCTCTTGCGGAGGGCAAGCTCCATGGAAGCTGCCTCATACCCAAGAGAAAGGCGAGGAGAGATGAAAGCTGAGGCTGTCGCATCAACTAACCAGACCCCTGCCTGAATTGCAGAGCGAGCGAGACAGGGCCTGTGGGAGCTACTAGAACTCTGCAGAGTTATTCTAGGCTGTGCATTCTCGTCCCCTTGGTTTCATGGGTACAGTAATGTTGGGATGGGAATTACCATTTGTGGGTGCGGTACTAGCCGCCATGCAGTGTTGGTCCCAACACAAGCTGTTCATGTCTCAGCCATCCCGTGACCCGCAGAGCAGCAGCACTCATTGCACAGACGGGGAAGTTGAGGCTGTAATCCAGGCAGGTAGGGTGAAGCAGATTGGAGCTGTGTGTCTCTGGCTTCACAGTCCTCGCCCTTCCTGGTGTTTTAGGCCAGATGAAACTCCACAGACGCTGGGATGCCTGTCCTCTGAGGTCAGCACCTAGAGAGCCGGGAAGGCCATGTACGTGCTGATATAACAGCAGCGATCACTTTGTTCGGGCTGCAGGGGGACCTCCCCGAGGGAAAGGACAGGATGGAACCACCTTCCTCCCACGAGCACCGAACTCAGACTTTTCCACTCCAGGCTCCTGGTTTGGTCACCACAGAGGGGGACTTATGCTGCGCCTTCTCCCAGGAGGCTCCCCAGGCAGCTCGGACTTTCCCTTTCTCTTGCTGGGTCTTTCTTTACAAATCCCTTTTTGTTGCTCATGTCACCCTGGGGGAGGAGGGCCCCCGTTCTGTGTGTCTGGGAAACACCCGAAGAGTTTAATCTTTGGTGATTTGTGGGGGCCTTTCAAATTGACCATGGACATGAACCTGGGTGCAGGGAGTTTGTGGAAGGTGGTGCAGGAAGCATTGGCAGGAGAGTCAGAGGGAAACAGAAAGGGGAGGGGATGCCAACTAGCCCACTAGGGTGACTGCTGTGGGCATTGAGGTTCACACACAGGCACCTGGGGTGAGAGCTCTAAGGGGTTGATCCTCCTTCTCCCACCTGTCATTGCTCAGGGCTTCTCCTGGGGGAGTGAGAATTAACTCCCTGAGGAGAGGGAACCCTGGACTGAGAGGAGACCCCACTGGCTATTGGCATGTCTTGACTTATGAGTGCATAATTGAGGAGACATGAGTGAGGCTCCCCAAAATGTCTGTGAGAAACCCCAAATGTGCTAAAGTTAGAGAGCATTTTCATTCAGAGACTCCAAGGTCACAGTGTTCAGGACTGCTGCTCTCACCCACATGATGTAGACACCTGTGTACCTGGGGTGCTGTGGAATACAGGGTGCTCAGTTCCCTGATGCAGAGCAGAGGGTGGAGGTCTTGAGGAGCAGGAGAACCCTTCCTGGGTGTGTTAGGGGTGGCTGGGAATGCCCAGAGGTAAGGGAGAGAGGCCCTGAAGTGGGGAAGATGTTGGTCTTTGGAAACAGCATGATGTTCAGAGTTGCCGTTGGAGCTCCTGGCTTCACTTCCATGTGGCCAACACTTCCCGGGCTCCTCTTGTGCGCACAGTTCCATCCAGTGACCGTGTCACTTGGTCTCCACAACCATACGCACTTCAAGCTTGAGGTAATGTCATCTCCCAGAGCTCAGCAACCCTCAAGGAAGCCAAATTAGCAGTTAAAACTGGACTTCTGATCCCAAGTCTCACGATCCTCTGCTGAGGAGCAGCTGCAATGAGAGAGTGGGCCCCCCACCCCCATCCCGTGCCTCCGCTGCCCCAGGCTGCTGGTGTCAAGTGCAAGGTGGAGGTTTTGCTCAGTCAGTAGGACTGAGCAATTCCTTTTGAAAACTGGATTTCAGACAGTTTGAGCCCACTGAACGACTGTCATCTAGACCATTCCACCATTCCACATTGCAGACCATCTAGACCATTCCACCATTCCAGATATGGATGCATAGCTGATTCACATTCCGCAGTCGATAAACCACACATTCCTCTGAAAATGTCTCTGTGTCCATGTCCTCAGTGGAACTGGGAGTGCAGCTTCCTTTACTCCTTACATGCTTCCTGGAAAGAATCATTCTCTCGTCCCTCAAAGCAGACTTAGGCGGGGTTCCCACAGGGAAGGCGGAGGTAGTTGGCTGTCCCTGGTATGAAACTCTTGTGGGCACAGCTGGATGGTGGGTGAAGGGTGGGAAGGGAGGGGCAGGGGCAGAAATGCTGGGGACTCCAGACACAGCCCCTGTGGGATGAGAAGGAGCCAGACATTCAGGTTCTGCCAGTGACATCTCGAGGGACCTTGGGGTTCTCACCCATAACTGAAATTCTGTGGTTTCCATGGAAAAGAGAGAGGACAAAAGGGCTGAGGCAGGTAAGACCTCCCTGGCAGTGACTGATCCTGTTAGGAATGGGAGACAGACATTTCCAGAAAGGAATAACGGGGCAACTCTCATCTCCCCTGCACAAACAACCCCTAGCCCTGAGATTGGGAGGTGGGGTGCAACAATGGGAGGCATCGTGGCCATTGTTATGGTTCATTCCCAGGTCACTGCTGTTACCTAGGAGCTTACAAGGACTGACTGTACTTAATACTGGGGCTTGCTCCTGGATCCTGGGTTAACTGATGGGCTCAAGGAACCTGATGTCAAAAAAATTCCACAACCATTCCTATGAACATAAACCCAATCTTGAGATTAACCAAGCAGTCAATGATGTGGTGCCTAATGGGGACAGGGCAGCCCTGTGTCAGGTATTGATGAATTCAGGGAGTCACTTTATATCAGAGAAGGATGACTCATGAGCTCAGCCTTCCAAGAAGGTTTGTGAAGGGGGAGCCTGGGGAGGGTGAATGCAATTATCTAATGCAATGGCAGCCTCAATAAAGGATGACAAGGGTCAAGCAAGAGAAAGATACGTGAGCATGTGATTAAGGCCCCAATGTTAAAATACTGATGGGTCTCAGAGGGTAGCAGTGAAACTTTCTTTTGGGGTTGGAAGTGAACAGTGCCTGGGCCTCTCTCCCCCATTCTCCTAAGCCCTCCATGAACTCAGCATGAAGACGCTCTGCTATATTTAAAATCCAGGGCCTCCCCGGTGGCGCAGCAATTGAGTACTGGGCTGCGAAGCTGCCCGCAGCCTCCATAGCACCGGTTCGATCCCCAGCCACCGGCGAGGGTCCCACATGGCGCACAGACCTCTCCTGCCTTGCCCGCTGCTCCCCTCAGCAGTGTATTTCATCAGTCTGCCTGTTCTGTTCCCCGCTCTGGCTCTGGTGAATTTTCTCGCCCTCCCGCACTTCTGACTGTACCTAGTGCTTGCATAAATAAATAAATAAATCTTAAAAAAAATAAAATAAAATCCAATGTCAGGTTTGCATGCTGGACATGCATTCAAAGTCATGGGATTAATGCACTGAAGATTTTGCGTTCGACTAGGAAGTAAAATATCATCCTCTAGATGGTTTTCCTTCTGGAGGGTCACCCACGCAGGGCCCTGATCTCTTCTTGTCCCACCAGCTAGCCTGAGGGAGGAGAAAGGCAACTCTCTGTCTGTCCTCCTCGCCCTCTGCAGATCTCACACTGGGGAGGGGAGCAGATCAACACCCTGCAGGTGTAACAGGAGCTTAGGGCTCTGTGCACTCGCAGGGGCCATGCATAGGTGGACAGAACTCCCCTCTCCCTGCTACAGACCAGGGACCAGACTTCCTTACTCTGTGCTGCAAAGGGCAGCCGTGAGCCTGAAAGTCCAGGGAAAGGACCGTGTTTCCTGCACAGTGCAGGCCAGGAAGCTGTTGATCCTGCAGCTCCCTCTTAGGGTAGGGCAGGGCAGTGGGCACTTTGTGGATATGGGGTGGCTTCTGGGAGCACTGTGGCTATTCCAGTAAGGAGTGGGTTTGAATCAGCCTTCCTGAAAGGCAGGAATGATCTCCTTTGCAGTGAGTGGGCCCAGCCGGCTGCCTCGTGTCACACGGCGATGGTTTCTTTCCTTGGCTTGAGTGTAGAGCAGGCAACACAGAGCCTTGTCCAGGCCTGCACCAAGTTCTGAGAGTGTCCCTGGGCCAAGTGACCTCTGTAACATTTCCTAAAGATTCTAAAACTGAGACCTGGTTCCCCCAACCTCAGAGGGGACCAGCTAAGGGTGGGACTCCTGTTCTCAGCTCCCCCAAAGCCTCATAGAACCACACTCTACATGTTCCCACAAGTCTAGAGGTTTGTAAAAATGGCTTCGTCACTTGACAAATTTCTTATTGAAAACAATCTTTCAGAGAATAGCTGCCCTTCCAGGATGCTCCACATCCAGGAGACTGCGACCCATTGCCCAGGCCCCAAGGGCAGCTCCTGGCTCCAGCAAGCCCTGTCCCGAGTCTGTTCTCCTGATTTATCAGCATGTGTAAGTATAAAGAATGAAACTAAAATTAACCATAAAAACATGTCTTGAACATGCTTTTTCTAAGACTAGAATAGCATCCCAGGCTGTAAAGCCCCTCTCCCCATTACCATGCAAATGAGGAAGAGAACAAGGATGTGAAGTAACTCGCATGGGGCCACCTGAACACCACTCCCAGCTCTGCAATTATTGATTCAGGTGTTGGTCACCAACAAGTGGAGGAAGGATCAGGTCATCACTGACTGCCATTTTCTTTAGACCTAGAATCCCAAAGTAAAGGGATTCTATACTATACTAAAAGGGGGGCATGACAGTCTTTTTTTTTTAAAGACTTATTTATTTTTATACAAGAACTGGGGTACAGGCCAGATGTGCGGGAGGGTGAGAGGATTCACTGGAGACAGAGCAGGGAATAGAACAGGCAGACTGATGGAAATACACTGCTGAAGGGAGCAGCGGACGCCACAGGAAAGGTCTGCTTTGCCATGAGGGATTCTCGCCAGCCGGCCAGGATCAAACCCGCGCTGCAGAGGCTGCGGACAGCCACATAATGCAGCACTCAACCACCTGCACCACCAGGGAGGCCTGGGACATCACAGTCTTCCAAGTAAAAATAATCCACTACATAAATTGATGATGAACACCTTGGTCTTAGGTGATTCCTACTCTCTCCATTCAAGAGAAATTAGAATCATCGAGCAGCTATCCAGGTGTTGCCAGCACCGGTAAAGCATGCTCCCAAGTAACTCATTCCCACCTTATAGCCATTTGGGAGTGAAGAGGAGACTCACAGACCTGCGGAGAGGGTGGTCAGGCTACTGGGAGGGGTGACAGTCCTGGGGCTGGCCTCTCCTGTCACCCTCTTCATCCTGAGGTGACTTATCCAACTGGCCCCATCTCAGGCTGCAGGCACCAACCATGATCCTGGGAAAGGTGGTGGTGGCTCCCTAACAGGCTGCCCTGACCAAGATCTGGCTTTATGCTGTGAGTCTCATTGCATTTGTGAAGGTCAACGGTGCTCTAAAAACCTTCATCCAAATTTTGCCTTTAGGAAGGACTGGAAGCCAGTCTAGAGGAAATAGGCTGAGATTTTCATTCAGTTGGTCCTGTGTAGCGCAGTGGGCAATGGATCTATGAGCTCAGTTTCTAATGGTGGGGACCCTCATCTTGTTAGATAGAAGCCACACTTCAGAGGAGAAAGAACAGGGAACAGAGGCGTTCATGCTCCTTCTGACCTGTCTGTGTTCAGGACACCAGGTTGGTGTGCTTACCTGTAATAAGGACACATAACTGTCACCTGACTGGCCTCGCCTGGTTTCCCCTCTGTCCTCCTTTATGCAAACACCAGCTTTTCCTCACCCCGTCAACAGCCTCAGAAATGATCACCACCGCTGACCAATTCACACTAACTCCACACTGGGAACCACAGGCTCCCTGGGCCTCTGGTTGCCTCTCCTCACACAGCTCTCTCCTGCCAAGTCATGCTTCCTAATGCTCCCTGAACACACCCTTCTTCTTTGAGCTTTCCCCCTCCTTGTCTTTGTTCAGATAAGTTCCCTTACCTAGAATATCACCTGTCCCCCCACAAATCTCTCCCTGCCAAAATGCATCTACAAAACTCACCCAAATGGGACCCAATATATAAAGCTTTCATTTTCCAAATGATGGTAACAGGTGAATGTTGTTGTACGGTATTTATCATCATATACCAGGCACGAAAAAAGAAAAAATAAAACATTGAGATGCAAACAAGTGACCTGACACTGCTGTCCACCTGGTAGACTGTGCCCATATCACCGCTTCTTTAGTGTGTCTTGAGGGACCTAGCACCTTCCTTTGACCCCTGCATCACATAATGCCTGGTGCATGGAATCTGCTCAGCACATCAGATGCCATTTCAGAAGGACACACAAGTCAGCTGCTCATCGTGTTGTCCTGCAATTGGTCCCTCCCCCAACCCGGCGGTGTGTTTTCTGTTCCATAGTCCAGACCCACAAGGACACCATCCACCCTGCAGGGGACATCATGTTGGTCCCTGAGAAAGGCAAGGGAGCAGGGAGAGTGAGCCCTTCTTCTATGATGAGAAAGGTCTTTATGTGTTCATCTGTGACCCAAGTCAGCCCACAGTGGAGTGGCCCCAGTTCCTTGGGCCTGGTCAGCACTGGCTGCCATTCTCAAGGGAAAGACAGGTAGAGAGGGGTTAGGAAGAAAGAAATAGAAGATTGGACTTTATAACTCTGGAAATCACAGCATGAATACAAAAGCTTGGCACCATCAGGCAGAATCAGGACACCTGCAGAGGTGAAAGGTCAGTCTTTCTGTGTCCCAGTCCATCATGGAGAGAGGCAGAAACCACAGTTCCCCAAGGTGGAGCTCAGGCCTCCTGTCCTACCCTGCAGTGGAATCAGCATCCTCAGGATCACAAAGACAAGACTCAAACCTGGCATTGCCACGTATAAGCTGGGTGAATCTTCCAGTTCTGAGCCCCAGTTTCCACTCTGTTAACAGATGGTAGCATACCTGCCTTGTGGGGCTGGTGTCGGAGTAGACCAGATGGCGCGTAAACTGTGGAACAGGGCATTGGAGAAGGGACAAGATGGAGCCACCACTCAGTCCCCAAGGGCCCTCAGGAACCCACATGACAATATCTTGCTCTCATAAGTGCCACCTGGGCTCAAACCAGCTGGTCCCCTTAGGCCCAGCATCTTCCCCTGCCACCCAAGGCTCTCCCTCTGTACCAAGAAAAGCCCATGTGGGAGGTGCTGGAAGTGCTTACATTCCCACTGGGCAGGATTTCACATGGCTTTAAGGGGCAGGACTGTGCTCTTCTCTTGATGCCCTATAATCAGAAATGATATATTTTGATAGTTCTTTGATTCGATGTGTCCTTAGTATGCATGAGCTAGAATTTTGGAAACCATGACTATAATTTGGGGCTCTGGTTAAGTATAACTCAGAGGCCGGATGTAACTCACCACCACCCTGTACCCTGGTCTTCCACGTGTCCTCTTTCTCTTTCATGAAGGTTTTCTTAGATTGTTCTATTTCCTTTCCCATCTCTCTACTGAGCATCTGAATTCAGGCTGAGTAATTCCACTTTAAAAATGACTCTGAAGCTCCAGTTTGCTGAGTGTCTTTAGCTCACCTAAAACCAAATCTTCACTCTACAGGTGAGGAAAATGGAGGTCAAAAAGAGATGAGGGAAGATGCCCAGGGGATCTTGGAGGACAGGGGC
This sequence comes from Talpa europaea, assembly GCF_964194135.1. NCBI lineage: Eukaryota > Metazoa > Chordata > Mammalia > Eulipotyphla > Talpidae > Talpa > Talpa europaea. The sequence goes on from NC_140070.1 coordinate 26,873,144, forward strand.
AGGTCCAAAGCAAGAATCTGCCCAGGTGTCCCCAGAGTCCCATCTGTCCTCACATTGTGTTTCCAGCTAGTCTGCAGCCACATCATCTTGATCTCTCCTAGAGCCATACACCTCCCATTCCAGTATTCATTCAATACTTGTTCTTGAAATGGACTCACATTTTATTTAAATAAATTCATTTTAAAAAGAAATTTTATATCATCATCTAATGAAAAAGCAGTATCACTTGCCATGGATAGAAAGTTAAAACTGAAGAAAATGTGAAGCATAATTAGATGGAATCCTATTTAAATGTTGTTGTCCTGGCAAGGAAAACAAATTTTTCTCTTTGATTATAACCAGGAATGGCACGTTCAGAGTGTTAAGGACTTGGTAGGACTAAATGAAAACAGATTCTGGACCTGATTCCCGTGCTATCTGCTGCTGTCTTTCTGTCATGGAGAACTTTTCCCCATACATTCACAGGGTAGCTTCACATGATGAGTTCTTTGGGTCTACAGCTCCACACCCAGATTTTGTCTCTGTGGGGGTCAGTAGACTCTCCTACTCCCTGCATGGTCAGTACCTTCATGGGGCTTAGACTTTTGTTTGGTCCCTAAATGCCATGTAAATATCCGGCTATCCTTCACTTTCACGGTAAGGTCCATATTGGATTTAAGCATACATTTTGGTAAATTTTCTGAGGGACTATGTTGTTCACCCCAGAAATAATGTCAAGGTAATTAAATTTTAGATTATAATGAATCAGGGAAGTTGATCTCAGCGGTGGAAAAATGCTGTGATTTAAATTGCCAATATACAGATACTTTCAGTTCTTGAAAGCCACTGCCAACTGTGCCTGCCGGAAGTTAAATTCTAAATAGCTTGCTATGATTGATGCAGGCATTAGTCATTAAAAAAAAAAAAATCCTGAACTAAATTATTCGCATCTAAAGGATGACATAAGAAACACCATGCCCTGCTGTTTCAGGAATAGACCACGAGATGGAGCACTTGCAATTCAAAACCAAAATCTCTCCGTCCCAGGTACAGGCAGGATCTATTGTACCAAACATCCACAGGGGCCTGCGGGGAGCACAGCCGGCCCCAGATGACTGACTTTGCTAAACTTCTTCCTCTTTCCTCAGGACAGGTCACCTCTGCCCACTGACAGGTCTCTATGAGTTCACTTTCTCAACTCCTAGCCTGTTCTTACTCCATCCTTTGCCCTGTCTGCTCCAAGGACATGCTCCCTAAGATGTGCTCCTACCTGCCTGCCTGAGGCTAAGGTAGGGCTTCCTCCCGCCCTACCTGGACACCCTCAGTGGCAGCACAGCCTGCTAAAGTACCTCCTTGCAGGATATTCTTTCTTCCCCACAAATTACATACCGCTCCCATTATCCCCCATGATGATAGCAGTAAATCTTCTTTAAAGTTTTTTTTTTTTTTTTTTTTACAGGAAGTCCATATCAATGGAGTAGTTGTTCTTGTGCCAACTCTTTAAATATGGCCATAATGAGGTGTAAGAGCCCAGTTTTCAGAGCGAGGACACGAAGCAGGGCTGACACCTCCAGCCAATAGGGTCTGAAACAATAGGACATTGAGACCCTTGCAGCAAATCAGTGAATTTGTTAACAAGTTCTAATCCAGAGCTATGCTTCCCCCACAACTAATGGTCTGCGTGTGTTGGTATGTATTGGTGTGTGTATTGGTGCATGCTGTTTTTCTGTGTATATTGGTGGTGTATGTTTTGTGTTGGTGTATTAGCATGTGTGAATACATGTGTTGGTATATTGGTGTGTGTTGTATTGGTTTGGGTGAATGTGTGGTACTGGTGTGGGTATCTGGGCTTATTGGTGTGTGTTGGTATGTTGGTGTTTATTGTTATATTGGTTGTGTGTGTGTTGGTAGATTGGTGTTTTTGTGTTTCCAGGTGTGTGCTGGTGCACGTACTGGTGTCTGTGTTTGGTGTGCAGGTCTGTGTGTGTATTGAGGTGTGTTGATAAATGTGAGTGTGTGTATTGGTGTTGCATACAAGAGGAAGAAGGGCATAACTGAAGCATTTACTTACTCTTTGCACAAATAGGTGTGTCAAGAAAATGAAGCACAGAAGAACCTCTCTGTGACTGGGGTATCCAGCTGCAGCCCAGAACCAAAAACACTAAGCTCCATTCCCCGGGGTGGCCACTCCTAATTTGCTAAATAACCTTGGGCAAGTCACCCAGCCTTCCCACACCCGGCTCCTCTGGCTGTGGAGGAGATTCGGAGAGCTGTCTCTTCTGTGCTTCTCCGGGTAATCGTGAGGATTAATGATGAGGGAATGGCAGTCAAGAACCCGGCGTTTCTTTAAGAAAGGTGCTGCTTACCTTGGACTAGAATCCTAAAAATAAATAGAGTAAATACACACCAGCCATCCAGGCCAAAGACGGCTCCGCGTCTGTGGGTTTCCACATCTTCCATTCCTCAGAGAGGTTGGCAGGGACAAAGCCAAATAAAAATACCTAATAAAGCCTTCTTTGACAAAATTCTCACTGGGTTTGTATGTGATTAGTCTGTGTCTATAGATGAAATGATTTTGAATAACCTGAAAGAATTGAAAGGGAAACAGTTCTGCCCAAAGACCCAGGTAGTCCTGCCTCGCTCTTCATCACACAGAAGCATTTCACTGCAGAGAGGAGAGAAGTCCTCTGACAATTAGCCTTCTAGTTTGGTGACAGTAATTATCACCATGAGAGGCTTTTCTCCCATCTTAGGATGCAATGTATGTATTCACTCTGCTGAGACCCCACTCTCAGGATTCTTTGGGCAGCACCCAAAATGCAAGGAAAGGATCGATTTTAACCTATTTTAAAACATTTGATCTAATTTGATATTTCTAGTTTTCAGCGGCTTACAGAAAATAGATGAAAATAAATGTCTTGTCACACGTTGTGCTGCGGACTATGCCTTTTGGTTTTCAAAGACTCCTGAAAGCAGGAGGCGAATCCTCTATTAGCTGTGTCTGATGCCTCCGGATTTTCCAGCTGTCATTGTTCAAAGGTCTATTTTTTGGAGCCTTGAGGAATGACCAAGTGGATTATTTGCTCAAAAAATGCTGTAAGTGATCTGTTTCTCAGAGTCTTCTGTGATAATAATGAAAGGGGATGGGAAGGGGCAAATAGCAGGTCCCCCCAAGTATATTGGGGAGTATGTACATTTCTGGGTATATTTTCAAGGATAGAGACCTAAATCTGGTATCTGAAGAAGAGCAAGAACAATAAGTAGTCATGGATTGTGCTGCTGTTCGCTTTCTTTTCTGAAGTCTAATTATTTTAGTAGCCCGCTGCCTTGATTAAGCCTTTCCTCTCTAAATAATTAATTTGCCTTTATACAAGTGTATTGGCCTGATACAAATCTTAGCACACAACACTGAGGACCCAGGCTCAGCAAACTCACTTTCAAGCACATAAATAATTGCCTTGGAATAATTAACAATTAACCTTGGTAAAGGAGAGCTACATATTAGTGTACTTACTATATTGGTTCAAAACCAGATATTAGTTGTTTGATATTGAAACTGTTATAAACATATACACATTTACAAACCTACACGGTAAATAAGTTTAGCTGGCATATGTTAACTGGTTCAAAAGAATACTGTCAATGCAAATATTTGACCCATTTATTTCGACCTATTTCACAAGTATTTGTGCCAACCAGACGCATTTAAAAAAATATGAAGGCCCCAGAATGAAGAGAAACTGGAATTGAGGATATCAATAGGTGGTTGGGGTTCCTTGGCACATCTGTAGCAGAAACTCAACACTCATAATTTATCAACAGTGGGTGGGAAGCAACTTCTCCATCTGCCGTGAGTCCGGGTATAAAAAAACACATGGGGTGGGGCTCCCCGGTGGGGCAGCGGTTGAGCGCTGGATTGTGAAGCTCCCTGCAGCCTCTGTGGCACCGGTTTGATCCCCGGCTGCTCCCCGCCCACCGGAGGAGGGTCCCACATGGCGCGCAGACCTCTCCTGCCGCCCGCTGCTCCCCTCAGCAGTGTACTTCGGTCCTTCTGCCTGCTCTGCTCCCCGCTCTGGCTCTGGTGAATTCTCTCACCCTCCCACGCTTCTGACTGTACCCAGTGAATGTATAAACAAACAAACAAACAAATAAATAAATAAAATACGTGCCTCTTTAAAAAAAAAATGTTAAAAAAAAAAAACACATGGGGCTGCTGGATTCTTGGTGGGAAGGTCTTCTATGAAGAACATACAAGAGAAATCTCTAGTTTCCTAAAGTGGGTCTCTCTATGAACCATTCTCCTGGAGTAACAGATTCTTAAAACACTACACTTACCCTGCTTACTCTCCAGCAAGGAGACGGGGACCTCTCTGGCTCTGGCTCCTACCTCAACATCGTTTCCTTTCCCATGTCTTCTCCACATTCAGATATTACCTCACTGACTTCACCCCAGGCAAGGGAATTTGGGATGGAGTGGAAGAGAGCAAGAAGACATGGCTACAAAGGGGGCTCAAAGGGCTCACCGAGTGTCCGCCTGTCCCCAGGGACTCTAAGTCCTCAACCAGGGCCTCCACAATGCCACCCCTAAAACTCACTCCTAAACACTCTCTCTAATCAGCAGTTTAAATTTCCTATCACCTGACACTGCTCTTAGTCCTTACTGTTTTTCTGACATCTTGAGGTTCAAGTTTGGCACAACCTGCTCAGGCTTGAAGTGGTTGTATCCACTGGAAGTGCTCTCGGCCACACATCCGAAGAAGAGCAGCTTCTGCCACAGTTGGAGAGATGATCAAGCCAGCTCCTCCCAACCAGCAGCCAGACAGTTGGTCCTGGACAAAGGAGTTTCTGCTATTACCAGACGAAACTAACTCTTCGTGAACTTACAAAGACAGGCATTGACTCTGGGCACCCACTTTTTATATGATGGTGAATTTAACCTCTCCCTATCTCATTTATTTATTGTTGCTTGTTGTTCACAGATCAGTGCTTTGAACAGAGGAAGCAGTACTTCTTCCTGGCCACTGGGTGCAACGCACACAGATAGGGTTAAGACATCAGGGTAAGCGATGACAAGGACAAAACTTCTGTTTGGGGTGTATTTTTTGCTCCAAGATTATTTGAAAGACCAGATTTCAGCAAAGTCTTTCTTAGAATTCCTGGTAAACTCATCTCTGTCCTAAATGGATTTTAGCTAGTCTGGGTCAGGAGCAAGGAAGGAGAGAGACGAAATAAACTTCCTCTGGGTGAATTGTATCTTGAAGCACTATGCCCAGTAAGAGAAAGGGACAGCAACAGAGAACACCAGGCATCACTGGCTTTGGTGGGTAGTGTTGATTGTGTGTCCACTTGGTGGGGCAACTAAGGAATGGGGGTGAAGATTAGACTGCAAAGGGATGTGTAGTTTGGAGGCTTTACTAATGATTGTGTTAAGTGGAAGTAGATCCTGAGCCTGGAAACAAGGTATCAAAGTGGGAATTGGCAGGAGGATTTTCCCAGGTTGGTGATTTCCAGGTATCCTTTGAATAAGTGGAATGATATAGGAGGAAATGAGTTGAGAATGTGGAATAAGAGTTTATTAGCTGGTGATTTGCCTACAAACACTTTTTTAGTTGTCTATTTACTTACTTACCCTGCCCCCCAGATTGCATGTTCAAAATTTTCTCTTTTGATTTTTAAATACTTCTGGGGTACAAGATCTTTTAAAACTTTTGTATATTTCATTACAAATAAACATTACAGGGACAGTTGTAGACCAGATCTGTTGTCATATATTAGTTAAACAAATTCTCCTTTCTGTCATGATTATAGTTACGTCATTCGCCAGTTTTTCTATTAGTAATCCGCATTTTACCAACCGAGTGTTACTTTAAAAAGAAAATTTAAGAGTTTCTAGAACTCTGTTATGTTGTAGTAAGATTTATAGCTCCATACATTCTGTGCAGTGATAGAAAGTTACTGCTCTAGATCATCATTATTCTGAAATCTTGAGGTTTCTACAATAATTCAAGACTTTGACAATGAAGGATTTAGCCAAAGAATCTGGCATATTGCTCTGTTTTTATTCTGGGTAAGGTTTTGAATTAATCCAATTGAAATTATTAGAAAAGGTGCCTATATTTTTCCAATATCAAATGCGACTATTAAATTTTTATACCCTTGCTATCTTTCTTAACCCTTTGTGGACATTTAAACACATTTTTTCTATAGTTTCTTTGCAATAGGTTTTTGTGACTATTATTAAAGCAACAGTGGTCTCATTGACTAACTGCTATTCAATATTTACCAATAAGCAGTAGACATCAAAGGCTGGATCTGTTCCCATGGTGGAGATGATAAACATTTGTAGCACATTTGTAGCACATAGCTTTTTCAAGTGGAAGATCGTTTCAGTTTCACTAGAAGGGATAGCAGAGTCTCAGATACTTAAATGAAAAAAATACTTTCGAAATCCAGAGTTTCAATCAAACACTGGTTTGATGCCTGTGATTTAGAAACACAGTCCAATGGTCATCCTGATTACTGAACAGGTCAAAGCAGCCATTTTTTAAAAAGATTTATTTATGCATATAAGAACTGGTGTGTAAGCCAGAGGTGCGGTGGGGGGGGGGTGGCATAAGAGGATTCACCACAGAGTGGGGAGCAGAACAGTCAGATCCACTGAAATACACTGCTGAGGGGAGCAGCAGGCGAGATAGGAGAGGTCTGCTGCGCCATGTGGATTGAGGATCAAACTCGCTCTGCTGTGCAACAGCTTGGTAGGGCTGTCTTTAACCCCTGTGCCACCAGGGAGGCCCAAAAGCAGCCATTTTTTAATGATATTATCAGGACATAGTATTTGTTGAGTATCTACTATGAGCTAGGAATTTTGTTAAATGTTTCCCTGAATTGTCAAATAAAATATTAATTACAAGTCTATGGCATGGTTTAATAGGTTGCATCATGTCCTCCAAAAAGATAAGTTCAAGTCTTTATACCCCAGGACCTGTGAATATGATCTTATTTGGAAGTAGGATCTCTGTAGATATAATCAAGAGGTCATAATAGATTAGGGTGGGCACTAATACAATGACTGCTGTCCTTATAAGAAAAAGGAGTGGCAGATTGAATAGAGAGACTCTGAGGATACACTCTAGTCCTTTGATGACAGGAGCAGAGGCTAGAATGATTTAGCTATCAACCAAGGATCACCACAGATTACCAGCAACCCCCCAAAGCTGGAGATACACATGGAATAGATTCTATCTCTGGGCTCCCAAAAGAAAAAAACCCTGTAGATACCTTGATTTGGGGTTTTTGACTTCCTGAAGTTTGAAAGAATCATTTCTCTTATTTTAATTCACCCAGTTTGTGGAGCTTTATTATAGTAACCCTAGGAAATAAATACATGTAGGAACTGTGATATTACTTCTATTTCTTACAAGAAACTTGTCATCTAGTTAGTGATTGATGGTGGTGGGTACAAACCCAGACCCAACCCTGGGCCTATGGGCTCATCCTAACACTCATCAGATCACCGTGCACATGAGTTTGTACATTCCATTTCTTCTCCTTTAGTCTAAACTCTATAGGTCACACCCTTATGTCCACAGGTGGGGAGACCAGCTGTGACATACTGCACTAGCTTAGGTACTCGAAATATTAACAGACTCCATGGACTGCAAGCAATTGAGGACCTCACAGGATGGCCCCAATGCCAGCAAAGTGATGTGAAATTATGCATGCATTGCTTAAGTATTTGAAATATGCCAGCTAGACTAATTGAATTTTCATCTTTGATGAGGCCTACAAAGATGTTTATTACTGTCATTAACCCTCTATAGCCACTGAGTTCTTGGGATAAATAGCAGATCTAGGGAAAAATCACTCTCACTTTGAGATATCAGATACTTAGTTTTCAGTGTGTTCTGTCTCTCCCAAAGGATATAATTCTTATTTCCTAAAGCATATACAAACTTTTAATATTCAGTTTAGACCTCTGTAACCTATGCATGATATTAGTTTATTTGGAAGCAGCTATATATAAGATAATAAATTTAATGTGACTCTTTTGGTGTTATCATTAACTTTCCCAAGTTCAAATAAATTCAGAACATTAGATCCTGACAAATAGGACTGTTTCTGGATCCAGGAGTTGTTCTACAGGCAGCTGCTTTTCCTCTGAGTGAAAGGCCACAGTACAAGGGACCCGGGCCTTTGGGTGAAGGATGAAACACAAGTGGACTTCAGTGCCACAAGAAGGAAGAGGAGGACCTGGCACAGAACAACTCCAGGTCGTGATTTCTCCTCCCTTGGGTGGGGACAAGTCCTGCTGATGGTGTAGGACGGGTGGTGGGAATGGAGTCTTTCTGCTGACTTCATGGCCTCTAAGAAAACCAGGCCCTTCCTTGCACATCAGGGATGCTCAAGGAGAACCAGACTTCATAGGCCAAAATAAATCCCAGAATGTTAAAATCTTATAGAAAGAACAATCATTAGCTTTGTAAACAAAGCATTGGCAACTGGCTTCAAACTGGTGTATTATCACATTGTATTAGCAAGTTATGTATTTCAGGTTACTTTAGGACACAGTTACTTTAGGACACAGGCAAGTTGCCAAAAATGAAAGTCTTGGGACAGAGTACCTCTTGCTTGGAGAATTTCAGGTTCACAAAAGGCATTTCCTAAAGATACTCCTAGAACACTGTGGAACAAATTTTTTTAATCTTTTATCCTCAAACCTAACTCATCCTACTGACTCTTAGGCACTCGATCAACCACACATTGGACAAGACAGTATCTCTTTGCAAACCTCCTTGCCTGTAGACCATTTCCCCTGAACCCACATGTCCAATAGGAGGGCAGGAGGCTAACTTGTCCAGGGGCAACTATGGGCCAGACAAGAGCATTTGGAGCTGAGTGTCACCAAAGCATTTCTCTAGATCAGTGACACTAGTGGAACAGGGGTGGGAGTGGTGACATCAGAACTCCCAGGAAAACCATTTATGGGACCTTGGAGTGTGTGACTGAGCATTTGAATTTTCCAACACCCTCCAGGGGCTCTGCTCCGCTTCCTCACCAGTTGACTTTGGTTTCCCTACTTCCCAGATTAGAGGTAGTGAGAACTACTTTCTGTCTCCATTAATTTATCTAGTCTACATATTTCATGTAAGTAGAATCATACACAGTGTTCTTTTGTGTCTGGCTTATTTTACTTAGAAAATGCCTTCAGAGTTCATCCTTGTGGTAGTAGCTATTAGGAGTCCATTCCTTCATCTGAATAATATTCCTATGGCTGAATAATATCCCCATTGTATGAGTATGCCATGTTTAAATATCTGTTCATCTGTTGGTGGACACTGGGTTGTTTTTATTTTTTGCTATTAAGAATAGTGTTGTCATGAAATTTAGTAAACAAGAATATCTTCAAGTTCCTGCTTTCAATTTCTTTGGATATATACATTGGAGCAGAATTGCTGGGTCATAAGGTAATTAATTCTAAGTTCAACTTTTTGAGGAACTGCCAAACTTTTCTATAGCGGTGGTATAGTCCTACCAGTGAGGTATGAGAGTTCACTTCTTTTCTTTTTAAAAAATCTATTCCAGTAGGTGTGATGTGTCTCCTTGTGGTTTTGATTAGCATTTCCTTGATAACTAATGACATTGTGCATCTTTTCATATGCTATTAGTCAAATGTTTGTTCTCCAGATTTTCTTTTTATTGTTGCATTGTAGGAACTATTTATATATTCTGGATATTAAACCCTTATCATATATAGGATTTCCAAATATTCTCTACTGTTCTATAGTAGGTTTTTTCATTTTTTAAATAACGTCTTTTGAAGCCTCACAGATTTTTACTTCAATGAAGTTGACTTTTTTTGTGGCTCTTTCTTTCTTTCTTTCTTTCTTTCTTTCTTTCTTTCTTTCTTTCTTTCTTTCTTTCTTTCTTTCTTTCTTTCTTTCTTTCTTTCTTTCTTTCTTTCTTTCTTTCTTTCTTTCTTTCTTTCTTTCTTTCTTTCTTTCTTTCTTTCTTTTCTTTCTTTCTTTCTTTTTTGCTTCCAGACCTTTTCTATGATAAGAAATAGAAAATAACTGATAAAAATGTTATTTTCTACTCTTCTCCAATCCAGCTGCCATACCTTCTCTGAAGCTACTATTATCATGGATTTGGTGGTTCATCTCTCTACATTACACACACACGTACAGTAAAGAGCATTCTTTGGTATGCTTTTAAAATTGTATATAAGTGTCATCATTCTTTTGTGTACTTAATTTTGAGGCTACATTTGAGATTTTTCCTTGCTGAATCATATTCACTTAGTTCATTCACTTTCACTGCTATAATTGTATTCAATCAAATGCTCAGGGGACTGAGAAGGATACTCAAAATACTTAATTGGCATGGCTTTGACACCAACCAACACACATGGTGCTCATCATAAACAACCACACCTCTGGGCACTTGTGCACACCTGGCAGAATACCAAGCCTGCATCTACATTGTTCACCCATTTCATTAATATGAAATTTACTTTGTTTCTAATCTTTCACTGTTATAAACAATAATGCTAGAAATATTCTTGCAGCCATCTCTCCATGCACATCTGTGAGAACTTTTCTAGGATACATATTTAGGAGTAGAATTAATGGGTGGTCTGCTACACACATGTTGCATTTTATTTTTTGTTATATCAGAATGGTGGCTAAGACCAAAAGCTGAAGACAAAAGATGTTAGAACCCCACATTCCACATAACCACCATGATGTCATAGCCATTGTGACCAGCTACCTCCCAGGAAGGCACATTGAGAGATACCAATGCTGAGAGTAGGTCTTTTCTAACCAGTCCCACCCAGGTCAACCCAAGGGGAGAACACACACAAAAGAGGGGATCTTCAGAGAATACCAAGTTCAAAGAAATCTATTCTCTCACTTCACACTTCCATAAAAGCCACCATGGAAACCAGGGAAGGAAAACCAAAGATAATCAATGATCGGAGGCTTCTGGGCATCTATGAAAACACTTCTCTTCCCCTTTTATACAGAAACTAAATCAGAATCTGGGGGTTCTCTCTTATGGAAACTGGGTTCCTCCTTGGACTTGCAGTGTTTCATGCTTTCAGGGTATTGAGAGAGGCAGGAAAGAAAATACAGGACTGAGGAAGGGGCAGCATCATCCTCCCCTTGTAGCACAGCAGATAAATACACCAGCGACATTCTACAGGAGCTAATGGGTAGAGTGGCTACACTGGAGCCATCTTGGTTACAAAAGTTCCATCCTCTGGGGGAGGTCATGCTCTGTGGAGACACCAAGGCAGGGCAGATATTCAGGTAGATGGGATCTCCTGTCAGGCAGTGACTCAGGACAAAGGCCCCCATGGATTCTTTCAAAGGATTCACACATGTGCCCATTTCATCCTGCCATGTAGACTGATCAATAGCTCATTGGTGTGGGCCAGAGAAGCAATGAAAAACACAGAGAGAAATCCACACCTTCCCCATTCATGCAAGAAGGAAGTTGGTCATTTTCCTTTTCCTCTAGCCCACCCAGCATAAGAGGAGGAAGAAGGGGGAGGGCATTCAGGAGTCATGATGACAGCTTTTGCTGGGCGAGAAGAAAAGAACTTTACATCAGTGAAGAGATGCAAGCTTTCAAACATGCAAGCTTGGGCTTTGAACCTTCTGGTAAGCATAAATCCCCAAATAATACCACTGAAATAGCCGAGAAAACTTAGTGCAATATTTTCCCTTCATTAGAATCCTGGCTGCCTCAGGACCCCTGCAGGTGCTTCCACCTCCCTTTCCCCCACTCTCCTCTAGTGCTGCTCACAGGCGTTGCTTTGTCCGAGGGAAATTATGCTCAGAGACTGAGACTGTCTTTGCGAATAATTTATCTAACTCAGGTTCACTGCAGGAATTATAATTTATAATAACAACATAAGCCAATAGCATCCAAGTTAATGTCTCTTCATAAGCCAATAAAGAAATTGCATTATCCATACCAATGATAAATTAATTATACTATTGTTCTAGGCAAAGGGGAAATGAAAGAAATAAAACCCATATTGAGTTGAGGTACAAGTTGCATGAGTCTCCCTGTGGGCCACCCTTCCAGCTAAAAGCCTGGTACCACTCCTGGCTTCAATCCTTTGCTGCCCAGGCCTTTAGTTAGCAAGAGATGGTACCAGAGCTGGCTGGCAGGGTGGGCTGCTTCAAAGGTTATGACTCAAAGGACTGTTACATGATTCAAACTGCGCACAAGGAGTAGCCTCACCACGACAGGCACAGATGTCCCTTTTCTTCCTGAGCTGCTGCAGGGTTTAAGGCCACAGCTGACCGAGAGCCCCCCAGCATTGGAAGGAGCAAGTGTCTAAGATGCAGAGAGCTACTGAGGTCAGCAAGGAGTAGCCTGGCCCAGACCCCACACGCTCAGGCTGCTAATCAAACTGATTAGCCTTTAAAGTTGGAGAGGAAATCACTGCCTTTATGTGGCATCAGTGACGTAAGGTCCCCTCCATGACACATGTGCGGGTGTCCCGAGAGTTGTAATATCCAACTTCAAAGCAATGCCATTAAAAAAAAAGTTATTCAAAACAGGTTCAAACCACCAACAGTTTTGTCCAAAACAAACTTTTGAAATGTGGGTTTGAAATCCTACCAAGTCAGTACACAGCAGGTATGAAGGGCATGAACCCAAGGACTTTCGGGGCCCAGAGTCCCAGGACACCAGACCAGGCTCTCCCTCTGACCTTTTGTTTAGAATCCTGTGTCTTCTTCTCTCAATTTTTCATGCATGTTCCTCACTCCTATATGAGACCTGGCCTGCATCTAGCAGCACTAGATGGGCAGACCCTGGACCAATAGCTGGGTTTCAGCTACAGATTTGCCTCCTGGGGATGGCTCATCACTACACCCAGGGGTGCCTCGCAAACTTCCTCCATTGCCAAGCCCCAAGGTGCAGTCTCCTGTGACTCTTGGGAGTGGGAGTAGAGGTGGTTGGACTCACCTTGAATCCACTTGGGCGTACCCTGAATGCAGCACACACACCCCCCACCCCGCATTTGGTTTTTAATTGAAATGGAGAGACTTGCAGGCTAATTGTTCTCCTGGCACCCTTACCTGGCAGCGTGTATAAAAGGAATGGCTCTTGAAGGTAAAAGTGTTACGGCTGGATTAAGTAATGCGTCTCTCACAAACCTGCACAAGCTGCAGTTTGATGAAAATTACAGTCAAACCTTGTGTTGTAAACTGCTGTTTACTGGAGGAAAAAATCCTGTAAGATATAGAAATGGTATCTGAGACAACCTGGCAGGGTGCTTAGAATCGTTATGCAGTTTAAAGAATGCCTTGACAATGACGGATAACCTCGCGAACATCAGAGTGGGGCCTTTTGTTTGTCTTCACTTGCCTTTGCATTTATGTCATGTCTTTCACTTGGGGGTGAGATTTCGTCTTTGAAAGTTGAAATGATTTTTAACTCCAGAAAGAGGTTTACTGGGTTTTTCATGGACTTGTTTCTCACCCCCCCCCCCCCGCCCACTTCTCCTTCCCTTCCTTCCTGTCTGTCTCCCTCCCTTCCAGCTGGGGTGTGTCAGTCCTGGGTGCCAGATGCAAAATGATTAAGCCAGTGCAGTTCCCCAAGTTGAACTTGTTATTGATTAGCACATCCTAAATCAAACAGAATTGCTGATCACTCTTGCAGGCCGCTGCCACTTGCTTGGGATCGGAGAGCTGCTAGAATGTTTGAGGCTGAGCTGGCAGAGGGGGATTTCTAAGGTACCCCCCCCCCCATGCACACACATTTGATCACTGCTATTGCCTGCAAGGAAGAAGAATAGCAACTTTCATCGCCAATTCGTGTTTCCTGAGCACTGACTGGGTGTGTGGCAGTGTGCAGCCACAGAGGGGATTTTGACAATTAGCAGGAGCTGCTGTCTTTACTCTCCTTGGCTGTGATAATTAATGCCGTAGGACATTTTTATGAGTTGGTATGTGCCTGGCACATGACACATAGTACTGGGAGTGTCAATTACATCTGACCTCTCTTAAAGGATGGGGAATTAAACAAAGAGGCCATTTTGTCCATTTGGTTTGTAGATATTCTAATAGGCAATTTGAAATATTAGTGAAATAAAATGAGATGAGAAGGTCTGTTTTCTAAATCAGCCACTACCTAGTCTTCTGTCACCTCCCTCCAGTCCCTGCTCTTGCTGCTGCATGCAGACATGATCCTTGATTTTGTGTGTGTACCCCACCCAGCCCAAACTGGAAAGATGGAGTTTTAAGTAAAAACAAAGCAAATATACTTCATATTTTAGAGTAATTTTAGTTTTATAGAAAAATTAAGCTGAAGGTACAGAGGTTTTCTCTCCCACTAGTGACACCCTGCACCACATGGTCTATGGATGAAACTGCACTAACATCTCAGAATTACCCCAAGTCTATAGTTTACATTATGGCTCACTCTTGGCCTTGCACATTCTGTGGATTTGCATAAATATGTAATGACATGTATCCATCATTATGGTATCAGGCAGAGTATTTTCACTGTCCTAAAAATTCTCTGTGATCTGCTGATTCATCCTTCTCTGCACACTAGTGACTTACAACCACCTCTCTCTTCACCATCTCCATCATTCTGCCTTTTCCAGAATGTTGTGTTGTTGTTATAAGTGTATGTGTATGTTGTAGCTATGTACATGCACTGCATATGTAGTATACACCGTATGTAGCCTTTCCTGATTGGCTTCTTCTATTTCGTTATATATATTTAAGTTTTACCATGTCTTTTCATGACTTGCTAGCTCATTTTTTTTTTGTGCTGAATAATAATCCATTGACTGAATATACCACAGCTTATTCATCCATTTACCTACTAAAGGACAACTTGATTAATTCCAAATTTTGCAATTGTGAATACAGCTACTATAAACATCCATGGATAGGGTTTTGATTAAAAATAAGTTTTTATCTCCTCTGGGTACATACCAAGGAGTGTGATTGCTAGGTCATATGATGAGTATGTTAAGTTTTATAAGAAACTACCAAAAAATGTCTTCCTAAGTGTCTATAGCATATTGCATTCCCACCAGCAGTCAATGAGAATTCCTGTTGCCCCACAGCCTCATCAGCATTTGTTGGCAGTGTTTTGAAATTTTGTCATCTAGTAGGTGTATAATGGTACCTTATTGTTGTCATAATTTGCATTTTTCTGATGATACAGGATGTGGAGCATCTTTTCATATGCTTATTTGCCATCTGCATTTCTTTTTATGGTGAGATTTTTGCTAAGGTGTTTTGTCCATTTTTAAGAGCTATTAATTTTCTTACTGTTAAGATTTAGGTGTTCTTTGTATATTTCAGATAACAATTCTTTATCAGATATGTCTTTTGCAAACATTTTTGCCCATTCTATGATTTATCTTTCCATTCTCTCAATAGCATCTTTGACAAAGCAGACTTCTTAGATTTTAAATATGTCCAGCTTATCAGTTATTTCATTCATGGGTTGTGACTTTGGTTACGTATCTAAAAAAATTAGCCCCCGGGCCTCCCCAGTGGCGCAGCGGTTGAGCGCTGGGCTGTGAAGCTGCCCGCAGCCTCTGCAGCACCAGTTCGATCCCCAGCCGCCAACGAGGGTCCAACATGGCGCACAGAACTCTTCTGCCACACCCACTGCTCCCCTCAGCAGTGTACCTTGGTCCTTCTGCCTGTTTTGCTCTCCACTCTGGCTCTGGTGAATTCTCTCACCCTCCCACGCTTCTGACTATACCCAGTGCTTGTATAAATAAATAAATAAATCTTTAAAAAAAAAATATAATTAAAAATAAATAAATAAATAAATAAATAAATAAATAAATAAATAAATTAGCCCCCTACCCAAGGTCATCTAGATTTTATCGTATGTTATCTTCTAGGAGTTTTATAGTTTTATAATTGATATTTATGATTCATTTTGAATTGACTTTTATGGAGGGGTAAAGTCTGTTTTCAGATTCATTTTTTATACATGGATATCCACTTGTTCCAGCACTATTTATTGAAAAGATTATCTTTCCTTCATGGTATTGTCTCTATTCCTTTTTCAAATATAAGGTGGCTATATTTATGGGGTCTATGTCTGGACTTTCTATTCTGTTCCACTGATCTATTTGTCTATTCTTTTGCCAATACCACATTGTCTTGATTACTGTAGTTTTATGGTTGGTCTTGAAATCAGTAGTGTCATTCCTCTGACTTTGCTCTTCTCTTGTAATCCTATGTTGGCTATTGTGAATCTCTTTGCTCTCCCAATAAACTTTAGAACCAATTTGCTAATAGCCACAAAATAACTTGATGGAATTTTGATTGGGATTGCATTGATGAATTGTATAGATTCACAGATCTATAGATCAATTTAGGAAGAACTGACAATTTAACATTTAATTTTTCTGCCTATGAACATGGAATATCTCTCCATTTATTTAGGATTCTTTTTAAATTTCATTTAATCAGAGTATTGCAGATTTCCTCATATAGATCTTGTGCACAGGTTTTTTTAGATTAATATGCAAGCATTTTATATTTTTCTGTGCTAATATAAGAGACATTGTGTTTTAAATTTCACATTCTACTTTTTCATTGCTGGTATATGGGAAACTTCATTTAGAGATAATTTTAAATTTACAGAAAAGTTACAAAAGTAACACAAATATTCCTATATACTCTCCTATATACCCTTTATATATCTTTACTGATTATTAACATTTGACTCCATTTTACCGATTATTAACATTCTACTCCTTCTCTCTTTCCATATATATGCACAAAAACTCTTCCCCCTTCACACATGTAAACACAGAACTAATTGTTTTTCTTAACCACTGAAAGTTCTGTACACCAACCCCCCTTTTCCCTTTCATGGTGTATTCTCCAAGATGATATTTTTTCAACATAATCATTGTGTAATTATTAAATTCAAGACACTTAACTTTGATATAGTACTATTACGTAAACTTATTCCATTTTCAATTTTTATCAACTGTCTCAATTATCTCCTTTGTAATATTTTTCTAGACCAATGTCTAATAACGAATCATGCATTGCATTTAGTTAGGATGTCGCTGCAGTCTCTTTTAATCAGTTCCTCAGAGTTTTAATATTTGTTTTCTACTCTGTTGGCATTTTCAGAGTTCAAGTCAGTTGCTTTGTGATCCCTTAATTTGGGTTTGTCTGATGTTTCCTGTGATAAACCCAGACTCTGTGTTTGGGGCAGAAACTCTACATAAGTACAACTCTGTCCATCTGAGGGTATCGTATGAGCAGGCATGCGGTATCCTCTTGTTCACATTTTATAATGTTATCTGAGGCAGGTTTGTAAAAGAGTTTACAAACGAGCTTACAAACCTAACTCATTAGAAAGTGGTCAGGATGGGGGCCTCCCCGGTGGCGCAGCGGTTGAGCGCTGGGTTGCGAAGCTGCACCACGGAGGCTGCCCGCAGCATCCGCGGTGCCGGTTCGATCCCTGGCTGCTCCCCGGCCACCAGAGGAGGGTCCCACATGGCGCGCAGACCTCTCCCGCCGCCCGCTGCTCCCCTCAGCAGTGTACCTCGGTCCTTCTGCCTGCTCTGCTCCCCGCTCTGGCTCTGGTGAATTCTCTCACCCTCCTGCGCTTCTGACTGTACCCAGTGCATGTATAAACAAAACAAACAAATAAATAAATAAAACATGCCTCTAAAAAAAAAAAAAATGGTCAGGATAGCTGGTGAGTGGGCCTTTGAGTTCTTATTGAAAAACTAAAGAGCAATTAGCAATATGAGATGTGGGGCTGATACTTGAGATTGACCCAAAATGGGGAAAAATGATCACTTTTGTTCCACAAACAAGAACACAAAGCCAATAGTTTGCAGATTGGAACTCTTAGTGTGACTAATGGTTCCTAAACACAGGTAAAGCCTCAAAGAGAGAGAATGAGAAGAGAATTAAAAGAATAAAATTATAGGGAAAACAAGTAGAGCTCTGACATTGTAACATTATTAAGGCTTTCCTCCTTACTACAAATTGCAAAGGAAATTAATCCAGTGGTTTCTCAACACACATATTCATACACTCACACAAATGGTATTACATTTTGTTGGTTTCTCTCTCAGCAGAGAAAATTGCAAACAACCTAATGGTTCAAAAATTAGTGTGTGAGTAAGTAATTAGGTGCATCCACTCAGTGGAAGAATATTTATATATTAAAAACAATCACTGCAAATACTAGGAGCAAACACAATAAATTATATTAGATAGGATATGATTACTGGTTAAAAAGAAGTAGAGTATAAAAATGAGTGAATGTTCAGGTGGAAAAAGACAAAAAGTATGCACACAGATAAAAGAGTATCTAGTTTTATCATATAAATCTTTATCTAGGGCCTCCCCGGTGGCGCAGCGGTTGAGCGCTGGGTTGCGAAGCTGCCCGCAGCCTCTGCAGCGCCGGTTCGATCCGCGGCTGCTCCCCGGCCACCGGAGGAGGGTCCCACATGGCGCGCAGACCTCTCCTGCCTCCCGCTGCTCCCCTCAGCAGTGTACTTCGGTCCTTCTGCCTGCTCTGCTCCCCGCTCTGGCTCTGGTGAATTCTCTCACCCTCCCGCGCTTCTGACTGTACCCAGTGCTTGTATAAATAAATAAATCTTAAAAAAAATTATAAAAAAAATCTTTATCTATAGAGCCTAATATTAGATATATAATAAAAGCAAAAAATAAGCATAATCATGATTTGGTATAGTGATTATGGAAAACAGTGCAGAGGCATCTCAAAAAATTAAAATAGAACTACCATATGATCCAACAATCCCACTTCAAGGCATATATCCACAGGAAATAAAATCACTGTCTTGAAGAGATATCTACACTCCCGTGTTCAGTCCAGCATTATTCACAGTAGCCAAGATACAGAAGCCATCTAAATGTCCATTGACAGGTGAATGGATAAAGAAAATGTTACATATTTATTATATATGTGTGTATATACACATACAAAAATATGCATGTGTATATATATATACATATATATATATATATATATGCATGTGCCATTTATGACAACATGGATGAACTTAGGGAACATTATGCTAAGAAAAACACTGCATGAACTCACCTATAGGTACAATTTTTAAAAGTTGAACACACAGAAACTGAGAGTAGAGTGGTAGTTACCAGAGACTGCGGCAGGGTAGGAAGTGATGAGAGAAATCAGGAGACATTGGTTAAAGGGTATAGTCTTCAAGTTATAAGTTCTAGAGCTCTAATGTACAACATATGAACTAGAGTTAATATATTATATACTTGGAGTTTGCTATGAAAGTGGATCTTAAATGCTCTCACCACACAAAAGGTAACTTGTAAGGTGACAGGTGTGTTAATTAGCTTGATTGTGGTAACTGTTTCACAATATACATATATCAAAACAATATTATTTACCTTAAATATATATAATTTCTATTTGTCAATTGTTAATAAAGTTGAAAAAAATAAAAACACTCAAGACAAAAATAACAAAACTGAGTAACAGGGACCACATCTACCCTACTGCCTAAAGCAACTAATGAAACAAAATATATAAAGCAATGGCTTTCGATGATTGAGCAACAGTACAATAATCCTTGTGAGAAGGAAAACAAAGCAGGTGAACCCTGTGATTTCCCCCAACTTACTGTCTGGAGAGTTTTTAGGCCACAGTGAAGGCAGGGAGAACCCCAACAGAACCTGGAGATCTCTCTGAATTGGGAGAAAGGGTGAGAATTAAGGAAAGCCAAAACACCTATAATTCTTAGGACAGAGTTACTAAGAGAGGAGAGCTGCACAAAAAGGGAGATTTGGAGACCCATAAGTCTCCTCTAGACTAGTCACCAATGCACATAATAAAGAGACCAGCCAAGGCAGCAAAAGACCTGTTGGAGAGAAACAGATAAAAAATAGCTCCATATTCTCACAGGCCAGAGTGGAGACATTTATGCATGAGGCATTGGGTAGAACTCTCAGATCAGGAGCGCTCATTAGGGGGGAAATTAGCTCTATTGACTGGTCCTCCTAACCAATCTTAAAAACATATCTTAGAAGGATCAAACAGCCTTCAAATATCTTCGTTGCATATCAGGGAGAAAAGCTAAAAATGTTTGTGGGTTATAAAATATCTAATATCCTACAACATAAAATTTACAATGTCTGACATTCAACCTAAAATTATTAGATATTATGAAGAAGAGGAAAATAGGGTTCCTAATAGGACAAAAAATCAATTAAAGATATTTGGAAAGACACTGATGGTAGAATTAGCAGGCAAGGATTTTTAAGTTAGCAATCCTGAAAAGACAAGCTTTAAAAGTAGAGTCCATATGTTCAAAAAGACAAAGGAGCCTAAACCTGTTAAGCAGAAGAAGATATAAAAGTGACGGAATTTAACTTCTGAAAATGTAAATTACAATGTCTGATAGAAGAAATCCACTGGAAAGAATTAGACTAGACATGGATAAATCAAGGATTCATGAACTTGGAAATAGAGCAATAGAAACCATCTAAAATAAAACACAGGCAGACTTAAGACTGAAACAAAATGAACAGAAATCCAGTAAATAGTGAGGTAACTTCAAGATGTCTGAAGTATATATAATTGGAGACCCTAAAGGAGGACTAAAAAAAAAATTAAAAATTAAAATTTTCCAAAGAAGGTCAATTGAATATCAAACCCCCAAAACTTTAAGAAAGTTAGTCCAAGTCTTGTAATCATAAAACTGCCTTAAAGTAGTGACAAAGAATGTTCAAAGTAGACCTTCTTTATAAGAAATATTAGAGAAAGCCCTTCAAACAGAATGAAAACCATATCAGATGGAAATCAAAAGCACAAAAGGAATGAAAACCACTAGCACTGGAAAATAGGTGGAGGTGTGTGTGTGTGTGTGTGTGTGCATTTAAGTCAATGTTCTTTCTTTTTATTTTTTTGCTGAGCATTTAATGTATGGCAGTTACTCTGCTAGTTGTATACCATACATAGCTCATATCCTTGCATTAACCCAATGAGGTAGGAATTACTGTCCTGGTTTCACTGAAGAAGAAATTTAGACCTAATAAGCTCAAGCCACACTTTCTATATAGTGTGGAAGTCAAGGTTAGTAGCCAAGATTGATTCTAAAACACATAACACATATTTAGTAGATGTTCCATGAAAATGTGAATGAAGGTCATAGCAAAAATCAAACCTGAAAGGTGACCACAGAACCTGACAATTCCTGTTCAAGGGCAAGAGGCAGCCTTGGATTAAAAAAAAAAAAATCCAAAGTTCCTTATATGATATTTCTCAGAGAAGTAAGGGAATACGTGAAAGTAACTCTTTTCAGGGCAGTGTGGTAGAATGAGCACACACTGTAATATATGCCTTCAGGTATCCCTAACACAATGGGGGACTGTCAGTGGACCAGAAACTAGGAGAATCTCTATGAAATATAGCAAGTTTAGGTAGCTACAGTAAGAAGCTGCCATTCTGGTAGCTAGGAGAGAAATCTATTAGGAAAAAATAATGGGTATCCAACCAAGAATCTTCAGCATTTGAGAAGAGTCAGTGTTTTGAAAGAGAATAGGTAAAACAAAGAAAAGAAGCTACATGTAAAGAAGCAGAGTTAGTAAAGCAGTCAAAATAGAAATTTGAAATGATTAGATTTATATCCCCAGTGAGGTAAAGGAAAGAATTGTATTTGTGAAACAAGAAAAGGAGTTTCTAAAACAAGAGCAGGATGTTATCAACAACGAAAATTAGCAATCTTGGAAATAAAAGAAACTCCTAATTTACAAGAAGGGAAAACTCTTTAATTATCAAGAACTGGTGTTTTTTTCATATTCCCAAGAGAAATAAACAACTGCCATAGCTATAGCTAAGCTAAACTGATGAAAAATCTGACAACTATAAAGTAAAAACTATTTAAAAAATCAAGTTTCACCAGAATCAAATAGATATCAAGGATCCTACAGAAGTTGCTTTGTTGACCTTCTGTCCAATGTGCAAAAAAGAAAAAAAAGGTAGTCATAACAATAGCCAGCACAAAATGTGGGAAAAGAGACAAAAGTCCTGGTGGTCAATAGTATCTTGGGTCCACATAGCTGACTCAATCCATTCCACAGCAATGGATGGAAGACAAATGCTGTGTGAAGTAGTTCCATGTCCTCCTTAAACCTCTCATTATGTTAGGTCATGCTAATTAATGCCTGGGGAGGAAAAAGAAAATGAAAGACTTCCGAAAATTTTATTGAGTCCTCAAATGAAGGCTTTTGAGAAGGTCGTTTCATATCTCAAAATTAGCAAGAAAGAAAACAAACACAACAATGGGAAAAAAAAAAACCTACGGAGTCAGCTTATGCAATTTGTTTTAAACATGACAGTTAGGGTTTTGAATTTCTGTTGACTCTGAGGCTAAATTTTCCTCCATCTGAGAAATACAAAAATCCACCAGGTTGTAGGGAGCTGGAGTCAGGGGTATTATTATGAGAATAACTCTAGAATAACAGCAACCCAACTGAACAGGTGGGTGAGGAGGTGTATTGAATCCAGGCTACAATGCCTCCTTCACTGTCACAGTACACAGCCTTTGAGATGTGAGAGACCTCTCTTCCAGAGGTGTGACTTTTTAAAAAGCATGACTTTTTAAAAACTTGCTAATTTTTTTCAATGAGTATACCCCATTCTGCCTCACACATGTGCTGAGCACACTTGTTATAGGGACCGCCATGCATACCTACCAGGACTCACTCACTCTCTTTTCAAGCTTATTCCCTACTCTCAGAAAGAAGTAAAACAATGAAGCTTCATAATACTTAAAAGATAATGACCAGGGGCCTCCCTGGTGGTGCAGAGGGTTGAGCGTAGCGCTTGAGGCTGTCCGCAGCCTTTGCATGAGAGTTTGATCCCACCAGGCGGGAGCAACCCACATGGCACGGCAGACCTCTCCTGTCTTGCCTGCTGCTCCCCTCAGCAGTGTGCTTCGGTACATCTGCCTGTTCTGCTCCCTATTCTCTCTGATGAATCTTCTCACCCCCACAACTCTGGCCTGTACCCCACTTCTTAAAAAAATGATAATGACCAGATAAGATTTGAGGGAAGCTGGATTCTTGATATTCATCAGAAGAACTACTTAGCCATCAAGCAATCAAAGTTAACACAGTACAAAGATACTATTTTGGTTTGTTCAACATTTATTCCAGTGGCTTAAGATGAATAGACAAACAGATTTCAGTTAAAACATCATGCTTCTTCTGCATACCTAGGATTCTCTGAGAGGTCTGTCAAAACCACATTCAGTTTTAGGTTCTCAAAAGTTGCCTCCTATAATCACAGTTGGTTCTGAGCATTCTCAAAGTATATATATTGGGAAAAGAAATTCTCTAATTTTTATTTAATATTGGTTCTTTTTTACCATCAAGAAGAAGTTTTTCTTTTAATCCTTCATTTGCATTTGTTATTATGGAATATTTATTATTTTAGTATTAAGAGGAAACTTAGAATTGCCTAATCAATCCTTCCAACTGTGGATTCCCATCCTCCGATTTCAAAGCTCATCATTAGGGATCTAAAAGTTATTTGTATTGTTCTTGAAAGCCTAAAAAAAAAGATCAACATTTAACCCTAACAAAACTCAAGGGCTGGCTTGCAAACCAGCTTTCTTTGCTTCAGGCTTAAACAGGATTTGCTCGATGATAACACTGACAGTTTTACCTTAATCAGAGGATCTGATGGACACTTGTCACCACAGATGTCCAGTTTTCCTTTCCTTCTCACATCTGGCCTCTGTCCCCTGAGGGGAGGCCTGCTAAGGGCCCTCCTCTGCAGGCCATGGAAGCCTGTCCACCCCCAACTCCACTCGCTTACTTATCCCTCTCTTCACAAGGAGGGTGGGCTGCTATGTGCTGAGACTGAGCAGCCCCAGCACCCCCAGGACCTCATACCCACGATTCCTCCTGGAGCTGCCTGTGCTCATTCTAAGAGGTTGGTTACTGTCCTTAGGACACGCTGTTGGTCACTGCAGGGCCTGGGATGAAAGATGGGGGTGGTGAGGGTTATACCCCCTTCAGGTGGGAGGTGAACATTCCAGTTATGTTTTCTAAGATGAATAAAAGGTAACGGTGATGCCAACCCAACTCAGTCCTTTGCATTTTGTCCAGGGTCAACCAAAACATGGGAGGTGGCTAGTGACAGCATAGTGGGGCAACCAAGCACAGGGAAGGCAGGGGACCCTGGGGAATCTTTACTCTTTCTCTGGGCTCTCTCTAGCATTCTCTTGGGGTTCTTACCTCTTTTGCAGTCACGCACCCTCCCTTAGCCATCCTTCCATAGCTGTCCCGTAGCCATCCTTATAGTCCTGGCCTCCAGGCACAGATGTGCACACTTGCACATGCCCACACCATGCTCCAGGTGTCCACCATCAGGCATGCACACCCCGCTCCCATACTCCCAAATGCCTTCTGCATCAATAACCATCAAGGCCGCAGTTGATGGCCACAGAGACCAGTGGCGTAAAAAACTACTAGCCTACAAAGAGGATTTAAGCACTGGACCTCATCTTTATACTTCTGACATTTTCAATATATTTAATTGAGAGAGGGGATTAACCCCAGTTTGAGAGATGAAGTTCTTTTTTTTTTTTTTTAAAGATTTATTTATTTATATAAGCACTGGGTACAGTCAGAAATGTGGGAGGGTGAGAGAATTCACCAGAGCCAGAGGGGAGAGCAGAGCAGGCAGAGTGACGAAATACACTGCTAGGGGGAGCAGCGGGCTAGGCAGGAGAGGTCTGCGCGACATGTGGGACCCTCACCCGGTGGCGGGGATCGTACTGGCGCTGCAGAGACTGCAGGCAGCTTCGCAACCCAGCGCTCAACCCCTGCGCCACTGGGGAGGCCCTGAGAGATGAAGTTCTTAAAAACTTACGTATCCATTAGGTTTAAAAGGAACTTAAAATGTCACTGATGAGGAAAGTCTGGAAAATACTATTTTAATTTCTTCATCTATCAGACCAGAAAGCTGAGATCTAGGGCACTAAGACAGCCAGCCACATTTTCTGTGAGCAGCAGAGCAGATCTGGAGCCCACCTCTGTGGGGTCTCCCCACCCCACCACCCTGTCTCAAATGCAGCTAGTGAATTAGGTCAGGAGGCACTTGGGAACATAACATGGCGTATGTCAGAATTCTGATGACTTGTCTACAAGAAGAAATTTGGGGGTGGCACCCCTGAACACAGTGGTTGTAACCTTGTCTGTGAGATCCAGTTGGGGAACTTTTAAAAATCCAAAGTTCAGGCCACATCCCAGACCAATTAAATGAAAAGGCAGGAGGTGGGACTAGGCATCACGATTTTTAAAAGCTCTCCAGGTGATTCCAATGTGTGGCCAAGAGAAAAAGTACTGCCCTTGTATTTTTCCTCAATAAAGGCCGACGCAAAGGTTTTGATTAAGAATTACTTTAACCTCAGCCAGCCAGAGGGCAATTAGGAAGCACTTAAAATTAACTCAGTTCCCACCAGCACAATGTCTCATGCATAGAGAAATCAATAAATATTTTTTTGCTATAGGAAGATGTGACACTTAAACATCAGCTTTGATTTAAATAAACCACCAAAAATAAGTTACTCTTTATTGAAATTTTAAGAGAGTTTGGATTGGTGAGGCCAACTGGAGACTGTTCTCTTGAACACAACCTTTGTGAAGAACAAAAAACCTCATTCACTCAGTGGGAGCTCAGAATTCATTCCTGAAATCTACAAAGACCAGGCAGGAACTAAATTTGGGTGATTATCGCTTCCTTTCCGTTCTTCAAGTGGTCCTTTTTATTTTACTCATTTTATTTTATTTTATATATTTTTACATCATTTTTCTTTTTTTCACAATGTAAGCATTTTCATCTTAGTTATAGTCCCTATACAATTCCCACCCCCCTTATTTTGACCCTAATCCTCCCCCCTGTGTCTCTGGTTTATAGTTGCTTGTTGATTTTTATTTTTACTTTATTATAATTAGTCTTTTCCCTGGCCCCTTATTTAGGTTTTCTAAATTCCTGCTATGAGTGAGACCATCTGGTATTTTTCCTTTTCTTTCTGGCTTATTTGGCAGAGCATGATCCCGTCCAGCTCCATCCACGTTGCTGTAAATTGCATGAGTTTATCTTTTTTGATTGCTGAGTAATATTCCATTGTGTGTATGTACCAAATCTTCTTGATCCAGTCATCTATTTTGGGGCATTTGGGCTGTTTCCATAGCTTAGCTATTGTAAATAGTGCTGCTACAAACATAGGGGTGTAGGTGCCCTTTTGAATTAATGATTCTGTGTCCTTTGGGTAAATACCTAGGAGTGGAATTGCTGGATCATATGGAAGCTCCATCTTTAGCAAGTGGTGCTTTTTAAAACAGAGAAGACATTTTAACTATCCCCCTTAACTCCAAAGAAAGGGATGATGGATTCAATGTTCTTCCCCTCAAGTGTGGTCATGGGTAGCAGATGAAAGCTGACACTAAGAAGACTCTGGGTGAAAGGAAGAGTTATTTTCCATCTTCTCTGGGATTAGAAGTCAAGGATGGAATGGAAAAGACTGAACATCAGAAAGTAAAAACTTTCATTCTTTCTTTGCTCCTAAATAGCTATATGTTCCAAGAAGCAAATATCTCTCCAATGTCAGCCTTCTCATTCCCATCATGGTGAGACCGCTTCATTTTAAAGCTGTATGTGAAAATAGGGCTAAATAGAAAATGGGGCTATTGTGTGGAGAGCAAAATGTCTTCTAAAGATGTAACCAATCCAGACCTTGTAAAATTGATATTCCAACTAGTATTCAAGAAAACACCAGGCACACACTCATAAATTCATCACTCAAAACTCACAGCTGCCACAGCTTTAGAAGTTGGTACAAGGGTGAATTAGATAGACAAGACTTCAGGTTGATTACTATAGAGAACAAGAAGATTACACAGACTGTTCAGCTTTTACTAGATTATCCTGCTGTAACAACACCTTAATCTCAGGTGGCTTGCAGTCACACCTGTTTTTTTTTTTTTTTCTATTCTATATAATGTAGGTTGTGACTTTGCCCACATGACTTTTCATTCTAGAATCTAGGATGAAGGAACATGGAATAAAAGGTTGAAGTGGAGATAACTGAGGCTGCAGGGTTTGGGCCCTTATAAATATGATGCCCACATAATTTACTTCCACATATATTCCAAATTCAGTCACTTTTAAGAGTGAAAGGTGACATT
Organism: Talpa europaea; assembly: GCF_964194135.1. Taxonomy (NCBI): domain Eukaryota; kingdom Metazoa; phylum Chordata; class Mammalia; order Eulipotyphla; family Talpidae; genus Talpa; species Talpa europaea. The sequence continues at coordinate 26,900,356 of NC_140070.1, forward strand.
GTTAATAAATATACTGGACCACAGACATGAATCAAGACTACCTTAAGCAAACCAGGCAGATCAGCTAACTAGCAAACCATGTTAGAGTCTATGGGGAAGATTTTGGAGGGAAAAGGGAGGAAAGAGGCAGGAAGTTTGCTCTGACCACAGTGTGGAGCATGGATTGGCCGGGGCAAAGAAGAGAGTCAAAGAGACCATAGATTCTACTGAAAAGCCAGGTGAGAGAAGATGGAGAGATGAACATACATGTGTATGTGTGTGCATGCACATTTCTGAGGGTTTCTACAGTGAAATGTGGTTGCTATGCACAGCCAGCAGAAATACCATCACATTTCTTACCGAGACCGCTAAGAACTGGGGTGAGTTCCAGCTCCTGGATTGGTAGCATTATTGATCTCTTTCTGAGATCTGCTGGGTGTTTGTGCTGAGAGTGTAAGTAAAAGGGGTCAGCATTACTGTCTAGACCTTAGAGCAGGGACATCTTTGATGAACACTTGCTTCTCTGTGGCTTGAGAAAACTAGCCAAAACTTGGGAAGATCAGTTTGCAATGTTGCATTGCATTCTATGTGAGAACATGTAGGTGAGTAGACATTTCTGAACAGTTCTAACCAAGGAGAATTAACCCCAGCTACTCAACTGGTGGCAGAAAGAACACAGACAGGGAAGGATTCAGTCTCCAGCAGGCCCTCCTGTGCCCCAGGATGGTGTTACTCGTGTCATATCAAGATTGGCCTTGTTTCTACGTCTCTGTTCTTGTTTGTTTTGGTTTGGATTTTTGGTTTGCATATTTTGTTTTAGCACATAATCTGTTCTAACAGCCATACATAGAGCTCTTTGAAATAAAGGGATAGCAAGAATATTTTTCCATTCATCCCAAGTCTGACTGTGCAACCTCACTCTTTCAAGATCTCATTTCATCAAATACACATCTTACTTGTATAGTCTCCTTTGCTTACTTCGCAGTTTTGAAGTGCCACCTGGCAGGCTCACAGGGCTATGTCATGCAACTCCCCCACTCATCACTGCCATTTTGCTTCATCTGCTCCTCCCAGAGCCTCCCATTCAGGTTTTGAAGTGTTTATCACCCCATAGAACTTCCTCATCCACATTCCCAGGCCCCTTGTCTTCTGGCCACCATAGATCCATTGCTGTCCTTCTTATTCCTTTTCTTTTCCTACCAACCAGCCTTTTACAATTCTTGAAAAAAAATTTTAAATCAAATGTCTTTGAATAATAGGGACACAATCACTTTCTGACAGTTTATATGGCCAAGCTGAGCAATGGACCCTACATGCACCTGCCATCCCACCCTTGCTACATCAGTGAGGATGTGTTCATGGAATTGGAGGCTGGAGTTAAGCACTCAGCCAGAAAGGATAGAACTGGGTAGGAAAATCACCAGTATCAGTGCCAGTTACAGCACATGTGCACATGTCAGAAATGTGCAGGCCACACAGGTAATAGGGAGAAAAAAAACCAACAATGATGCTCTGCATAGGGTTGTACTTTTCTCACATTGCAAGAAATTCAGAGATAGTAGTTGTCCAATTGGTTTGGCAATAAAACAATGCCAAGTTGATGTCTCCCAAAATGACTGCCCAGCTCTAGTGACACCTCTACCTGCAGAACTGGAAAAAAAAGGACTATTCCCTCAAGGGATTTGCCTTTAGAGGGATAGAACTGACCCAATCCATCTTCTCTCAGCAAACTTCCCTTCTCATTGACCAGAACTGGGCAAATCCCATAGATTATTTATGGTGGAAGCAGTTATCCAGGAGTGAAAAAGACCAATAATGATTTATTCCTTGGAACTGGGGTGAAAACCGGCCTCCGTGGGCTTAAGATATTTCTCTCTATTATGTATCAAGGAAGAAGGGAAAGAAATAGTTCTTGGGGAGGCAATGTATAGCACCTGCCAATTCAAAGGATGTTAGAAGAGAGAGGAATCAAAATGTTCAACATCACTTGTCATCAGGGAAATGCAAATCAAAACTACCATGAGATACCATCTTACACCAGTGAGAATGGCACATATTAAAAAAACTAGCAACAACAAATGTTGGCGAGGGTGTGGAGAAAAAGGAACTCTTCTGCACTGTTGGTGGGAGTGCAAACTGGTCCAACCACTGTGGAAAGCTGTGTGGAGATTTCTGGACCTACTAAACACAGAGCTTCCATATGATCCAGCAATTCCACTCCTAGGTATTTACCCAAAGGACACAGAAACATCAATTCCAAAGAACACCTGCACCCCTATGTTTATAGCAGCACTGTTTACAATAGCTAAGCTTTGGATTTTATTTATTTATTCTTTTAATAACTTTTTTTTTTTTTGGCCTTCTTTCATTGTTATTCGTCGCTCTGAGGTTCTGGCTTTAGGACTCCTTGTAGTATTTTTTGGAGTGGGGGTTTAGTTGCAATGAAATTCCGGAGTTTCTGTTTGTCTGGGAAGGTCCATATTCTTTCTTCAAAGAGGAAGGAGAGCTTTGCGGGATAGAGTATTCTTGGTTGGCATCTGTTTTCTTGGAGTCTGTTGACTATGTCCCTCCACTCTCTCCTTGCCCGTAGTGTTTCTTCGGAGAAGTCTGATGTCAGCCTGATTGGTTTTCCTTTGAATGTTATCTGTTTCTTCCCTCTTGCCAGCTTCATTATTTTTTCCTTGTCCTGGATTCTTGGGAGCTTTACTATTATGTGTCTTGCTGTATTTTTCCTTTCGTCGTGGAAGTTTGGTGTTCTTCTTGCTTCTTGTATATCAATTTTCAGCTCCTTCTTCACATTTGGGAAGTTCTCTTCAATTATCTCTTTGAATATTTTCTCTGTTCCTACATCTCTCTCCTCTCCTTCTGGTATTCCTATAACTCTTATATTTCCTTTCCTCATGGAGTCAGATAGTTCCCGAAGTCTTTCTTCGTTCTTTTTCCTTCGTACTTCTCTTTCCTTTTCTGTTTTGGTTCTTTTTATTTCTGTGTCTTCAAGATTACTTATTCGTTCTTCCATTTCATCTATTCTGCTTTCATTGCTTTTCCCAGAATTCTTTAGTTCTTCCATTAATTCTTTGATCTCCTGCATTTCTTTTACTTCCCTCTTTAGGGACTCAATTTCTTTCTTCTGACCATTGTTTTCCCTCTCTAGGGACTCAATTGCATTCTTCTGATCGTTGATTATTTTTCCCTTATCATTGTTTTCCTTTATGACTTCTGTCAGTTTTTTAATCACGGCAATTTTAAATTCTCTTTCTGGAAGGCTCAGAAATTCTTCCAAGTTATTGTCGTTGCAATCTGGGGGCTGGCTTTCTTTTTGTGGTGTGCTTTTTCTCTGGAGAGTTGCTAGGTTGCGTGTGGTTCTTCTCCTCCCTACTGTCTGTTTTCTAATTTGCCGTATGCGTTGGGACACTGTGTTGTTGGGACTTGCCGGCATCTTGGGTGGGCTTCTCTGTTCCCCTCTGGTTCTTCCAGGAGTCATCTGTCAGTTTCAAGCAGCCTTTACTGGAGAAAGGTCCCTGTTCTAAAATGCCGATGTGGGGACACACTCCCCTGTGCGCCTGGTCTGCCCCGGCGGTGGGTTCCTGCTCCCCTCTGGGCTTGGACTGCAGGCCAGAGGGGGTCTGGCGTGGGCGAACTTCCCCCGCTCACCTCTGGCTCCTGAGGAAGCCTTCTGCAGGTAGTCTTTACTGAAGAAATGTCCCTGTTCTAAAATGGTGATGTGGGACACACTCCCTGCGCTTCTGGTCTCAGGCACACTCTTCTGCGCGCCTGGTCTGCCCCGGCTGTGGGTGCTCGCTCTCCCTGTGGGCTCAGACTACTTGTTCAGAAGGGGCCCGGTGTGGGCTAACTCCCCAGCTGGCCACTAGCTCCTTCAGTAGCCTGTGCTGGGGTCAAGTCGCTAGGTGGCACCAGAGATCTCTCCTAGAGCCCTTGGGGAGCTGATTTTCCACCCTGTGGGACAGGGAGCAGAGCGGGGATGGTAGGGTACACCTCAACGGCTTTGGGGTGCTGTGTCTGCCTTGTGCCCCACCGTCGTGGGGAACCCACGCCCCTAATTTCGTGCCCTGGGTCTCAGTTCCAAAGCCCTCAGTTCCAGGACGCGGGCTGTAGCCCAGATCAGTGGCGCGGGAATGGCGCCTTTTGAATCCCGCTCCCCTGCTTGGGCGCCTTGTTCCTGCTCACTCAGGGAGGGCCTCCGCCCGGGTCTCAGTTCCAAAGCCCTCAGTTCCAGGACGGGGCTGTAGCCCAGATCAGTGGCGCGGGAATGGCGCCTTTTGAATCCCGCTCCCCTGCCTGGGCGCCTTGTTCCTGCTCACTCAGGGAGGGCCTCCGCAGTCTCCCCGCAAGCCTAGGTCGCAGGCGCAGGGCCCTGGGCAGCTGCAATCCGAGCGCTGCTTTCGCTCAAGCTTACCGGGCGGCCGGGGCTGTGTGCTGGTGCTGGTCTCCTCCTGGTGGGCGGGGCTCTCTTTAATGGCGCCTGGAGCTCACCCCCGCGGTGGATCCTGCAGGGTTCGCCTCAGCTCCCGTTCACGGGGTGTGGTGGCTGAAATAGTTCCTTTCCACTCACAGTCCCGCTTGCTGCATCCGTTTTTCTTGTTGGGCGTTTTGGTTTGTTGTTTCCCTCGTCTCTGCCGGTCGGGGAGTGCCGCCTCTGTGGGCGGGGGAGGGGAGCAGGGTTCTGCGCTTCCCTCCCTTCTCGTCCTCTTTTATGGCAACTTTCTTCTTCGGGCAGTTTGCTGGAGTCGTCCGTTTATCTTCCGTGTCCCAGTTCTCACTGGGACCTGCCGCTTTTCCTCCCTATTAACTTTTTTTAATGGGAGATCTTACTCGCAGCGTCTCCTCGCCGCCATGTTGCTCCGCCCCTCCTAGCTAAGCTTTGGAAACAACCCAAATGCCCAAAAATAGATGACTGGATCAAGAAGATGTGGTACATATATACCATGGAATATTACTCAGCATTCAAAAAAGATAAACACATGCAATTTGCTGCAACATGGATGGCGCTGGAAGGGATCATGCTCAGCGAAATAAGCCAAAAAGAAAAAGAAAAATACCGGATGGTCTCACTCATAGCAGGAATCTAGAAAACTTAAATAAGGGACCAGGAAAATGAATAACTATAAGAAAGTGAAAATCAAAATCAACAAAAAACTATGAACCAGAGACACTTTTAGGGGGGCGGGGGCGGGAGGGGAGGGATTGGGGTCAGAATGGGGGGCTGCAATTGTATGGGGAATATAACAATAAAATTTATAAAAAAAAAATAAAAAAATAAAAATGTAGTAACAAAGAGGAAAAAAAAAAAAAAAAAAAAAGAAGAAGAGAGAGGAATCAACCCAACTGTGCTCTCCATGTTACATTTGCAAAAGGGCAGCTAGATCCTGATGCAGGCCCTTTTAGATGACACAAGGCAAATCTGAATCCTGGGTAAGTTCGGGCAAATTTAAAAAAAAAAAAAACAGCTAACAACTTGCTTCCATTTCTCTACGTATTGGAGAGTGTGTGATTCAAAGAGAATTCATGAACACACACATAAAGAATAGACTAAATAAATCAATACAAATTGATTCTCTGGAAAATTTGAAACATCAAAGACTGACTATATTTTCTTCACTCATTTTGATATCTAATTAACTGATATGTTTATAAAGAGCAATTTTTCTACTTGATGGACTAGTCATCATTTTTGCGGTTTCCTACCTGATAACTTTCTTTCTATTTCTTGTAAGGTAGAATGCCCAATAAAAAGATTGTATTTTCCAATATTCACTTGAGGCTACTGGAATGTAGATGTGAAATCTGGAGCTTCAGCAACCCTATTGCAACCATGAAGGAGCAGGGTGAAGAAATAGCCAATGTAAAGGGGCTGAGATGTGGGAGACATCATGTAGCACTCAACAGACAAGAACCTTGTACTCTACTCTTGCTAATAAGTGAAAAATAATGCATGTTAACTCCCTGTGGGTAACTTCTGTAACCTGTGGGTAACTTCTGAAGCCTGATACAAGCAAAACTAATGTCATTTACAATTTGCTGCAGTTACAAATAATTGCCATGGGGCTAGAGTGGGATTTCAGAACATTTGGTGGTGGGCAGGAGGGTCAAAGAAGACTTGGGCTTCATCTTGTGAATTAATTTTCATTTAAAATTAGTACTAGTTCATTGCAGAAATCATCAGCCTGAGATCTCCCTTTGGATTCATCCCTCCTTCATTAGCCTCTATTTCTTAGTAAAAAGGTAATCACTGGAAATTCCATAGCTTAGTGTCTGAACTGCACTATGTACTCAGAAAAATAGGATCAATTATTAAGTTATTTAAGCAATTTCAGTTTTATTTTCACTATCTTTAAAATAATGGCAATAATAATGTACTGCATTGTTGGGAAGTGACGTATGTGAAATGGCTTCATTTTTCAGGCATTTATTCAACAAAAATCAAGTATCCGTTAGGAGCCAGACAGTGTTCTGGGCTCTGGGGATACAACAGAAACAGAGAAGGCAGGACCCTGTCCTCATCTGATTGGGGTCAGATAGACCATAAATTGTAGACAATGAGCCAACCAGATGGTATCTACAGGCGCTGGGATAAGAGGTATAAATAGGAGTTAACTTTAGTCCAGAACAGGAGAGGTCTCTGGGAGGAGGTGACATCTGAGTGAAACTGAATGACAAAACGATGGGAAGGAGGACATAGAACTTAATACATAGTCACTCTGTTGTTTATTTACACTGCCTTCTCACTTAAGTCTTACCACAATTTTATTACATTCCCATTTTACAAATCAAGAAAATCAAGGTCTAGTAAGGTTAAGTTGCTTGAGATTACAAAGTAAATGAGTGACAGAGCCAGTCTTTGAAGCACAATTTAGCCTGAAATGAGTTCCAGATTCCAGAGGGAGAGTCAAGTTTTTTTTTGTGCTACTACATGTACAAGTGTTAGAGAAGAGGCTGCTAGGCTCGTGGGGTTCAGTGTGGGTGTAGGCCAGGCCTTAGAGTTAACTGAGTCAAGGCTGCTTGTGCCCAGGGCCTGGCCTCACCATTTGGGTGTTTCTTCTCATGACTATTAGATAAAGTGTTTCTGCCCAGGACTAGACACTTGATGAGATTTCAAAATATTTCCAGGATGACCTGCATTTCTAGAGGTGGCTGTGCCAACAGTCATGTCCCAATGGCCGATTTTAAGTTAGAGTCACCTTAGTCATATCAGCAGGTGTGATACATTTCATTCTTGGAGACTCCAAGCTCAATCCTGCCTCCTAAGTTAATGAGGAAGAAGAAGTCTTAAGAAGGAAATCTTGATCTCCATTTCCTTAAAATTCTAATATTCCTTTCTTCATTCAACAAATATTTATGGATCACCTATTACATGCCAAATAGTCAGAAAAAAATAGTCATGTTCTCTGTTTTCATTCAGAATAGGGGAAGAAGATAAGAACAAGAAATAGCCAAATCAGCATGAGAATCTCAGTAATGAAGTAGTGGGAGGAAAACAAAATCAAGAAATGTGAGGGTGGGGGTGCAGGATGGGGAGGACCCATCAACTGGAGCCTGAGGACAGAGCTGACAGGGGCACCATCCCTGAGAATGTGGCAGCTCAGATCTCCTCACAGCCTCAGCACACCCTGAGGCCAGAAAAACCCAGCTATGATCCAGGACAGAAGCACTGATCAGGGAGCTGACCAGTGTGAGGGGGAGGGCAGGAGGAGAGAAATGAGGTGGAAAAGTATAGATGGACCTTGTTCCATGGACCTCATTGGAAGTGACTTAGTCCAGTGAAGAGCCATCAAGGGTGGGGAGTACACACATGTGTTACTTTGTGCTTAGAGAGTTTTGGGTCCCTAGGCCTGTCCCCCACTCACCCTCTATGAAAACTCTGGTGTCCACTACTACTGATTTCTGCCAAGGTAACTGGAATACAGAGGAAGGAAGTGCTCCTGGTAGCTGGCAGCTCCATCTGTCCACTCTGTGTGGCCCTTGTCACGGGGAGTGAATCACTCGAAGAGGCTTGAGGCAAGTAAGAAATTTTCCCATGTTTCTTTCTGCACTTCAGCATGTAAATTTTTCAAGAAATAATCTTTTTTCCTCACCAGCCTGTCCCACAGTTGTCCTGAGCTTCTCTAGGTTGAAAGGCATGGATTTTTTGTCCTAACCTGTAGAATACACTGAACTCTGAGACAACAGGCCCCTTGGGCCAATCCCAGGAAGTCCTTTGTCTAGAACATCTTGGCATAGAAAAAAATGCCCTTCCAAGGCTCTTTCTCTCCGATCTGAAGTTATCCTAATGATTCTCTCAAAACCAAGAAAGGTCAGCTATTTTAGTCCAAGCCCACCTCTAATTAATTGTAGTATTTATGTTCAAACAGATCAATAGCCAAGTTCAACCTCAATGTACGTGAGCTATTATATCACTGCAGTATGAAGGGAACTTTAATATGTGGCGCATGCAAACCACTTCTTCTATACTCAGCCATGCACAAGAAGCTTTGGCTCTAAGGAACATTGTATTTTGCGTTAAAAGTGGGAAGACTACTCTCAAACTCCACCCCAGCTAAGCTGTGAACCCAGCAGGAGGAACAGTGAATCCCAGCACTCCTGGGAGAGGGGCTGGACGCCCTGGCAGGAACCATAGCCACGGCTGAGGCTTTGGTCTTCTTGAAAGTGAAAATGAAGAGAATAATAGGCAGCTCCTTCACAACTTACACATGTTATTTTTTTGTATTTCAGTTATTTTTAACTGATCCATACTGGTTGAAAAAGGTGGCGCAGTTGGCTGAGACCAAATGAGATTGAGAAGAAATGTATTTGTTTACTTTGGTGGATAGTCCCAAGGACAAGGAACCCTCTCCAAAGAAGCAGATGGAAAGACAGTAGGATGGCCACTCAGTCTCTGCTGCTTTCTGAAGTTGTACCTTTAAGCTTCTTTACTTTGGATCTTCAATTTGACTTTATTTTATTTTTGCATTATTAAAATGCAAATGTTCTTAGTAATCAATTTCCATCAATTACCAGATTATTAATGAAGAGTTAGGCAGGAATTATGACTTCCCATAGGAGCAGGCACTGTGTGTGTCTGTGTGTGTGTGTATGTGTGTGTGTGTCGCGGGCACGCCTGCATGCAGTTCACGTGTATGTTCTAAGTACATCTGTACTGGGAGCCCAGATAACAGGTTTTTCTAATTGGAGCAAATGATGTGCTTTCTCTGGTCTCAGTTTTACCTGTAAAACCAGATAGGACAGAATGTTCCAAGTCTCATCAGATCTCCTAAGCCTATGAAACTATGAAAAGGGAGACAGGTGACCCAGGTCCCAGCTCTATTCTACAGTTTCACCTGCAGTCAGTCTTTCTAGTATGTACAGTAACTTTATTGTCTGATTGGAAATTAGGTCATACTCTCACCTCTCACCAATAATAAGCACAGATAATTCACTCATTGTATCTCCATCAACATAGAGACACCTGCTTTTCGGAAGGCAGGGAGCAAAAAGTGCAACTTCCCCTATCATTTCAAGTTTCTCTTCTGTACTTTCTAGAAGGGTTGCTGTACATTTTCTGAGACTAGGTGCTAAGCTCGTCCCTCTATCCTGTGGTATCCCTCAGGAAATAAATGCTATGTCTTAGCCCTGAGAGAACCTCTGTAAGTGGAGGCAGAACCAACACAGCGTCTGGCCTGTGCAAGATGGGCGCTTCTCTGAGGAAAAGCGGAGGAGGGAGAAGAGGAAACTGTCACAGCTTACAAAGAACAGAATATTAGCAAATCACACTTATCCAAGACTGTTCTGTGTTTCCATTTTATTATTCTTAGTATCTGTGTGATTCCCAGGGCTGCCATTGTAAGTCATTATATGATCTTGGGCAAGTTTATTCATATGTGAAATGGAGATAACTAGAGTTTTTATAGTAATAATAATAACATCAACAATAATAACATTACTACCCACTTTATAGGGCTGGGGTAAGGCTTAGATGAGTTCTTATACATGAAGCCCTTAGAACAGCTCCTAGCAATTACTAAACATTGTATATATATATTTTTTAAGATTTATTTATTTATGCATACAAGAGCTGGGGTACAGGCCAGAGATGCGGGGGTGAGAAGATTCACCAGAGACAGAGTGGGGAACAGAACAGGTAGACTGACTGAATTACACTGCTGAGGGGAGCAACAGGTGAGTCAGGAGAGGTCTGCTGCATCATGTGGGTAGCCCCCTGGCCGGCTGGGGATCGAACTCGTGCTGCAGAGACTGCGGATTGCTTCATAGTGCAGTGCTTAACCCCTTGTGCCACCAGGAAGGCCCTAAACATTGTATACTTTTTATCTGTAGCATTTCATTTGGGCATTCAGAGAATGAGTATTTTCACACTAGTGAAGGGCATTATTGAAAAGGACAAACAGGGATCCGGAAGCAGAGAATTTCAGAAATTCCATCTCTCTGTTTTTACATTAATTCATTATAATCCCATACTTGCATTTCTACATATTTGACTCCAAGCAGAGGCCAAGTGCCAGCATATCTGGTGAGCACATGGTCTTTCTTGGGGTACTCACAATAGACCCCCAAGGCACAGGGCACCTGGATCGCAGGGAAAGCTAAGAGCAGCCGGGGTCCATATCCCTTCACCACCCCACCACTCTGATGTAATTCAGAAATGACAGTACCCTGCAGTGTTTGAGCAAATAATGCCCTTAATTTTGCTAGTATAGAAATACATGTCTTTTCTTAATGCCATATCTTGATTTTTTTGTCACCAGTAAAATCATCACCTCCTACAAATCTCTTACATGTGGAAACATTCCCGGATGAAGACATCCCTCTCTCATGCACTGGGTGTGTCTGCTGTGGTCTCTGCTCCATCCACTCTCTGTATCAAACAAAACTGTTTCAGTGTCAGGATGAGAACACAGTCATGAGATAGACATGCCTAAAGAGAACATTCCTGCTGCTCCATGAATTTAGTGTCGTTCTTGAAGCCACATTGCTGTGTACTACTAAAATTTATCCTCAATTAACTCTGTTCCTTCCAACTGTGTCCTTGGAGTGAATAGGTATAACATAATTTATCCTCCTTCCTTTTGGAGTGTGTATTTAACTACAGATTGCTACCTAACTTTGGAATGAGTCTTCTAATCATTCACCTCCGTGGTCACCTGCCCTCACTGAGTCACACACTCTCCCTCTTGTTCCTGCTCCTTCCAAGTCACTCTTTGCTTCTGCTTCTCATGTCCCAGCTGATGCTACTTGCATCCTGCTGGCAGATATGTTCAAATCCTAACCTGTAGAGCCTGAGAATGTGACCTTATTGGAAAAAAGGATCTTAGCAGATGCCCTCAAGTTAAGATGAAGTCACGCTGGATTAGGCTGGGTCCTAATCCAAAGACCAGTGTCCTTCTAAGAAGAAAGAGGTTTGGACAGGGATATGTAGGAAAAACACCATGTGATGACAGAGGCAGTGACCGAAGTGTTGCTACCATAAGCCAAAAATTGTGGGCAACCACCAGGGGTTAGGAGAACACATTTTCCCTCTGAGCCCCCAAGATGGAACCAGGCTACCAACACCTTGATCTTAGGCTTTAAGTTTTAAGAACTGTCAGAAAACGCATCTGTGTTTTAAGTAACCCAGTTTGTGGTGTGACTAGGGCAGCTCAATGAAGCAGTACACACAAATTGTCTCTTGACTGAGCTTCTTATAAGGAGGGCTTATACATTCCTCATTTTGCTTCCCCATCCAGCAAGACATCTATCTACATGACTGGAAAGACACTCAGCTACTTGGCTCTGTTGGATGGCTCATCGAACAATTTGCTTTTCATTTTGCCAATTTGGTTTTACACAAAAGAGCTACTCAGTTCTGAAACATTTTTTATGAGTCAAGAAAAAGATGCATTATTTTATATAATTAAAATAAAATCCTTACTAAGTTTCACATTAGATTAGTCAATAATCCAATTTTTTGACTACATGCTGCTCCAATTTGAAGAACTCTCCCCTCTGAAAGAGCAATATATAAAGCTATAGTTTACTGAAATTCAATTTTTTTTTTGCTTTAAAGAGAAGTATCACGGGTGACACCAAAAGCCAGTAGCATTGTGATGCTAATTTGGAACTGCTACTTCTTTGCTTGTCTTCTTAATGAAATTTTGTTTTTTCTTTTTTCATCATATTCAAAATAAAAATAATCTGGTGATTTCTTAGCAGTCTAAAAGCTCTGCTAGATGACTCTTCCAGGATATCCACATGTCTCTGCTGAATGGTCATTATCATCCCATGGATGGAGCAGAGAGACTTCTGCTCCCTTCCTTGTACCTAAGGCTCTTCTCTTGCCTCTCTTCATCATAAATATGTTATCAGTAACAAGAATTTGAAATCTTGTGAGCCAACCTATCAATCCAGTACCGAAAAAGGAGGGGGGACTGAGTTCTTTCCCTTTTTGCAAAAATATGTCTCCACCCAGCTTGGTGGACTGAGAAGAGCAGGACAGACAATCAGGCAGACACATCTTCAGCACTTTCCTCACCCCAATGCCTCAAATAATGTGATTACAAATTGATAATCTCAAAGGCAAAAGCTTAAACTGCCCAGAGATATTTGAGACCCAGAGCAATCTGTTTAGTCAGGATGTGAGACTGGGAGAAAGCATCCTTACATCCCAAGACCTAATAGGATGGATGATGCAAACAAACCAAGGACGTGAGCTCATTGGTGGGGAGAAACAAACTTTGCCACCAGGAAGGGGGGTCATCGATGTAACATACTTTTAATTAAGGAAGTTTGAGAGGCTTCTTTATCACATGGGTAAACAATTTCTTAGAGTAATCTAGAGGTTGTCAATGATTCTTTTATGTTCAAAAAACCCTGTATTGTGCTGTAGGTCAATGAGAAGCTGTGGAAGGTGAGATCTGTTCAATACTCATGGCCTAAGGTCTGCAGAAATTTCCATAATATAAGGAAGGATCCTACAGGGACTAGAATGCTAAGCTGTGAGTGCTTTCCCCTGGCCATGTCTGCTCCTTTGCCTCATCTTCCGTAAACACCCCCAACAACATGGATCACTAAATTGCTTTCTTTTAAATAAACCCAGGGATTAAAATTAAAACTTTGGCCAATCAATCTATCCTAATAAAAAATCATATCAACCAGAGCAAGCTTCAGACAGTAGGGGAAAAATGTGCACATAGAATGAGATTTTTAAATGCAATTACAGAAGAGGCAGCTGTTTATTTGATTCTCTGCTATCCTGGAATCTTGAACTTCAGTTCTATAAATGCCTCGTAGGCTATCAAGTCTTTTTACCCTCTGCCAGGATTCCTCTTTGCCTTGAATTTATTTTTTTATTTTCACTGTTGTTCCAAACCAATTCTTGGGGCTCTAATGGTCAAATAAATATTCCAAAAAGAATCACATTTTCTTAGTTTTCTTTCAAGCCACAGCTTCACATCCAAGTCTTTAGTCTCCTGGGCCCATCAAAAGAACGCACTGTTCTTCGTAAATGAAGACAAAAGTATAAATAAGAAATTCTATCCAATTTAAAATCTGATCAAGATCAGCTAAAAATGAAGAATTATAACAAGAAAGCCATAGCAACACAATTCCACCCAGATAAGTTTGGTCAAGTGCAGTATTTAGGAACTACAGACTCTCTTCCTGCATTCACCCCGCTCCCCCCAACCCCCGCCAAAGGATTCATTTTTTCTGGCCTATCTGTGCAGCCCAAAGGGAGGATTGCACATGTTTCTGTAGGATGGTGGAGGGCATTGGAGATCCTATTTCCAACATACTAATTTAGGAGGTCATTGATCTTTTCTCCCCCTACCAAGTGCTTCATATATTTGAGAACTTCCCTGTATTTTGAGCTTCAAAGTCAGGTAGAGCACCCAACTCCACAAGTGGAAACTGCTTTATCCTTGCTTTCCGAACCCCTGGCAGAGAGGATGTGAGCCCATGAACTGGCCTCCAGGACTCAGACTCAACCATACCGGAGTCAGAAGCCAGGAAGATGCAGAGAAGCAGCATAGCCTGGAGCTCTCTCTGTTGACAATAAAGCTGGTGGTTTGGGGCTACCATGTCCCGGGCATTGTGTCTGAAATAGCATCATCCTATGCTTGGTGGGACAGCCACGATTTTTCTATCAGGGCTACTGGGTGGTGTGTTCCTGGCTGCTGTTTCTGGTTGCAGTCCTCAGGCTGATCTATAAAATACTCACTATCCTTTTCACATGTGCCTCTCAGCTGACATCAGCTTGAGTTCTGTTGCTTACAACTATGAGCACTGATGTTCATAAATAAATATCAGCACTTCCTTTGCTCTAACTGCTGTGTAGGGTATGGGAAAATTTTCATTTATATCCCCTAAGGGAATGTTGTTACTGAATGTTGATTGCTTTTCTTTAGTCTAAACTAATTAAATGACACAGTATCCATTGTAGAAAACAAACGAAGATCATTTTACACAGTATATTGTAAATAGTGATTATAATGTGAGATCTTTCCAGAGAAATAGTAGGAAACAATGTGTTCACTCAGACAGCTCCTGTTGAATTGCAAGGCTGTCCTCTACATCGTAATCCATTTCCTCCTTAGAGCCAATACAGTGAACTCCACAGAGATGGAACAACAAAGTGAAGGCAGTAAAATCCAGGGTTGGGAGCAGAGTTAGAAACAGATTGCATGGGTGAATCCTGCTATGTGGGAAACATGTGGGAGGGAACAAGCATTTCTCCACAAAAGATGGAAACAGGGAACTAAACTATTGTCTCTGATGAGTGGACCAAGAATTTCTGTTCTCCTGCTCATTGTACATGTGTCCACTCCCCACCCCCCCCCAAAAAAAAACCCATAGAAGCGTAGGATGCAGGGTGAGCATGTTTTTATAGCAACCCCATGCACTGAGATTTTATCTTTAAAGCTGACACAGGAGAGGTATGGATAAGGCTAACCAGGGATGCAGCCACACACAAAGCTGCCTCCTCCACCCAGCATCTGCACTGCTTTCTTCCACCAAGCTCACTTCACACATTTGATTTAATGTATGTCAGCACCCATAGGCTCTCTGGCTGTGGTCCTGTCTCTTCTACCTCTTGTTCTTCATCTAGCACAAAGCTGACCCTCAATAAGCACTGACTGATTAGTAAGCTGTAGAGCTAATGGATACATAGTCAGATTGGAGCTGGAGAAGGGATATAATGAAATAAATAGCCCATCCTCCTGAAGGATATTCAGATCTAGAATCATTGCTAAAGAATTCACCCACACAGGTATTGGATGTGCTGGGGAGGGTCTTTTCCCTTCATAAGAAAAGCAAAGATTTTAGGCAATTCATCGGATTTAGTTTACTATCCCACACACAAGACCAGAGCCATCAGGAACAGTTCAGTGCATCATTTCTGTCATCAGCATCTTCTACCAGCTGGCACCAATGACAGGGCACAAGAGAAGGCTTCTCAACACTTCTGGATTCATGGAACATTTATTTGTTTTTGTCCTAAGATTTATTTAGTTATGCATACAAGAACTGGGGTACTGGCCAGAGACCCAGCGGGGAACAGAACAGGCAGACTGACTGAAATACACTTCTGAGGGGAGCAGCGGGCAAGTCAGGAGAGGTCTGCTGCACCATGTGGGTAGCTCCCCGGCAGACAGTGGATCAAACTTGTGCTGCAGGGGCTGCAGATAGCTTCCTGTTTGCGTCCTAATCCCTTGTGCCACCAGGGAGATCCCCATTTATGGAACATTTATAAAGCTCAAATTACTGCAGAATTTGTTCATTTATTTAATCCTCACAACAATATTTTGTGGGTTTTCTTTATGTTTGACTTTACAGAGAAGTAAACCCAAGTTGAGCGCTGTCAGCCTCTGCCTGTCAGCTGTCAGCCTCCTCTCCAAGGACTCTCAAACCACCACCACCAAGTTGTTAAATACATCATCAAATTCCTTCCCAAATGCAAAAGTGAGTGACCATGAAAGAGAGATGAGCCCTTTAGTCATCTGTGATCCACTTCCCACAGACCACCATCCTCACCCACACCCATTTTTTGGGAACTGGTGACACCGTTTATTGACATCATTGTGAGATGTCAATTGTCCCTACCCAATTAGACCCCCTGAAATACAGAACTCAGCAAAGTGGATTGTAAATAGGTGAAGCAAAGAGAAAATACAAATTACCCAGATTGTCTCTTGGAAACCAAGTCAGAAAAATGGGATATCTTTCTGTATGTGGAATAACTTAATCATAAAACCTGAAAGAACAGAAATACTGCTGATTATTTCATTTAAAAAGTTTAACTGCACCTACATATCGCCAGATAATTTACACAGCTATTTAATTTTGGACCTAACAACAACCCTTGGAGGAGACATCACCCCCATATTTATGGATGAAGAAAATCAGGCTCAAGGGCATTTTTTGTTCAAGAGCATGTAGTTAGTGAACAATGGTGTCAGGACTAGACCCAAGTGTGATGATCCTCCCCCAAAGTCATGCAATGCCTCCCGCATTATTACCACTGTCATGGCCGCCTTCATCTTTTAACCAGAGGTGAGCATTTACATTTGCCTTTCCAAAGCTAATATCAATATCTGCCAGGAATTTGTCACTGAAAATCAACTATTAAACATGTTCATCTCTTCTTACTCGAGTTCATGTAGGCATGAGCTACACTTAACTTTATAATAAGCAAACCTATTCTCACCCCACTTATTTGACCCAAAGTTCAAGATGCAGCAGCTCCATGTGAGTGGTGATAACTGCAGGAGTGACTTGGGACAGGTCACAGGGTATCTAAGCAAAGGCCACCTTGGCTTTACCAGGTTTTTATAATTTACACTATGAAGAGGGAGTTGATTAGCCTGCATGTGGCTGATGTGGGAATATGAGATGTTTCAGTTATATAGAGAGTCAAAATCTTTGAGCTGGTCAGTCTGTTTTTTAAAGGAATAAAGAGAGTCTGAAGTGGAGCAACATGTGCTTAGAGAAGGAAATAAAACTTAACTTTTTTTAAATTTAAAAATGAGAAAACAATAAAACCAATATCCATGTCTCTGAGTTATGTGTTGGAGGGATTTCTAGAACAAATCTAAGAAAATTCACAAAGCACAAAACTTGCTTGAAAACATATGATAAAATTGCAGCACAAATCTCTCATCCTCTTCCTCCACAAACATTAGGAAATCAAGAAGTATTTTTTAATGACATTTAAATCTTTTCTCTTCTTTCATTTTGTGTTCCCTACACCTTTTAGAAATCTCCTAAAATTTTAGGCATATGGCAGCAATAATTATTCTAGAAAGTAGATAATTCTGATACTGATGAAATCAATGTGTAATAAGAATTAAAATATATTAGCTAATAAATAATCTCAAATTTATTGGGTTTCCAGGAAGTGTGCTTACAGAATGAGTCCTGGGCCCAAGTTTAATTGGTCCATGTCCATTCCAACTTTTCCATTTATTCTCTCTTCCAAGTCATCCTTTCCATAATCTGTTCAGAGTGTGCAAAAATCGCTCCCCAAAATGTCAAGCATCTCTTCCTCCTATTGTTTCATAAGCCTGAGAAAGTATTAAGAACAAAACACCAACTGGGAGAACATTTTTGCACCCAACACTAATGATAAAGGACTGATCACAAAAATCTGCAAAGAGCTGATGAGACTCAACAACAACAAAGAAAATAATCCAGTCAAAAAATGGGCAGAAGAGCTTAAAAGAAACTTCTCTGAAGAGGAAATGCAAATGGCCAACAGGCATATGAAAAAATGTTCAACATCACTTGTCATCAGGGAAATGCAAATCAAAACTACCATGAGATACCATCTTACACCAGTGAGAATGGCACATATTAAAAAAACTAGCAACAACAAATGTTGGCGAGGGTGTGGAGAAAAAGGAACTCTTCTGCACTGTTGGTAGGAGTGCAAACTGGTCCAACCACTGTGGAAAGCTGTGTGGAGATTTCTTGACCTACTAAACATAGAGCTTCCATATGATCCAGCAATTCCACTCCTAGGTATTTACCCAAAGGACACAGAAACATCAATTCCAAAGAGCACCTGCACCCCTATGTTTATAGCAGCACTGTTTACAATAGCTAAGCTTTGGAAACAACCCAAATGCCCAAAAATAGATGACTGGATCAAGAAGATGTGGTACATATATACCATGGAATATTACTCAGCATTCAAAAAAGATAAACACATGCAATTTGCTGCAACATGGATGGCGCTGGAAGGGATCATGCTCAGCGAAATAAGCCAAAAAGAAAAAGAAAAATACCGGATGGTCTCACTCATAACAGGAATCTAGAAAACTTAAATAAGGGACCAGGAAAATGAATAACTATAAGAAAGTGAAAATCAAAATCAACAAAAAACTATGAACCAGAGACACTTTTAGGGGGGCGGGGGCGGGAGGGGAGGGATTGGGGTCAGAATGGGGGGCTGCAATTGTATGGGGAATATAACAATAAAATTTATAAAAAAAAAAAAAAAGAACAAAACATATGCAGTATGCTCTGTGTCTATGTGGTCACATTTCTTTACATCTCTCATCTTTCATAGAATTTATGAAATGTCAGTATAAATATTTCTGTTTCTTTTATTCTTTTATATTTTTATATTGCACAAACAATATTGCAACAATAGCAGAAATTTTCAAATGAAAATCATTCTTAATTTCACTTTTCAACAAATCATGCTTTCATTTCTCCTGTTCCATCTCTGTCCAAGCACACACGACATTTTACAAAGCTGTAATTCTTCTCTAAGATAAATGCTGTCAATTTATGTCTTATATTTAACATTAAGTAACATATTTTTAAACATATTGGTCCATAATCAAATTAACCCTGCCTAATACCTTGAGAGAGAATTACTTAATTATTCCCAAAGGCTGTTCAAAAACTTGAACTGCCACTGTGTAAACTACTTTCAAGTCTGCTTGAGATATGCTTTGATACATGCTTTTGATCCATCTCAAGTATAAAATGTTTTTAGAGTCCAAGAGTGAGTTTGATTTTTTAGCTTCACATTTTGTCAATCAAGTTTAATAAAAAATTGAAGTTGATGAAAAACAAACAAAAGCAAGAAGCAATGACACCGGTGAATGACAACTTGAGACACTGGGTTTGAAACATGCTGCATCATCTTGTGACACAGAGACTCGCTCCTAAGATCTTTTCCAAACAGCAGTTGGGCAAGTTGAGAAATGACAGAAACAGTGTCACCCTCTGGCTTCTGGTTGGATTTGGCAAGAAGGTATCACCTGCAGGAGATCAGAGGGTGCAAGGAGAGTGGGTAAGGTATGCACCTTACACGCACACACACTCACACATTTACACTCACAAGCACCCATGCAGACACACACCCATGCATAGATACACATGTGCACATACACAATCTTTCCCCCAGGGGGCACTGGTTCTCAGTGGCTGGTCCTCCAGCCCCTCCAGTCACATTAGAAGAGTCCCATCCACTACTTCAGCTCCTGTTAGGTTCTGATAACAGTCCCTGCCATGTCCTCTGGGAAGGACTCCAGTCAAGCAGTGCTAGAAACTGCTCACTGCCACATGTCCCAGAGAGCTTCCAATCCTTTTACTATTCCCCTATCTCCAAAGGAGCCCCTTTAAAAAGCACCGATAAATAAACTTTTCTGTGCTTTCTGTGTCCAGTGTGGCCAGTCTGATGGGCTCCCTGAGATATATCATCAAGGGCTCAGCCAGCTTGAAATGTGTGGTCCTTTTTAGCCCTTGTCCTGACCACAGCATGTTGGCTGATGAGAGCCAGGTTATTTTACAAACACAGACTTGCTCAAAGAGCAGAAACCTGCTTTTCTAAGGGGATTCTAACTTTCAGCTTTATTATTTTTAAAATCAACCTAAGATGACGCTAATAGTCAGTAGTCATCATCCATTATAGGAAACTGCTTATTCTAAACATTTGACTTGGACTTGGCAAACAGATCCCAAAGCTAGTTCTTTTTATCCAGGTCTCGTTTAAGAAACGCAGGATTAAAAAGCCTATAATTAATTAGGGCACCTCTTCTTTTGCCTGGTTCATGAAGTCCACCTTGCCCTGGCCATGTCCCCATGGACCTGCCTGCAGACCTGTCGGTCTGTCTCGCTGGACGCCATCCATCTGGCCTATCTAAGTGTAACCCTGGGATGTAACTGGACACCAATGGCATTCTCCTTTTTGAGTAATCACATCAATGAGTTATATAAGCTGTCATATTAAAGTAGCTCTCTGCTAACCTCTGGTAATAAGAGAACACACTCACCGTTAGCTTTTCTTTCAGTTGGGTAACACCATCTGCCTAATGATTTTGCCTCCTTAATTCAAGGGGGTAAAATGAAAGTAAAAGAACAGACAAGAAAGGAAGATTGGGAGTGGGTCAATATTTCATTTTCTGTTGGTATTTTTTTTTTGGGAAAAAAATAACACAAAAACAAGCATGTTAAGCAGAGATCTGGTGGGGCTTCAAAATGGTGGTCTCCTGGCAGAGTGAGGGTGCCCTTTCTCAGGAAGTAAAGATTATAAGGCCTTTGGGAGCTGCCATTGCAGTCGAGGTGTAACTGGGAGTGGGGAGATGGATGTAATCTTTCTGTCCAGTTTCACCACTTTGACCCTTCCCCAACAGTGTTAGGCCCAAATTACAATGCATATCAGCAGTTTACATTACTGCCATATTTTATTGCTCATCCAAGATGAAAAAGTAGGTGGTTTCCAGTTTTTCATCTTTCAAAACATGGATTCAAAGTTGGTTCACTAGATTTTGAAGGAGTAATACAAAAGTGCCAGGGATTGCATTTTTTCCTATTTAACATGGATCAAATATACTTTGTTTTCAATGTCTTGTGACTCCAATATATTTCCCGAATAGTGTGATTTGAAAATAACAAACACTGATTTCATAAGCTGATGTCACCTGTCATAAACTCAAATCCTGAAACCTTGTTAGCAGAATCTTACAACTTGGCATTGTCATGGCCCCAGCTATCTCTCTGCCCTGAAGGCAGAAAGATGTGGAAACAGGGTAATCAGCTTGAGGACTTAGAGGGGAAGTGGGAAGAACTGGAGGAACTTTGTCTGCATACAATTAAAGTGGCAGTCCTCTGTTTATCTACAACCCCCACCCACCCCACAGCCCTGTGCTCTAGCGAGGAGGAGGGAGGCTATTAAGTTAAAGACGATTTTAAGGAACAGGAACAAACAGAATAATTTAGTTCTGTGAAAAATGTATTTCATGAAAAATTTTGGTAGTTTTGTTAGGGGGAAAAGGATGTCCTAAAGCTAATTCCATACAGGCTTTGTGGACTCCACCCCCACCCCAGGCCAAAGCCAAAGACACTGGGAACTCCAAATCCCATCACCACCAAAGGGAAGGTGGCTGGGACCTGAGGGTGGGGTTAAGCAGCCAGGTTGCTATAAAGCCAGACACGTGGGCTTTGGAGGGGGTCCCCCATTTTGGCTCTCTGCCAGCTCGCAGTGTCCGGCCAGCTCTGAGAGTGACTTTGGGTTTCCGGGTCGGTCGGATGGGGTAGGACGCATTAAAGACTTTATTTCCCTATTTTCTCCCTGAGTTGTACGTTTTCCTTATTTCCTTTTGTCTTGTAAATAAACCTTTTATTAACCTTTTGTGTGTGCCTGTAGTGGAGTATTCATAAGTCCCTTGTAAGCGCGGGTGAGGACCCACAGCCAGGCAACCCGTTCCATATCGGGGCTGCCCTATAACAGCTCTTCTGTCCTTTCTCCTCTTCCCTCCTCTTCTCTCTTTGCCCTGCCTTGTCCTCCTCTCCTACACTTTCTTTCCTTCTTCTTCCAGCTCCCCTTCCTTTCTTCTTCTTTCTCTCCTTCCCTCCTCCTCCCTTCCTTCCCTCGATCTTTATTCAGTGAAGTGGCTAATGCCAGAATAATTAAAAATAACAAAACTATCTAAGAATGAGCACTGAGTTAGAATTGGACTCCTCACAAATGTATTAATCAGATACCGGTCACGGCACCTTGCCTAGTATGCCCTGTTTCAAACCTTGAGAACAGGGTGACTCCATGTTTGGTGTGACCTGCTCACGTGCCATTAATATAAACAGGCAGATTGCGTTTCCACTCTTGGCAGCCCACTGCGCCGCTTTCAGCAGCAGCTGCTGCTCCGACCACTGCTACATGCTGCTACCACCACCCCTGCTCTGTCTTTCGTGGTGGAAGGTCTGTTTGGTACATTGCCAACTCCAGAGATGATTTCTATAGTAATAGGATGCCCAGGGCCATGGCTTTACACACAGGATCATCAACTTTTAAATTGAACAACTGTGATAACTATAGTAAAATAAAGCTTTCATAATTAAATGCTTAAAAACAGAGCCAAGTAGGGAAAGAGAGGAGGCAGGAGATCTCCCTAATGAATGAAATTCTAATCACTTCACAGTTTTCTTACAGCCTTCTATTTGCTACAAACAAGACAAGGAAGTAATTACTACTTTAGTCTTTTTCTATTTGAAGATATCTTTCTAGCCATGTGCTCACCTCCACCAAGCCCTGATTTAAACAACTCCCAGTTCAACCCAAGAGGGACTGAATCCCACCACAGATGTTTCCACCCAGTCACCCACAGCGTCACAGGGCACAAGTGGTCTGAAGCAGTCATCTGACCCAAGGAAAGGAGAACCTTCTAGAACACTTTCCTAGGCTCTAACATTTGTGATTCTGTAAACTGCCTCAATGATATATCCAGTGCCACAAAATTGTGGGACACAATACATCTGTTCTAACTTAAAGAGGGGTCTGTTTCCTGTCCTTTGTTCCTCTGAGAAATGGAAGATGCCTTCATCAAACAGCCCCCATCTCCTTTTCTACCAAGTGATCTACAACTCCCTCTGCCTCAAATATTCCGATTTCAATTCATTGATTGATATTTTGGCTTCTCATTAAAAAAGCCAATGACCTTCTGCTTGAAGATAGGCATCCCACTGCATAGGAGTCATTAATGTTTGCTGAGTGAATGAATGAGGAAAAGCACGCATGCCCCTTCTATACCCTGTTCTCTCCACCACGCATTACAATTCTTTCACTTGAAGAATTTTTCATCTTATAAACTACAGAGCTAAGGATTCATAGCAGAAAGAAAATAAGTTTCTGTATCACATATATTAATTTTATAAACTGGAACAATAAACTGGATGAATGGTATGACATATATAAAGAGTCTGGTGGAAATTGAAAAATACAACAAATTGTTCATATTCTCTAAAATTTCCAAGTTACTCCATTCTTTTTAAAAGACAGCATGGCAAGGACTGCTGTTTGCCTATCCCCATGTGCACCCTTCCCTGCTCCTCCCCAATTTTGAGTTGACCAGCTAGAGATTATATTTGTTCTAGCCTCTCCTGCAATTACATAGAATCACCTGAAGAAGTTCTACCAAAAAATATAAGCCAAAGTGTCCTGTTTCTTCTTCCAAACGGTATCTCCAAAAAGAATAAACCTTCTTTCTTCCTGCTTCCCATGAGTTGGAACAAAAATATTATAACTGGAGTTTCTGCTTCCATCCTGAACTCCTGTGATGCAAGACACACAGTAGGGCTGGTAAAAAAGAAAGTATAGGAGTTTGGAGGACTCTTGGTGGTTCAGGCACTGACTTCCTGTGTTGGAGAAATAACTTCTATCTTGTTTAAGTCATTGCTATTTGGGTGTTTTCTGTGATACAGCCAGGCCCAGATGTTAACTTCCAAATGGACAAAATATATATTAAACTTTAATTCTAATAAATAATTAGTGTGTATTCCTCAACCACTTATATATTATGTTCCTGTTATCCCTGTTGTCATATTGACTTTGACTACAGCAAAACCACAATGATGGTTTGTAATACTCAAATTTATCCTTTTCTATTTATAACTAGCCTATATTAAGTTCCGTGCTCATTTTATTTTCTTTTCCAACAAGGAATTTGCATTTGAATTACATTTTCTTGGAGTTATTAGTAATATTGCTAATTCATAATAAGCTAGAATAACAATGTGGGAGAGTTGAATGACCTGGGACTTGCAGTTTGCAGGCTTATACCTACCCTTGTACTAGTAGTACTTATTAGTTGTGTGACCTTGAACAAGTCCTCTAGACTCTGCCTCTGTTTTAGCCCCAACAAATGCGGGTGATGGTAACCCTGCTTTACTGACTTATTGGCATACGGCCAGGCTGAGATAGGAGAATAGATCTGAAAGTACTTTGCAAGAAATAAAGGACATGCAAGTGTTGGTTGTTATGAATACTAGTGGAATCTTCACATTTTTAAGGTACATTCTAAGTTTCTTTATTCATACAGATGATGTATAAAATTATAAGACGAAATTTTAAAGATTCTAAACATACAGTAGTTTCCTTTTTTTTTTTTTTTTTTTAACTTTTTTTGAGGATAGACTAGATCTTCAATTAGAGACCTTGCGGTAAATATAAAAAGAATAATGGTCGTAGGCTATGTTTTTTTTTTTTTTTTATTCTTTAGAGTTGATTAGGGACAGGAGGAATAAATATTTAAGATCTTGGATTTTAAGCAATGGGTCTGAGGATCTTGTATTCTTGGTTCTCTCCATCTTCTTTCTCCCAGAGCATACTGGTGTGGATCAGTGAAATCTGAGTGAATTGCCCTTGAAAAGCATGACAGAAGGTCAACGTCATCTTTTTATTGGTGGCCAATCATTTGTATCTGTAGAAATCAAGGTAACATATCTTTTACTTCCTCATTGTCCACGTAGGCATCACACCAAGGATTATTCAAGTTCAGTCTTCTCTTCAAAAGATATCTTGATGGCTGCATGATGTCTTTTGATGGTCCACATATCTTATGTCAGCTCCCCAAGTGAACAGGAAGCACCCATCTGATTCCTAGCTGTTAAATACAAATCCCACACTGATGGTGAATATACTTTAGACTTAAAATCATCTGAATCTGGTGCACCAGTGTAACTTTTCAGGTAACCACATCTTTGTTTGCCCAGGACGGTCCTATTTTATGTCAGCATAATTACTAATAGTGCCCCTTTTACTTTTCAAAGAACTTGGATTTGGATGGTAAATGATATACTCACTCTATTTTAGAGACACTTTATTATGCTGGTTGAATAATATAGGATATCTTACAAATTCCAGCCAGAGACCATTCTTTTGTGAATAATCTGCCTGGTTGTGGAGCCATTTAAACAACATCTTTTATAATCCAGGTCTTAAGACCCATGAACAACACAAATCAACCCACTTCTTATAAGGGAAAGGCTTTAAAATATCACCACCTGAACATCTGTGGTAGGGGTGACAAACATTTTGTAAAGCACTAGATAGTAACTTTTCGCATCTTTGCAGGACATGTAGTCTTTCTCTACTGCTCAGTGCTGCTGTAGCCTGAGGACAGCCCCAGGATATGCAAGCCAGTGGTCATGGTCGTGCTCCCCAAAACTCCTGCAAAGACAGGAGGATGGCAGGCTTTTCCCTGTGGACTGTTGTTTGCTGACCCCAGATCAACTGTTAAAATATTTTCTCTTTATAATTGACCAAATGAGAATCCAGATTCCTATTCGAGTGTTGAGGGAAAAAAAGACAATTGGCCCTAGTTAGACTTAATTCATGTCATGGAAAGATACTCCCAGTTACCAAAAAAAGCCCCCCAATCTTCCTATCATAGACTCATGTTATTCAATCCAATGAGTCATGGTCCACATTCAATCTAAAGCAGTACAATGAAGACGCTCCCTTTTTAAATAAATGAACACAAATGTGTGGCCTTTGAGGGCCATGCAATTAATAGGCAGCTAGATTTTATATTTAAGTCCTTTAAAAATTGTTTTGTTTCCAAGATGTATTACAAAGAAGTTTCTGGAAAAATTAATTCTACTTTCTATGTCCCTGTGTTTTCAGAGGATGGGGACAAGTGTGCAAATCTACTTTTGTGAAATATATCTGAAAAGTATAGATAAGCAAGCTTACGTAGAGAAATTAGAGGGGGTAGAATTGAAAACATGTAGTAAGAACACAAGAGGAAAGTCCAGTGCCCTTTAAATTGAAACTGAAGGGAAGACATGCAAGAAAGCCTTGAATAAAATTAAATAAATGCTGCCACTACATTCAGAAACACTTCAAAGCACTGGTAGTTTTCTTGCTATGTCGAGAATTGTGCTAATACGGTACGGTGCACAGTGGGTGTGAGGACATGTGTGTGTCTGAACAGGAATTAAAATTAGATGATGGCAAATGTTAAGACTGAGGTATTGGACATATTAGGCAAAGAAATGTATTCAGTCAATGTAAATAGACAAAGTGTGACATGCTCTAAATGATGATGAGTTGATGAATTCTTTGCTGTCTGACCTGGAATATCAAGCCCCAATCAGAAATGAGTGGACTGTCTCTCCTGGAGGGGTAGACACTAGTTGCAGCCTGGGGAAAGAGGAGACATAAAAGCAGATCTAGATTTGCCTTGCAATGACAGCTGCATATTAATCTAAAGAATTTCGAAAAAATCAAAAAGACGTTTTTCAGCAAAATACACCCCTAGAGCCTCAATCATAAAGCAGGGGAATAAACTTGAAACAGGATTGATTTCATCTTAAAGGGAATATTTCTTTGAAATGCTACCAACTGTAGTTGTCTTATTTGGTTTTCAATCCTAAAACAAAATTTTGCCATATTGTGTCAAATCAGAAGATAATATAATGGCTTTAAACACATTTTGTAATTATGGGATCAATCAAAAGTGCATTAAATTTCTGTGTATTTGGGAAGTTCTGCCACTGAATATTAAGTAGCTCTAAATATCAACCTTCATTTTTCACTTCATTTTCAAGACCTTGACTCTTAAAGGGTTAGCCTTCCCTAATAGGAGTTACAGGCTGGAAGGATCCCGTGTGTTCACCTTGTTTGGTATTCTCTTTAGAAAATGCCAGGCACTGCTCTGGCAGAATTTTGAAGGTATTTAGGCATGAAAGAGATGTCTATCTCATGCCTCTCTCATCAGTCCCTAAGTGCACTTCTGACCTTTAAGCAGATTCAGGTTTCACTAGGATGCAGTTGCCAGAGTTACGAAAAACTGAGTTATTCGTACAGGGCAAGAGTTGACAATTGGATCCAACAGGTTTTGATTTTTACAAAAGCACATTTCCAGCATTTGTGGTCTTTGATCAAGGAGGACAATATGAACATAATAGAAAGGACTGGCAGAGATCCCCCGTGTTAGCAGCCCGAGTTTCAAGTCCACTCCAGTTCCTACAAACTTGAGCAAGCCTTTTCCATCTACAAGTTTCTATTTTCTCATCTCTAAATTTGGGGAAATTTTAGCACCTCTTTGCTAGGTTGCTGTGAAAATAATCTAAGATAATATATGCAAAGGACATAGTACCAAGTCTGGCACATAAGAAGGATTCTATACAATACAGTTGTTGATAAAGACCCCAAATTCATAACCACCTAAAATCTGGGTTTCTGACTACCTTCATGAGAAGTAAGTAGGGAAGATATTCTCTTTAAAGTGATTTTATTTTATCAGCACCAAAGTAGGATTAATAATCTTGAGTAGTAAGTGAGCATAGAGAATTAGATAACTCTATATTTTTTATACTCTTCCTTCCAGAAATTTCTTCTGTCATTAGGATGCTATGTTCAAAATCTTTTTACTGTAGACTTTTGGTATAAATTGACTGTGTGTTCAAGTTCTAATGTGGTGTTAAAAAAGTATTACTACAACTCCTGTTGGTGGAAATGTCAATGGCCCAGAAGCTATGGAAAACAGTATGGGGGTTTTAAAAACATTAAAAATAGATTTATCACATGATCCAGCAATTCTATCGCTAGGTATCTAAAAGTATGCAAACACATTGTTTTGAAAGATATGTGTGTGTGTTAGTGTGTGTGTGTGTGTGTGTTGCTCATTGCATCACTATTTCCAATAGCCAAAGTAAGGAAATGACCTACGTGCCTAATGACAGATGAGTGGATTTAGAAGATGTAGTGTATATACAGAATAGAATACTGCTCAGTTACAAAAATGATGAAATCTTGCTATTCTCAACAACACGTATGGAGCTAGAGCGTATTATGCTAAATGAAATATATCAGGAGAAGACAAATACCAGACTTCACTCATGTGAAGTCTAAAGAAACAAAGCAAATGAACAGACAAAATTGAACCAACAAATGCTAGATCTAACTGTGATATAGTATAAAACAAACTATATTTTGCATTTGTCACATGAACATTATAGGAACTTGAAGAAGAAATAAGTCACTGAAAACCATTCAGGGAAATGCAGAGGAGAGAGGAAGAAACTCGGAGTGGGGGCTATCCTTTTACTAAGGACAGGTCACACTGTACACTATGGATTTCATGCAGCCTCACAGTCCACATTTTATTCGAACATTGAGAATCAGAGAATTGAGTAATCAGCTCTATTCTACCAAGTGACAGACATGAAATTTGAACCCAAAGTTTGCATCACTTTAGCCAAGTCAAGTGTCCATCATCATCTCTTCCATCTTACAAAATAGAACACCATCTAACACTGATTCTGTTGTGCACGACTAAAAGCTCTGCTTCAGCTGCCTTAGTAACAGAAAAAAGAGATCAGTGTTTCTCCATCACATTGTCCTCAGTGTAGCGGCTCCATGTCAGCAGCAGCAGCACCACCTGGGAAGATGTTAGAAGTGCAAGCTCTGGGGCAATGTCCTAGAGAAGTGAATCCAAAACTCTGGGTGGGGGCTATGAAAAGGCTGTATTTTAACTGCGGATTGTGATCAGTATTCATAAAGTTTGAGAACTACCTCTGTTCCAAAGGTCTAGGACACCTGTCTCAAAACAGCAGGTGAAAACATATACCTACTCTTTGTCCTGCCTTTTCAATCAATGGCCAAGAAATGAGCCTGTCTTGCAAAACAGAGGAGAGAAGTAGACTATGGGTCATACTAAAAATGTTTCCATATGGAACCCAACATCAGTTTTCAGCTTCTCCAAAAAGCAATACAAAACATACTGTCCATTCCTGACAACAGCATGGAAGCCTTTTAATTAGTCCACCCTGGAGGAGATAGAGATGTGCTCATTAAGTAATTACCAGTAGGCAGGGGTATGCATTGTTTTCTGATGCATTTGTTAGGAGTGTGTGAGCTATCAAACTGAAGGCTTCTTCCAGAGGGTGTTAACATGAAAAGACTCCAGCAAGTCATGGCAGGGAGAGGGAGGTAGCACTGATGGAAAGAATAGTCACAGAGCCAGACACACACAATAACACACACATACTCACAAATACCCATTCACACTATGCAGGCTGATCAAAGGTCTATAGGAAAGTGAGCATTCCTGTACTCCCTGAAATTTCAAAAAAAAAAATCTAATTTTCCATTGCATGGGCTTAATGTCTGTGTTTTACTGAAGGTAAACTCAGTAAAACTCAGTCTAGTTACAAGATCTAGAGATCCAGGTTGTGGGGATATAAGAAATGGACATGGATCCCTGGATAGGAATGTTCCTTCTTACAACTGTGGGCATCTAATCCTAGCACAGAGTCCACTCTGGTAATGAGTCTGTATAATGGTATCACACATCATCAGAGATGGAAGGGAATTCTGACATTGTCCCCTTCAACTGCCACCCCATCTGAATCTGCCTTTTCATAACAGCTCTCCCCAGCATCAGTCAGTATCATCCTTCTGAAGCCACACAAACTGGGTCAGGTCCCTGTGGGATGTGCCATACTCAGAAAGGGACTCTGGACCCACGCCACAGAAGCCAGTTTTAGGGGTTGGGTCCCCAAAAGCAGCCTATAAGGAAGGAAGAAATGGGCACATCAAAGTAATTAAACTTCTTTCTCTTTAGCTTAACTTCTCAGAATAAGGATTTAATTGACTTAGTCCAATAAAATCACCTTAGATGAGGTGTCTACTCCCAGCCCAAAGCAGTCTCTTCAGAGCACCCAGGGACAAGCAGTGCTCCAGGGGACAAAAGGCCTTAATTCTGCTCTTTCGTGTCCCCAGAATGTGAGTACTCTCCTGCTCACACCAAGGGTCACAGAATTCTGATTTCCCATGTTTCAAACTCTATTCTTCCCCTGACATCAGCCAAATACATCAGCTGGATCTTCCTGATCCTAGGATTTCTTTGGGGTGACTTTGCTATTAAGTTAAATCTTCACATTCCAGATTTTTTTCAATTGATTTTGAACCTGATACAGTCATTTAGATTTACACTTGTTTTGTTTGTGATTATAAAATGTAAGTTTATTATAATTTCTCTTCCATTTCCTCTTATTATTTTTGACTTCTTGTTTGTACCTTTAAATATCTTGGGAGTCTTAATGTTGTCACCTACTACCCTTGCTAGTCCTCTCAGCTATGAGTCCATGAATATAGCTTTGTTGACTTTACCTAGGCTTTAGGGAGATTGCTGAACAGGGAAGGTCCAAGAGCTCAAGGTCACTCTTGGACAGCCCCTTGTAGATTGAAATTGGTCCATTAATTCAGGTTTGAAATGGAATAAGGATGACTCTCCATTCTGCCCTGCATGCAACTGATAGTTGTCAGCAGGAGTTCTCTTCTCTCCTAGATCTAAGAAGCTGAAGATCCATCCTTTACATCCTTTTCTTGGGCCTTTTTTTTTTTTCTTTTTTACAAAGGGTTGACCCACTAGGAGTAAGTCACATCTTCTTAGCTGCTGGAGATTTGATTTCTCTGATAGCTTTAATATAAGGACCCCATATGTTCTGGATCTGCCCAAGCAGAGCTCACCAAAGGACAGCCAGGGAGGATGCTCCTGGGTAATCCTGAAGGCAGGTGAGGCTTGACTCTGACAGTAGACTAAAGAGTCCAAAGGGATTTCCCTCCACCAGGAGTCCTGGGCACTGTATTGTGGCCATTCTCAAATCCACACAAATAGAGTGAAAAACAGTCCCAATTTAATCTGCAGTTCCAGCCCCTGCGAGGACGCAGCTGGTGAGGCTGTGCTGACTCTATTCACATGCCAGTCCCTTCTCTCCAGCCTTGCAATAATTTTGTTGTCTTTGTTATTCTATATCCTGCGGTGACTTCCCTTAGTGCAGTGAGTGATTAATTTAGCTGGTGTCACAGGCTACAACATGTTGATATAAAGGGAAAAAGAAAGAGAAAAAGGCGAGTGTGGAAGGGGTGAAAGGCTGCTGCAAACACAGGCAGGACCCAGCCCCAGCCCTCGCACAAACACTCCGTTGGCCAAAGTGACCCCGTGACATTGTTTTTCTGAACATGAGCACGAACTTCTGAATGGTCAAGTTCTGAAATTCAAAGCCTAAAACTGTCCCAGGGCTTTGCCATTTCCCCCACTGCCTCTGAAACATCAATAGCTTCAGGAAATAATGAAAAACAAATCAAAAATAAAATCGGAACTTGAAATCCATGCTTCTGAGTGAAAAGGGCTTCTACTGTTCAAATGTCAGTTTACAACAGAGCTCGATCCAGGAACTCATGTGAAAACAAACTCCAGGTCTTTTTGATGCCCGATTTAACCCTTTATTCTTTGTAGCTCATGGAGGCGCGAAGGGCTCATGTAGCTATGGATTTGTGGGACATCCTATTGTTCCACCTTTGTTTAAATAATTAGCCTATTCCAATAGTTTTTTCAATCTTTTTCCATGACCAACAAGCTCTAACAAATAATCTCACCTTCTATTTCATACACAGGTGTGAATATGGGATAAATTCTCCAAAGTATCAGCTACTTGACCAAAAAGGACCTATGAAGCTTACCTTTGATGGCTATCATCAGGTTGTCCTCTAAGAAGGGCTATCAGTCCATTCAGCTGCTATAAAAAATGCCATGGAGTGCTGCCTTCTAAATAACAGGAATGTATTGCTCATAGTTCTGGAGACTGGGCTAAGATCAAGGTGCCCCCACTGGAGGGTGAGGGCTCTCTTCTGAGTTTTGGACTGCTTATGGTGTCCTCAAGAGGCAAAAAAAAGGGGCTGTGGACAATCTGGAGCCCCTTTTATAAGGGTAATCATCTCATTAGTAATCACCTCCCAAAAGCCCCATCTCCAAATACTATCACACAGGGCATTAGCAATTCAACACATGGATGGGGGCAGAAGACACACATTCACACTGTCGCTAGGGTGAACGAATTTATACTCTCAGCCTTGGTGAACAAGCCCGCTTAGATCTTTGCCTCTTGTAATTTTTTGAATCTTTCTCAATCTGAACATTGCAAAATGTTGCCTAATTGTTAAAGTGAGTATCTTTTATTACCAACAAAATGGAGAATCTCTTTATTTATTCATAAATTTGTTTTTGGTGTGTGACTTTGTGTTCTTGTTCCTAATCATATTGAGAGAACTCTGTATATTTTAATCAAATTAATCCTTTGCCAGGAATATATGTTCTAACTGCTTCTCTGGTTGGTCATCAGTCTTTTGACTGTATTAATGATGACATTTTTGCTGTGCAGAAAATGTAATGTTTAGATAGTGAAATTTATAATCTTTAAACTTATGGATTCTGGGCTTGTTGTTTTGGCTTAGTGAGGCTTTTGCCATTTTGAAATTACATACAAACCTCATGCTTACTTCCAGGACTTTCATGGTTTCATTTTTATGTTTAAATCTTTGGTTCATCTTTCTCTTAGGAGGAAGATTGAGTCATTTCAGTTTTTCTCTCCACTGCTCTAGATAGTTTTTCTAAAACCATTTATTGAAAAATCCATTTCCCATTGATTTTAAATCATGGGTTTGTCATATATGAAATTTCCATATAAAGTTAGGTCTATTTCTCAATTCTGTTCCATTGGTATAATCTTTCTAGTCAGTGCTGACACTGCACAGTTTTAATTATTATAGTTTCATAATAGATTTTAGTGTAGGGCAGGGCAATCTCCATTAATAATATTTTCCTGCTTTTTCTCCCTATTCTTGACAAGTTTCAAAATAAACAAGCAATGCACAAGGAAAAGAAACTCTAGTAGGATTTTTACTGAGAGTACATCAAAATCATAGATTAATTTAGGAGAAACTTACATTATCTTTACATTTTGAGGTTTTTCTACCCATTAGTCTCTTTTCATGTCTCTTATCAATTTTAGTGTTTTTGTTATTTACTTCCTGCATGACTTAGTAAGTTTAATTTGAGATTGTAATGGGGTTTGCAGCTGTTGTGAATGGGATAATTTCTTCCATTAAAGTTTCTCTCAGATATTGCCTACGTATTTTAAAGCAAATTTAAGCCTTGTCTCATTTCAGTACTGATGTTCTTATGTGTATAGAGAATTCAGATATGCAACCACCACATCATCAAACAGAGTCGTGCCTATGAACCACCCCAAACCCCAACCGGCTGTAAAGTGATGAAGAAATGATGGGAAAAACACTTACCGAGCAGATTGTTAAAATACAGATAATGGACAATCAATTTAATCTGCAGGTAATTGTACAGTTTTAGAGGATTTGTATAATTTAATATAAAAGCAAAGAACAGTGTCATTCTTAACAAAGGACAATAACTTACTATGAATCAATGCCGGTGACCAACGCACTATGAACATTTTGTCACCGATTCCTGCCCCCTCTTCCTTTCTTCCTGTCTGTGTCAGATATGTTCTCTCTTAATGCATTCAGAAGGGCTATTTTGGGATTTGAGTCACCTTTTCTCCTTGTGTCTTTGCAACAGACACAATCCATCAACCTCCTATCATACACAAAAGAAAAAATCCACTTTCCAAGATAGCCAGCGGTCACTGGCTGCTGTGTTATCATAGGGGCAGAACTCAGGTTCTCTGATGTTTCTGAGTGTGAATTCTCAGTCACCTTCGATGTCCACATTTGGTGCCCTGCCTGGCTCGGTTTAGAACAAAACACTTTTCCTGACAAGATGTGGGGTGCTAATTATATTTCAATTAGCAATTGGCCAAAACCCAAAGAACAGCAAGTTACTGGTTCTGATAAGAAATCATATGAACTAATGTATACCAGACCAGGCCCTGAACCTAATGTGTGCCATAGATCTCTATATTACAGCCTAAAGTGGTGATGCTAATTTGACTGTGGTCAGAAGCAAACCCCACTAATTAAGAGAGGAAAAAGAAAAATATACTGCAATGGTTAGGCACCTGGGTGGGGGTGGCCTGCTATGAAGATGAATCCTAAGAAATGCAACCTGCATAATAATTATTTTGGGAAGAAAACCTGACCTTTGACCAGGGGTAAGGGCCTCTTTCCTGGAGACTATAGTTGACACTCCTAATTTACAACAGCTCTGTTGCCCAGTACATGGGAGGATTTTTTTTTTTTATAGGATTGCCATTTGCCAATGCATCCTTGATAGTTCTTTTATTTATTTATTTATTTATACAAGCACTGGGTACAGTCAGAAGCGCGGGAGGGTGAGAAAATTCACCAGAGCCAGAGCGGGGAGCAGAACAGGCAGAAGGACCGAAGTACACTGCTGAGGGGAGTAGTGGGCGGCAGGAGAGGTCTGAGCGCCATGTGGGACCCTTACCCAGTGGCCGGGAATCTAAGTGGCACTGCAGAGGATGCGGGCAGCTTCGCAACCCAGCACTCAACCGCTGTGCCACCAGGGAGGCCCTTACATAGGAGGATTGATAAAACCTGGAGGTAAACCAGTGTCCTCTGAATCACAGACTCATATCTCTACTCACTTTTAGCAGGGAGAGATTAA
This sequence comes from Talpa europaea, assembly GCF_964194135.1. Lineage (NCBI taxonomy): Eukaryota > Metazoa > Chordata > Mammalia > Eulipotyphla > Talpidae > Talpa > Talpa europaea. The sequence goes on from NC_140070.1 coordinate 26,935,002, forward strand.
GTTTCTCTCTTCCCTCAAACCTGCTCCTTGCATAGATGCCCCACCCAGAAACACCCTTCAGGCTGAGGCCTCTCTTCCTCTGACAGCTCAGATGTGATCTGTCAGCAGGTCTGGGTGGCTGTGCCTCCAAACTCTCTCTGCAATCCAAGCTCTCCTCATCCACACTGCTTCCCAGGTCCAAGCGATCCACTATCGTCTCCCCTAGATGGCTGCACTGATCTTCCTAACTGGTCTGTTCTCAACAAGGGGCCACAAAATCCTGCAAAAACTAAATTGCAACCCTGTCCATGTGCTCAAAACCAACGACTACCATTACCCTCAGGAAAAACTGACATGTCCTGCAGAGCCCACAATGTGGCCCTTTCTCTTTTCTACCGTGTTTAGTCACCTCTCCCCACCTCATCTACTCCCTCACCTTGCTCAGGACATCCCCAGCCATTGACTTGCTCTCACCTCTGTCTCCCCACTTGATCTTCCCATTGCCAAGAACACTCTTCTCCAAGGGGTCACATGATGTACCTACTCGTCTCTGTAAAGTCCTCAGTTGTTACTGGCGAATCCTTCTCTTACATATGGTTTAAATCTGAAGCCCCACCTGCTGCTTCTCTTCCCATCTCTATCATCCACCTCAGCACTAACACATTTCACATTTTATTTGCTCATTTATTGTCTGTGGATAGAGAATAAGGACCTGGAGGGCAAGGATTTTGCCAAAGGATTTTTGTTCACTGATAAGTGCCTTGCACCCATCATAGAGCCTAGCACCCCATAGGCTTTATAAATATTTGTCAAATAAGCAGATAAATGAATGCATAGATATGTGACAGCAAAGACATAACAACAAAATAATAACATTGAACTTTGATAATATACTTAAGTTTTAACTTTATGAGACAATTTTTTAGCTTTATTGGAATTACAGTTTTTTCCTATTTTTTTATTGTATTATTTTAATTGAGGTAGCAATGGTTGATCACACTGTATGTGATTTGGGGATAAGGCTCATATTTCTTCAGATTGTGGTATTTGAAAAGCTCATTGATAAAATCAATCACAAACTGTTAATCATGAAAACAAAGATCCAAGTTCTGCAGATTAATCTACTAATAAAGTCTGCCTAAAAAAAGAGATTCTAGTATAGCCAAAAACAAAAACAAAAACACCACAACACATAGTACCAATTTGGAGTGATATTAAATCTTACATTAAAAAAAGATCAGGGCCTCCCTGGTGGCGCAGGCAGTTGAGCACAGCGCTGTGAAGCTGTCCGCAGCCTCTACAGTGCTGGTTCAATCCCCGCCAGCCTTAGAGCAACCCACATGGCATAGCAGACCTCTCCTGTCTCACCTGCTGCTCCCCTCAGCAGTGTATTTTGTTAGTCTGCCTATTCTGTTTCCTGCTCTGTCTCTGGTGAATCCTCTCACCCTCCCACGCATCTGGCCTGTACCCCGGTTCTTGTATAAATAAAAATAAATCTAAAACAAAAAAAAAGATCAGAATGACCTGGCTAGAGGCTCTGATACTACAATGACCAATGTCACAACATTCTCTCAGTCCCCTCTCATTGGTTCATTGAGCTTAAACATTTCAGCCACTTGAAATTTTACTTTTTACTCTATATAAGATACCTCCTCATTTAACACACACCTGAAAGTGAACTTTTATAAAATGAAAACTAATGCACATATATTTATTAGCTACATGGTCACCATTAACACGGCCAATTTCTAATGCTACTCCTATTAGTTCATTTCATAATTGTGTTTCTAAAGACCAACAAGCCAGCAATCCACTTATAAAGTCAGGATCCCTTAGTATTCAAAACATTAGCTTTATTGAAATTATAGTTGCAACGCTCTAATAATAGTTCCCATTATATTGAAACTATAGTCACACCAGGAAAAGCAAGCTTCATTCTTAGTCTGGCTGATGGAGGTGGGGGTGACAGAGAGGGTTTGGCGAGGGTATTCCCAGTTCCAATGCTGTAAGACTCACTTTACATGCCCTGCATGATTCAGAGATGTGAACAGGACCTGGTGCCTCCTAGACCTTCTATGCATAGAGCAAACACACATACATGAAGGCATTCATTACACCTGATTTGGACTTTCCTTACTGAAAGGCTCTCCACCTCAGTGCCCTCATGGAAATGCAGTAGTGCTGAGACGCTAGGCAAGCTCTGTGTAATAAACCGTGAGGACTGCACACTTCCACTGCAAGGGAAAGGTCAACTGTGAATAATGTGCAGTCATGTTTCATCCCACAAAGCGATTTTCTAATTCTGCTGGTCCATGGGTCACCTTCCTAAAAATAGTGGTGTCTGAGTTATGAGATAACAAGTCCTTACTTGGATGGGGTTGGGGAGAGATAGGGGACGACGAACAGCTAATGAGAAAGGCATTCTGTCTCACAACTGGTAAATGTTGGGGATGATGAGGAGACGCATTCACCAAGCATCCTGGCTCTGTGTTTAGTTTTGTCCTGACTTTGTTTTTTCTTTTTTTTTTTTTTTTTTTAAGCTATATTTCAAGGTTGCTGTTTTGGAGGGAAACAGAAAACTCTCATCCTGAGCTGAACCCCAGACTACTCAGGTGGTGTCATGGAGTTCTATTGCCTCTTGATTCATCAGTCAGATTCTTTTAATCACAGGGGCCCCCAGCAAGTGCTCTCAGGCACCCAGAGCCTGAGCATTGTAAAGGTGGCCTCATTCTCTAGCTCGAGCAGTAGTGAGTAGAAAGTTATATTCAGGCTTCCAATCCAGAATGGCATTTTTCATACTACCAGACTGGGAGATTACTTCATGTGGTGGCACAACTAGGTTGTGTTTTTTTTTTTTTTTTCCTAAGTGAAACACTATAGAATAGAAAATATCAGAGTATCATATATAAAGGAACAAATGTGTATGTGTATGTACTGGCTATTGATATGGAATTTATTGCTTGCTCTGAGTTGTAACAAAAAACCCATGTATGGCAAATTACAAGTATTCACTAATATTTGTATTTTCTCCTCCTTTCTAGTACAGCCAGATAAACAAAGCCTCCCCTGGGGCTAGGTGTGCCCCTGTGATTGAAGTGTGAGCAGAAGTGTGGTGCATTCCTTCCAGACTCTGCCCATGAAACTGCCAAACATGACCCTGCTTTTCCCCACCTGTCACAGAACTGAGGACCCCATCGTACCCACCTGTCACAGAACTAGGAGAACCCAGAAGAAACTGGAGACGAGTCTGGGACCTGAAATATCTGTATAGAAAGCTGCTTACTCACCAACTCACACCAATTGTCAAGGGGGTGAAAAGTAAGCTACTGATACTGGGTGTTTATTCATAACAACTATTTTTACTTACTGTGGCTATCACAGGATGGATAGAACAGCGAACCCCAAAGTGAGATGTTCAGCTCTCCTGCCTCTGGCCACTCTCCAGCTCCCCTAACTCTCACACCCGCAGGCCCCAGGCTCCATATTCACACAGCACAGGCAAGGTCAGCTTTCCACATAGCCTGTGCTTCTGAGCTTTAATAGGACACAGTCTCCCAGCTGGACCTTGACATTCTTTTTTTTTTTTTTTAGGAGGCATTTATTTTTATTTATTTGTTTGTTTGTTTGTTTATTTATACATGCACTGGGTACAGTCAGAAGCGCGGGAGGGTGAGAGAATTCACCAGAGCCAGAGCGGGGAGCAGAGCAGGCAGAAGGACCGAGGGGAGCAGCGGGCGGCAGGAGAGGTCTGTGCGCCATGTGGGACCCTCCTCCGGTGGCCGGGGAGCAGCCGGGGATTGAACCGGCACCGCAGAGGCAGCGGGAAGCTTCGCAACCCAGCGCTCAACCACTGCACCACCGGGGAGGCCCTGGACCTTGACATTCTTGACCCAATGTCTTTCAGTAACTTTGAGTCCCACCAAGCCCCCAGGACCTTCCCGCAGCCAGTCCTTCTCCACCAATCTGTGGATCCCTGCACATACCCTTTGAGCTATTTCAGCCCAAGATGAAAATAATATCTAATAAGTAAAATTTATTTCTGATAAAAATTTTAATGTATGTGAGAATGTTCTCATTCTAAGAATTCTGACAATAAAAATAAACTGAGTGCCTGCCATCAGCTTTGGTGTTTTATATATACAGTCCCTAATTCTCACAACAAACCAACAGAGTGTATATTACTCGACCCATTAAATGATAGAAAGATTGATGCTCAGAGACATTGGGATTTGCCCCAGGTCACACAGTTAGAATTTGTGAGAGCCAGGAATTGAACTCACACTTGTCAGGTGAGCAAAGCCACACTCTTTCTATAACATCATGCTTCTTCCTGAAGCTAAAAAAGAAATGTCCAAAAAACAGATGAATAGAAACTTAGATTCTAGGCTGGAAAGACCTCCGGGGAGTGCTGGGGTCACCATGCATAGAAAGACACCTGTTTGTGGATACCCCTCAATACACTGAGCCAGGCTGGATTTTTACTTCACTTGTGGTTTGTGGGAAACCAGGGAGGTGAGAACTATCCAAAGTGCTCAGGGGAAGCTACAGCCACCTGTTGAATTGCACATGACAAGGGAATCCCAAACTTCCAGCTAAGGAGAGCGCCTAACACAGCTCCCTGCATCCTGGTGAGGAGCCAGGCCCTGCGACAGCTAGAGGCTTATTCTAGCATAAACAGAACTGGCTAGATTGTGTCTTCAGACAAAAATCATAACTCCTCAGGCATAAGTCTATGAGGAGGGCTCTCAGAACAATCCACTGGGGAGAGGGAAGAACATATGAGAACTTCTCTTAACATAGTCATTTTACTTTAAAATATGACAGAAATTATACTTTTCTAAGATCGAATACGTAGGCCAATATAAGTGTTCTCACTCCTTCCTATGTCACACAGAGAGATGCACACATCTTCTCGGGGAAGGTGGGTTCCAAGGTGGGGGTGAGAGCAGAGCTCTTGCTCATTCTTTCACTCTTGTTTTTTAGCCTATCTCAGCGGACATGGCCCTGTTTAAATGGATTTATATGTTTTGTTATCTGGTTGTACTAGTCAGATTTCTCCAGAGAAACAGAACCAATAGGAGATACGCAGATGCACATAAAAGAGATTTATGATAGGAATTCTCACCTGGTTATGGTGGCTGAGAAGTCCCACGAGCCATCATCTGCAAGCTGGAGATCCAGGAAAACCAGTTCAAAGTCAAAGACCTGATAGTCAGAGCTCTGGCGTCCAATGGCAGGTTAAGCTGGAACGCCCAGCTCAAAAAGGAATTTGCTGGTCCTGTCTTTGTGCCCACTCAGCAAATTAGATGATGCTGCCCACATTTGTGAGGGCATCTTTTTTACTCACTCCAGTGATTCAAGTGCTAATCTCTTCCAGAAACACTCAGAAATCACGGCGAACTAATTAACTGGGAATCCCTAAACCCAGTTAAGTTGGCATATAAAATAACCAACACATTGGCTTTAACAAAACCAATTGCTCACCGACTTTAACAAAATCAGTCTTCAAACCAAAAAATGGTCAGAAGGCTTAAAATATTCTTGCAACATATCTGAGGACTGGAGACAGTACGAGTGAGGCAAGCACAGGTAAGTACACAAAAATGACAGAGCTGATCTGTAAATGCTGTACCCATTATATTTGTTTTGAGCCCAGTACAACACCAGGTTAAAACCATGAGAATTTACTTAATATAAGAGAAATCAAGACTCTTCACAATGTAGCCTTAGCCACTGTCATCATGATGCACCTCAACCCAAGAGGCTGCTGTACCCTGAGATATTAGCTAAGTGCTGTAAATCATTTATAAATTGGGGGTGCTGCTCAGCAATCTTACACCGATAACACCAGACAAAAGAGTGTGGACATCACTGAGACACTAGGGGTCTTCCCAAGACTCACAAGCTCCTGGCAGGTATTAACCTACTACAGCCAGATATTCCCCTAGAAATGCAGGGAGCCTCTGAAGTTACACTTCCCGCCTCTCCATTTGAACCCCAGAGCCACACAGCACAACCCTAATTGCCTTTGTAAACACAGGCAAAATCATTTTCAGCTGCCTCAGACTCTGCTGGGCAGATTTTGCTTTTCATCAAACTCTTGCTGTTCTCCATCAAGCATGGTTGGAATGATTTGGTCTTGATTTGGATTCAGAAGCTTCATTCACTTACTGCTCTAAGCAAAATTTAATCAAAATATTTACTTCAATAATTTGGTCCAAAACTTTCCTCAAATTAACTAAGACAAACTGTTCAGTCAGGTTACTGCAGAAAGCCCCGGAGCAGGCCGAGTTGTGAAGAGAGGGTGCGGTGGGAGGGGAGCCCACGCTGGTAGATGCAGTCAAAGGATATACAACATTTATTAGCTAAATACCACGAAAAGCATTCTAATCAGTTGGTTTCCTCTCATTAAATGTTAATTAGTTCATATAAGCTTCCTGGATAGGAAAGTACCAGGTACTTAGCAAGCATTAGGAAAGAGGCAGGTCACACAGGGAACCTTGGAAACATCAGACATGGAGCAAGGACACTTACCTCGCCAGGCGACATTTCTGTCTGAAGGCATATGTGAGCTCCTCCACGAGGATCCAGAAAGTCTGCCAGAGACAAACACAGACTACAGTTTTCATTCTGGTAATGAGTCTCTGAAACATTTGTTGAGGTTTAAAAACACACTTAATGGGATTAGCTCCTGAATCAAATAACTATGATTATATTTAGATACATTTGCTCACACCCTTGAAACCCACAGAAGAGGATAATCATATCATATTAAGTGGCTTTTTATTTAGAGTGTTTTCGTATGCGGCTGGTAAGTCACTTTGGCAAAAAGTTATAAAAGGAGAACAAAACTAAAAGGCTATGTGGACTTCAAAATCATTAAGTGACTCAGAGATAGGTCCTGAGATCAGAGGTCTGGCAATGGAAGGCCTGTGAAGACAGCTTGAGACTGTCAAGCAGCCTCCACTCAAGCGTAACCACACAGGCCGATGATACTCCTCTTCGGAGCCACCAGTACCTGACTCTGAGCAGTTGCTAAATATCACGAATATCACTTCTGATAAGGTCCCAAGTATTCATTTCACAGATAAAGACACAGTGACCCAGGGAGATAAAGTGACCTGCCCACACTGCATATCTTGTTCAGGGAAAAACAGAACTTGGCCTCCAGCCTGGTTTGACAGTGTACCCGTAGTGTCCCCACGCCAGAGCTTTATTGCCAGATCTCTGTACAAACTGGTGATACCACGACCACCTTTGATACAGTGACAAGGACCATTAAGCAGTCTGAGCCAATGCTTTGATAACAGGGAAAATAGTTGTAAATTGATATTTCCAGGAAAGAATGTCAAACATTTATTAAGAGATTACAATGCGATAGGCACAGATACTTTACAAATATTAACTCATTTAATCCTTTAATAGTCCTATTAAGTAGTTTTGATTATTTGTTCCGTTCACAGAAGGAAGCACTGAAATAAAAAGAAGTCAAGTAACTTGCTGTGGAGGCAGACGATCTGATGGTCCCTGAAAATCCCCCTCCTTACTGATATTCCCACTCGGTGTAATTCCCTCTGTGTAATTGCCTGTCAGCTGGACCAAATGACTTACTTCAAACAAAAACAATACAGCAACAGTGATGGGATATCGCTTCTGTGACTGGGTGAAAAAGCCGGTGGCATCTGTCTCACTGGCAGAATTTTTCTGGATACTGCGATGGACAATGCCCATGGGACAAGGACCTGAGGGAAGCCTTCAGCCCACAGGCAGCAGAATTTAGGCTCTCAGTTCTACAGTCCTCAAGAAATAGAATCCAACAATCATAGCTAAGTTGTTCTTTGATTCCTGATCCCGCAAAACTGTGAGGTAATTGGTTTTTGTGGTTGCTGTTGTTTTAAGCCACTTGATTTTGGGATAATTCATTATGAAGTAGAAGATAAGGAAAATATTTGCCCCAAATCAGAGCACCATCATCATTATTAATATCATCAATACCACCATCACCATCACTACTTTTAGTACATGTCAAGCTTGCACTAAGTGTGCAAAAAAATAAATAATTTAATGTAGTCCTTTAAAATGACCATGTGATCCCAAATTGACAGTTAAAAACATGTGACTCACAAACTATCACTATTTGCAGATGATATGATAATATACATAGAGAACCCCAAAAACTCCACAGAAAAACTAATTCAACTCATCAATCAGTTCAGCAAAGTGGCAGGATACAAAATCAACATGCAAAAGTCAGTAGCCTTCCTATACACAAACAATAAATCTGAAGAAGAAGAAATCAAAAAAACCATCCCTTTTATTATTGAATCCAAAAAAATCAAATATTTGGGAATAAATCTAACAAAAGAGGTAAAGGACCTATACAAAGAAAACTATAAAACACTGTTAAAAGAAATAGAAGAAGACACAAAGAAATGGAAAGACATCCCCTGCTCATGGATTGGAAGAATAAACATTATTAAAATGGCCATCCTACCAAAAGCAATATACAGATTCAATGCTATTCCAATCAAAATTTCAATGTCATTCTTCAAAGAAATAGAACAATTATTGATGAAATTCATATGGAATCACAAAAAACCCCGAATAGCCAAAGCTCTCCTGAAAAAAAAAGAAGGGAATGGAGGCATCACACTCCCAGACTTCAAACTATACTACAAAGCCATAATCATCAAACCTGCATGGTATTGGAACAAGAACAGACATACAGACCAATGGAATCGAATAGAAAATCCAGAAATAAACCCACAGATTTATGGTCAACTAATCTTTGACAAAGGAGCAAAGAATATGCATTGGAGCAAAGAAAGTTTGTTCAATAAATGGTGCTGGGAAAACTGGGTTGTTACATGCAAAAGAATGAAGCTTGATCACTACCTCACACCATACACAAAAATCAACTCAAAATGGATTAAAGAACTAGACATAAGACCTGAAACCATAAAATATATAGAAGGAAATACAGGCGAAACAGTATGTGATTTGCACATCAAAGACATCTTTACAGACACATCACCCAAAGCAGTGATAGTGAAGGCAAAGATAAACAGCTGGGACTACATCAAATTAAAGAGCTTCTGCACAGCAAAAGAGACAATAACAAAAACAAAGAGAAACCCCACCAACTGGGAGAACATTTTTGCACCCAACACTAATGATAAAGGACTGATCACAAAAATCTGCAAAGAGCTGATGAGACTCAACAACAACAAAGAAAATAATCCAGCCCAAAAATGGGCAGAAGAGCTAAAAAGAAACTTCTCTGAAGAGGAAATGCAAATGGCCAACAGGCATATAAAAAAATGTTCAACATCACTTGTAATCAGGGAAATGCAAATCAAAACTACCATGAGATACCATCTCACACCAGTGAGAATGGCACATATTAAAAAAAACTAGCAACAACAAATGTTGGCGAGGGTGTGGAGAAAAGGAACTCTTCTGCACTGTTGGTGGGAGTGTAAACTGGTCCAACCACTATGGAGAGCTGTGTGGAGATTTCTGGACCTTCTAAACATAGAACTTCCATATGATCCAGCAATTCCACTCCTAGGTATTTACCCAAAGGACACAGAAACATCAATTCCAAAGAACACCTGCTCCCCTATGTTTATAGCAGCACTGTTTACAATAGCTAAGCTTTGGAAACAGCCCAAATGCCCAAAAATAGATGACTGGATCAAGAAGATGTGGTACATATACACCGTGGAATATTACTCAGCATTCAAAAAAGATAAACACATGCAATTTGCAGCAACATGGATGGTGCTGGAAGGGATCATGCTCAGCGAAATAAGCCAGAAAGAAAAAGAAAAATACCGGATGGTCTCACTCATAGCAGGAATCTAGAAAACTTAAATAAGGGACCAGGAAAATAAATAACTATAAGAAAGTGAAAATCAAAATCAACAAAAAACTATGAACCAGAGACACTTTTTGGGGGGTGGGGGGTGGGAGGGGAGGGATTGGGGTCAGAATGGGGGTGGTTGCAATTGTATGGGGGATATAAAAATAAAATTTATTATAAAAAATTAAAAAAAATAAAAACATGTGACTCAGATAGCATAAAAACCCAGTTCACAGAGAAAATGCAGGGCTTGACTCAGCTGAGTTCAAAGACCATACCTTTCCATAAAATATTGCTGCTTCTCTATAACCAAAATACTATATTTAAGCAGTTAATAATGCCCTCAAAAATAATTCTTTTTAATATTTGAAAATCTTTATAACATATTTTCAGTAAATCACTGGTAACACCTTCCCCTTCTAGATTTTTCCAATTTACCATAGTCTACAATTCCATGACAAGTTCCAGGCTCAGTGATATGGGAATGTCAAGGAAAACTGGAAACAAAAAGGAATACTTTATGACATTGCATATAGCCCTTAGCAAATACAATAAAGCATGAATTGAAGTAGCATCAATTGTGTGATACTAAATTTCTTGCAAGAATAAGTCATAATACCCTTAAGTCTAATATAATAACTTGCATGCACAGGAGATAAGTTCTTCAACTATTCCCTATTGTACATTAGATGAGAGAGACAACACTCCTTGGACTAGCATGAAGGTCTGGCTGTCTTAGTTCAACTTAGCTTTTGGCTGAATCTTCTGTATAGCCACCTCCACCCATGAAAATCAAGCTTAGTCATGTCATATCAGGGTCTTGAATCAGAAACCTAGATTCTGCTTCTAGATGGAACACATTGCTTAGCCAAAGGCCCCAAAAATATTGAGAAAGAAGGGAGATGTAGAGGGAAGGAACGAAGAGGGGGAGGGAGGGAATAAGAGAGGGAGGGGTGGAAGACAGGAAAGAAAAAAAGCAAGAGAGGATTTCACTTTTTCATCCAGCAATGAATCCCCAAATTCACCAAAATATTCTAATTTTAGCATACATGAGTCACAAAGAATCCTGACACATTTTGGTTTATAACAAGTTAACCAGAAAGAAAGCAGGAGCATTGAGCATATCAAGTGTCTGACTCAAGCCCTATACACTCTGTCTTTTCCATACCCTGTCCAGGTAGGCCTAAGATCCCTTCCAAGTTGCCCCCATGGTTTTTGAGTCTCTGAATCAGAATTAAACAAAAGTACCATATCACCTCTTAGGGCAACAAAGGACTGTGCTGAATCTGATGCACTTCTGTTGGTGGAAACAACAGACTAACTAACAAGAGTGAATTATAACGATCTTAATCACGTTCCTTAGAATATTTGTGAGGTTAGCAAGGAAGACATGACTTGCACAAAGCCACCCAAATAATGGAAGAACCATGAATATTATTTTAAATGGACCATGAGTTCTTGTAGATGAGTCCATTGGCCAGGTCCCATCTACCGTCACTACAGTCACCGTGAGGTCGGGGGCTGCTTCTATTTCTGTATTGAGTCTCTGACCTGCTTTTCAGGAAGTCTGGCAACACTGTTGTTGTTTGACAGAATCCTTCAGGCTTCAGCTGTCGGCCTTCATCGTCCCAGCTCACACCCTCTTGTACCCAACTACATTAGAGTGAGGGGAAAAGAAAATGACCTCAGCAGTATTTATTTGGCTCACAGAAGGAAGGTTCGGCCGGAAGAGGAAGCAGTGGGGCTGCTGCCTGTAATTTCAAGGGCAGACTTTACAAAAGCTGAGAGGAAACCTGCTACTTTCTCATCTTTAGGTCAAAGTCAGAGACACTTAAGCTGTAGATTGCCACTTTTTGAGTGTGTGACTAAATTCTTTTCATTTTTCTTTATAATTTGCCAACACCTGATTGTTTAAAATCATATGCCCAGTCCTGTGTAATGTTAGATTCTGCAAATACTATTATTGATCATTTCCTGTTTTATTCCCCCTTTCAAAATCTGAGGGTTTTTTAATCTTTAAATGATTCTTTTCTCCAAGCACCCCTTGTTTACTCTCTACAAGTCACCTTTTATGCCCATTAGGCACAAACACTATTTAGTAGCATCTTTTAAAACTTATTTGGATGGAAAGCTTTATAAACTAGACTCTGACCTTAGACCCAGTGATGCCCCAGGGACTGTTGAGGTGTGCAGTGCTGTCTGCCTCTCCTCTAAATGGTCCCAGACGGCTATGCTTTTCCAGATCTTAGGTCTGTTTACTATTATTTTTTGCCTCCTCTCTGCTGCCAATTTACTGTATCTACTTAATTTCCCACAAATTCTGACCCACAAAATGTGTCTCCTAAAAATCAATTTTTGTTTTTGGAAATCAGAAATAACTAGGAACTTAGCCATCACTAGTCACTTTCTGACCCAAGAGTTTATAGTTCAAACACAGTGAGATTCTTTAATAAGTATTCCAAGGGACTGAAGAAACACATTTGTACAAGATAGAGAGATAGTTGCTATGAGAATAAAAACAAACAGTAATATGTCTAATGATGGTCACTGTCTATATTTAGCACTTTATTTCAAAACTTGATTTCTCCTTTACTCAAAGTCTTGGAAACAGCCAAAGTCATTGGAGGTGACTTTTCCTGTTGTCACATCTGCCTGATGTTATTGAATTTCCTTTTCTTAACGAATCATGAGGGTTGAGTTAAATATTAAATATCAGTGTTTATATAAGCAACATGCACGTTTGCTTTTTCTTCAATTAAGGAAAGACTGGTTGACCTTTGTGCCTCTGAATCTTGTGCTTGTTAATGGCATGGTGTTCCCATTTAACAAGCCCTCTGCAGAGACCCACTGCACCATCTCATAAGTACAGAGGAAGCCTGACAGTTTGCTTCCATTGGGTGCCACCTGCAGTAGTAACCTGTGCCACAGAAAGTGGAAGCTGGAAAACTAGGAAGAGTCACATCATAATATTGGGTGTTGCTTTTGACTCTGCAGAGATACACAAAAGGATCCTGGGGATAACATTAGGCTACTTCAAAATTTCAGAGTTGGGAGGCAACTTAGTTCAAGTTTAAGAACCTGGCTGTACATAGAAGCATCTAGAGAGCTTTTTAAAAGTAAAAATCTATGCAATCAATGTCCAGAGAGTGGAACTTTAGGAATCTCTAACTTTATTTATTTTTAAACATTTATTTATACACACAAGAACTGGGGTACAGGCCAGAGGTGTGGGAGGCATTGAGAGGATTCCCCAGAGACGGAGTGGGGAACAGAACAGGCATATTGAACGAAATACACTGCTGAGGGGAGCAGCGGGTGAGCCAGGAGAGGTCTGCTGCACCATGTGGGTAGCTCCCTGGCTGGGGATCAAACTCATAATGCAGTGGCTGCGGCAAGCTTCATAGGTTGTGTCTTAAACACTTGCACCACCAGGGAGGATCTATTTCTGTCTTTAAAATCTCTTACCGGCTCCACTCCACTCCAATAATGCAACTTGGGAGTCACTGCTTCAGAGGCCATTAACCCAACCCCTCCCAGACTTATGAATACTCTCTTCCATATTCTTGAGAAGTAGCCTTTTGTTATTCATTTGAATATATCCATAAATGAGAATCTCACTACCTCTGAGTTACCTGTTAGCTCATACCATGAGAAATCTCTTTCTTTATAAAGAATCAAAATCTACCCTCTTGTAATATCCTCTAGTTAATACAGATTATTTCATCTAGAAATACACAAATTTACTCTCAAGCACAAACCAGCTCTTTATTAAAGCATTTGAGGAAGACTTCTAAATCTGTGTTTCCTCTGGGGAATCTCATTTACGCTCAACCTTTCATTACTCAGTGTACGTTAATACTCCAATGTTAAGTTGATATCTTTAACTCCTACTCTCTTCTGAGTGCCAGGTATGCATGTTCATCTGCCTCCTGGACTTCTCTATGTAGATGACCTGTTATACTTCCATTTTATTATATCTGAAAGCATACTAACCAGAGTCGCCCTCAAACTATTTCCTCCTGTTTTCCTGTATCAGTAAATTGACCTCATTGTCAAGCTGCACCCCTACTTGTTAGGGTTTCATTCCTGACTCTTCTATTCCTTCAGCACCCATACCAAGGTCATATCATTAATGGCCTCTTAAGTCCCACCTTGAATCTATCCATTCCTTTTTATCTCTGCAAACGCCCTCTTTCTGGTTTAAACTCCTATTATCTCTCTAGGAGTTATGCAAGTTCCTCTCAACTGAACTGCTGCCTGATTTGTTTTTTTCAACTCATCCTCACTACTACTAGAGAGATCTTTCAAGAGTACAAAGATAATGATTTCTTACACCTACTGAATGCCCTTGAAATATTAGCAAAAAGCCCTCAGCACGACCTATAAAGACCTTCATGATCCAACCCCTGCCTACCTCTTCAGCAATTTCTCTTACCTCTCCCTTTGTTTACTCTAACTGGGTGTTGCTTGAAGTAAGGTCTACATGGATTTACCGGTAAATCTATTCACAGGTAAATAGATTTCCCTTGAAGCTTCCACATTGTTCCATAGTCAACTTTGCATAATTCATTTCTTAAGAGACATCTACTGTCATATCCTCAGTGTCTAAAACATTATAGATGCTCAACAAATGTCTGTTGAATTAATGTTGAGTGACTAGTGTATGCTCATTAAATGTAAGTTCCAAATCTCTCACCAGAATCCAGTTGTGCTCTGACCTAATCTTTTCCCAGAAGTGCAAGACTAGAGACCCTCTTACAAGAGGAAATGAGGTTAAGCTTATGTGATTTGTCTTTTATAAACTATTGCTGAACTCTGGTGATCATCTCTTTCCTTTCTCAATACTGCACCACCATCTTTGGATAATCATACAAATTCAAATACAAAGCGGCCATCGAACGTGTGTGATACAACTCTGGCCCGTATATGAGATCCCAAGGACTCAGTGACTGACTTTTGCAGAGGCCCATCAAGTTCACATGGAAACCCACAGTTTTTCCTCCTTTTGAAAATCAGAGCATTATTTCCTCATTCCTATTATTAGTGTTTCCAGCCCCTATTACTACTCAACTCCTCAAACCTGCTCAAAGCTCTGTTCTCTAAAATATATTTGGATTGGTAACAGATTTCTTTTTATTAATGACCTATTTTTTTTAAAGATTTATTTATTTATTTATACAAGCACTGGGTACAGTCAGAAGTGCGGGAGGGTGAGAGAATTCACCAGAGCCAGAGCGGGGAGCAGAGCAGGCAGAAGGACCGAAGTACACTGCTGAGGGGAGCAGCGGGCAGCAGGAGAGGTCTGTGCACCATGTGGGGACCCTCCTTCAGTGGCCGGGGAGCAGCCGGGGATTGAGCCGGCGCTGCAGAGGCTGCGGGCAGCTTCGCAACCCAACGCTCAACCGCTGGGCCACCGGGGAGGCCCTGACCTATCATTATTTTGCATCCTTATTTATTTCTTCACAATCTGGGACTTCTCCCCTCAGGTGCGGTCACCATAGTTTTCCCACCACCAAAGAATACATGGTGCTCACCACAGTGGTCTGCACTTTCCTCCTCTCCTGTTTCTTGCCCTCTCCTTCTCCCTTCCCCTCACTGTCTGGATGCCTTAGATCCACGGTCAGCTTCCATGAGTCAGATTTTTAAAGTCTGTCTTTCTTTAATCCTTTGGTTTCTCTATTAACTGATATATATTTTTAAAGATTTATTTATTTATGCATACAAGAATTGGGGTACAGGCCAGAGGTGTGGGGGGTGAGGAGATTCACCAGAGACAGAATGGGGAGCAGAAACAGGCAGACTGACTGAAATACACTGCTGAGGGGAGCAGCGGGCAAGATAGGAGAGGTCTGCTGTGCTGTGTGGGTAGCTCCCTGGCCTGGGATCGAACTCATGCTGCAGTGGCTGCAGCTAGCTTCATGGTGCTGAGACTTAATCCCTTGAGCCAGCAGGGAGGCCCAGTAACAGACATTTTAACTCTTTTCTAGCACTCAAAATAATATCTTCATGGTTTATCACAGTTTGGCCTTTATATATCTCACACCAAGGCAAGGTCTAACCACCCCTGCTGGGAAGTAAGTTTTCCTGAAGGAAAAGAAGGAAGTTAAAAGATAGATGAATAGTGCTAACATGAAATTATCATCCCATATCAGCAGGTTTCAATTTTCTTCCTTACCCTCCTTCTTCTGGAAATGGCTTTAAAGGCTTATTTTTGGCATCCCTCACATTTTACAACAACCTTCTGTATATTTTCTATCCAATATGGTACCCAGTGGCTACATGTAGCTATTAAGCACTTGAAATGTGGCTAGTCCACACTGAGTTGTGCTGTAAGTTTAAAATATAGGCACTCAATCTTGAGGCCTTAATGAAGAAAAGAAATTAAGCTATCAGATTGTTTTTATATTGGTTACATATTGAAATGATATTATTTTGATATGTTGCATATATGAAATATGATATTAGAATGAATTTTCCTGTTTCTTTTTCATTTTTAATGTAGTTACTACAAAATTTTAAATTATGAGTGGGGTTCACATTACATTTCTATTAGATGGTGCTGTTCTAGGTTTTAGTCATCAAGATTGTTCTCAGTTTTACATTAAATCAAAAACTATCTTCTGTGGAATATGTTCTTTCGTGTTATGGGTATATTCTACTAAAGTCAGATTTATTCAGGAGCTTCCACTGCCACCACACTTCACTCCTTACTTAATTTTTCATTGGCCTCTTGTGGGAGGTATCATAAATTAATTTTAAATGCCTCCCCAAATTCTCAAGTCATTTTCCCTTGGCGTGGTCATGAAACACCATTTCTGTGAATAATATAATAATGCTAATAATAACAGAGATAATTTATTGAGTGTCAAGCACTGTGATAACTGCTTTACATGCATTATCTCATTTAATATTTACAATTACCAAATAATGTAACTATTATGAAAAGTTGCATAAAAATGGTGCTCAGTGAGGTTGTGACAAAAGACTAGTTAGCTCTTCCCAGCTCTTCCCCAACCCCTTCTCTTGCTTTCCCCACTCAGAGTGTTGTAGAGCAACCCTGATACAAAACGGGGTGCCTGACTGTGGGTCCTCACCCGCGCGCTTAAAAGGACTTATCAATGCTCTACTGTAGGCACACGTGAAAGGTTAATAAAAGGTTTATTTACAAGGGAAGGGGAAATGAGGAAATGTACAGCTCTGGGAGAAAAGCGGGAGACAAAGTTTTAAATGAGTCCTACCCGATCCGCCGATCAGGAATCCCAAAATGGCTCTCTGAGAGTTGGCCGCCAGCCAGGAGCGGTGAAGCCGGGAGGTGAGCGATTGCAGCCAGAGAGCCCAAGGCCCACGTGTTTGGTTTTTTATATCCAACCTGGCTGCCCAACTCCACCCTCAGGTCCCAGCCATCCTCCCCTTGGTGGTGATGGGATTTGTCTTCCCCAATGTCCTGATGGTTTTAGTCTGGAGTGGGGGTGGAGTCCACAAAGCCTGTATGGGATTAACTCAGGACATCACTTCCCCCTAACAAGAGGAAGCCTCTTTTTTACCCAGTTGTATCAACCAAAAGGGTCTTCAGATATTGCCAAATATCTCCTGGGAGGCAAATTATCTCCCTCTTCCCATTGTTGAGAATCATTGGTATATAATAGAAATTACCTTTGTGGTTTCCTTTAAATTTAGGGGATAAAATTTTTGGCAATCTGTGTCAAGGATTTTGTGTCAAAAATCAATTACACTCTTTAGGCAAATGAGACTCCCTGTATAACTCCAAGAGTTGCAATCTGTCCTCTTTGTCTCTTTGCCAGCTTCAGGAACACCCAGTGCACTTAATTTTTCTGGCTAGTGAGTCCATACAAATAATCCCTCATTGCCCTAACACCACTGTCATTCGCCTTCCTCCAAACATGCTCCAAGGTAGTGCTAGTCCAAAATCTAAACATGATTGGTTTTCCTGCCACATATGTGGGCATCTCCATCCCAGGGGCAAGAAACAGCCCAGAGCATTTTTGATTGACAAAGTGCTGGATTTCTGATGGATATAAGAAGAAAAGAATGTTAAGGGACCCTTATCAAAAACCTCTCCACAGGCATGATGGAAATTTGTTCATTGTATGTAGTTCAAGATTTATTCATCCAGCCCTTCCTCTAAAGCTAAGAGGATACAAAAGAAAAATAATTCCAGTGCTCATTCAAATGATTTGGAAATCTGCTAGAATCTATTTCTCAGTCTTTTACATAATTATTGTTTTGAAATGCATAGTATCTGTGTCTGCTTCCCACAATGCACTGTTTTCCTCTTCTCTCTAGATGCACCCCAGAGTTCAGTCACATGACCCAATACAGAGTGATGCCTAAGTCACTGCCCTGAGAATCATCTCAAACTAATCCTTTCTTGGCACATCCAGCACTCTTTCCACTGACAACATGATGTCAAGATCTGGTTAGCGTTGAGTTGTAAGGTCCACGAAGCAAGGGTAGTTTGTGTGTGTGTGTGTGTGCGTGTGTGTGCGTGTGTGCATGTGTGTGTATGTGTGTGCATGCGTGCTCAGGTGTGCATCCATGTGTGCATGTGTGCTTAGAAAATGACTTTCCTTAAAGTAAACTTGGAATTTATATCTCCTTTGCTATTTTCGATTTGAGGTTATTTGGTGTAGACAAAGAGGAATCGCTCTCTTTCCTTCACTCCCTTTCAAATCAGGTGCAGTTTGGAAGAAAAGTAATGATTTTTAAGTCCATTTCCTTTCCAATAATAAGGACAAATATAGAAAGGTGTCCTGCTGCTTCATGTAGAATTATTTTAAGGCTGTTAAGTTGGTCTATCTAACTTTAATCGGGTGCAGACGAGAGCTTGCTGATCTGTGCATTCTGAAATTTCATTGCTCCTACACAAATTCACTGCCTGGAAACAAGGAAGGCTGACACTTGGAGGGCCGTGCTGTCTGACAAACGGATTAATAATGAATGAACCCATCTTGTATAATCAGGAAGGGGAGAAAAGCTACAAATTAGAAGTAAGCATGTTCTTCATTATAGGGGCAGCAGGATGCTGCTTAGGGTATCAGTGATGCTCAAATTAGCTGTGGGCATAGGGGCCACTAGCTGTCTCTGCTGTTTCCTACATTCCTCTTGAGAGTTTCCTTCTCAAGGGATTTGCAAAAAAATTGATAAATTTTCCAGATCCAAACTTGGGAAATGCATTTGCACCTCATGAGAATGAAAACTTATTATTCATCTAGGGTGCACAGATATTGTAAATGGGTTACATTTCCATCTTAAATTAAGTTAAAGTTCTTATATTTTCCATATAAATTAGGTCAAAATTATGCCAAGATGGGAATTTTTGCAAGAGTTCTGGTATTCTCAAGAGATGCCGCCTCTGAGTAGCATGTGCTTTCCAAGAAAATGAGCTGCCCATCTCGGAATCAGGGGAAACATGCTGGTGTTTTGTCTGGTTGGAGCTTGTTTTGTTCTGACACATGCTGCCAAGGATTACCTGTGGTGTTAGTGCCGTGTGCATGCCAAAATCTGTGTGGGGACGGAAATAAAATGAAATAGAAGATCTGAGGGAAGGTGTGGGGGAAAGTTGGTGAGCTTCACTCCATCAACCAAACCTGGAAACATATTTCTGTAGGGCAAAGGGTGGACTGCTCATATTTGTAGGCACCACACACCTCCCACTAAATATCACTGATTCAGGAGTGGTTCTTGGGACTGAATAAGTTGACAGATAACCTGCGTACAGATCTCGGGATTGGGGCAGAATTCCACTGACTTTGGTTCTGATCCCACCTTCTGATCCAGTTTCCAAGAGTACCACCTTGGTCCTCCTGGGCCATGAGCTTCTCTTTTATTGAGCTGAGAAGGGGTGGAGGTTAGTCTAGGTGGAAGTCTATAGGTCTCTAAGTCACTGGCAAGAGGACATGGAAGTCCAGCTGGGCATCGTCTACTTTGTGGAAAAGCTCTTGTTGGGTCAAGGTAAGGACAAATTAATGTAGTCAATGTGATATTTGGGGGGGCATAATAATTGTTTCCAGAACACACTGGCCAGCAGGGAGATGCTGTTTAGGCACAAGCAAGAAAGCAAGCAAACAAATAAACTGCCCCGCTGTTCATTCACTTACTGGTATCTAGTACATGGATAAGAATAGCAGTTTGACTCTGGAGGCCTTGTAAAAAGCCTGTCAAAATCAGGAGAGATCTATAGAAGCTTTTTAGATTATGGGATCAGAAAGTTGTGGAAGGGAAGAGTCTAAAGAAGGAAAGAGAAGGTCATGTGAGTGGCAGCAGGGAGTTTTTGGAAAGACAAAAAGTGGCCATCTTTGGATAGGCACACGGTGTCCACAGATAAAGCAGGACTATGGAGAGAGCCAAAGTCACAGTGATGCAACTTTGCCCATCTGCCCGCTCTACCCATTGCATGTGCATAGCCCTCAGGAGTAGCTGTCACTATGCTTTCATCAAAGCAGCTGTGGTAAGTAGAATAGTGTAAGAAGTCTGTACCCTAATCCCCAAAAGCTGCAAATAGTTTCTGTTACATGATAAGAAGAAATTAAAGTCGATGATGGAATTAAGGATTCAATTGACTTTGAGCGGAACATTTTCTTGGATGATCCACTTGGATCCCATACAGTCATATGTCCTTATCAGTGGAAAAGGAAAGCAAAACAGAGAATCAGACAGCTGGCAGTGTGAGAAGGACTTGACTAGCCATTGCTGGCTTTGAAGATGGAGCAAGGCCATGAGCCAAAGAATGAGGGCACCTTTAGAAGTTTGGAAAGATGAGATGGATTCTCATCTAGAGCCGCTGAAGAATGCAACCCTGTTGGTCCTTGACTTTAACCTAGTGATACATTTCAAACTTCTGACCACTGGAATCATAAATCAAAAAAAATTGTGTTGTTTCAAATGACTAAATTCATAATAATTTGTTACAGCAGCAATAGGAAACTAATAGAGGATGCAGAGAAGATGATCCTTAATACATCATGTCCTTTTTGGAACTGGTGGTAGAAGGAATGCTGTAGGCCAGACAGATCTTATGACAAAACTTTAGATGGGCTAGGAGGCTGGGGGTCTGGGGTAGAAAGTGCTGGTGGTGTTTGTCATTGGCTTTTGTTCCCAGGCTAGCTCCCTGGGGAGGAGCTCTTGGGGGCTACAAAGTAATAATTGCATCTCTGTTTTCAATATAACTAGTATAAAGCAGCTGGCACAAAGAAGTGCTGCTTTGGAGCCCCACTAGCAGAGTGGAACACAGAAGGCACCCAGATCCGGAGACTTAGTGTTTCAACCCTGGAGTGGGCTGCACAAGGCCATGGAGCCTCTGATGTTCTACAGGAGGGAATGGCACCAAGTCAGGCCATGGAGCCCAGTGTTTGTGGGAGCAACGTGGCAGAGTCCAGAAGAAATGGTTGTTTGTACGGAAGGTATGGCAGGAGAGCTTGAAATGGATGCCAATACACAGTTGCAATGAGGTCCTGAAGAGGCAGCCACCTCCAGCAGATGTCCTGTGATGCTGGTTGTGATTATTCATGAATAGAGCTGAACCCTCCCAGAAGTCATCAAACACAACTCTGCAGACAGCAGAGGAGCCTGCACAGACAGGGGAAAGGTGAGGTCACTGTCACTCTTCATGTGACCTTCTAATAACCCTAGTCTGGGGTGGCCTGAGTCCCACAGTTTGTCTTCTGGTGCCCAGGACCGTGTGAGTGACAGGGACTAAAGAAAAAGGAGAATTCATTGATAATATTGGGATAAAGCAAAACTTTCCTGTGGACTTTGTGTTTGGGACTTCTAAAATTTTTCAGTGTGGAATCTAAACCAGATTTAAGCCTAAGGCAAAGGAGCTGTGAGGCAAAAACTCAAAATTGCTTTGTTACCAACTGTTAGCATAGAATTTTTCATCGACTGTGCCTTCACTGATGTGGTATCAGTCCAACAGAAACTCATATTGGCAAATAAAACACATAACATTCTAGCTTAGAACCTACATCCTGGAGAAGTCAGATGTTGAACATCAAAAGGGGATGTGTTCTTATTTTTGTCTGAGAGCAGTTTCCAATAAAAAAGGATTAAAACATGTTCCTAAGAAGAGTACAGACATACCTCACTTTATTGCGCCCCACTTTATTGCTCCGCACACATTCTGTTTTTCCACAAATCGAAACTCTGTGGCCACAATGTATCCAGCAAGTCTATTAGCGCAATTTTTGCAAAAACACATTCTCAATTTTGTATCTCTATGTTACATTTCATTACATATATACATTGTGGGGTATTTTTAGTCATAATGCTGTTGTATACTTAATAGACTACAATGCTATGTAAATATAATTTTTCATGTGCTCTGAGAAACCAAAACGTTGGTGTGACTCGCTTTATTGCAGTGCTCTGGAACTGAGCTCTCAATATCTCGAGGTCTGCCTGTATTCTACAAGCCCTGTAGTTTTACAAATGCCACACAGGAGAGCACACAGAGGAAGGGGGCGTGCCCACCAGCCCCTGGAAGAGCATCATGGCCACCCCTTTCTGAGCTTTGTGCCCACACCATTCTGCTACCAGTCGCCAAGAGACCACAGCTCATCTTCTTCAAAGTGTTTTCTCAGTTGATCTTGCCAGTGTTGCTGATGATTTTTACTCTAGTCCTATACTTACAAACTGACTATTCTCTTTGTTCAAAGTTGCTCTGGATTCTCTCCTGGAGATCTCCTGCCCTCTCTATTTGGTTTGCCATCTGTGTTAAGTAAAACCCCTGCCATTCACTTTGATGAGATTCAAGTGTTCCTCTCAGGGAGGAAAGGAAAGCCTCTTATTTGACAAGATAAATAGGAAAGAACAGAGATTGGTTGCATTTAATCAGAGCTCACGCAAACCCCAAACCAAGCAAAATGAAGCTGAAAATACCCCTTTGACTGATTCAAAGTCAAATTCAGTGAAAGGTTTTGGGTAGCTGCAAATCCCCAGCTATGAACTGAGACTCTTCTCTGCGGCCCCATTCACCAGCTGAGATCTCAACAAAAGTTGTTACTAAGAGCTTATTTTCTTGGTAAGAGGTTGGTGAGTGGTTCCTTTAATTCAACTCTACATTCTTTGAAATGGAGCAGGACAAGGAAAAATAAGAATCCAGAGTCAAAAGACTTGAACTCTAGTCTAGAAACTTCCAGTTATTGGCTGTTTGGCCAAAGGTAAATTGCTTAATCTTTCTGAACCTCTAGTTCTGCTTCTGTAAATTAGACAAATCACTACCTGATTTAACTGACTTCATAAGATAGTTATTTAGTCTCAAAGGAAGAAAGGGTGAGTAAGTGTTCTGTACTATTTGGCACTGTGTAAATGTGGTTGTGATTGTGATTGTTCTTGATTAAGTGCTGTGAGGGACACAAATAAGCAAAACTCATGGCCCAGGCCTTCAAGGAGCTTCCCATCTAAGAGGACAGTCAGCAGTGTGGATACCTGACATGAAATAGTGCAAAATTTGGTCCCTGCCCTGGGAGCAAAGGACGCCCAAAGAGGGGACATGGGAAGGCCATGAAAAGCATTGCATTAAGTTCATCCTGAACAACAGGTGGCATTCCAGGGGGTGGGGGGAAGCGCCCCAGCAGAACAAGCAGCACAACTAGAGATACCAGGACTCCTTGAGGTCTCAGGAGACCTCACAGCAGATGCTTGGTATGCAGAAGGAAGGCCTTTAGGAGGCTTGGAACCCTAAACTGGAGAACCCTGGGAAATGTGAGACATACTGACATGAGAACGAGTGTAAGCCATGTCCCAATAGCAGGGCTGGAGGAAGATTAATAAAGGCATTAATTTTTATCCCAGAGAAAGTATCTTGTCCCTATCTTAGAACTATTCCACACACTGATTCCCTCCCATAAGCCTGATCCTTGGTTGTGGGGTTTGTTTCCCCTTTAATTAGAAAGAATGAGTCTTCTTAACTAACATCCCATTGGATTTTTGTGCTTTCTTCCTATCCCTTACCGGGTTCAAGCTGAGGAAAGTTTATACTTTTAGGAAAACCCAAGGTGAACTGTAAATATTCCAGAAACCACAGTCTATTATCTTCCGTGCAGCTTCTGAACAATGCACGCCAGTTAATTTCCCCGGCCTCCACATGCTCTTTGGTGCTGAGATCCCCATGGCCAAACGAATCTTTGCAGCTGTCTCACAGCTGAGGCAAGAGCTGCACTTCGCTCCTGGTAGCTGTGTTTTCTTGCACTCTGATCTCATCATTGTGCACATCTGCACACAGACCTGCACCCAGACAAGAGCTGACTCTGGGCCACCATCTGCACTGCAGGGGAACGTGGCCCTGTTCTTTGCAAATCTGCACAGGGTAATTTACTGTCAAATGTTAACTTACCTAAGGTGATTACTACCAAATCTGAAGAAAGGTGTTATTTGTGTACATTTTAAAAATATCTTGTGGCTTCTAAAACTATAATTGTTTCCCTTCTCCTTTATTTGCTGTCTCTCAAATATTTTGATCTGATTATCTATTTCTTTCCTAAATAGCAACTTTAGTATTCTAATGTAAATAAACACATTGCAAACTACAAAGAGGATCCACTGTGTTCTAATTTGTGTGTATAGGCTCACACTAAATGCATTTTTTAAGTTCTTAGTTATTTTCTTAAGCAGCTTAAAATCTTGATCACAACTCTAACAGTAAGAACTTAAACTTAGACAATGTGTGATGTATGTAACCAAAACATAAATATCCTAGGCTTTGCTTGTTTCATGTGCTACCAATGTGCTAAATGCAGGTCTAAAAAAAACAAACCTATGCTCATTTTTAGGTTTATGAGCCAATTCTAGTAAAGCTCTATAAAAATTATCAAGTTCAAGAATTTTTTTAATCAAAATTTAAATTTTAGCACCTTTAAATCGAGGGTTTAGGAAATTCTTCACATAAGAAATTCTTTCATAATTTATAATCCTTACTGCCATGGAATCGTTAATTCAAACATAGACATACAGAAAGTAAATAGAACAAAGAAAGTTACAATGTCATCATTAAGAAACTATTATGAATTGGAAATATATGTTTAAAATTTTATTCTAGCTGCCACATATGAAGAACTTACTATAGAGTCAGATACCCATACCCTCCCTATTTCTACTCCTCCCACCCCACCAAAAATGAGTCAATTCAATGAAGAAAAAAAAGCTCTCACATTAAAATAGCTATTTGGCATCAAATAAAAGATTTTTATCAACCTTTCAATTGGCAATATCAATTAACATCAAAGAGTTGACATTCTTGTCACTTAAAATAAAGATAAAATAATTATGCTGCTTAATGAAACACACATTCTGTGACTTGACAGACAGGATCTACCTAAAATATTTTAATTGCTCTTTGAAATGAGGTATCTCAGCATGTGAGCCCCTCTGTTTTCCATGGCACATGGGGGAAATAACAGTTCAGAGTGTGAACTGCTGCAAATAAAAACATTTAACTTAATAGCTTTAGGACAAAGAGTACAGAAAGAAAGCCAAAGAGAAAATATTTTGACTGAATTACTTGCTACTGACCATTTGAGAAACGTGTTTTCAAACGAAATGCATAATGTCTCTAGATGAGAAACTCTGTGAAGACAATAGCTGATTCTAAGATGTTCATTATTGTGTTTTCTGTTTCCTAGAAATGTACCTGACATGTGGTTTGTAATTGGTAAATATTTGTTGAATAAGTGATTTTTTAATTAAATGAACTACTATTTTATCATGACTTTATTACTGAGTAATGTTTGGAGAAAGCATAGTTCTGGAGAAACTATAGTCAAATAAATCAGTTGGTTGAATAGTTCATGTATTTATTTAGCCAGCAGTTATCTACTGACTGCCTATTATAGGTCATGTCTGGCTATGTGCTGATCACAGAAAAGTTCACAGAACATAGGGACACAAACAATTCATCAAATGCAATTTGAAAAGTATCTTGATTGAGGTTTGTATAATATTCAGTGAGACTATAGATGAGAAAACTTAATTCTGCCTAGGGAGAAAGATTCGGGTTTGTTTCCCAGAAAAGATGACATTTGCTTTAGGGCTAGATGGATGAGTAATTGGATAATTTTGGAGGACTGAATTTCACAATTTATCACAAGGATTATATACATCATCATCAAGTGTGATTTATCTCAGGACTTCAAGGATGGTTTAATAAGTGTAAAATAATTTATGTAATGTATTATATCAATGAAAGTGAAGATTAAAATCATATGAAAATATCAGTAGGTGCAGAGAAAACATTTGATAACATTAGCACCCAATTATGATAAAAACTCTAAATAAGATGGCAGTAGAAGAAACCCACCAGAATATAATAAAGGTCATTATCACAAACTAATAGCCAATATAACACTTAATGATGAAAAATTGAAAATTTTCCTCTTAAGTTCAGGAACAGGCAAGGAGTTACCACTTTAACATTTATGTTTAATTTAATCTTAGAAATTTTAACTACAACAATCAGATAAAGGAAATAAATCTAATTCAGAAAAGAGGTAAAATTAAACTATTTTCACATGATGTTTTATTATATATAGGAAACCCTGAAATCTACCAAAAAGCTACTAGAAACAACAAAGAGTAAAGCAAGGTGGCAGGTTGCAAATTGAACATGCAAAATTTGTTGCATTTTTCTATACAAACAACAAGCAAGAAGAAAAAGAAATTAAGAAATTAATTCCATTCAAAATTGCTTCCAAGGCAATCAAGTATTTAAGAATTAACCTAGCTAAGGAGATGAGGAACCTACATAGAAAGAACTATAAGATGTTATTAAAAGATTTAGATGATGACATAAGGAAATGGAAAGACATTCCATGCACATGGATGGGGAGAATCAATATAATCAAAATGACTATTTCGTCTAAGGTGATATATAAATTTAATACAATCTCCATGAAAACACCAACAAATTCTCAAAGAATTTGAACAAAAAAATAAAATTTATAAACAATAAAAGGACCTTAAATAACAAAACCAACACTAAGGAAAACGAAGAAAAATGGAGGCATCATATTACCTGGCTTTAAATTATTCTACACAGCAACAGTAATTAAAACCATATGATATTGGAATAAAATAGACACATGGATCACCAGAATTGAATTGAAAGCCCAGAAATAAATCCACATGCAAATCAATACTTAATTTTTGATGAAGCAGCCATAACCACACGATGGGGATATAAGAGTCTTTTTAAAAAATGGCGCTGGGAAAACTGGAAGGTCACATGTAAAAGAATGAAATTGGATCACATTCTAACTCCATGCACAACCATAAATTCCAAATGGCTTAAAGAATTAGACAGAAGACTTGTAGTAATAAAATACATAGATGAAAATATTATCAATATTTTTCATGACTGTAGGGTAGGTAAAAGGTATTAGGCTTTTCTGCCCTCCCGCCATTAGGATAGATAGATGAGGGAACCCTGTGGTCCTGAATGCATGCCTGATGGCAGGCACCTGAAGTGGGTACACCTGGGCTGAGAGACTGACATTTAAGGGCGGCGTCATGGAGATGCCAGCAGCAGCAGAAGCCAAGAGAGAAGCAAAAGAAGCAGAAGCAGAGAGAACGCCAGAGAACCCAGATAGAGTGAGGATTTGCTGGGGGCTGGGAGGACAGCCAGCCTCCCGGCCCCGCAGCACCCCTGCCTGCTGTGTACCGGGTAAATCCCAATAAAAGACCTGCAAAAGCCACTGAGGACTCTGACTCCTCCTTTACCCGGTCTGCTGGATCAGAAAACCTGCACTGTGGCCATTCCTGACCCTGCAATGACATCAATGATAAAGATGTTTTTAGAGATTCAACTCCTGAGGCAAATAAAATAAAAGCAAAAATAATTGAGGTTACCTCATCAAAAAGCCTGTATGGAATGAAAGAAAATATAAGTAAATTAAAAATAATCCTATTGAACAGAAGAAAACATTTACATATCACACAACTGACAAAGAGTTCAAACCCAAGATATACAAAAAATATATACAATTCAACAATTTAAAAAAACCAACCTAATTAATAAATAGATAGCAGATCCAAATAGACAGTTTACCAAACAGGACATCTAGAAGGCCAATAGATACAAAAAAATGTTCATAATCTCTTTTAATTAGGGAAAAGTTAGTTAAAACCATAGGAAGATATTATCTCACATCCATGACAATAACACATATTAAGAAAACAACTACAGATGCTGGAGAGGACGTGGAGAAAGAGGCACCCTATTACTCTGTTGCTGGGAATGTAAACTCCTGCTTATAATGAAGCACCATTTTGGAAAATGATCCGGATTTACTTTAAAAAACTTATATGAAAAATTCAAAGAAAAAAACAGCAATCTCTCTCCTGGACATCTATCCAAAGAATGTGAAACCATCAACTCAAATTACTATATGCAAGGTTTATTGTAACACTATTTACAATAGCAAGGACATGGAAGCAACCTAAATGCTCATTGATAGAAGACTGGGTCAAGAAGAAATGGTATATCCACACTACTGAATACTATTCAGCTATGAAAAAGATGAAATGTTGCCATACAGAAAAAGTGAAGGAGTTCAAGGGAACAGTGTGTGGTAAAATAAGTGAGAATGACAAAGAGAAATATTGGACATTTATATAGTAGATGTTCAATAAAGTGAACCACTACTACAAACTAGCAGACATTAATAAATGAAGTGAGGTTTCTGAACTTAAGGTAAGGAGGGTGAAAGGGTCAAAGGGATATAAGGGATGATAGTAAGGAGGAAAAAGTTAATGGCGAGATGGACTAGAGTAACTTCGGTCACAGAAAGTGTTTGGTTTCAATCCTAGCTGTGTCCTTTATTCGTTGTGTGACTCAGGCAAATGACACAATGCTTCTAGATTTATTAGTATAGAATGGGAATAATAACTAGTGGAAATAATGGGAATAATAACTATACTGATGAAAGTATGCATGTAGTATAAAAAAAATTGGAGGACCACCAGAAGAATGTTGTGGGTAAAGGAAGAACACAAGCAGAGGCACAAAAGCATGAGAATATTGTAAATTAGGATACAACTTGATAATAATATGTATGGAGATTGGCCCCAGAATCACAGGTATGAGCAGAGTATTAATGATATCATAGACTATCCTACTTTATGTATGCCAGATACGTGGACAGTGAGAGACTATAAAGATTTTTGAGCAAGAAAGTTGTATATGACATGTGTTTTTAAATTGTACTTTCCAGGTTTGGAATACTGACCCATAGTAGATCAATTCTCTTGTCAAGAGCAACTAGAAAAGGTAGATTTGATATTATTTTTAAAATTTATCTTGAACACTTTGGAGAGCTACAAAATCACCCAGGACCTGAAGAACCAATATGTCAGGAGGAAGGGAAACTCATTGAAGTGAACACAATATTCTATACTTCTTTTTCCCTTGAGAACTACCAGTTCATAAACATCTTGAGTGAAGAGGGAAAAGGAGATGCTAAAAGACAAAAAATTAGCAGTTTTCAGCAATCTTGCAGTATTGGCGAGACAAAAATTATAATTCACGGACACCAGACAATCAACACTTTAAGGATGACTATCTGATGAGAAGGGCAGAAAAGTGAATGACAAGCAAATAAAGAGAAAGACAAATATTAGATATTTCACTATACATGGTGTGTAGAGAAACAAATCAAAGCAACAGACAAAGCCAAAACAAAATAAACCCTAGAAATCTGACTGCAGAACTGAGGTTACCTGGAAGGTGGGGAGCAAATTCTGAGAGGTGAACTATGGTGGAGAATTATGGGTACATTGGTGGTGGGTGTGGTGTGGTAACATACATCTGAAGAGGTGTAAATCTATAGCTCTGAATCATTTACGGTGTTCTAAACCAACGTTACCTCAAATAAAAACATACAATTAAAGAATAAAATAAGATCCTTTTTCCTCAAAGTTATTTATTGGTTTGTAAGCTGTGTAGGCAGATTATTTAAAAGCTGAGCTGAATCATAGACCCAAATGTAACATGCAAAACTTCTGGAATATAGCAGAGGAATACAAATCTAGATGAACTTGAATTTGGCAATAATTTTTAGATACAATACCAAAACCATGATTCATAAAAGAAAAACTTTGCTAAGTTTAACTTAATTTAACTACAATCTCTACCCTATGAAAGACACTGTTAAAAAATGAAGAGAAGCAGAGAGGCTCATTTTTGTCTCAGTTTTGTCATAGAAAAATCAACTCAAAATGGATTAAAGACTTAAAGACTTGAAACCACAAAATTCTCAGAATATAGGGAGTAATGACAGTAATAATATATGTTTTATGTATAAATAATATATTATGCCACATATATGTTATATACAACATGTCAGTAATAATATATATGTTGTATATACTATATGAACAATATATTGTATTATATGTATTACATATATATATTATATAGGTAAGGAAAATGCATTTGAATTGGTGAACTCCATGAAGCAGAGTGCCCTCCCCAGTGTAGGTGGGCATCATCCAGTCCATTTTGGTCTAAAATGAACAAATGTGGGGCCTCCCTGGTGGCGCAGCGGTTGAGCGCTGGATTGCGAAGTTGCCTGCAGCCTCTGCAGTGCCGGTTTGATCCCCGGCCACCAGGTGAGGGTCCCACATGGCGCGCAGACCTCCCCTGCTACCTGCTGCTCCCCTCAGCAGTGTACTTTGTCAGTCTGCCTGTTCTGCTCTCCGTTCTGGCTCTGGTGAATTCTCTCACCCTCCCGCACTTCTGACTGTACCCCATTGCTTAAATAAATAAATAAATTTTAAAATGAACAAATGTCAGATGAAGGAAGATTTTGCTCCCTCCTTTTTGTTCCCTGGTTCATTGGTTGAACTGCAACATTTATCTTCTCTGGAGAACCCTGACCAATATATCAGACAAATTCTGATCTAGTGTTTCCATATTAATATTCTATAAATGCAAAAAGCATTTCCAAAGATAAAAATGATTACTTCATAATTACAAAGGTCAATTAAACAGCAAATCTTGTCATTAGAAATTAAAGAATATATGAAATTGGCCAGATATGAGGAGGCAACATATAGAGAACCATGGAACAGAATATAGTGTCAAGAAACAGACCAAACATTTATGGTCATTTGACTTACAATGATGGTAACAATAAGTACAGTGGGGAAAAGATAGTCTTTTCAAAAATAGTACTAGGCCAATTGATATTTATATGGAAAAATAATGACTCAAGTGCTACATCATATGATACTAAAAATCAATTCCAGATGAATTGATCTAAATGTGAAATATAAAACAATAAAACTTTCAGAAATGAGAACATGAAAGTATTTTTTTTATGATCTGAGGTAGATAAAACTTCTTAAATGGGACACTAAAAGCACTAACCATGTTAAAAAATTTATAAATTAGATAACATTAAAATAAAAACTGCTGTTCAACAAATGACATCACTAAATGTGTAAAGGCACTGAAAATAGGAAAAGGAATTTGTTTGCACATTTGCACACATATATTGGATAAAGAACTTATATCTACAATATATAATAAACTCCTACATTAAGAAAAATGAGCAAAATATTTGAAGCAGGTACTTCTAAAAGAAGATATCCAAATGGTCAACAAATACATTATATAAAAGGTGTTTAGCCTTGTGCATCAGAGAAATACAATTTAAAACCTCAGGGAGAACCAACCACATACCTACCACAATTATTAAAATGTAAGACCAATAAAGCTGTGGAGTAAATGAAATTTTCCTACACTGTTGGTAGAAGTATAAATTAGGGCCACCACTTTGGAAAAGTGGTTGGTATCAGGTATGAAAAGTTGAACACAGACATATTCACTAGATCAACAAGGCAGTTTATATTAAACAGAAATATGGACATGAAAGTTATGTACAAGATATTATAAAATTTCAGCATAGTGAGCCAAAGTCAGAATGAACTAAATACTCATTAACAGAAGAAAGGTTTAAAATGAAATACTACACAGCAATGAAAAGGTGTGAACTATGGCTGCACCCATCAATATGGATGAATCTTACAAAAATAATGTTGGGTGGAAAATACCACACATAAAGAAGAACATTCTATATGATATTATATATATATAAAACTTCAACAACAGGCACCAAGACATGGTACAAAAAGTCAGGATGGGGTATATTTAGGGAGATGGGGTGGATAACAAAGGAGACACAAAAAGGGGTTGGGGGGGTCGATAAAGCTCCATTTCTTATCCTTGGTTATGATTGCATGAGTATATTCACTTTGTGTAAGTAATCAAATATAGTAGACACTTGATGCCCACCCAGACTCCCTTTGCTTAATGCATCTTTTCCAAAGTTACTGTGAGTTTTGGTTACTGGCAATTCATAGCTGCTTCCTTGTTCTGAGAATGACCCTGGGTCAGAGGAAGTGGCTTTCACTGGAAATACTCCCAAGGTAGTGCCTTCCTATCAAGTGATCACAGCCAAACATTGAGTGATACAGAGGTACATAAGACCAGGCCCATTGCCTGATGGGCCACTAATACCCCAGAATGCCCCCATGGGATCTCACTGAGGCTGGACTTCACTGAACTTGCTTCCTCTGTCAGTTGACAATTCCCCATTCTGCACATCTTGTAAGCACAGACACTAACTACTTTCACTCAGCATGATATTGAACTAAGATATTTGTACATCCTGGGGTGTGAATAGCCCAGGATATAGCATAGCATTTCCTTGGAGCAGAGGATAATTTGTTTACCGTGCAGTACAATAAAGATAGTATCTTCTTCTAGGGCAAAATTCAGACAGGTTTTGCCCATTACAAAAGATGCAGACTCCTAAAGCTTGAGTTCCTCTCCTATAATATAATCCACCACTTGTGGGCATTCCTGACCTTCTTTCTCTCTCTGTATGGGAATCCCAGCTCAGGGAACCAGTGCAGATGCTGCTCTCTCTGGCTTCTGCTAGTGCTGTCAGTAAGGATGTCCTTTTTCTGACCCAAATGCAGCAAATGGTGACAGGCTAATTTGCTGGCTTGCAAATAAGGTAAAATTTCATATCCTTCCCAGCTCTTTACAACTTCTTCTCCCATTTCTCCCACTTACCCTGTTCTCTCACAGGTTTTGAAAGTGTGCAAAGGTGGGGGACAGATCACTGTGGGCTTTTCACCTGTGTACTGACAATTCCAATACACAGTTCAATTTCAGGGAGCAAGTACAACAGGGCTTATTTACAAAGAGGAAATTGGGGAAAAGGAAAATATTCCTAAGGCTACGAATGGCTGGATGTCCTGCCCCAGATAGTGTCTGCATTAGCCAGTAGTCCAAACCCCATGCAAGGTAATGTTCCTCTGATGAGAGCCTGGAACTGGGGCGCAAAGGTTAAGTGGTGAGCCAGGATAGCTAACCCGTGGCATCTGGGTAGTCACAGGCAGGACTGCCGAGGCCACACTGCAGTGGCATCTCTCCCAAAGCTGAATTTTCTTCCTGAATCTTCTTCCGAACTGAGTTTAACCTTCTCAACCAACTCAAGCCTTCCAAGGCAGCCTCTCTCAAACCAAATAAAGCTTTCTCAAGCCAGTCAAGCCTTTCCTTTCAAGCTGGCTCCAAGCCTTCCCAAACAGCTCCTCTCCCTGGCAGCTTTCCTCCAACAACCCTTTTCCTCCATCAAGCCGAGCTTCTAGCCTTGCTAAAGCTTCAGCTTATATCCCCCTTCAGGATCCCACCTTTCAAACCTAATTGGTCCATTTTCCAAACAAGCTGTGTCCAAGACTGAATTGGTGATGGTGCAAGCTTGACCCTAACTGGTGTCACTGGGACCATGGACCTGGTCTGTCCTCAAAACTAGCTCAAGGTTCAAAACCAAAACCCCAGTAGTGCCTTCACTCTGCCCTGCACTGGCTCTTGCAGGAGCTGGGCGGGTAAGCTCCACTGTATCTGAATGGCACTGGCCAAGTTCAAACCTGACCCGCATGTCCCAAGATTGCCGAGGTTTTCTTTCCCCTTTTCTCTTAAAACCCAAACCTGACTGCACCAGGGTTGGCCATCAAACTGTGGCTATGGCTGACGCCACTCAGCTGCACACCAACCCCCACCCCACCCACCCCATCCACGACCTCCTGCACCTTCAGAAAATCAAAAGCCACAAGGACTATGTTACAGTTTCAGTTGAGCATTCCCCTCAATAAATCACTTGCATAAATTCCCCATCTCAGGCTCTGCTTCTAGGAACCTGTTCTAAAATAATACAGCCATAGATTTAGAATTTGTGTACTTTTCTATGTGTTCTCTATTCTTCATTGAAAATATTTTATATCAATATAAACAGGAACTGTAGTTAGAATGAGGGGTGTAGATTAAAGTAGGAGGAGATTGGAGTAAAAAAGACCAGTTCAAAGCCTATTACTGGGAGGGGGTGGGGGTGGAAAATACTAGCTAATAACCACCCTTAATAATAAATAGGTTAGAGATAACTAAAATCTAGCTAAGGACAGTAACACATCAATGGAGATAAAGGGGAAGATTCAAAAGATATTTAAATGGCCAATGCATGACTCTGACCCTTCAGAATGGACATAAGTCATGTATACCTGCATGGCAAGAGCTGGTGCCCACAGACAGAATATTATCCAGTGTGAAAGGACAGAAAGGACTTGCAAATGGGTGAGGAATGAATTGAGATATCACCAAGATTTTCTAGCTTGGTGACATAGAGAATAATGGTGCCTTTAACTGATATGGGTAACATCATTTCTATTTACATAACCTCAATTATTTGATTTTAGCATGAAAGACTCCCAAATCAATGCAACTCTCCTGAAATCAGGATTATCTGAATATCTTATTCTCCACACACAATTTAGAATGAGATGTGTTTTTCATTTTAAAAATATTTTAAAAATCACACCAATTAGAAGCCATAAAGGAAGGAATGTAGACCAATAAAGTGAGCCAGCTTGACAGATGATGTATCACTTTTAATCACACAGCACATGCAGCTGCCAATTGCTATTTTTTTCTGTTAAGGCGCACATTACAAATCATTTGACTTTTTCACAGATCTTCCTAAGGTAGCATAAAAGCAGCTGGATTTTATGGAGTGAGGCTCTGAATTGCTAATTCATGGTCTTTTACCGTATATCCTTCTTTTAATGCAAACAACTCAGGATTAAGCCTCCTTAAACGATTAAGAACCTATGGCTTTCCATCTTCCCTTCCCCATAATTACTAGTATGTTTTAAGAAAGAAAGTATGTTTTTTGTTCATTAATGGTAATACTACCTAGGCAAGCCAATCAGTAAGTCCATGATCCAGCAGTCACCGTGGAAGCCAAATTACCTTCTCTACCAGGACAAAATCAATTAACACCACTAGGGATGTCATTATTGTCACATTATGTCACCCGATAGTCTCCAGGGCCTATAAGTGATTTAATTTTTTTTTTTTTACTACTATGATTCTTTGTGTGGAGGAGGGTGTATTCGTGTGTATGGTGGTGGGGGGTTAGGGGTAAGCTTCACATTGACAAGGGAGATTTCTATTATAGGGAAATTAATTTTACACCATGGAAAAAAGGGATGCCACTGTTTTAGGTCTTTGGGAGAAAATGATTACCATTAGGATACTCTTGGGCCTAAAATGATCTCTTGCACTGAAGTGCATTTTAAAGATTTGCCTAAACAAAAGCCACATTGGCTGGAGTTACAAGCACTTTGCTCAGCGTGGAGTCAGCCAGGGGCAAGTTCAGAGTGGTGATTTTGCTTCTAATAAAGTCGACCTTTTTTCCATCATAAAAAGTAGTATAATTCTAGTTTTGCAAAGTTAGACACTACAAGTGTCAGAAAAGAGGGTGAAATGCCCTAAGTGTCTAGTGAATCAGGTCTTGTCAGGAAGGAATGCAGGGTTCGTGCTGGGGAGTTGGGACACACCACAGGGTTTGAACCCTCAGAATTGTTCCACTTGCTCAGTCTGAGGGCTGATTGGTCCAGTCACCAGACTCTCAGAGGAAAACCACATTTGACATCATTTTCTGTTGAGGGTTTTATCCTTCCCCATTCCCTTAACTTCTCATCACTCCCAGTGAATATTAAATGGGCTCTGAGTTTGGTTTGTTTTTATTATTGTAGTTACTGTTAAAACGCAATGTGAAATCCCCAAGTAAATTAAGTAGAATCTTCTTAAATGACTGGTTTCTTTTTTAAAAAGTAGACCCAACTTCTGTATTTTGGCCTCCATCAGGGGGTATTTAATTAAGTCTATTCTGTCTAACACGATCTGATGTCATTGTACAAGGATATGTTCTTTGTTAGCAGCACTCTTACTTTCAGACTCCTCTGTGTATTTGAAACCATGGAAACAGAGCAGTAAGCTAAAGCCAATGAGATAATGAGATATTCTCATTGTAATTGTGTTTCATGAGGGCACAAGATCCCACGGGTGGTATCTGACTGTCTTACAACTGCTAACAGAATTTAAGAAGCAGACATAGATTAGCATGGTACCGTTTTCCATAACAGCCATGTAAACATTTGTGACATGGCATTTTTAGCTGTTGCCAGCACATGAAAGTATGTAATGTGCATTTATGTCACAAAAAGCCATGCAATTAATGAATATCAATATTTTACAATCCTTAGAACTTCAAGGAACTTCAAATTTGAAATGCACCGAGCAGGCTGTGGGGATGCTGTTTTGCATTATAATTATGAGCTGGGCTATGGTTTATGAGGGGAGGAATCCATCAAAGCAAAAGAAAAGTGAGTGACTAGCCCCTCTTCACCTCCCAATCAACCTACACAAACCTCCTCAAGGAAGGATAAAGCTAACCCTAAGCAGGTCTCCCTGTGTTTTTATGAGGAAAGCTTAGTTGGGGCTTTCTAACAGCAGTTTACTTTTCAAAAAGAACAAAAAACATTTGGAGAATAGAACCAAAATATTTACAAGCCATCTCTTCTGAATTAAATCAGAAAGGGGGAACACCTGGCCTTTCAGCAGCATCTCTGTCACTATTTGAGATTCCCCCACAGCTTTCACTTAAGGAGCAGATTCTATGCACCAATCATAAAATTCACATTCTCTGTTGTGGTGAGACCTTGTGTCTTTCAATAAATAATTCAAAACCAAAAAGAGAAAGAACACCACAGAACCATTGGTTGGCTTCGACAGGACTAAGACTATACACTTTACATGTCGTCAGGCCTCCCACCCGGCGTCCCGCTTTGGAAAAGAGAAGAGCTGAGAATGTACGTTTGTCAGTTTTGCAACACACATGGCTCAGGGTTGAGAGAAACCCACCCGCTGGAAGTCTCTAGACAAGGAGTCGGCCTGCTCGCCACTTCAGACAAGAGTGTCACTTTGGGTTTTTTAATGTGTGCTGCTGCCATTTCTAAAATGTTCTGGCATCAGGAGATAAATTGGTATGAAAACCAGATTGCTAGGGAAAGGGGAGTTGGTTTTCTTGAAAGTCAGTCAAGTGCCCACAGTGTGGGGAGAGGAGAGTCCTCTTTCGACACATCAGCAGTGCCACATCCATATTTGAACATCACTGAAAGACAGGCAGTTCTTTCTCCTGCTCTGTGTGTGTGTGTGTGTATTTGTGTGTAAAGCATGTGTATTGTTGGGACATGGAATCCACCCCCTAAGTGATTCCACAGAAAGAACACGTCACAGCCATGGGGAATATGACCTTCATCTCAGGGAGATAAGGGTGGCCTCATCGCTCATGGCTGCCATAGCAAAACTAAACCAGAAGAGGCAGTGAGGCCAGCCCTCCTGTGGAGAGATAGCTTCTCCACCAAGCTGTCATGACACATTAGGTCCTCGCACTGCCTGTTCTTGGAAGTGGCCCAGTCAGCCCTTTGGTCCGTAGAGTTATTTTTATTATTATTTCTACATCTGAAAGGCAGAGATCTTGTTTCCTTTAAACCCCTCCTTCTTGTTTCTAACAAGTAGGAAATGGTTGTCAGGTTTGAAACTCCCCTTGCACACCATGGTGAAATGTTCACTGAAGACTAGACTTGACAACATTTGGAAGAGTTTGTTTCAACATCATCAAAATGATTGCAAAATGACTTTATTTCTGTGGGCTTTGAAATGGGTTACTGCATTTTAATCCAGATGAGTTTTTTATTAAGCCAAGGCTTATCCTAGTTGTAGTGGGTGAGATAAGAAATAAGGGATTGAGTAGGCTTTTAAAATAGTAGAATCACAAAAGTATTCCTTATAAAACAGATTTGGTATCGTACTTTCTTCAATTTCATGTCTTTTAACACCATAATTTAGCCTGAGAATAGCAGATGTCCACAGAAGTAGATTCTGTTTTATTCAAATGATAGCCAGAGGCTGGCATTGATTTTCTCCCAGCAGCTCCTGCCTTCTACCCTGACTAGAGCCAACATTTCTAGGTTTGAAAAAATGGCTAGCAGGGAAAAGACGTATGTGTGGTGGGGGTGACGAAATCTGCATTTACTAAATAGAATGAACAGGCAGGATGACATAAAGGAATGACTTCGAATCTCAGAGTCCCCAGGTTTCCAAGTAGGCAGTTTCCAGATGCTGGGCTGAGTGAAACAACTTCAGAGAAACGAGATAGACGTAGCGGGTAGGCAGTAGGCAGTAACTGCTGGCATATGGAAAAGCAGTCAAATGTCTGCCTTTGGTAAGCGAGGTGTCAACTAGCACCTTCCTATGTCCCCACCACAGAATTTCAGGGGTCATGTAGTAAAGTATCCACCCAGGTCCTTCATAAGTGGGAGACTCTGCCATATTGGCCAAATGTGCCTCCCAAGCAGACAGAGGCCTCCATGAACATGACCGGGAACAAAGCCAGCAGTTTCTGAGACAGAGGTTTGTGGTGCTTGGAGAGGAAATGGCCACCAGGGCCAGAACAAACAATGTGGATCCTCGGTGATAGGGTGGGGCTAGGGACCAGAGCATGGAGCATTGAGGGCCAACTGACCTCCTTCAGTCCTGGTTTCTCTGCTTCAAGGTTGGATGAGTCTCACTTGTAAAGACAGGAGCACATGAAGAATACCAACTTCACAGTTCCGCTTTAAGAATTATATGAAGTGATGCATGTGTGAATATACTTTTGAATAGAATATTTGTGAGTGAAAATTGAGGGATCAAGTATATAAACCTTCTCTTCCTTCCTTCTGAGGGCAGAATGACTATGGACTCCAGAGAACTACTCCTGAGGATCAAATGAGAAAATGTCTATGAAGGGACTTTTGCGTGGTAAAATACCCCACAAATGGCCATTAAAATAATCTTCAAACATTCTAAATCTAATCTAGATGCTTCTGATGGGCATATATAAATAATATATGTTTGTACATATAAATGCTAAAAATGAAACAATAAAAAAGCAAAACTTTATTTCCTAAACAATGAGTAATTAGAAGAATCTTGAGAAGCTTTAACCACCCTCTTTGAGTCCACCTTGGGAGCCCAGTGATGGGGCTGCAGATGGTCTATCTGGTTCATTCACTGATTCTTGGGCAGGTCAGAGGCAAAATAGTTTGAGACAGAACAGGGAACGGGTTTCAAACTGAAAAGCACTTTTTATCCAGGGATTTGTCTGAAGAGCCACACTTTTCATGCGAGTGAATCTGATAAAAATGACTATATATGAGGTACACTTACCCAGATTTAGAATGAAGACACTAACTCAAGTCATAATTCTGTTCTATTCTAAGTAGAATGTCCAGCAGAATGAGCAGTTTCACAGAAACCTTGGATGTCACTACCTTCTCCCCTTCAGGCACAGCTTCCCACCAGATCTGTGCATTTTTAGAACAAGCAAAGAACTGAGGAAAGCCCAAAGCCCTTGGCCCTGGCTAATAATCTGGAATCCCCACTACTAACTCATTCAGGCACAGGTACTAACCCTCAGTTGATAAAGGGAGAATCATAACTCCTGGTAGGAATCTGCTAGTGACAGTTCAGGTTGAATAAGTTTATCAAATGCCTCCTATTGCCTAGCAATGTCTGTAACTGGAATCAGGACAAATAAAATTGGAATTGTGGAAAGGTGTCTTATCCAGTCTGATCCAGGAGGGCGTACCAGCTGGCACTCTGGAGAGGAATTGAAGGGTATTATTTGGAGAGTG
Source organism: Talpa europaea (assembly GCF_964194135.1). NCBI lineage: Eukaryota > Metazoa > Chordata > Mammalia > Eulipotyphla > Talpidae > Talpa > Talpa europaea. Next base: position 26,974,942 of record NC_140070.1, read on the forward strand.
CCAGGGAGGGACAGAAAAAAATCTCCAAAGTTACTTCCTAATTTTGTCCTCTTGGTTTCCACCATTACTCCATTGGGGACTAAAAATTCTGACTAGTCTATAAAAGTGTGCCAACTCCACCGAAGGATGATGTACATGTCACTCTGCAATTGCTCTTTCTCCAACACAAACAAGTTGTCTAGCAGAATCATCTAGGACCCGTGGTTAGCCAAAAATCTTTCAAACTGAAAATTTAAAAGTGCTTCTTCAAACACATAGCTTCTGTGGTTGAGAAGCCCTGAGAGGCAGATCCTACGAGGTGCCCTGAGCTTAGGGGGGCTTTTTACAGCTCATGTGGAGGATGTGGAGGACCCACCTGCTCACAAGCACCTCTCTGAGCACATGAGCAGCACCTAGATGCACTTTGAGATCAAGCTTCCTGAAGACCACAGCTCCTCAGGGCAGGGGAGCATCTGTCCTGTTCATTGGGATGTCCCTAGCAAACACTGAAACCTGGGAACAGAGCAGGGACTTGATTTGTTGAATGAATAACAAATGACAACCTAATGTCCTAGCCTCTGCATCTCTTTTTGTTCCTCTTTTTTTTTTTCTTGCAATTCCAAGAACAAATTTAATGCCTGCTTTTATTTTCCTACTTTTGCATCCTTCTCTTTCCTCATTCTGGTCATCTTTTCTCTCTACTGTATCTAAACTGGAGCTGAAACAAGCACACACATGCAACTGATTAGAGCCAAACACACTGCCCACCACATTCATCTTGTGAACCTTCAATTCCAGCCAGCTACAACAACCTAGGAGATTACCATGGCAAAGAAAATTATTTTCTTTAAGTGAAAGCTGGTTGACCACCACAGTGTGGTCAGAATAACTCATTTATTTCCCTTAAGAAGCACTAACTCAAAGGTGACAAGGGCTTGTGCTCACACTCAGCCAGCCCTGTCATTTTCCTCCCCCAAGCAGGCCCCTGCAGAGAGTGGACTCCCCAATGAGGCTATGAATGAAAAGGGCTTGAAAACTCACAGTCCCACCCTCCTTACATTCCCCACCAACACCGTTGTAGAAATAAGGTTGTATTGTGGGAAATTCACCAAAGGGAATTTGGGGGAAATGTCTCCTTTTTAAAATTCAAAACTAAAATTTATAAAAATAGTCTTCTTTCCAGATCCAGGATGTAGAATAGACCAACACTCAGCAAAGTGAATGCATTCATTAGTGACTCTTGAGACAAAACCAAAGACACATAGCTTGATCTCTGTGGTTTGTTTGAAATAAAAACAGAATTCTTTGGGAGAGAAAGGGCAAGTTTTACAATTTAAGTTATTACTTAATGTCCAAATCTTGAAAAATTGGAAAATCCAGATGTTCACAAATACTGAATTAGGTTTTATGTGCATACTTGATTTTTCTTTTAAAAACAATTCAAGGACAACATTTTTACTAGTGTATGTAATGTATTTAAAATTTTTCTGAAACATAATAGCATTTAGTTAATTATATAATATGAATTTTCACACTGAAACTGTTCATTAGCCAAATATTTTGAAAATGGGTACTGAAGAAATGATTATAATGATTATAATGATTATAATGATAAAGAACTGAAAACCCTACTGGGATTTACAGATATATTTCAGGTTGTCCTGGAGGAGTTTTCTAGTTCTGGCATTATGAGCTTGTCTCAGGCATTTTACAGTCATCTTGTGAAGAGCTGACTACAAGTAGATTGCCTCTTGCAACTCTGATTCTTAGTGCATCTTGAAGAAAGGGCATAAAACAGAAACAGAATTTCAGAGCTGAATGGGAGATACTTTTGTAAAACACCTTAATGTCACAGATGAGGGGAATAAAAGACGTACCAAAACAAGATGATGTGACCAAGGTCATCCAACTAGTAAGTACACTCTAGTCCACATTTTGTAACTTTAGCACAACCAGGATTAGAAATCACCTTATCCAAACAACATATATAGCAGTTTAGAATTAGCACTTAGTTATTGTTTTTTACTTTTTCCTGTTAATTTTTAAAACCCTTCCATTTTACTTTTTAAAATATTTATATATACAAGCATAAGCTGCTGACACAATGAACATTTGCATTTAATTTTACATTTTCTAAAATTTATTCACTTTAATTTAATGCTTGGCAATATATTGTAATGTAGAAGACCTTTATTATATCAGAGGAAAGTGGGACTCAGAGAAGTTTAAGACTTGCCCCTGATACACAGGTCGAAAATGCAAGAGAAGGGCTGGCAGTGGGAATTAGTAAGTAATATTGGATGTTTGGACATTCAGGGAAAAGTAATAACTGAGCCTTAACTGAGGTCATGAAAAGTGTTAGGAGAAATAATAGAGAAATGGAGAAACTCCTTGGTAAGAGCAATTATAAAGTTGTACCCTCGTGATTCAACAAAACACTAATCTAGGTTCAGTTTTGAAGAGGTTTTGCAGATGGAATTGAGGTTACTAATCATCTGAACTTCAAATAGGGCAATCATGTTGGATCTTCCAGGGAAGCCCTCCATTTGAGCCTTAAAAGAAGAAGGCAGGCAAATATGGCAGAGGAGATGTGCAGTAGGAAGTAGGTTAGAGAAATTTGAAGTATGAAAGATCTACCAACCACGGTTGCTTTGAAGATGAAGAAAGGAGTGGCCATGAGAGAGAGATGAGGGTGAACTCCTGAAGAAATCACTGGTTGACAGCCAGCAAAGGAACAAGAAACTCAGTCTGGCAACCTTATGGAACTGGATTCTACCAACCACTTCCATGAGCTTGAAGCAGATTTATCCCAGAATCCACAAGAAGAAAAGCAACCTTGTTAACACCTTGACTGTAGCCTTGTGACACCATATGTATAGAACCAGCTGGACCACACAGTATCCAAACTTCTGACTACAGAACTATGAGACAATAAATGGGTATTATTTGAGACCACTAATTTGAGACAGTAATAAAAAAAAAAAACTGATGAAATGGAAAAGCTGCTTTTACTTTCTAGATTACTTCAATTCTTAAGTTGGGAGTTTGGGGTTTCTACCTCTTTTCTTTTAAGGTTCTCACTAGTGTAGATGCTTAAAGGTTGATACCCACAAGAAACAGGAAGTATTCCTTTATTAATTCAGGCAAGTACCAATAACTTCCTAAAAGCAGGATTCCTGGTAAACTTATATCCAAGAATATAGCTTATGCCTGAAGTGAACTTGGAGCATCCCGTGACTTCCATCCCTGAAAATGGTGCACCCTCTAGCTCTACAGAAACTGAGGAGGAGCTGAAAATATAGCCATCACCATGACTAGTATGCTGTCAAAAAGGTCACTACCTCCATAGGCAGGAGGGATATGTAATCATTGAGAACAACAAACACCTACTAGTAAAAGGTATTCAGTGAAGGTAGGCTTTTCAGTGAGATTAGGTGTTCCTGTTTCCTTGAAAGAGAAATAACTTTGGAAGGTAGAAGTATCTTCTGTGAACAAGAAGAGGCAGCAAGTACTCTCCCTACCCATTTTGCAGACTGAGTGTTCTTGGGATGTGCAAAACTGAGTAAGTACATTTGGAATACTATGCATGAATCTGGTAGAGTGAATTCCTTTAAAGCACTAAATCCTAGATGCTTTTATAGTAATTGTGATGACAGAAACAATCACTGGATATAAGAAAAGGAATAAAGAATTAGATCTTTATATGTCTAGCATTTGACTCTCACATGTGTTTAAAATTCCTGATGATATATAAATGGGCCATTTGAGAGGAGTCCTCTAGGATGATATCAAAATTTACTATTTTTGTTTTAGGAATAAGAGTAAGGGGAAATTATGCTGAGTAGCTTGAAGCTGGGATCATTGGAAAAGTGGGGTTAATGATTTCTTTAGGCACACAGAGAGTTTGAAGGGTTGAACCAACAACTACTGTTCTAAGAAGTATATGAAACCTTAGTGAGGGTTGACACTGATTTCCAAAGGTAAGTTACCAGTTTTAGGACAAGATTTTCAGTACATGTGAGATTATCTAGCAGCTGGGTGGTGTTTCAGTATAAGCATTTATTCACAACAATTTGAAATGTAGTTGCCCCTATTATTTCTACCAATTTTGAGATGATAGATGCATGATTGCATCTAAAAAATTCACTTGCGTTCACTTTCTCCTCTTGGTTTTGAGAAGGCAGTTAACTAACTTTTCCTTATCTTTGGACAATGAATGAGGATAGAGAGGGTAATGCCTTTGGTGCTTATGTGTCCCTCTGCTTTGTGCCTTTTAGACATTCAGGTGGAGATGTTGAGTAGGCAACTGAATAATCAAGAGCTGGACTAAGTACACATTTGTGATGCATCAGTGTCTAGAGAAATCATGGAACTGGGAGAGAGTGCAGTTAGAAGAAATTGCTGTCTTGGTGCCCTGGGCCCTCTCACATGACTGAGAAAAAAGGAGAAATCCAGAATGGAGATGAGATAAGGCTTTCTCTGATGTAGGGAAAACTGGAGAATGGTGTCATAAAAACCAGAGTATATCAAAGAAGGTGTGTTTTCATAGAAGATTGTGGAGGAGTAAGGAGGAATGATCGCATCAGAAGAAGGTTTCCTGCTTTGCTCCAAGGAAGATGGTTTAAGGTAATCTAGAGGAAAACAGATTCAGAAAATCTTGTGATTTGGGGTGAAACTACAGCACCTCCTGGACATTAGAGACTGGCTCTGACTGAAATAGAAGGGCCACTGAGGAAATTCAATTCTATAAAATAAAAGGTGGGTAGAGAGAGGCATCCTGAGACTACATACAATAGGAGTGGGAACTAGTGTCACAAATCTGTGATCTAGTGTTTGGCTGGTGGCACTGGAGAGGGGAGACCTGAATGATGTGGCAAGATTCTTGCAAATATGCTGGAGTGAACAAGGCAACAAGGTTCCCGCTGAAGAGAACAGGGCACCAGAGTAAGCCCCCTATCCCCATGGGGCTGATGCTATGAAGTGATATTGAAAGCCCTACCCCCTGAATATGGAAATGAGGGTCTGGAAACTCAGAGAGGCAGCCTTTCAGTGTACCACAGGCATGAGTCAGCCTAGCATACCATTTTCACCAGTGACTAGACCTTTCCAGGACTCTCCCCCACCCTCTGATCCAGCAGCTACAGATCAGTTCTTCTCATATAAAACATCAGCATACTAAAATTCCAAGTCAGGAAAAGTTTGAGGAGGGGAACCAAAGTGCCCTCTGCTGAAAAAGTGGAAGTTCTTACCTGAAAATAGGAAAATGGGCAGTCAAAAGATATAACACATGGTAGCTAGAGCCCTGCAGGGAATATTTCACCACAGAGAGGGAACAACTCTCCAGAATGCAACCTCAAAAATGTGTAATTTCTTGGTAATCAAAAACAAAAGCCCAGGACCTGATGGATTTACAAATGAATTCTACCAAATGTTCAGAAACGAATTAGTGCCTATCCTTCACAAACTCTTCCAAAAAATTGAGAAGGAAGGGATAATACCAAATAAGTTCTATGAAGCCAACATTACACTAATACCAAAACCAAATAAGGACAACACAAAAAAAGAAAACTACAGGTCAATCTCGCTAATGAACGTTGATGCAAAAATCCTCAATAAAATTATAGCTATCAGAATCCAACAATGTATCCATAAGATAATTCACCACGACCAAGTAGGATTCATTCCAGGGACACAAGGAAGGTTCAACATCCAAAAATCAATCAATGTTATTCAACACATCAACAAAAAGAAATATAAAAACCATATGATAATATCAATAGATGCTGAGAAAGCTTTTGACAAAGTGTAACCCATTCATGATAAAAGCCCTTGAAATTCTTGGGATACAAGGAACATATCTCAACATCATAAAGGCCATATATGACAAGCCAATAGCCAGTATCATTCTCAATGGTGAAAAGCTGAAAGCATTTCCATTAAGATCTGGAACAAGACAAGGATGTCCACTTTCACCACTGCTTTTCAATACAACACTGGAAGTCCTAGCCAGAGCAATAAGACAAGAGAAAGACATACAAGGAATCCAAACAGGAAAAGAAGAAGTCAAACTATCACTATTTGAGGATGATATGATACTATACATAAAGAAACCCAAAAACACCACAGAAAAACTAATCAAGCAGTTCAGTAAAGTGGCAGGATACAAAATCAACACACAAAAGTCAGTAGCCTTCCTATACACAAACAATAAATCTGAAGAAGAAGAAATAAAAAAAAATCCCTTTTATTATCGAAACAAAAAAAAATCAAATACTTGGGAATAAATCTAACAAAAGAGGTAAAGGACCTATACAAAGAAAACTATAAAGCACTGTTAAAAGAAATAGAAGAAGACACAAAGAAATGGAAAGACATCCCCTGCTCATGGATTGGAAGAATAAACATTATTAAAATGGCCATCCTACCAAAAGCAATATACAGATTCAATGCTATTCCAATCAAAATTTCAATGTCATTCTTCAAAGAAATAGAACAATTATTGATGAAATTCATATGGAATCACCAAAACCCCCGAATAGCCAAAGCTCTCCTGAAAAAAAAAAGAAGGGAATGGAGGCATCACACTCCCAGACTTCAAACTATACTACAAAGCCATACTCATCAAAACTGCATGGTATTGGAACAAGAACAGACACACAGACCAATGGAATCGAATAGAAAATCCAGAAATAAACCCACAGATTTATGGTCAACTAATCTTTGACAAAGGAGCAAAGACTATGCATTGGAGCAAAGAAAGTTTGTTCAATAAATGGTGCTGGGAAAACTGGGTCGCTACATGCAAAAGAATGAAGCTTGACTACTACCTCGCACCATGCACAAAAACCAACTCAAAATGGATTAAAGAACTAGACATAAGACCTGAAACCATAAAATACATAGAAGGAAATACAGGCGAAACACTACATGACATGCACATCAAAGACATCTTTACAGACACATCACCCAAAGCAGTGGTTGTGAGGGCAAAGATAAACAGCTGGGACTACATCAAATTAAAGAGCTTCTGCACAGCAAAAGAGACAATAACCAAAACAAAGAGAAACACCACCGACTGGGAGAACATTTTTGCACACAACACTAATGAGAAAGGACTGATCACAAAAATCTACAAAGAGCTGATGAGACTCAACAACAACAAAGAAAATAATCCAGTCAAAAAATGGGCAGAAGAGCTAAAAAGAAACTTCTCTGAAGAGGAAATGCAAATGGCCAACAGGCATATGAAAAAATGTTCAACATCACTTGTAATCAGGGAAATGCAAAACAAAACCACCATGAGATACCATCTTACACCAGTGAGAATGGCACATATTAAAAAAACTAGCAACAGCAAATGTTGGCGAGGTTGTGGAGAAAAAGGAACTCTCCTGCACTGTTGGTGGGCGTGCAAACTGGCCCAACCACTATGGAGAGCTGTGTGGAGATTTCTGGACCTACTAAACATAGAGCTTCCATATGATCCAGCAATTCCACTCCTAGGTATTTACCCAAAGGACACAGAAACATCAATTCCAAAGAGCACCTGCACCCCTATGTTTATAGCAGCACTATTTACAATAGCTAAGCTTTGGAAACAGCCCAAATGCCCAAAAATAGATGACTGGATCAAGAAGATGTGGTACATATACACCATGGAATATTACTCAGCATTCAAAAAAGATAAACACATGCAATTTGCAGCAACATGCATGGCGCTGGAAGGGATCATGGTCAGCAAAATAAGCCAGAAAGACAAAGAAAAATACCAGATGGTCTCACTCATAGCAGGAATCTAGAAAACTTAAATAAGGGACCAGGAAAAAGAATAACTATAAGAAAGAAAATATCAAAATCAACAAACAACTATGAACCAGAGACACTCTATGGAGGTGGGGGGAGTGGAAATGAGAGATTGGGGTCAAAATAAGGGGGTTGTAATTGTATGGGGATATAAAAATAAAATTTAAATAAAAAATAAAATAAAAAGTAGTACATAGTCTGAATCAATAGGTATTGAAGGATGAATTAATGAGTTCAGGAACCAAGAGGCAGAAGTAGGAATAGTTTCTGGCACATACAATCACTTATCCAGTTGGAGAATTTATACTTTATGACTCACAATATTAGGCTATGTTGGACTAGAAGTTCTGACTTCCAGTTGAGAGATGGAGAGATCTGCCAGAGGACACAGTGCTCTTTTAGACAATTACATTACCCTAAAGTAATGGCACCATGTGGTCATTTTGCATTCCTTATGACAATAAAAAAATTACTTTAATATCATAAAAAATGTGTAATTTCTTTTCTTCCTATCAGAGATAGAGTTCAAAGTTGCTATGAAAAAGAAATTCAATGAAATGGAAGAAAACACAGAAAAGCAGATCAAAGATATACTCAGAAAAACAAATGACTGTCCTGAGAAATAAAATTAATGAGCAGAAGGTAGAAATTGAAGATTTAAATAAAAAAATAGCAGTGATTCAGAATGTAAAAAAGGTCAATAAAGGAGATAAAAATTCCTGGAGATAGCTATGGAAGTAGAATAGACCAAATAGAAGATCAATTTGGTAACACTGAAGATGGCAATGAACAGACTCTAGTAGAAGATAGAGAACTATATAAGGGGGAAATGAAGAGATATTTTGAAAATTATACAAGTAGATGAGGAAAAGCAATATAAAAAATAATGGATATTCCAGAAGGGGAAGAGAAAGAGAAGTGAAAAGAGGACTTACTCAAAGAAATAGTAGAGGAGATTTCCCAAATCTAAATATGGAACTGAATATACAATTCCATAAAGCTAAAAGAATACCATGTTACCTAAATGTAATGAGACCTACACCAGGACACATAGTTGTGAAACTCCAAGAGTTCAAGATGAAAAAAGAATACTGAAGCTTGCTAGGGGAAAGAAGCAGTAATCTATAAAGGTATGTTCATCAGTCTTACCCCTGACTTCTCTGAGGAAACACCATGGGAAAAGAGAGAATGGAATGATTTATTTATAGATTAAAATTGCCAACCAAGTATACTGTATCATGCAAGACTCAGTCAGATATAAAGGCCTTCTCAGACAAAAAGAAACTAAAGGAGTTTGAAAATACTAGGAAACACCCCCTACAAGAAATGCTGAAAAGATCTCTTGTTTCTAAATCAAAGAGAACACCCACAAAATAAACTGAATAAAGAAATAGCTAGAAACATTGAACTAAGGGCAAATGGCAGTAGCACACCCTCATATACCAAGAGTCACCTAAATGCAAGTTAACTGAACTCATCAATCAAAAGGCACAGAGTATTATCTGGTTGAATCAAAAATAAAATGCAACTTTCTGCTGTCATCAGGAAGTGCACTGGCACTAAAAAATTAAACATAGGCTTAGAGTAAAGCAATCCTACAAGCAAATGGGACCTAAAAGAAGGCAGGGACAGATATCCTTATATCAGATAAAATAGATTTTCAGCTAAAAACAGGTAACAAACAATAGTGATGGACACTATATAATGACTTAGGGAGTAATACATCAAGAAGGCATAGCACTCATTGATATATCACCAATCAAGGAGAATTAAGACATATAAGGCAATTACTATCAAAGAGGAAAACAGATATTGTTAGCAATTCAATAGTGGCTGAGAATTTCAACACCCCACTCTCACCAATAGAGAGATCAACAAGACAGAAAATAAACAAGGATGCAATATCCTTAAAGAATTAGATCATATGAGCTTAATAGCTTTGGGCACTGTATCCCCCAAAAGCTGAATACACGCTCTTCTCAAGTGTGCATGGGATATTCTGCAGGATAGACCACCTACTGGACCACAAAATAAGTATCAATAAATTCATAAAGACTGATATCATAACAAGTGTCTTCTCTGATCATGATGTTATCAAGTTATAAGTCAATGACAAAAAAGAAAGCAGGAAAATCTTCCAGTATGTAGAGACTGAACAACACACTACTGAATGACAATTATGTTAATGAGGAAATTAAAGGAGAGATTTAAAAAACACCTTGCAACAAATGAAAATGAGGACATAACCTACCAGAATCTATGGGACACAGCAAAAGCAGTCAAAGGGGCATACATAGTAATGGAGACCCATATCAAGAAACAAGGAAGAGCACAAATAAATAATCTTATATCACCTCAAGGAACTAGGAAAAAGTGAGCTAATGAAACCACAAGCCAGTAGAAAGAAGGAAATAATAAATTTAGAGCAGAAATAAATAAGTAGACATCAAAAAGACAATTCAAAGGATTAATGAAATCATAAATTTGTTCTTTGAAAAAATAAACAAAATTAATAAACCTCTAGTTAGGCTCATAAAGGAAAAAAAGGAGAATACTCAAATAAATAATAAATAATAATAAAAAGAATAATAAAGGAAAGAAGAGAAGTGTTCAGCAAGGTCCACTGCTACTGACAGAGGGTGTAAGATGAGAATGGGGAATTGACTGATAGCTTTGGCCACATTGATAAGGGCAAATTTAATGAGACAATGGGAATGAAAAAATGTATGAAGTGGGTTGGGTAGGAAAAGAGTGATGAAGAAGTGGAGACATGAAATATAGACAACTCCTTCCTTGTGTTCTGCTGGGATGAGGAGAAGGGAAATGGAGAAGTATCTGAAGAGCATTACATTGCTCTTTTTGTTTGTTTTGTTTTGTTTGGACAAGTGTGCCAGTGGGAAAGTGTGTGTGTGTGTGTGTGTGTGTGTGTGTGTGTGTGTGAGAGAGAGAGAGAGAGAGAGAGAGAGAGAGAAGTGCTGATTATGTAAGAGAGATATACAAATATAAACATACCTAATATTGAACATTAATAATCATTAAAGATGGTATTTTCCTGGCATTATCTCAAATAGAATGAAGGACAAGTTTAATCAAGGAGGTCTTTTAAACCAAAATATGTGTTATTTAACTGTCATTCTCTCCTCATGTCTTGAGTTCACAAAGATGGAATGTGGGTAGCAGAAAATATGGTAACAATAAAGCAGCTGATGGTATCACTATTTTCTACTATCCCTGAAGACTTCTTATTTGATGTTCTGCAGATATAAAGGAAGAACAACATGAGGTGGTCCCACTGACATGCCTCAGAAGCTGTGAGCCAGAATTCCAGAACCCAAACTCTCTCCTCTTTAACCCACACCCTGCCAATCCCCTAAATAAGAGAGATGACAAATATGAGAGATTAGCAGCTCACTGAAGTCTTTATTCTGTCAAACACTGCAGGGCATGAATAACATGGAGAAAAATTATTCTACAATATACCACCCACATCTACCATGAGGTTTGAAATTTGAGAATTTTTTTCTGAATAGTATTTTTTTTTGGTCCAAATTGAAGAGTGATGGGAAAATTGCAGGTTGACTGTAGTATTAGAGTTTCCACTGTTCCCTCATAAATACATGGATGGTGATCAGGTAGAGTATGTACATTTTCTTGTTATTGGTAATGAAATGTCCAGCTCTTGGAGTTTTTGTGATGTAGGACTCTGATAAAATTTATTGAAAAATTTTTACAGAACTACAAATATAAGTAAGAAATTTTAAAAATCTGTTGCCTTTGTTCCCTTAAAATGAGTGACCCTGGTTAGGGAGATTATTCAATTTGAAACAATTAGGTTTCTGACTCCTGTAATTTAGGTCTCACTGGTCACTGTAAATTATCTAAATTGTGTGTGTGTGTAATTCTGTTGTGTCAATAAGACTAAACTTTAAAATGATTTCTATTCAAAAACAACATTTGTTAACAGTCCAATATGTTGGTGACACACCTTTGGAGAATGGTTATGAAAAAGATATTTCCATAATTATTTTTACCATGGGATATTGTTTACATACACTTGAGTGATTATATGGTTATAGATTTCTTTTAAATTCTTAACTTATGTGGTTGAATTTTCTTCCTGTCAAAGAAATTTTAAAAGATCACTCGACATTCCATTAAATAACTACAATATTTTGGATGTGGAGATATTTTAATCTGCACTGACAGTGTGTCTTATGTTACAACCTTACAGATCTTACTAAACTCAACTTTGACTATAGGGAATTCATCAGATTTCATTATTTAGCTAAGTAGAGTTTTATAGCCATTAAAAGCAAAGCAATAATTCCTTTCACTGATGTTGAGCATAAGACATTGTTTAATACATTTAATTACAACCTAATTGAGTCCTGGGACATTGCTAGCCCACTGATGGACTTCAAATGTTATTATTAATTTAATAATAACTTTTATTGAGCACTTATTCCTTATTCTGTGCCAGGCACTAAAACTACATACTTTACATACATCTTGTTTAATCTTCTAAATAACCAAGTAAAGTAAGTACTATGTGTCCCAAATTTACATATTAAGATAAGAGAATCTGAAAGGTTGTGTCATTTGCCCAAGATCACAGTTTGCTATTAAAGCCAGAATTCCATCTGGGGCCTATATTGTGATATATTGCAATAGAGAAATTTTCTATCCCAAGCCTAATAGCATAATCTGGACTATGTACTAAAATCTGCCCCTTTTAGTCATGCAGTGTCTAAAAATTAGCTGAATAGGAAGCTGTACAGCCATTCTCTGTGGTATTCGTATTGTTCTTTATTACTCAAGGACAGAATAGGGCCAGCATGTGAGTGGGACTGAACACACGCTTATGGAATGTAGCATTCACTCATCCATCCAATCATTAGCATTTATTAAACACCACTGTGTGCTGGGCACTGTGCTAGAGTGTGAAACAAGATAGACATTGGCTTTAATCTAACAGAGCCTCTGGTCAAATGGGTGAGTCACATTAAACAAGTAAATTACAAACACATCAACTTAAGTACATTAGAGGGAGAAAGATCTGGTTTCTACAAAAGAGATTATCCAGTACTTGGCTATTCTATATTAGAGTTCTGCAAATAGGGCATTTGAACTAAAACCATTGTAAACATACTCTGAACAGGGGTAAAGACATACTACATGCACGTTATCTGCTGAGGACCTACTGTGTGAAAGCACTGTGCTAGGATTACATCCATGAACAAAACAGAAATGGCCCGGCCATCTTAAAATTTCTAGTCTTATGAAAATGTCAACTATGCCTCATTGAAGTTGTAAGAAATGACTATAGAAAAAATTTTAACTAAAAAGAGAAAGAAGACAGTGAAAAGAGATACCTGTGTTAGTAATATGGGTTCTTTTCAATTTTTTTCCACTCAATAAAGAAGAGCATAGAGACATATTCAGTCACATGAGTCAGTTAGTCTCAAAAGCATTATTATCATGCAAATATAAAAAAAGTTGTGAATACACTATATTCATTCAAGTTTTCAAGTCAGAAGTGAAGGAAAATAAGGGACCTGGTTTCTAAGAATGAAGCCCACCCTGAGTGCTGCAGTGACCCCTGTGGTTTTCCTTTGGGTTGTGCCTTGCGGCTGAGTCTCTACAGGCTGACTTGTTGGTGTGCTCAGTTCAAACCATTTTTCTGCCAACCTCTGCAGTTTTGTTGACTTTTCACTGACTGCTTGGTTGGAAGATGGGGGCCTGGTGATTGATAGCATGTTTATAGATGCAGAGAAAAAGTTCCATTATCTGTTCATTTGATCTGCAACACCATTTCAATGACATCTGAATGATACCTATGACTGGCCTAGTCTCCAAGTTATGGAACATCTGTTCCTTAATTTTGTCTTCAAGAAATAAAATTATGTTGATCATATACAGCCAAGGTTTACTTTCTCACTAGAGATTAAATTCAGACTATTAAAATGGGGAGCCTCTGGCCTTTCTGTTAGTTAAGACAAGAATTGTTGCTTAACTTTCCCTAGGGATTTTTTGAAACAAATAAGTAAACTACCCAGATAAACAACAGCAAAACACTCTAGAAAAAAAAGTACCAGAGCTATTAGCAAACTGCTTTCTTCTGTAATCAAATACTGCTCACTCTCTGGACACTGCCCCCCCCCCAGGACAGAATTAGCCTCCGCAGTTGAGCCATGTCAAGGCTAGACACCAACAATTAGATTTGCCTTCCTCCCATCCACCGTGGGTATTTCTCCCTAAGTCCTGCTGCCACCAAGCCCCAATCTAGGGGCACTTCCCCTTTAATACTGCAGACCAGGTATAGCCCACATCTTCCCCTTAAACTCCAGCTGAGACCAGGTCATGCTGTTTAAGAAAACGCTAAGGGTTTTTAAAAATTAAAGGAAAGAGGTTTAGACAAAACATGTAATCAGATCATCTACCCATGTTGTAAAATATGGCTCCTCCCCTGGGCTTAGGTCCACCCCACCCATTCCTGGGTCTGCCTCCTTGTAGTAATCTTGGTACTTTGCCCCTTCCATCCCAGAGCACATTCTAGAACAAGTCTGCTCCTCAGAAAGGAAACCCCACAATGAAAAACACAAGAGGGTAGATATAATCCCCATCTATACTGTCTGGACTTGGGCTAGGCCTCTTCCCAGGGGTGGATCCTTGGAATGAGGATCTCCTTCAGAACACATTGCTCCTGACTCCCAGGGACAGGGGGAGGCCTGACCCTCAAGTCAAACAGGAAAACCACATATAAACACACTCTGACAATGCACACACCAGGAGTGCTGGTAAAGAATGGCAGGAATATTATTTCACCAAAAAGCTTTGTGAGGCAAGGGAGAAGTAAGTGTTGGCAATCCCCTTTTCTGAGATGAGAGAAGCAAGAAGGCTTTAAGAGAATGCCCTGGGCCACCAAGGCCAACTCCTTAGTGCTGCTTCTTTTTAGGTCAAGTGAAACAAAGCAGGACCCATCTGAGGGTGCCACCCTTGTGCAGTCTGGGCAAGAAAACTCTGAATTTCAAGGAGAAGTAGCAAAGCTGCAGGAGACATCACGGGGAATGGACTCCCAACCAAGACTGTCAGGTTCCAGTTCCTGAAGTTTCTTTATCCTCTACTTAAATGAGCATCCTCCAACCCCATGACTCTGAACTGCAGCTTCTCAAAAGGAAAAAGTAAGACTGTGATATTAATGATTAACTCTTGTATTGTCTGGCCATCAAAATCTTGTATTTTTAGCATATTAAAGTTCCAGGGACTTTGCAGAACTTAAATAGTGAAGTACAAGTGGGCATTTCCATAAGATGAAAAGAACTAGGGCCCCAGCTCTGCCCAGACTAGCAAATAACCTTGAGTGAGTCTGTTTGCCTCCCTGAACTCAGTTTTCACCTCTGTAGAAATTATGGATTAAAAAAAAAATTAAAATAAAAAAAGAAATGCGTGGATAGACTAAATTGTCTCCAAAGTCCCTTCCAGCTCTGAAATTCATAGCCTACAATTATTATATGGGTGATATATTTCAATACTTAGCAGAAATTAGAAATGTCAAGGAAAAAAAATCTTCTTTAAACATTACAAAAACTTGGAACTCTGATTTTATAATACTCTTAAAGATTTAAAAACCTGCCAACACTCTCAAGTTTATGTTCTGTCAACCAAGGATGGAAGAACTGGGAGAAGTTCTGTTTGAACAAATCCCCATTTTCATACATGTGTGTATGTGTGTGTGTGTATTGCCCAGGAGGGTTTTATTTTCTTTCATCTTTTTTACTGATGCAAATTTTGAGGAAAAGAAATGGTCCAATTGTTTCTGATTTGTTTTTGAAATTCAACATAATACAACTTAATTCAAGTTAATTGCCTTCTAATCTCAAACTCTATAAACTCACTTATCTTTTGATTGGGTATGCCTTTAACTGTTACTAGAAACCAATACTGAAAGGCCCATAGTTAGCTCCCATTAAAATAGGTGACATGGCTACTAGAGTTTATCCACTTGTAAAATTTAAATAAGAATGGAGGATCCCAACCCTTATAAGCCATTCTGGCTAATTTAATCAAAAGATATAGATAGTATATAATTTTGTATAGCTGCTGTTTTTTAAAATGTTCTTAAAATTAACTCACTTCTGTAACTCACTGAGTTCTGCATTGATGGGAATTTTACTAGTTGTTTTAATATACTGTCAACACGAACAAAATTACTTTACTGGAACATGCCTTTTTCATTTTTTTTTCCCCTCAGTTAATAGTTTCTGCCTTTAGTTAACACTCATGTATTCAAATGCTAAATCAAAATCCCTCCTGCGCCAGGCTCTGCTGGAGCCTGTGGGGAAATATCCGAGAACAATATAGAGATGGTCCTTGCCCTCCTGGAACAGGGGTTGAGCAGGAAGAGATGAATAACAGATAATCACACAAATAAGGTGTTATTGGAAGTAGGAAGCTAGAGAAGCAAGGTGAGGAGCCAGTGGTGGCCGGCAGGCTGCTGCGTGTCAGGAGGGCATGAGGCCTCTGTGAGCTAAGACTGCAAGCAGCAGCCACCACACACACGAAGATCTGGAAAGCACCTTCTAGGAAGAAGGAACAGCATAGGCCAAACCTAAGAGAAAAAAGTTTCAAGTACATGAGGGATTGAAAAATCAGACCAATGCATGAGTCAGAAGGTTCAAGAAGCTGAGAACAAGAGCTGGGCCTGGAGGGCCATTCAAGTGGTGACCGAGGAAACCATTGCCTGGGTGAAGCTGGGCATGATGAACACAATTCATCCCTAAAAGACCCTTTTGGCTGCCATGGCGAGTGGGTGTCAGGAGACCCTAAGTTACTGCTGCCCAGGAGTGACAGGAGAGGTCACTAAGTCAGTGGTGGCAGTGGGGGCGAAGTAAATAGGTAAGGGACAGATGTTGGCAAAGGCAACAGGCCTGCTGCTGATTGATTGCAGGGGAGAGAGAGAGAAATGGAGTGATGTCTCATTGAAATTAATGAGATCTACTAATTAGGAGTACATTTTACCATAAACAAATTATTAGGCACTTTTTCTGCCAGTATCACTGCCCTGCCTTTAGGAATGAAGCTTAGAGATCATTAAAAAGGCGTCTGACAAGAGTCAGGGGACCTCTAGTACTTTCTAACCATGGGGAAGGAGCTGCAGAAGTCAAGCTATAATAATATGTCACATTTATCCAGTGTGTTGCTGTTTACAAAGTGCTTTCCTATCCGTGCTCTCCCTCATGCTGTCTATTTTTCTTCAATTTGGATGACATTTCCATAGAATGGGGTAGATTTGGAGGCTGATGCATTCAGGTAACAAAAGGCAGATTCTGATGAAGACTTTGTTGACACTCCCCCCTGTTTATTATAAGTCCCCCTCCCACCTAAAATTTTGCCTAATGACAAAAGTCCTTCTTCCAAGAGAAACAGTTTTCAGTAATTTGAGGGAAATAGTTTCCACTGTCCTTTTGTTTCAGAGCTATCCATGGGTCACCCTGACCAGACTTAGGAAAATAAGACCCAATTGGAGGTCAAGAATTTCTGCATTATGAAAGTTTTTAAATGATTACACTTTTCTCCAAATGAAAAGGAAATTCAGAGTGTTATGCAGGAATTAATTAGGGCCATAACCTCCCAGGCCTGCTCACAGATCAAAGCAGCCTTCCGCCCCAAGCAGGCAGAGCGGGAGCTGCGTGCACCCAGCCGGCTGTCCTCAGTGTTCACGATGCTGTCTCAGCATAGCCATCACTGGATAGCAAGCCCCATGCCACAGATAAAGGGACTGGCGTACTCTGCTCCCCAGAAAGGGAAACAAGTGAGGTGCTCCCCAATCTGTGGGGTCTTCCCGACGGGAGGTATTGTGGCTGAGAATCACAGGGATTCCAGGGGTGGCAGGAAAGTGGAGACCACCCAAAGATGTGTCCTTGACTATCCTTTCTCCTGAGAGATACCAGAACACAGCAGAAGGCAGAGACTTTGGGGACCAGTGGCCAGAGGGTGAGCACTGCTTCCACCATGGGAATCCAGTCTCCCCTGAGATGGAGATGACCTACCCCTCACAGGGTTAACAGGAGGCGCAAAGCCCATGCAGTAAGATGGAGAGACCAGTGACTGCTGTAAGCATCGTTAAGTTCCTCAAAGGGAATCTTTATGGGACATGAAAAATAAGCAGATGACTGATCATGTCCTCCCCGAGCACTCCGCAAGTCTACTCCCTGACCACTTACTGAGGTGTGGCCCCGGGCACAGTGAAGATAAAGAGGACATTGAGAGAACAAAAATAAGAAATAAGGGAAAAGGGAAGACAGACCGAGGGAGAGGAAACAGAGAAAGGGGAGCAGAGGAGGCAGAAAGGGGATGAAGGAGTGCTGAGCGTTTGCCTTCAGCTCTGGACTCTCCATGCAAGCTTCAGCGAGAAAGGAGAGAAGAGACATGGAAAGAAAGGAATGGATACTGGCGCACACTGGAAATCTGGAGCCTCCACTCAACACCCCGCAGATTGCCAGGCTTTTATCACTCTCCTCTGTCAGCCAGGCTGCAGCCTCTTCTCCGAACCTGACTCCTAACTCCCGTCTTTCATCTCAGCCCCAATCCCAATGTTTGGACTCAGGCTCCAGCTTCCTCTGCCCCACAGTGGCCCACACGGTCAGTGTTCAACCTGCAGCAGACTGGAGATCTTCCACAGAGCCAGGAATGCTCTGGTCTCCTAGGCTGGACACAGGACAGAAAAGAGATTGTGGAGCTGCTGTTGCAGAGCCTGCTAAAGCCTTTGGCCCCACTGTCTCCACTGGCCCCCCTTCATCTCTTGCACACCAGTTGCAGTTAAGCATTATGTTGAGACCAGGGAAGTGAGGCCACACAATGCTCTCAGAAGGACTCCACGGGCCGGTGTTCCTGGAGCTTTCTATACATTAGCAACAGCTAATGTTTATTTAGTTCACTGTCAAAAGTCCAATTGTCTTGGCCTCCTCAAGAAGGCAGACCCCAGCTGATTTCTCAAGACCCTCTCCTTCATGAGATCCTGGGGTCTGAATGAGCTGCCAACTTGTGATGCTTAATATTCCTTCTCAGACCCTGAAAAAAGCTCTGGCTCCTCTCTCCAGAAAAGCAAACATACCTGTAAAATTTTGCAAGCATTTGGGGGTTGGGATGTTCTGCTCTCCCCTTGCCCCTAGACTATCCATGCACCCTAGGGAGTCCATCAACTCCAGATTAAGATTCCTTGGTCTATAGCCACTTTCCAGATAGCTCTGATTTCTGATTACCCATGTAGGGAAGCATTTGAAAATGCTCCAGATTGGAGAATGGATAGGAGGCATCTCTGAACTAAGAGGGTCCAAAAAATGTCAGCCTCCTTCATGTCTCAGCCTGGTTGTAACTTGGCTTCAGCCAAAACACACAAACAAAACCAGTGCTATGCTGAAACTCAGAAAATAGCAACTTTCCTCTCCTTGACCTTCAGAAGTCAAAATAATATTGCTTCAAAAATGATAGGATTTGGAGTGTTTTCTGGACTGAATAAAACCTTACAGAAAAAAAGTGCGTGTGGATGTAAACACAGTATAAAAGCCAAATCCAGGCTATTTCATAATTATATCTGCTTCTGACTAACCGTATTCACTTTCTGTTGGAAAACACTTAAGACTTCATAACACTCAGAAAGAGAATTTGCTTTCAACATGAAGGTGTTGCTGTCACTGCCTATTTTTCCTTGCTTTGTGATTACAAGTGCTGATCACAGCTCAGATAGTTGTAAAATATAAACCTGCTATCATAGCTTGCATGCAATTAGTTCTAAATGTGTGGCCTATTTACAATAACAAGCTGTACATTAGGCACCACAAACACTTAAAATGCCAGATACTGCCACACTTTTATGACAGTCATTAACTGAGTCACAGCACCCAAGATTTAATGTGACAGTTACATTAACTATCATTCTATCAGCTCTGCTGATAGAGAAGCATGTCTTGCAATTTACATTTCGTGGTGCAGTGTTGAGCTGTGCTCTGGCAATGATGGCCTTTCTGCTTGGTCTACAGAGTTCTCCAATCCTCTCCCATATTGAAAAGTTAGGAAGAAACATTTCCATTCCAACTCTGATTGAACATCATCTACTTCTGAAAAATGAAAAATACATCTCCTATCTAAGCATACTTGACACAAATCTTTGGACCTCTGATTAACTTATAAGATATTTGTTTTAGAGCATTGTAATTTGAACAATGGAAATACTCTTGTCCATGACTTAAAGGAGGTGCCACAATCAGAGTGCTTGTTCGGTGGGAGTAAATACCCCCAGAGACATGCTGTCCTGATGTATATAACAGGGATCAGCCATATCACTTCTTCAACCTTTCAGCTTCTAACTCCAGAAATGGGAACTTGGTACTCAGATTCTCAAATGTTCAACTGCTATAGATGTTCCTACAACTGTATTCCAAATACCATTGCTTGATTCTCTGGAATTCAAGAGAATACTGTTTCTAGAAGAATTATATTACAAAGCCACAATTACCAATAATATTTGAATTCAAATATAATTTGTGGGTTTTGGAAATACCATCCTAAGCTAGGCCTTTATCTCTGTCTTTGGTGCCACTTCTTGATGGTTCTCATTTATGGAGAATATTCTCAGATAGAAACTGCCAGTTGTTAGATATTAAGGTAGGAACCTGAAGTTTAGGAATTGACTCAGAGATGCTGATGACAGTTTATGTGAAGTGACTCATTTGTTGGCTGAGGGAACATGTTATGAATCAGGACTAGATGAATATTGTGGTGGAAATATGTATCTCTTTCCAATATGGTAGATGTGTACCACATGCCCCGTATCACAGTAATATATCTATATCAGTTTATAGTAGGAGCTGCAAATTCAGAGGTCTATAGAGATCAGACAATAAGATTGATGAGGAAAGTGGGCCAGATGTAAGACATTATAGAGTGGTAGGGACTGTGGAAAAATGAGAAGTGAAAGGTATAATCTAAAATGGGCAGCTCTGCACAGTTAAAGCAGATGTTGCTGTTTAGGAGCGCAAGCTCAGAGTATATATAGGTCCTTGAATTGTTTGAGATGTCGGAAGTCCAGAGTTTAATGTGAAATAACCCAATTTTAAATATTGACTATCAAGGTATTTATTTTTCCTTGTGGGTGTTGGTATAATTCTGTCCATTGACTATCAGTTTGTAAGTATATGCAATAGTACAAATCCTCCACTATTCATGGGAGCCTTGGATACAAACAAAGTCCTAGTCAGATGGACCTATACCTTTTGCTAATTGTCTCTGTTGCCATTTTAACCACTACTAATAATTTCCAGTTTTGGTCTGAGAAACCATTCTTACTCTGTATTTGTTTTCAAGAAGTTGGAATTGAGCTTCATGCATGATCTATATTTGACCATGTTTTATAGATCATATAATAAAAACAATAGTTAATATTTATTGAATGCTGTTGTAAGTGCCTACATTGTTGACCCCAAACCAACAACAGGAGTTAGTTTTACAAGCCTTCCTTAAAACCAGATTCTCATCAGCATGTTTTACATATATCAATTTATTTAACCCTCAAAAACAAATTTATGAGTCAGGTACTATTATTCTCTCTTTCTCTCTCTCTCTCTCTCTCTCTCTCTCTCTCTCTCTCTCTCTCTCTCTCACACACACACACACACACACACATTGTAATAAGAAAATTGAGTCACAAAAAAAGTTAAGATTCTTGCCTGGATAATGCCGTTTAAAAAGTGAAGCCCTGATTCAAATCCAGACAATCTGATGACATCACCTACCAAGGGAATCACAATGACTAAAAGCAAGAGAACGAAACGACCAGAGCAGAGACCCATGCCTCCCCCAGTCCCCACCATTGCAGCTCTAAATTTTCCAATCTATACATAAAAGCATGAAAACATAAATAAACATCAGCAAAAGTAGGAAACAATTCATTGCCAACGCTATGATGACAGGAGTTGATATTCATTGATGACTTTCCAAGTACAAGTGATTCACTTATTTATATTAATATCTCATTTAATCTTCACCAGAACATCCTGCAGTAATTCTCACCCCGCTGTGCACCTGGGGAAATGGAAGAGCTCTGGGGGAAGTGTGTCTGGTCATGAGAGCCCATTAAGGAAACCACAGGGAAGACTCCAGAGGTTATTTTGACTGGAAACACATCTCTCTATTTCGAACAAGCAATCTTTTCTGATCGTGTCAGTATTTGGCATAGAACCTGTTCATTCCCACCTGGGAGGACTGGGGAGGAGTCACAGAAGAGCACATCAGAATCATCAGGAGAATATTTCCAAGACACACTTTGACCTCACTTTCCCTGGAAGGTAGGTGAGTACACAGGGAAGGGCAACCAAATTCCCTGTATCTCCAGAGGAAGGATGAAGTCCAAAGACAGCACACCTCCAACAGGAACGATTCTGAGTGCTTTCATCCAGGTGACTCATTGGAAAGTTCCACCTCTGCTCTAAAGAGTGCCCAGCTGGCACTAGGCCGCTGGGACATCTCACCTCAGGCTTCCTCCTCCATAATGACATCCTCATTCTCCTAATCCAGCCCCGTCCTCACACACTTAAAATAATCGTCCTCCCATGGTGTTTACACATCTCAAATATTTGTAGTCCATTAAACAGATATGGAGCACATGGAGAATAGGGGCCCACATTTGGAAAGCATAAATCTGAGGCACTGGGGATTACAGACTCTCTTTTTAAAGATGAGAAAGGTTTCCTTTGATATTAAACAGAACTCTTAACCTAGCAAGCTGTGCATTCTTTTTAGGATCTCCCTCCCAAAGAGGTTTACCAGTCCTCCAGGAAATTTTAGGAAAGAATGCTATGTCTCCCCACCTCACACCCACTAGTTGGCACTAGTTCTGCTCATCCCTTCACTCTATTGCCAGAAGGTGCCAGGGACAGCATCTTCCAGGTCCAGAGGGTATGTGTGTACCTGCCTTACCTTCCTGGACCCTTCTCTGCTTTCTCACGTTTGCTTCTCAGAGAACACAGGCAGACATGTTTCAAAATGCAAGCAAATCTTGACAGAGCACAGAATACCAGGCACCCTATAGGAAGAAAGGGCTTGCCATCCTTCATGCCCACCCAGACCCAGGGAGGGGGGGCAGGGTGGGGCATAGGTTGACAAGAAGTTCCTTCAGAGTTCTAGAAACTCTTTCCTCTGACCCAACCCAACTCACTGTGGTTCTTCCCACTGAAATTTTCCCCAGAAAGGTGCTGACTCATTCATACACAGGCTCCTTCTGAAATACCTGCTTAACAGAAGGCAATGACCCTGGTTTGAATGAAAGATCCAGTTGTGACTTTGGGGGAGGTATTATCCAGCTGAATAAGGGAAGTTCTGTGGAGATCTAGAGGATGGATGTTCTTGTTGCAAAATTATGAAATAGCTTTATACAAGATGAAATGATCTTTTCTTCTGTCTCACATAAAAATCACTCTTCCATTAAAAAGGGCGGTACAAATTTTCACACCCTTCTCACTTTCAACTCTCTACTCCTTGGCATACTCGTCATTGCTCCTACTCCTAGAGGGCTGCATATCTGGGGAGGGCAGGAAAGACATTGATAACACAATGTTAAAAATGATGCCGTGGAAATTTGCAGCAACATGGATGGCGCTGGATCATGCTCAGCGAAATAAGCCAGAAAGAAAAAGAAAAATACCAGATGATCTCACTCATAGCAGGAATCTAGAAAACCTAAATAAGGGACCAGGAAAAAGAATAACTATAAGAAAGAGAAAATCAAAATCAACAAACAACTACAAACCAGAGACACACAATTGGGGGGAGGGGGGAGGGGGGGGAAAGGAGGGATTGGGATCAAAATAAGGGGGGTGCAATTGTATGGGGAATATAAAAATAAAAAAAATGTAAAAAATAAAAAAATGGTGCCGTGGAAAATTGCCTGGCCTGGCCGCCTCCATTCTGCACACAGGCTAGAGAACCTTACCTCCCTTGCTTTTGCTTGATAAACTCCGCTCCTTCTCCATAGGGAAACAGAGAAGCCTCGAAGGCAGAATGCCTGCAGGCCCCCAGCCTGTGCTCAAATAGCCTGTCCCTGCCATCCCCAACATATCCATCGTGATTGGAGCCACCCGTTTGCTCCCAAATACCACCAGAGACTACATGTTGCACTCCTACCAACATAACCCTCCCACCCACAGACCAACACCCATCCCTCCTCCTGCCCACACTGACACCTACTTTCAAAAAGAATCTGCTCTTTAATCTATTTTTTTTTAATATGCTCATCTATGGTCCCTCGCTTCAACTTTATATTTATTCC
This sequence comes from Talpa europaea, assembly GCF_964194135.1. Lineage (NCBI taxonomy): Eukaryota > Metazoa > Chordata > Mammalia > Eulipotyphla > Talpidae > Talpa > Talpa europaea. The sequence goes on from NC_140070.1 coordinate 26,999,045, forward strand.
ACCAATATTTTGAAAAAATCAGCTAATGCAGCTGTAAATACTGCCCTAGGGTGGGTCCTGACCCTCTGTTGCTGTCGCCTTTGCCATGCCTTCTAATTCATCTCTCTGCCTTGAGCTTACCCCTCAATAATACAGATTCCACCCAGGGATCTCACAAAGACAGCAAATCTGATTGTGCCCAGACCCCTTCAGTGCCAACTGTGTGAGCTCACTAGTGCTGTTTTAACAAGCTGCCACAAATTTAGTGGCATAAAAAATACCGGTTTATTGTCTTATAGTTCTATAGGTTACATGCCTAAAACAAGCCTCACAGGGCTAAAATCAAGATGTTGATGAGATTGTGATCCTTTAGCAAGGCTCTACAGAAGAATCCATTCCCTGGCCTCTTCTACCTCCTAGAAACCATGCGTATTCCTTGGCTTATAGCCCCTCCTGCCACTTCAACAACAGCAGCTGCTTCTGTCTCCAGTTGCCTCACTCTGACCTCTTTGTTGCTTTCCTCTTATACTTTTCAAGATTTTTTTTATTTATACAAGAATTGGGGTACAGGCCAAAGGAGTGGGAGGGTGAGAGGATTCACCAGAGACAGAGTGGGGAGCAGAACAGGCACATGGACCAAAGACACTGCTGAGGGGAGCAGCTGGCGAGGCAGGAGAGGTCGGCCGTGCCATGTGGGTATCTCCCTGGCCAGCTGGGAATCGAACCCGCACTGTAGAGGCTGCGGACAGCTCACAGCGCTGCGCTCAACCCGCTGCACCACCGGGGAGTCCCTCCTTTTGTACTTTTAAAGACCCTCACGAGGCCCACCTCAGTAATCCAATATAGTGCCCCCATGGTAGGGTCAGCTGATCAGCAACCTTGGTTTTGTCTGAAACAGCAGTTCCCTTGTGTCATATATAGCATAGCTTCAGGAATTACAACTAGGAATAATTTGGGTGGTCATTCTTCTGCCTACCAGAACACCTCACCAGCCTGAGAATGAAGCGCAAGTGCTTCAACCTGGCATCATGTACAGCAGTCGAGGACATAAACACTAAGGTGGGACATTCTGAGTTCTAACTTTTGCTCTCACTCTTGTTGGCCTTTGAGTCCTGAACAAATTAATGTATCTTCTCCTCATCTGTAAAATGGGGTCGATAATAATAATAAATAGCATGTCCCACATAGAGTTGTGAAGATTACTAAAGCATTTGCAACTATGGTTACACTCAGTAAGTGCTCTCTATGTATGATTATTATTACTATTATATAATTTTGCAATTAGAAAAGCATTTCACTGCAAGTAACAGAAAACTGAATCAGGGGATTATTTTCTCATATAAAGTGCCAGAGAGTTTCTGACATGGGTTCTACAGCACACAGCCTCACCCTAGCCTCCTCACTCAAGGCCTCCTGATTTTTTTCACCTTCCCGCATGGTTACAAAGTAACCTTTACATCTTTCACAGCCTTCACTGCTCATTGCCCCACTCAAAACAGTGAAGGACCAAGCTACAAATAATATTCTCTTTTTACCAAGCAGTCATTCATTTTTCCAGAGCCCTGCCTACCTCCCTCCCCCAGCAAAGCTGTGCTTAAGACTCTGAGCCAGGGCTGTCACATGGCTCCTCCTTGCTGCAAGGGGAGCTGGGAAAGTGACTATCTCTCTCATACTGTCCCTATGTGGAGGTGGCAAAAGAGAAGGGGTTGGGCTTATGTGTTGAGTTAGCTGTGTGGTACTCAAGAAGAGCACCTGTTTCCCATCCTCTGTCCTTCATTATCTGTCCTGTTTATCTCTCACCCCTCCTCCTCTCACCCCTCACCCCACTTTCACCCATTCAGCTAATAAGCATTTGTCCATTCTATATGCTAGTTTTTAAGGTAAGCCTATACACTGAAGCAGCAGACAGATGGGTACATAGACAATCAGAATATAGTGTCAGCAGTGTTGGGGGAGCACCGGAATCATTGGATGCTGGAGGTACGGCTCTCGCCAGTATTAGGACAGTTAAGGAAGTCTTGTCAGATGAAGTAACATCTAAACTAAACACGATGATCCAGAAGGAACCCCCAGGCAAACCAGCAGTGGAGGCTTGGGTGGAGAGAAGGTGGAACAAGAGTCCAATCTAAGAACGGGAGGTGGTTTCTGGAACCCCTCACATGTCATTCTTACCCCACTCCTCACAGTTTTCAAATAAGTCATCTCTTATTAAAATGCTCTTCCTATCCTGGACACTTGGCAGTCTCCTACACACCCTGCAAGATCCGACTCAGACACTGTCTCCTCTGCGACCCTGGCTCTGATTTCTAGGTCAGATCAGCCCCATCCTGATGGCTCCAGCCTGCTGTGTAGATGGCCCCCGTCTCCATGGACCTCAGGGCAGGGATGGCACTTAGTCCATTCCCACTACCTCCTAGAATATTTCACACATAGAGGTATTTAATAAATATCTGTTGGATAAATGAACAGAACACCAAAGACTTAAATGACAATGTCTTAAACAAGTGTACTTAATGACTATAACCCCACAGCCTCATTACAGGTCCCTGGCTGGTTCACACATTTTTCCTCTTCTGCAAATGAATGAATGAGACCAGAGCTCTGGGGTCAGAAAGCCAGGATTCTCACTCGTCATTTACTACTTGTTGGCCTAACTTCAGTTTTACTCAACATTTTGTCTTCACCATGAAGCCAATGCTATCAATGACATCGGGTTGGCTCCAGAAGTAAAGGCAGTGATCGAGGAGCATCTGGGCAATAAATAAATGCTAAGTATTGCTACTGAGAAGAAACACAGGAGGACCGCACTCCTAAAAGAAGGGACATAAATGAGTTCTCGTCTCCACGCAAGGATGACATGTACCTGAAAATGAGGTAGCATTTTCTTCCCTCCTCATGCCCTAGTTTACCAACCAGGACCCAGCGAAGGAAGGTGGTTAACAGCAAAATCAGGCCCCTCCCCACACCCAGCTGAGGTCTGCTAATAAGGAGATGCTTTAAGGTGCCAGGTCTTCTCTCTAAAATGATGTCTAGCTTTACTCACTGAGAATTTAGGATATGGAACAGGTTCTATCCAAGTCTCTGGATTTTATTGTAAAGCACTTGAGTTATATAGTTACATTTTTATGCTCCGATTACTCTCAAGAATTAGACTCTTTCTACGCAGAAAAATGGGAGTGAGAACGTGCACGGATTCATCCCTTCCTGTTTACTGCTTCAGCTAAAGCCTGGCTGGGCAGCCTGCACCGCCAGCTCCATAAGTCGCATTTTGTGGTTTCAGCCTGTCAGGGGGTCAACTCAGTGATGACTCAGAGATGCTGGCCTGGAGGTATTTATGTGATCTCCCGAGTCGGCAGAACGCCTGCCCTCAGAACAAGGCAAATATATCCCTGCTCTTGATGGCTTCAAGCTCGGCAGTGGGGGGCTGACCTGACAGCTGCTTGTCCTGAGGGAGAAATAAAGGAAACTGGCGAAACACATGCTATTTCCATGAATTCCCACTCATCTGCTGTTAGAAAATTCAGCTGAGACCCTGACAATAAAGGTTAGACTTGTAGTGTCACAATAGAAAGGAAAGGAACTTTAACTTGCTTCAGCATACCAAGCAGGCTGCACTTCACAAGATCTGTAACTTGCCGAAGCATCTGAGATGCACCACGGAAAAACTATCAATGGGCATTTGTCTGAATTCATATTTATGGCATCTGTTTGACATGTGGTTTTCATTTAGATGGCAATCCAGATACCGCTTTGCATAAAGTTCTGGCTTTTTGAGCTGTCCATATCAATTGTCTTTTACCAAGTATCTAATTTTCAGATGTTTACAGATGCACCAGGAGAATATTTTCAAATCATTCAAAAGAATGGCATCCAAGAAAAAATCTGAACCAAATGCTAATGAAAAGTCTTGTGTTTTATGTAGAAAAAAAAAATGCTCTAAAATGGAAAAAAACATTCAGCCCAAATTTACTGCAAAAGAATAATTTGTCTGTCTTTGGGAAATGAGTTATTCCATTGCCCTTCTCTCCCCGTTCCTAATTTAGGCAAAAGGCCCGTATCAAATGCATTAAATCAGAGTTTAATCATTTTTCTAACTACATGCAGCTAGGGAAAAAAAGCCGTAAAAAATTCCCAGTGCAATGACACAAGCATGTCTGTGAGTCAACTGTTATTTCAGGGATTTATGATAATTCCTCATCTCGAGGAAAAATGAAGCTAATTGAAACAAACTCCGGACTTTATATTAATGCCATTTGAATACAGTGCGCACTGCCAGTTGCAAAGTGACATGGAAAATGAGGCCATTCTCAACACCACCTCGGTTTCTCAGTTTTATGTATTTTTTAATTTCCTCTATGGAAAATCTGTTCTTCATAAAAGAACTGCTAGAGAAAAATGTGGAAAAAGTTGATTCATTCCATATTTACATTCTTTCTGGTACCTGGAAATGAACCAATTGCAAAAGTATGCCAAAAAAGAAGTTAGTTAAGTCATTTAGAAAACTCATCTTCCCCCAGGCAAAGGAGAAACGAACAGCCTTGAGAAAGTCTTGCTTTGATAATATAAAACACCTTCCTGCCTAATGAGACTGCTTTCCTAACCTTTACCCAGGCTCAGCCCTACCAACCTCAGGAATAACTGGTTTTCTTCAACACGCAATGTACCCCACAAACTGCCCACCAACCTGGGAGAGGCCATACTAGCCACATCCAAGAATTCCAGTATTTGAACAGATCAGAGCACTTAACACAAATGCGTCCAACAGCAGAGAAAGAGCAATCTTCACTCAAAGCCGACTTAAGTCCTCCTGACCTGATCTGCTAAGGCTATTTACCATTTCGCTTTGAAGAGCTGGGCAAAATCAAGGCAAGGTGTCACTCTCACGGAGCAGAGGGCAGCCCATGTATCCCTCACAGAGCTGCCAGATGCATTTCCCGCTTGGCTTGTCATTAACAGCTTCATTTCATTTCATCTACAATAAAAACAATTTGGAAGGATGGAAATGACATTACAGTTTGGTTGCCCTGAACCATCACAGCAGTGGGAAAGCTATTATACAATTGCCTTTTTCTTTTTGAAAACCTGTAACTTTTCTGGGATCATAGAGCAATGGAAGTCATGGCTTTTGACTTGTGCAGGGTGACAAAATTTCTCTCAGGACAGAACAGCCCTTCAGAACTTTCCCATCGAGAAAATATGGCCCCTAACTTAAGGAGAGAGGAAGACACTCATACTCCAAGATGATGGCGACCCCCAAGAGAATTTGGAAGAACACCTTACAGGTAGACTGCAGGTGTGGGGGCCAGAGAAAGTGGCCTCATTGTCCCTGCCTGGTGGCAAGCTCCTGCTTCTTGCTTTTGCTAGGTTAGTGTCCTCTTTTATGTTTTGCTTCATTCAGTTTCTTTTTCTACCTCTACCCAGTAGCAGTATAAACAGAAAAAGAATTGGGCATAAATTCATAAGGCCCAGGTTTCTGAATCTAACTTGTCAACGAGAAAATCTCTTTTTCTCTAACTTCAGAATTCTCACCTCCTCATGGTTAATCTTACAGATCAGACGGTCCATGAAGTTCTTTCTAACTCTACAGAGCCCATGACTTGTTTCCTGAATTTATTCACTGATTCATCCAGACTCATATCTGTGTTATATATGTGCCAAACATGGGTGGCACTGTCTTGCCCTTCACCATCTATTCTATTTTACCCTTCACCTTTGAGCAAGCTCACACTAGATCTTTCCTCTGAGCTCCCCAGTGGGAGTATCAACACCCTAGAGATGTCAATGTTCTGAAGCTGAATTTGCCATCTTCCCCCACACACACCTGTCCCACCCCCAGCTATTCTTCCCTTCTCAGAGGAAAGGGAGACTCCTTTTCCAAAGGCAGAAACTTGGGAACATCCATGATGCTTCTCTTTCCTCCCTCCTGTACTCAGTCATCATGCATCTCGGATTCTTCAGCAGGAGTGTCTTCATCTCCATCCCCTCTGTCCAGTCCTGCTGGCCTGATCAGGATCTCTTCTCTCAGAATCATAGCACACAGATCTCCTGGTGCCCTCTCCTGACCCCTCTAATCCATTCACCATACTTCATCCAGAATCTTCTTCCTAATCTTCCCATGACCCCTACTTCTTACTGGGCCATGTCCCAAATCCCCAGCATAGGAACGAGACCGCAGAGGATTTGCCTTCTGCCTTTAGCCTCTTACCAATTCTGAAAAGCTTGAGTCAAAATCCTAACAGAATTCCATGCTATTTATTGTCCCCAAGGCTGGGCAGGAAGAAGGATCTTGTCTAAAGGCAAAGGAACCAAATTAAGTGAACCCATAAGATGGGTCCCATAATAGGACATCGCATCAGAGATGAAAGCGATTCCCTCAACTGAAAAACAAGCAACTGTCACTTGTTCAGATAGCCAAAGCCAAAGGCTGAGCTCAGGATTGCAGTTGGGACTACCATAACTCTAGCCATAAGGCAACACTAAGAGTGCCCAAGGCATCAAACTCTCTCCCACCTGCAGATAAATATGTCTTTCCTTCTGCCAGAGTGTTCCCTGACCCTTTATCTGCCTGACAAAGCCTTTCTTTATCTATTAACTCCTCTGTGAAGTCATCCCTGAATCCTAAGGCAATATTAAATCTAAACAACATTCTGGGATCAGCAGAATGTAAAGTATGTGTTGCATTTGGTAGTGGGCAGCCTATTCATCTTAGAACCACAGAAAATCATTAGAAATGCATATAAACAGAGGAAGTCCTTTTTTGTGCTACTTAAAAATGGAATTTGCTTTGCCCACTGTGATTTTTCATGTGGTGTGTTGACAAATGCTATAAAGAAACTTTATGAGACTAGAATAAGGTCAGATGGTATGCCTGATCGACAATTCCTGTATGTGAATCGAAAGCCATTGATAAACCTTTAATAAATGCTACAAAATGTCTAAAATTGCTCTTCAATTTTTCAATTTGGTTATACTGAATATGGTCCTGATTAGTGGGAAAATCAAGCCTATAGCCTACCTGCTCCTCTTACAGAATATTAGATTGAGAGGCTCAGATCTGCAGTATTTTGTGAAAGAAGTTAATTTAGAGCATTGAAGAGATGTTCAGAAGTCAACTGGATGGCAATGGTCATCAAAAATTACTGCTCTTTGTAAATTATACTGGCACATCATTGTGTCCACTCTATTTTAAATATATCTGAAGGGTTACAGTGGGTGGACCAGAAAGGGATTAAAATGGTTTCACAGCTAAAGAATGCCCCCTCCCATGGATGTTCCTAAATCTAAGGAAAATCACAATAATAAAACTGTTATGCTGAGTAGAGTTACTTAGTTTGAAGTATGTAAATTAGTAGTATCATTAAATCAAAAAAATGTATCTCATTATTAAGGGGGATTTTACTTACATAACTCCTCTCATGGAAGCCATGATAGGGGTACCCCAAGACTAATATTCAAGCTAACTATGAGGACCCCCTGGGGACAGTATAAAGAAAAGAGCAAGGGGATTTGACTTTTTTTTTTTTACAATATCCAAAATGTGCTCCTACAGAAGATGGGAAGCCACCAGTTATTTTGATGCCAATAACCCTGTGATTATAAACATTATTGAAGCTTCCTTTAAACTAGCCCCATGGTTACTATTTTACAGCTTTATTGCAGTTGTAGATTAATTTGATCAAATATTTCCATCTCTATCTCGAGAGGTTCATCTTGTGGTGAGCCAAACTTTCTTGCTCACATCTCCTGAAGATGAATGTTTAGTGAACTTTTTCCTCTGCAATTCAGATTCCTAAATTCCTATGCATCTCAGAGGAAGTTCTAAAGTCCTAAAGGATAGACCCACCCTCTTCTTTCTACCATTAGAGTTACATTTGTGACCAAATGAAAAGTTACAGAGACTGGCTGAATAAAAATAGAACCCAAAACCATGAAGTTGAAGGAAATAATTCTTGAAAATTCAGCTTTTATAAATGAATCATTTTGAACAGTCATCAGAATACTATCAGCTCAGTGTATTGACCTTCATTTCCCATACAGCCACATTTCATGAAAGAATGTTGATTCACTGGTGGGCACTGCTGCAGACAGCCCCTGGACATCAAGGGAAATATAAGTGTTGGCCTCATGAGATCTATTATTGCCTGTTTCCTACCCCTGCCATCTTTGCTAATGTTATTGGTGCTGCATAAGCCCAACACGCTAAGCTGAGATCCAATGCTGCCAACCTGGTAAGCCTTTTAGTCACTTTCCTCTGGGAAGAGGAGAAATTCAAGCAGGAGCAGCCACAAGGCTGACATTCTATAACAGATGAGAATGGATTGCAGATGGAACTAAGAGCCCTGAAACCAAAAATCATCATAAGGAGGATTTGAAGAACTAAGTAGCAAAGATCTACATTTATCACACTCTTGTAAATAGTCAGTTTAAGAGAAAACAGGTTATTAGATTTAGATTCTCACTGAGGGGTGAACTATTTACCTGAAACAAGAACTTCAATCTCCATGACTCATTGAAATATAGCCAGCATTTTATCTCTCCCAGAATATTAAAAATAGCCAATATTATTCCAAAAGAAATCAGTGATACTCTGTGACCCCTTTATGCCAGTTACCTCTAAGAGTCTACCAGAGACTAATAGTATCTTTGGGAAGAGAGCAGTCACACAGGAACCATGAGGGAAACATTTGGGGCTTATCTGTACCAAAAAGAATAAATGTGTAGCAATTTCCAAAGAGGGCTTATTAATTTCCTGTGAGTGCTGTGATAAATTACCACAAATTTCATAGCTTAAAAAAACAGAAATTTGTTTTCTTACGGTCTGGAGGCCAGTAGTCCAAAGTCAAGGTGTTAGCCAGTGGCTTTCCCTAGGGAGGTCTTAGGGTAAAAATTCATTCCTGTTTCTTCCAGCTTCTGATGGCTGTCTACATCCCTTGGCTCATGGTCCCGTCACTACAGTCTCTGCCTTCAAGGTAACACTGCCTCTTTCTTTTCTGGGTGTCTCAAATTGCCATTACTCTTTCTCCCACAAGGACAGTGATGGCAGTTAGAGTTCCCCCTCAAAAATTCAGGCTAATCTCCTCAGCTCAAGATCTTTCATTTAGTTACACCTGCAAAGGCCCTTTACCAAATGAGATTCTGGATTTAGGACCCCAACATATCCTTGGAGAGCCATTTGTGAGAATACTGCAGGAGCAAAACCTTACCATTGGATGGAGTGATCAGTTTGCTTCAGATCCTGAAGATGATAGATCTTGAGCAACATCTTTCAAGATGGCAAAGATTTAAACTGGCAGGCCAGGAAGTTGGCCATTCAATGTAGAGGAACCAGCAGGTGCAGCAGGTGTACATTACTGTCAAGTGTTTTCAGCAAATGAGGTACAAGGTCATGTGAGAGGCTCATGGGGAATGATTATCCCTGCTTGTCAACCCCTGATGGAGGGCACACAGTAATGAGCAGGGTCAATCAGGTTGGGAAGATAGGCTGCAGTCAGATTGTGTAAGCTCTTGAAGCACAAGTAAAGAAGCCCAAACTTGATATAACAGGCAACAGGAAATCACTGTGGATTTTTTTATAGGCGAACACCATGATGGCTAATGTTCTAGGATCTTCAGCAAATTACTACATCTTCCCAGCATGTGTTTTTTTATTTATCCTATCTCATTAACAAAATCTAAGCCACAATATTTATTTCCTGCATTATCTTTTTTGGAGATAGCAACAAGAATTCACTATAATTCCCATAATGACAGGTTCTGCTACTGGACTTAGACATTTCCATTAGGGGGAAATATATATATATATATATATATATATATATATATATATATATAGAGAGAGAGAGAGAGAGAGAGCTATACATCTCTATATATACATATCTATATACACATATATAGATTCATATTTATTTTTTATCTCCATTTCTGGGGGGGAAAGTTCTCTTTGTGAGCAGTTATTTATACATCTGGCTTTTAATAAAATCATATCATGCTAATGAACTGGGTTGACTCAAAGATGAAATTCTGATTATAACAATATGGGACTTTGCAATACTCCATTAGGGAGAAAGGAAATGCTAGTCAGCAGCCTAACCAGGAAAAACTATTTTGGTCCATAAATTATGCAGCTTTGTGTTTATTCAATTAGGTTAATCCTAAATGAATCCTTCTGTGAAAACTCTATGCAAACACCACAACATATAGCAGGAAAGCAGTGCTGAGGGGATGCCTGCAAGATGGGTTGCAATTGGCCCCGCCCCACTGTGGAGTGACTCCAGTTGCTCATGCACTTGACTCCACAGACATCTCCAACAGTGTGAGATCAGGTTTAATAAAAACTCCGTCTGGCTCTGGGGCCGTGCAAATCCAGGTGAGGCCTCACAAGTCCTTAAATTTTGATTGTTTGGGGCTGCAGCAACACCAACATTTGATGGAGGTTTTATTAAATCTGCAAGAGTCTTAAGAAGACATATTTTTAAAGGCAGTGTGGAACATTGGGAGCGCTGCCCTGTGGGCCATATTGAAGGCTCCATTGTAATGTGGGGGTTTGATAGACAATTGTTCCTTTTCCTGACTCCACAGTAGATAAAACAGACCAATGTTGTAATCTATAGGCCCATCTGTATTTACTGCCATGCCATTTCTGCATTAATAATAAATAATTAACTTAGCTAGGTTAAAACTGACATATGAGGGTTTATCTATTTCCAGAAAGGGCTTTCCTCTTATAGTTTGCTTAGTGGTTTGAAACTCAGAGTTAATTTCTAATTAATAGAAAGGTTTCCTGGTGGAAACTCAGTCTATCCTTTCTTGTCTAGCAACACAGTGAACAGTAACTTATAATTTGGTTACATGGAAAAGTACGTGGTATCCCAAAGAAGAGAAACAAGGAAGAGGTGGTAATGAAACAGATGGAAAACATTATCTCTCCAAGAAAACCACGCTGGTGGTCAGTTAACATAGCCGAGTTTCAAGATAACAATAAGTGAAAACCCTTTGTGATATTTGCCCCACACTACCAAAATGTGGGTTATGTTAAAATTCCACAAAACTAAGATTTTAATTTTATGCCTTTGGATACCAAAAGAAACAATTTCAAAATGGTATTCATTGTAGTAATTTAACCTCTCTCAGCCATCTGGGAGACACAACAATTTGGAAATCACCAGTGGTAAACATGGCATCTTGTTTTTCTTTCTGCCACTACCATTTAAGCTGGGAAGCCTCAAACAGGCTCTTGGAGATGGCACATTTCTTTAAAGAGGTTTTTTTGTAAGGAAGCAATAAGTGCATAGTAGTCTCATAGAGCAATAGATCCAATATTTTTGGGTGACTCATCAAAGCTCTAACCTCCATCAAGCTTGGAAATAGGGATGGTCAACCAGAAGGTCTATGCTGAAGTGTCACTGAATCACCAAGCTAAGAAAGCATGTCTGGGTTACTTTAAATAGAATGTTGTCCAATTATGAGCCTTTAAATAAAGTTCATGGGTCTCACAAAATAACCACAGAGTGCCAGAAATTCCATGTCACAGGCTCACTGTCAGCTCAATATTTTGCCACCACCAAGTTTGTCTGATTTTTCATAGCATAGAATAAGTGTACAGTGAAAGAACTGAGTCTTAAGGTTGTTGAAAATAAGGTGTTGGGGCTTCCCTGGTGGCGCAGGTGGTTGAGCACTGCACTGTGAAGCTGTCTGCAGCCTCTGCAGCATGGGTTCGATCCCCGCCAGCCTGCCAGAATCCCACATGGTGCAGCAGACATCTCCTGTCTCACCTGCTGCTCTCCTCAGCAGTGTATTTCTTCAGTCTGCCTGTTCTGCTCCCCACTCTGTCTCTGGTGAATCCTCTCACCCTCCCGCACATCTAGCCTGTACTCCAGTTCTTGTATAAAAAATAAATAAATCTTTAAAAAAAATAAAATAAGGTGTTGGTGTCTATCAGGTTTTAAAAGAACAATTCCAGTCCATCTAAAATGAAACTTGTGTTGTTTTCCTGTAGAGTAACATAAATGAAAATGTCCGAGGCAATTCAGCCTAAAGTGCCTGTGCCCAAGTTGCCTGATATGGTTCGCCTGAAATCTTTCCCTTCTGTTATCTAACTTGTATTTCAGAAGTTAAATTTTTCAGAAATGGAATAATGAAACCGGTGATTATGGACCAGGGGTACCATCGAGGCCTGGGGCAAATATGGACACTAATTTTTTAGACACAAGAAGATTACCAAACACCTTCCTGCCCCATACCACATTGCTTGCTGTGTCTCTTCTGTGAGTATAGGTATGACTGTGCAGGTGTGAGTGCAAGCATATGCCTATGGAAAAGGTAAGCTATAAGTCTTTCTCTGATCCAAGCTGTTCCACTCAGGGGATGAAAAACAGAAGATGGATGCAGTAACCCCAATGGGCCAGTTCCTGACTTAAAAGAAAATATTAATGGATATTAACACCATGGCTTAACTAAGAAGCTCATTCAGGTCCATGATTCAGAAAAGTGGAATTATTTCCACTGTGAAGGGATGAGTGGTTTTTGCTCAGAATATCCTGTGGCTTGGGCGTGTGGGCACTGACACAGAGCATTAGAAGGGGGTTCAGAGCTGAATTTCCCTTCACTCTGTATTCTAAATAAGAAGCGAGCAAAGATACATAAAACATAGTACCAATCCACAAAGCAAACATCAATAAATAGCAAAGAAATCCACTGCATTGCCCCCCCACTTTGTTAATAATGTTATCATTTGTTCCTAGTAAACTTTTGTCAGAAAACTTGATGCTGTTCAATCTATAAAAAATAGGCCTTCCAGAACCTCAGTGCTTATAACATCAATGAGAGAGACACTCTGCTTGGAAAACACCCCAACAGCAGTGACTAACTCAAAGAAGAGCTCTAAATAATTCCATTGGCCATTATTTTGATTAAGACTGTTGGTTCATTTGACCTGATTTTATAAGCTGGTACAATGTCTCTCTTCTACTGCATTCACCCACAGTCTTATTTTTTTAAATCATTTTCTACAATTCCAATTTAAAATTGGACTACAAACAATACTGGTGCATTTTTTTAAAGTTCTGTAAGGGCACAAGCTTTATATCCTGTACTGTCTTCCCAAGCCTAATGAGGGTCTTTACACAGAGTATTCACTTAACAAGTAGTGAAATCAATTTGGATCTATTCAGAGCTTTCCAAAAACCTAAACAATTACTAAAAATAAATTGTAAATCTTAATAAGAAAGCACTGGTGCTAGAAGAGATCGACCCATATTTAGTTCAAGAAAGAAAAAAAAGGGCCTCCCCTGGTGGCACAGCAGTTGAGCACTGGGTTGCGAAGCTGCCCACAGCCTCTGCAGCACCGGTTCGATCCCCGGCCGCTGGGCGAGGGTCCCACATGGCGTGCAGACCTCTCCTGCCGCCCGCTGCTCCCCTCAGCAGTGTACTTCGGTCCTTCTGCCTGTTCTGCTCCCTGCTCAGGCTCTGGTGAATCCTCTCACCCTCCTGCGCTTCTGACTGTACCCAGTGCTTGTATAAATAAAAAAATAAATCTTTAAAAAAAAGAAAGAAAAAAAAACCCTGTGGAGAAAATCAACACTTTTATGAATAAAACTTACCTTTGTCTGACAAATTCATCTGTAAACTTAGTGACTCATTCATTGGGGCAGCACATTCTTATTGAACACCTACAACATACTGACCTTTTACTAAGGTACAGAGTTTTCTGATATGGCCACACCAAGGATGGACAAGCTGTGTGACATAAACTCTGCCTCTGGGTGATCTTTGCATTGAGTACAACCTTACAGAAGGTCAGAAGGCCAAGTACAGGCCAGTTGGGTACTGTCTCTAGACTCCTTGCCTTTGCTCACTGACCTCATTTCCTCACCTCATGCTCCACCCCTTTCCTCTAGCTCTAGGTCTGTGTCCAAAGGTTATTTACTACATTTCACGTTGGAAATGTCTACATCTGCAGTTGCTGAGGAATCAGTTTTTAAAATGTTCATCTCATTCCAATATAGTTTCTACCCAACAAGTTTGTCATATCAGCTCTGGTTTCTCTCATCCTCTCAGTCTTAAAATTGATCCTTAAAATGGATAAGATGTTACATTCATTCTGTCCTCTTTTGTAGACATTTCACTGTCTTCTCACTCCAAAATATTACCAGAAAACCTACTTCCTGGCTCCGTCAGTGGGCGGTTTCTCAGTGATCCTTGGCTCATGGGCCTCTTCTTTCTCCTGCCTCACTCCTAACTCCAGCCTAGATCCCTGTTGGTCTGGGCTGAAGCATGAGAAAAGTCCACAGCAAATGTATTAATCTCCAAGATGACACCTCCACTGATTCCTAGTGGCTAAAATAAACCGCCTCTCTTTTCCTCTCCCCTGCAGCTCTGAAGGCAGTTTGATAAGCTCACATTTTGGGCAGCCTTCATGACCACAGTCAGATATCTTCCCTGGACAAACAATTGCCTCCCATAGGTAATTTTTTAGGCTACTGATCATTTGTCTTACTAATCTCTCTATTTGTTCCTGCAGCTAATAGCAGCTCCCCATATACCCTCTGTAATTTTCTAACAAGCAGAATTTCAATTCCCCATAAAGAAATCCTGCTTTAAAGTGTAATTAAAGATCATCTAAGAAAAACAGAGCCAATTTTGAACAGCCCACGAGCAATTTTTTTCCTCTGACAGGAGGAAGAGTGTTTAGGGGGAATTAAAAATCACTTTGCAAAATTATAAACAGGTTTAATGCAGCCATTTTGATCAACAGTCTTGTTATCAAGTAATATATCTAAAATTAGGATAATGGATTTTAAAAGGAATACATTGAATAAAAATCATCTGCTTCTCAACAGCCATATCAACCAAGCAATTACTAATTCTGTTTATAACCACAGCCCTTTACTCTTTATAAAAGGGCAACGAAAGCAAAACTTGGTTTGTGAGCACCTATTAAATTAGCATTGATTTTGTTTTACTGCCAAGCTAAAGAAATATCAACATTAAGGAGTTCTTTAACACTACTTAAAGTATGCACACTTACACGGAATTTAGTCCACAGGTTACCTTGCTAGCTACATGAACTAAAAACAAAATAAAAAACAAATAAATTGCAACATACAAGTTTTGTACAGATTATAGACAAAAATATGGCCATTGAGACATTATTAGAAAGCAGCAGTACACTATTAAGTAGAACGCAAAATGGTTTATGCTCTTCAGATGTTACCCACTAAAGTGTAATCCAAAGTTAAATGTGAACAATTGCCTGTATTTGATGCATTACAAAAAGGAAGGGATCCTTTAAAGCAAGTAGTGACAAGCATCAGTTATTTTCTCAATAGCTCTTATGTTTGTAAATATTTAGGATTGTTTGAAGGCAAAATATTTTGGGTTATTTGGAGGCAAACATATAAGAGGGGGAATAATACAGAGATTCACATAAAGTTTAGTACAATTTTCCTGGCTAAAAAAAAAAAAATGTCAGTTCAAATGGGAAATAAAAGCAACCAAGCTCTGAAACATAAAAATTCCAAAAGCTCTGACAAAATACGGTGCTGTGTTGACAGAGTTGTCAAAATCGTTCAAAGAAGTCAGCACTTGATAGAGCCACTATGGAAAACAGTATGGAAATTCCTCAAAAAATTAAAAATCCCATTTGATCCATCGATCCTACTTCTGGGTATATAGCCAAGGGAAATGAAATTACTATCCTGAAGAGATACCTGTGTCCCTAAGTTCATTGCAGCATTATTTACAATAGCCAATACCTAGAAACAAACTAAATGCCCTCCAATAGATGAATGGTTAAAGAAAATATGATACAGATATTTACAGATGATAGGTAGGTAGGTAGATGAAAGATCTATATCACAACTTATACGTAGTAGAATATTAATCAGCCATAAAAGGAGAAAATATTCCTATTTGCAACACTCTGAATGGACTGTGAAGCACTATGTTAAGCAAAATACATCTGACAGTGAAAGACAGATACTGCATAATCTCACTTATAAGTGGAATCTGAAACCATCAAAGTCATAGAAATAGAGAGTAATTTATGGTTATCAAAGGTTGGGGGTAGGAGAAGTGTTGGTCAAACTTTTAGTTGTAAAATAAATAAATTCAGGAATCTAATGCACAGTGTGGTGACTACAGTTAACATTGTATTATGTACTTGGAATTTGCTAAGAGAGTAGATTTGAAATGATCTCACCATAACAGCAATGCCAAAATAATAATTATGTGAGATGAAGGATATCTTAACTGACCTTATTGTGGTAAGCTGTGGGGGAAAGGGAGGGGAGTTAGATAGCATTCTGAGCCAAGCCTCACTGCTGTCTGCAAAGATGTCTTGCACCAGGTTTGTTGCAAACATGATAGCAATGTGTTGAGCCCTCCTTCTTTGCAAAAACCTGATCTTTTTCAGATTCCGTGAATCTAAAATTGATTGAAAAAGGAACAGCTATTAGACATGTGTCAAAAGGCCTTTCCATAGTAGAAATGTACTAGCCATTCTGAAATTTAATCATAACTCTTCAGATCTTTCAAAGCCTCTAGGAACAATTTCATTTAAAGCATAGTATAACTGTAAATGAGTTCTCCATGTCCTATTTTTCTCTTACATACTATGTTAAGATATGTTGAGCATCTCAGGAGTTTCTTTATAAGTAAAAACAAAAGACCTAGAATGTAGAAACAAATTCTATCATCAAAATAAACAGATAATTCTCAGTCATTAAAAAGTTTGTTTCTGTAGTATCTAAGTGTTCCCCCCCAAAATTGGCACACATATACTGCTAATCTGTCTACCAAGTTCTTGCTGGAACATTACAACTTGTTCTTCTGGTGATACAGCAGTGGGGATGGGAGAGTTAAAATTTATTGCACCTT
Organism: Talpa europaea; assembly: GCF_964194135.1. Classification (NCBI taxonomy): domain Eukaryota; kingdom Metazoa; phylum Chordata; class Mammalia; order Eulipotyphla; family Talpidae; genus Talpa; species Talpa europaea. Next base: position 27,015,899 of record NC_140070.1, read on the forward strand.
TACCTTCGGGTTGGCATTGAGCTAACCCCTTCTGTATTCCATGCATTAGTGCATTCAATCTTCATAACACTTGTTTTCCTTTTACAAACAAGGAGACTTATACGGAGCACCACCCTCAGGGTAATTTCACTCAAGCCAAACAGCCCTGTGCTTGTCTATCACACAGCAAGATCAATACAGATCCAGAACCATCAGATACTTGAAAGTCTTTCCTCACTAGCTGTAAAAATTCATTATTGCAGTAAGTGGTATTCAAGCTTTTCTTTTAAATTTCACACTGTGCTCAGAAAAAAAAAAAAAACCCTTGTACTTGCACCTACAATGCATACATATTCATTTATCATAAATTATATAACATATAGTATATTTGCTGTCAAATACCTACTATCTCAAGACACATTTCAGCTTAGGGCAAGGTCCATGGTGTTAAAATACTAGATGTAAATCCACATGACACATAGCCCTCCTGATAATGGTGAATATTTTTGGCTGAACTTGTTGGCTCAGTTTTACTGCATGAAGTGGCTGAGAGATTGCTGGTGGAGCAGGAAGAGAAGGACCACCTTTGTATTTTCTTGGTGATTACTTGTTCCTTGTTCTGTGTTGTTAATACTAGATTAAAATCAATTTCTTTATAGGAATCTTGTGAAACTACCTGGTTATTTCGAGAGGGGCTTTTTTTTTTTTAGCGGTAACATTCATAAAATCACTTGACACATACAAAGCACATTTCTAAATACCAGCATACCCAGTATGATCACCCAAATGCCCTGCCCTCCACATTGCAATGCTCTCTTCCTTCCTTGCCATACTGGACTGTCAGACCCACAATCCAGTGATCTAAGGGAGGGGGCAGTGAGAGCAACACAGCCAATTACATACAATTAGTGAAGTTTGACTTCATTCTTTTGTTTTGATAAATTAATGTAAATGTTAATTTTCCTTTCTATGCTTTAAAGCTTGTAGTGCCAGCCCCCACTTTTGGTACTTCATACTCCAGCAAAAATGGGAGGAAGTCAGGGGCCTTCCTGGTGGCCTAGGGGTTATGTCTCAGCACTACCACCCATGATGGACCTCCATGGCAGCCTGAGTCCAATCTCCTGGCCAAGGAGCTAACCCACATGGTGCAGCCGACCTCTCCTGTCTTGCCTGCTGCTCCCCTCAGCAGTGTATTTCAGTAGATCCACCTGTTCTGCTCCCCACTCTGTCTCTATTGAATCCTCTCATCCCTTGCACTTCTAGCCTACACCCCAGTTCTTCTATGCAAAAATAAATAATATCTTTTAAAGGGACGGGGGGAGGAAGTCAGCATAGAGGGCTAAACACTGCCTCAATACAAGCCCTCTTGACTAATTTTTAACTAAATTTCTGAGAAATGTCTGCCTAATTCTCAAGACAGCATGAGGAAATAGAGACAGTATTTGAAGATGGTTAGAAGCCCAACCATGTCACATATGTAACCACAAGTTTCTTCACCCCTCTGAGGACCAGTGCTTGCTATACAGTGGTGAGGATTAGCTGAACTACATTTAGAAAATATTTAGCTCAAAAGTGCTTATTCAGCACTATATCAGCTGAATCATTACAAAATATTTCACCCTAAAAAATATTTTAGTGGAAAATCGCCCAAAGGAAATTTTCCTCCCATGAATTTGGTAAGCTACATATGATTACCATACAGTTATTCATATTCTGAGGAATTCCTTCCACAGGGAAAACCTGAATGTATCAACATATCATTATGTCAAATGAAGTCCTAAATCTGAATCCCAACCCTTGACCTGGGTTCATAAGAGACAAATTCAAACAATACAGTGGATTCATTTTTTAAAAATAAACAACAAAACATATACCTTTTAGAGGGGTGTGATAAGAATAAATAAATAAACCCCAGACCAGCAGCATTAACATCACTAGGAAGCTTGTTAAAAATACAAATTCTTTTTTGTTTGTTTGTTTTGAATTTTTTTAAAGACTTTGCATAATTTTATTTGCTTTCATGATAATAGCTTTTAAATGGCTGCTTTTATGGAACATGGCTTTTTAATTTTTTTATTTATTAATATTTTATCTCTTTTTGATTTACAACAATGCATATGATATAGAGGTACAAGTCCACATCCTTCAGGGGTATGTTAGCAAACAACACCCACTACCAAGACACCTATTATCCTCCACCATTATCCATAACCCATTCCTATTCTTCTGCATCAGAAACTTCACAGATAGAGGCTTGAGAATTAACAAGTCTACCAGGTGATCCTGAAATTTGAGAACTGCTGGTAAAGTTTGGACCTGTCTTCTAAAGCAAAGAAGTAGGATTTACAATCTCAACTAATCGATACATCGACTCCTTTCAATGAAGTGAGCCGTCCTCTTTAGTGGCTATTATAACATTAGAACAATGTGAGGAATGCCCATAGTTGTTAAATTTGGTTTGGTTTGAAAATGTGTTCAATGTTGAAACAAACATTTGGCCTACAACTTAGGATTGTTATAAATTCAAGATTGTTGCTAGTCATGAGACATTTTTAAACAAAATTGTGTCCATGGGTTATAACTACAATAAATAAATAACATTCACTATTTGTTTATTCACTGATCCATGTTCTTGTTAAGACTGCCTCATGAGTGTTTTCAGAATAAGAAATTAGAAAACGCCTCTAAATTTTCTCAAACTGCTTTTAAGAAAACAGTTTTCCTTTATGATCTTTTTATCATCTTTCAGTCATTTCAACTGACTTCATACCACTGTGTGTGTGGTTTGTTTTTTTTTTAAATTTGGCTAATTTAGTACAGATAACTGTGTTAGCCTACTTTTGTTTTTTCCTTTTAATCTAGAATGATGTTTCCAGCTCTTTAAGGACAAATCCTGACCTGAAACAAGTCATTTGAAAAAACAATGAAAGTCAACAAAATCGTAATTGTCCCCTAACTTGGAAAGCAAGAACTATAGGTGCGTTTTCAACAATAAAAATAGACCTCTGGCTAGATAATCCTAGAAAATGTTTCATTTGCTATTTAAACTAAGCATATACATTTAAAAGTACACAGAAATCCACAACACATGGAGCTGGGTCTCCTACATGAATCTACTGTCCCTTCAGACGTGACCCTCACTTTGAATCAACAACCACTTATTAATAACTGCTCTCTCATTTACACATGGTGGGGGGCCCCCTAGCAGGAAATTTGCCCATTTTTAAGACAGAATGTGGATAATTTCAAGGCTTAGATGGCTTTTTAGTATTAGGACTGACAGATGAAATGTTGTTATACATTTTCAAAATTTGATGAAAGAAAAAAAGAACATTCTCAGATAATAAAGTATGGCCCTCGTCCAGACAGCCAGCTGTGAACTTGATTCCTAAAAATGATTTACATGGTCCCATTGCACTGTCTCTACAATTTTCTTTTTACACATCAGTCTGAATCTAAATTATATTTATATATAAAATTTATTTGGTGTTTTTTATTCATTTTGATTTATTATTACACTATTTGGACTCAACTTTTTCTGAAATGTCTTCTATGAAAAATGATGTAACATTTATTTCATTTATTATACTTAGTGATAAACCTTTCAGTAAATTCACCAATGTAAAAAATGATCAAAATAACCTATACTTAATTTAATGCAACACATGATTTTACTTTAAGAGATTTTACACACACACACACACACACACACACACACACACACACACCCCAGGATTTTGGTCTTTAGCTAGGGTAACTTGGTTTCAACAGGAAACTAGTCTCAATTTTTTTTCCTTTTAGATTATATCAGGGTCAAAATTCTTATGTGAAACTCATGGTTATTTGTGGAATTTGACAAAGAAAGACAAAATCTAGCCATTATTTCTAGCCAAAAGGTTTAAATACCATTTCTTATGTGATTCTACCTCTTTCTTGTAAGATTTAAGTATTTTGTTTCTCACACCAAATAGAGTTTATGAAATCTAATTTTAAACCAGCATTTTGTGGGGAGATACATACTCCTAAATGGATGGAATGCCTTCATCAATTTAGAATGTTTTCCAAATCCCCAGTCATGCTGTAAGACATGCAATCCTCCGTTGGGGATGGATTAAAAGGGTTAACATATCTTTTCAAGTTAATCAAGACTCATTTTGAACTAAATCAATTCTTTCCCCCCAATTTAATGCTTCCATTTTTTACCAGTGACCTGAAATCATTTGATTTCATAGATGCCAACAGACAAAAAGCCCAGAACAGTGAAGAATAGAATGTCATTGCAATGGCAACTTGTTCATCTTGTTTAAACTGGTCGGTAAAATTCACATTTCCATGTCTAACACCCATAATTTTATACTCATGCATCTCATGAATGCTGTAATGGAATGCTTAAGTTTATTTTCCTGACCTATGATCAAATTTTAAGTTTTGGTTATTTCTCCTATAATTTATTGTGCAACATAAAAGCTACACATTTTCATAAACCTTTTAAGGGTTTGGAAATATGCACCATGAAATTACCTAATTATGTATTTTACAGTTCAACCCACAAAGCAAAAACAATCTATAGCATTAAAAACAAATGAATCTGACAATGCTTAATTTAGTTGAGGAGGCTTCCTAATTTAAAGTTTTTTAAAACTCTTACCAAATAAATGATGACATTTGTATCTAATTGAAAAAATAATTATTATCCAGGAAAAACAAATTGTATTTTAAAAGGGAAAAACTTTTCCTGATGTTTGTAACAGAAAGTGGAATCATGTAAATTCAGCCCTTTCTCCAGCTTGTCACCTTCACTTTGACCTTCATCAGGGAAAGTTGGCCTAACTGGCTTGGGGGGAGGGGGTGTAGGGAGGGGAAAGGAGGAGGCAGCTAACAGTGGGGATGGAGGGAGCTAAGGAACATTCACTGGATAAAAATTGAAATTCATAAAATGAACCACATCCAAAACAGTTGAGTTCAGAATGGAAGATACTGCACATCAAATCATCTTAAGGTTGAGTTTTGGTTTAGGCTCATTTTTCTTTCTGTTCCTTTTGAAAAACTGAGACTACTCAGATTTCTAACTTTTACAATGAGAAGTCAGGGTAATGTTAAATTGTCAATTTATTTTAGATTCAAAATATCAAAGACCTATAATTTGCTAAATTGGCTTTGTTTTTTTTTTTTGAAAGGACACTTTTATTTCCATGTATCTTACTTATTAGAGATTACTTAGCACGATTCCAATATTACTGCTATAACATAACAGAAATTCATTAAACAATTGCAGAGGTTCAAATCCCACTCATCTGCTGGCAGCTGGCCCCCTCTAATCGCCAACCGTTAAACCTGCATGTGGTCACTAATACACTAAAACATTGCTAATGACATGGAGGTATGACAAGATAAGACCAGCCTCATAATGAACAACTCTATAAAAGCAAAGTGGCAAAGGTAATTATAGAATCACATGGGCCGATGGCCTTGAATTGTCATGGACATCCCATTTCATGTTCTGTTAAAACAACTCAGAGATAACCTTATGTTCAGCAGAAGCAGAGGTTGTATCACAGATGTACTCCAACTGACAGATGCTTCTGTTTCAAGAACAATTTGATCTACAGGAAAACATCTTCAATTTCTTTATTACAGAGACTATGCAACCAACCCTGAAGAAATAGGATTAGTGATTTTTAAATGTTTAAAAATTTTATATTTGTTTTATTAAATCAGTTGTCATTACCAATTTCCCATGCATTCCCATAAAACTTCGCAATAAGTTTTAACTTAGACATGATATATAGCTAGCAAAATTTCCAGAATGCTGATTGCACTTAAATATGTCAAATGTCCAACCTGAAATAATTACCATCAAGAAAAATCTAATCAACAAGTCAAGATGTTGATAAAAGTTGTATGTAAATATTTGAATGTTATTTTAGACATGTACTGTAATATTTTATTTTGTTCACAAAATAGTAAAATTAGTCCATGCTTCTATTAGACTTGACATGGAAAATTGACATTTATTCTTAAACCAAGCAAAGAACACTAGACCAGGCAAATTGCTCCATCATAAAATAGGGTTGTGTGATCCAGTCCATGATACTGTCACTTTCGTCCAGATGGCTATTTTTCTGCACAGCCTGTTAATAGACAGTGTCAAAGTGATGATAAACCCCAGAATCTAGGCACATATATCAATACTCCCTGTGACAGGAGGGGAAAAAACTGAAATAACCACAAATTCTAAATAGACTTACTGCTGTGATAATCTCTATAGCAAATGCAACACGTCAAGTTTTTTCTAAACATTAACCATTTGTTTGAGTTCTAGTTCTAAAATAGCATCATCCTAATCTTATCAAATTGAGATGAGAAAAAAACATAAAGCAAGGGGCATATTTTCTCTTGTGGCACATGCAATTCCAATTACTGGTTCATTACTGACACACACCAAATATTGGCTTTTTGATAAGCTGAAATTAATAGGAAGTGACAAATGAGACAAATCAGGATAGGAATTTATAAAGGAAAGAAAAATGTTGCTAAGGCATGAAAAAGAGGAAAAGGGAGATTTTAGGAAATTTTGACATATGAACTGGATTGTGTAGAGCAGGCTTGTTGCATATTGAAGAATTTTGCATGAGCTTCCACTTTAAGCTTTTGTCAGGAAGGAAGTGTCATTCTTATTTCTCCTTTTTGCCTCAGGAATCAAGAAAACCAGAGTTAAATTTGGACCCCACAGCTGCAAATTGACAAGCACTTGTTTGTTTTGTCTTGTTTTTTCATTTTTCTTAACTTGGCTTCATTTTACTTTTTCATATTATGTCTATTTATTTTTGCCTTATTTTATGTATTTTGCTAAACTGCTGCAAATTCTTTTTGGAAAGCAGTGGGAATAAATGCCCTATTTTGTTGACTCAAAAACACCCTTTATCATAACATGCACCATTACTATTTTTTAATTAATTTATTTTTACTGGAATAACATTGGTTTACAACATGGTATATTTTAGGGATATAGGTTCACACCTCTTCAAATGTAAGATATCACGCCATGCCACCATCAAAGCACCAACAATTCTCCACCATATTTGACTGGGCCTGCTCCCCAGTTTACTCCTCCCCCACCCTCCCTCACTTCTGGTAACCTCAATTTGAGGTTTGTTTTGGTTCAGTTTTGTCTGTCCTTTGACTTTGTTCTTTTATATTCCACATATGAGTGAAATCATCTGGTATTTATCTTTTCCTTCTGACTTATTTCACTTAGCATAATTTCCTCCAGTTCCATCAACACATGTATATAGACCATTGTGTATATAGACCACATCTTAATTCAATTATTTGTTTGGAGGGCACTTAAGTTGTTTCCATAACTTGGTTATTGTAAATAGCGCTGCAGTGAACAGAGGAGTGCATATACCCTTTAAAATTAGTGATTTGGTATTCTTCAGGTAGATATGTAGGAGAAGCATTGCTGGGTCTTAGATTTCTTTTTAATGTTTTGAGAAACTACCCTAGAAATTGGATTAGTCTACATTTTCGCCAACAGTGCTCCTTTTCACCACATCTTCTCCTACATTTTTTTGTTTCTGGTCTATTTAATATGGGCCATTCTCACTGGTGTGAAGTGGTATCTCATTATTGTAGTTTTGCTTTGCTTTTCCCTGATGATAAGTGATGATAAACACTTATTTGTGTGTCTGTTGGCCATATGAATGCCTCCTCTGGAGAAGGAACCTACTGCCACATGATCAAGTGCAAAATGCATCCTGATTGCAGAGATAATAAATGTGAAGCAAATAGTTCCTCTCAGAATCAGTGGAAATGCAGTAATACCAGTCTTACTGGTATATTTACAAGTGTTTGTTAACAGTTTCATTTTGTGTGAGGCTTTCAAGGGCAAGGCCAAGAATTCAAACTGTGGAGATGGACAAGACGTTCATCAACATTTGCCCATCCTCTTGTTTTAAGGATGAAGAAATGCAGAAGAGAAGACATAGCCATCTCACAGCAACTACATGGCAAATGAAAAGATGGTACACATTTGTCACATGTGTGTCTGTTGAGACTAAAATAACACTAAACTTACAAAGCTTTTCTTTTTCTATTAAAAAACACATTAATAACAATTGAGTGTTCTTTTACATGCCTTTTTCCCCCCTACAAAACATAAGCTACTTTCATTTCTAGCATCTCAGTGATTGTTGAAGAGCTCCCACTTGTGATTAAATTCCACTTCTTTAGTGAGACAATTAAGCAGAAAGTGAGAAAATCCATCACCCATTGAAGCATCCTTGCTGGGGAGAGAATTTGTCTCCTTGAGTTTTTCATACCTGGAATAACATAAATTTCCATGGATTTTGTGAAACTCTAGTAAAAGAAAAAATGCTGTTTCTTGTGCTCATAGCATTACATATAGAGATATGAAAACAGAGTCATTTGAGTCAGAATTTCTGATTTTTGTTAAAGGGTAGATGTGAATAGATTCCCATTTTCATCACTTTAGGGTTAAGATACACTGTCTTATGTCTCCAACATGTCTAGTTAAATGGTAAATCTTATAAATATATCTTCAACCTCAAGCTATACTACAACTATAGTGGAGACAACATATATAAATATAAAATTTGAAAGAACTTCATAGTGAAATAAAACTTGATTGTAAAATAATTGGCAATATGAATAGTTGGAAGGGACTTTGCCTGAACATACAACATTTAAACATTAATGATGGTAGAAGGCTAATTAGTAAAATTTAATTGGATATATGCAAAATGGTATAATGAGAAGAGTTCAAGCATATTTAATTTTTAATACAAACCCAGTTCTAAAATGGAAAACTAACTAAAGCCAATCATTGCAAAAGGTAGACTGACACATTTCAAAGACTATCCTGTTAGCACACAGAATGAATTAATATCTAAAATTAAATGGTGATAGATTCTCTCATGCCTTAAACATTCACACAGACATGCACACGATGCAATTATCTAAACTGCTAAATGATAAAAATTTGAAATGGAAGGGCAGTCAAATGTATAAAGAAAATGAGCCCATGGAATATAGTTTGGAAAATGCATCAAATTTTATTATATGCTGATAAGCTTCCATTGCAGGCTATTCAGCAGGCCAGGGAAACCTAGAAAGCAGCAAAGGTAAAAGGAGACAAGTCAGGGATGGTGCCCAATGTCCCTGAATCTGATATGGGGCAATATGATATGGAAGTCAAAAAGGTCAGAGCTGTTTCAAGGCATATGTTACAGAGAAGTCAATAGTCCCTCTTGACCACATGATCTTGAAACCATACCCCAAGCTGAGAAGGAAAAGATTCCAATTAGAGCAGATCATAGTCTTTGCTTCACACTATCATCATCTGAGAATTTTAAAATATAGATACGCAGGCCGCACAAGAAGAATCTCAGTTTCTTGATCTGGGTGGGGCCTGGGCAGGAGGATTTTATAAAACTGCCCCAGACCATTTTAATATGCATTGGGGAGAATAACTTTGGTCTGGAAAGGTCTTGAAGCCCTTTTTCTCTTGCCCTTAATTGGTTCTGGAATTTGCTGATTGGCAGGTATGTATCATTTTCTTGGAAGACTGTATAACATTTTGTTCTTGGCTGATATTCTTCAAAATAGAAATATGATGTTGGCACACAGCATGAGTAAAAGACAAGGTCAAAATTGTAAATCAAAGATATGTTACCTTAAGCACCACAATGGAGTTTGCAATGTTTTCCAATATCTTCTCTGTCTAATGGACAATTCCATCAGAATTGGAATGAATGAGCATTGGAAAAGTCTGATTTTATGGCTTCTCAGCAAGGAACTTAAAATATAACATTATTCAATATGAGTAATGTTTGTCGAGGTTTTTAGTAGCAACGGAAACAACTAATTTAGGAAAGAAAGAAATTCTTAAAGGCTAATCTCTAGAAAAGCCAAGAACAAGAGTTGAGTCTAGGAATAAGGCCCCAAACCAAACTTTAGCACTGTCCTAAGAGAACCCCACTGTTCTGGGGAATAGAACTGGCCACACACCAGCCTCTTGCACAGCTGACCTCCCAATGCTGCCGGATCCTATAGCCAGACCCCACCCATACCTAGGATGAAGCCCTAGTGTCCCTTCCTCTGTGTCACTACCTACTGTGTCTAAATTAGCAAAGCCAGGTCACAGCTCACCTCTGATTCCCAGGAAGACTGGCAAAGCCCACATCTGGCTTTTTCCACTCCCATAGCAGGGCATATTCCCTGTTTCCCACTAAGACTCATAAGGTCGAGATTAAACAGGGTCATTCGTTGAGAAATCAAAATAGAATTATAAATGACCTGTACAAAAATCTTGCACTTTCCTGGAATTAAGCAAATCTATGGGAAATTCCTTGGTTTGTATTTTACTTCTGTGCTGTACTTTGCTATATCTGAGACTAGTCTATTTTTTTTAAGTCAAACAGAAGTTTATTTATGACAAAAAAAAATGTTTTCTTCATGCACTCAACAAAGCATGAAACAAAAATTTAATGATTCAAAACCTGGAAGCAGAATACTAATAATGATTTTTTAATTAGAAACAAATCTGACACTTTTTTATTTAATGGAGAAATAAATAGAATCTAAATGTAACTCAAGTTCCCAGATTCATTTTCATCTGCCTGGGATTCATCAGTCTCTCTGACACACACATACTCTATTAAGTGCTAAAGTCACTACCTTTTAGGCTGGTTCCCAGCACTGTGCTACAGTATAGTTATATCTAAAATTTGCATGTTTTGGAAGGTATTACATATTGCAAAATATTGGTGCATCCTTAATTGTATATGAAATGTGAAACAACCATCCACTCTGGACATTCATCCTAAATTTTCCATTTTATGTCAAGAGTAGATCTCATTTTTAAAGGGTGCATGCCAAGTACATGCCACAAAAGCTTGAGGTTTAACATGATTCTCTGGCCCTGAGATCCTTACAAGCCCAGGAAAGAAAATTTTGTATTGGCTCAAAGACATCTTTAAAATTTCTTCTCCCTGTCTGAGATGCTTTGATTATTTCTAAAGCATTTTCTGGTGCAACAGATGATAACTTCTTCTGCCATTTGTTGGCAGATACTTTGAAAGGAGTGATTAATATATACTTTTTCAGAAACAACAGAATGGTATGATTTCAAACCTCCATAGTCACTGTTTAGTAGTCTAGCCTTGTTCTGACAGGTGAATCCAAATCTTCTCTTTGGAATATCATTATCTCAAATACCAAATCAAATGAATCCTCAACCAACGCTCAATCAAATGAATCCAATAACCAAAGTTATTTCTTTCCACCAGAAACTTTCCCCTGAAAAGGAAAGAAGTCATCTTTACCTTGAGCAAGTATCCAGTTCACACCAGAAAAATATATAAATTTTATAAAGTTGTCCATTGCAATTCACAGTTAACAAAAATAACTTTGGGGGAAGGACCCCAGTATTCCCACAATCTGTCTTCCTAATGCAAACCTGTAAGGATCCTTGTGGGAAAATAAAATCAGGCTAGTTGGAAACACGAAGAATATTTCTAAGTGCAAAGCTTTCTAGCTTTAAACAGAGTAATCACGAGTAGTGTTTTTCTGATGTATTAATTCAGTGCACATTTTTATGGATAAGGTGCATGGCTTTAACATAATCACAAAGTGATGCATCTCAATAAATAAATAAGAGAATGAGATGAAGAGTCCCAAATGTGTTCTCTGCAACCGCCACCACCACTAGCCATCTAATTGAAATAATGAAGGTAAAGTCAATTTCTCAAGCTCAATATGTCTCTGGAGTTCTGCTTTCCGTAGTTCTTAGATATGAGTACACACACTGCTAACATCCTTGTCTTAAAGGGATTTCTTATAAGGGCCCGAATTGTTCTTTCCTTATTAAGGAAAGAGTCTAGAGCGGGGACTCCCCGGTGCCTGTAGACACTGTCACACTCCTGACCTGCACGGCTAGGCACCACATTGGCAGGTGGATGAACTGCTCAGGGAGAGACGTCCCCTGCATTAAGGGACATTATCATATAGAAAGAGAGAATAGGTACAGCATTCAAGACCAAAAAATGGCTATTTTTAAACTTTAAAATGCTACTCAGCAGTTCAAATAGGTTGGACTACTATGATACTGTCATTGCGTTTCCATAGAGTTCAAAGGATATTGCTGTTATCAGATATGGTTAAAGGTTTCTTTTCAAAATATTTATGATATTCTTATTTTTAACCCAGGCCTCATCAGCTTATGATTATAAACTAAGTCACCACCGAATTAATCACTAGCTTGCTTTTCAGAAACTAGTTTCTCTCATACCGTCTCTATTATTTTTAGGAGTCCCCTACAACACTATTGTACTTCATCCATAACTCCATAACACCAACATTTTGCAAAGCATATTTCCTGGAACACTAGACCCAGAAGATACTCCATGAAGAGACTTAAATTTTTAAAATACTGCACCAGAGGCCTCCCTGGTGGCATAAGTGGTTAAGATACAACCTATGAAACTATCTACAGCCTCTGCAGCATGATTTCAATCCCCAACCAGGGAGCTACCCACATGGTACAGTAGACCTCTCCTGACTCACCTGCTGCTCCCCTCAGCAGTGTATTTCAGTCAGTCTGTCTGTTCTATTCCCCACTCTGTCTCTGGTGAGTCCTCTCAACCTCCACACCTCTGGCCTGTACCCCATTTCTTGTATGCATAAATAAGTAAATCTTTTAAAAAGCCAAAAAAAAAATAAAATAAAATACTGCAACAGATCCCCCAACTTTGCTGTGCACGATCCCTTTTGATGGTGAGATGTTCCATTTCACTTCCTTTAATCTAAAGTCACTAAACTCCTGACTTCTGACTCAGAAAAATGAAGTGTTTGGGCTTGAAGAATATGTCAAAACTAATATTCTTATAACTTTTATGATCTCATACTTTTGATGTGGGAAGGGTAGGTACTGCTCTCCCATGTTGGAGATGAGAAACTTGAGCTCACTCAGGGTGGAAAGGTTCAGTGTCACTCAGAAAGTTTGTGACATGACTGGGACTGTTATTCCCTGCCTTGAGGCCTCCAAATAGCCACAAGAGTCTGGGGCAGTCCCATACTACATGTCATCTAAGCTCAGAGACACTCACAAGACTAGAAAAAGTCATAGGAAGGTAGATTTTTCTAGGTCACAGAAATTCCCCCAAGTTCCTGGTCTTATTATTTTACCCTAATACCTCAATAAAGATGAAAATTTTTCCTGCCTCCTTCCACCAACCCACACCCAAGTTATGTGTCAGCCTTTCTTAATTCATATCAATTAGTGATGCCAAATCTGAAAATTTCATGAAATGATTGCATTTAATGAATGGGAGAGATGAAATATATACAAACCTTAATATTGAAGGTTTAAGGATTTTTTTAAACTATTACAAATGTACAATAATTCATTGGTTTATAGAACATGAAATATGTCCATTGCAATTTGATTTGCTCACAAAATAATTAGGCTTCATTGTAGTTTAAATAAACCATTCAATGGATTAATTTAACTTACACTTAAATGTATTATGTTCTCATATATATGGAATATTATATTGCCAAACTAAACAATTTAGTTGGTTTTAGAATCTTTCAATTTTTGAGAAGCAGGCAAACTCGGGGATAAATGGAACTTTACATGCCAATAAAACAGAAGGTTAATTTTTATATTTTCTGAGCACAGTCCTCCAGTATAGGACAGAAGAAAGACAAGAGTTTTCACAAAAAGAGCCCAGAAACTACAAACATTTGGATAACAAAGCTGTTGCCACATGCAAGTATGTCTCATCAGCTTCAGTTGTCTACAAACTTTTGCAAACAGTTTTGGCCTTTCAGAAGTTTCCTTTGTATCCTTCTGCAGGCTTCCTAAAATTAGAGTATTGTTTTTATAGAAACAAGTTTGTTCTTGCCTGATTTCCAGTTCACTTTCTTGCATTAGAAGTAGCCTTATACAGATGTGCCTGACTTGGCCCCATTCTACTCCACAAAAGTCCCAAATTTTGGTGGCTGTTTGACATGCCACTGAGGAGTCTGAAAACACTGACAGTCCCCTCAGCCTCCTTCACCCCTTTTCCTTACCAGCCTGCCAGTGATCCCTTCTCCTGGAACCACTCTGCAGCAACATGCTTGGATTCTCTATCTCTCCCACAACCACCCGTCACCCCACAGTTGCCTCTTGTTTTTCAACATAGGTAGTCTCAATAACAAAATGAATTGACCAGCTATGTATTTAAGAATAATCCCAGTCTATATTATGCCCTTCCCCTGCCATTTCATTCTTTCACTCAATGAATTTTCCAAGAAGTTGCCCCACTGGTTGGTGCAAAGGCCAAAAAATACAATGTCCAGGCAAAGAACTCAGGTTAGCAGAGAGTACATTTTGCCAGAAACCAGGGTGCACACAGCCTAAGCACTGAAGAAACACAGAGCACAGCTACACTTGAGGCAATGACATATTTTAATTGGAAATAATAAAGATGGCTATTTTAACAGACATGCCAATCAAGTTTTGGAAGTACAAATGCTGTCATCCTCAAAGTCTCTGTGAGAGAAATTTACACTTTCTGACCTGAAGGAGGAGCATCAATCAACTTCTGGCATTCCCTCCCCCTCACCTCACTTCGCTGTCAGGAGCCTCTCTACACCTGATTTAAACAGGTTATCCCTGCTCCCAAATTCTCAGACCTACCTGTTAACATCCCTCCTTCACACCTGATAAATGAACCAGCAATTCATTCTCGTAGAAATACAGCTGTAAATGTTCATAAATAATAAATTAAAATCTCAGTTGCCATTCAGGTTAAACATGGCCGGAGCTGGAAGGGATTATGCTAAACAAAATAAACCAGAAGGAGAAAGATAAATATTGGATGGTGTCACTTATATGTGGAATATAGAGAAACCAAATAAAGGTTCAAACAAAGACAAACATTAAAACCAATCCTTGGAAGCTGACGTCGATCTGAGGCATCCGGAGGGAGAGAAGAAGAGAGGGAAGCAGGTTGGGGTTGGGTGGGGGGAGCGGGTAGAGCACAATGGACTATGGTGAAGGACTGTAGTCCAGTGACTACACCTGAAGGGGGTAAATCCTACCCTGTCAAAACACTAACAAGCACAGACAACATCATTTCAATAAAAAATAAATAAGTAAATAAAGAAAAAAGAAAAGGATCCTTAGATGGACGATTGGCAGAGCATTTAGTCATGGCTTATGATGGAATATGACTCCACTCCATTCAGCTCTAACTTTTGCTGAAGGGGAATTTTTCAGGTGAAGATGGAGATTGTGGTGCCTGAAATGTCTGAATGCCTGGCATTATATAGGGTAATATTAAAAATAGTTGCAGAGTTGGGGGGGTGTAGACAAGATTTCTGGTTTTGTCTCAAAACCAAAAATTTTTGAATGGACAAAACCTCTACTTCTGCCCTACAATCCTGAAAAATGTGAGCTAGGAACAGAACATCAAGGCTGAGTTCACAGGATGGAAAAGCAGGCAGAGGCTTCCTGAAAAGAATTTGCTTCTCCAGTTTTGTTTCCTGACCCATCCCTCTGCCTACTTCTTTCTTCTCTTTTGTTCTGATTCTGGGTATATATGGAGGCTCAGTATACTCCTTCCTCAGTGCTTTTGGAGTCAATGTGAGCCAAAGTTAAACAACAGGACCATTGCTTTAGAAACTGTGTACAGGGCCATGGTAATGGGTTGCTTGATGCTTAACAAAATATTTCTGATCTCTCCATCAGTGCCTGATATACATCCGAGGGTCATTTTAAATTGACAATACATAAGAGATCAACTATTGCAGAAATGCATCAATAATCTTGTGATTGACTGCACTTCGGCTGCTCAGGCCCCGTCTCAGACCTGAGAATAAAGAAACCCTCTCCACACCTCATATGTCCTCACATTCCTTTTTTTCCTATAATCTTCCTAGTAATTTTTCCTATAATCTTCCTTCACTACCCACTAGGGGAGGCAGTTTCTTTAAAATACTAATTGTTCTCCTGTGGTGGTGCCACACATTAATAAGGACTTCATTTGTGGAAACAACCTCATGGTTCAGTCTGGTTTGCTGAGCACAGTAATGACTACCAGCTAAAGTCAATAACATTTTCTCTACCCACTTTAACTCATTCACATAGCACCCTTCAGAGTTTGACCACCAATAAGAAAATTATCATCAAACTTTCTTCCTCTGTCCAGATCCCCAAGTCCTGCCAAACAACTGCATGCAAAGAGCCTCCCGTTCCTGCTATCAGTGTCATCAGACCAGTAATAGGGGTCCATCACCTCCCATCCACAAGAGCCCCTTCACAAGTTCAGAATTTCCAGCGTAGCACCACTCACTTTTAGGTATTAGAATTTAAAACCTTAAGAATAATTTCCTTTTTTCTTTCTTCTCCTCAGTTTTCCAAGTATTCATTAATGAATTAATGAAACTAATATTCATCATTTAACCCACCCACCCTGCTTCCAAAATTAGTAAGTCCTCTTTTGCCTTTGAAAGAAAGTAAATTCTTAACCTAGATTTAAGACTCTTCCTAATCTGATCTCTTATCCAATCCTGGCCACCCACAACATCCTTTTGTTACTTGTACAATGCTTGATGGTTTGGAAAGTGTCTTCCCAAAGCATTTTTACAAACATTACCTCTTTTACATACCTGATCAGATAGGTAGTGCACCATTATTTTTTTCTGAAAGACAAAATGGAGTTCTGAGAAACATTTAATTAGGTCTTCTAACTATTAACTCACGTCTCCTTCCCATTGGGTCACATAATGTTTCCCGCTTTTGTTTGTTATATAAAGCAACATTGATTGTTTAATTTGTGACTTTTTTTTTTTTTTTTTTTTTGGCTAAACTGTGCTTCTAAAAGGTAGGCAGAGTATCTGAGACCTGTCTCTAGCCCTTTAGCACACAGCATATAGCACTGTACCATATAGAAAAGTGCTCAATAAATGCTCTTGAATAAACATTCTCAATCATGCAACTCTGCTTAGGGAAGTCATAGTCTCATTCCCTTACTTAAGGCTCATCATACTCAGATCTTCTAATTAGGTTCTTTTAATCAGTGACCATGGCTGGTAAGGACTAGCGCCTTTCTCTGACTCTTTTGTCTCTCATCCACCAAGCAGCAGCCCACCTGGACTTCTTTCTGTTACTCAGGTTTGCTGAGCTCATTCCTGTCTTGGAACTTTTTGTCTACTGCTTCCTCCAGATAGAATATTCTGTGGCTGTCTCCTTACCATCTCAGCACAAATGGCCACCACCTAAAAGAAAGTTCCTTGACCACCTATGAAGAGTTAGCCCCTTGTCATTCTCTCTTTCATGACCCTGCTGTATTTTCTTCCCTAGACATATCACAATTTAAACATATAGTTGTTCATGTGTATTATTGCCTGTTTCCTCACTAGAATGTAAACTCAGCAATCAGTGCTAAGATTAGGGCGATATCTATTTGTCAAATAAGTGAATAGATGCAGGAAGGAAGGAGAGATGGAGGGAAAGGAAGAGTGAGTAAATTTCAGTTTCTTCATCCTTAAAATCCAGTGGAGAAGTAAATGCCCTCAAAGTTCTCCCCTCACCTAATGTCCTTGAAAGAATCAAAATTCTTGCCTTTTCATGGAATCAGCCAAGGCCCCTTTATTGGCTGCCTTTACATCATTTTTTTTTCCTCTTGACTTTGGTTCCCTCACTGAGGAGATTCCCAGGAGTAGAGAAATAATATTGAGAAGTAGAAAGCATAGGTCAGACAATATGCTCAGGTGCGGCACGTCACATTGGGATGTGCCGCCACTGTTCCCTAACAGGCTGCCGTTCCCAATCATTCCCAATCACATTTGCTCTCTACTTCTTGTTTTTTAATATGTTTGCATTATTCTCTGCATATACCCCTTTGTTTTCCTTGGTTATGATAAACATATTCCTAAGATGGTTATTGTTTCTGAGGTTTCCCCAAGGTACAAAATATACGGACTGAGAAATTGGTTCTTTTCAAGTGGGTGATAGAGGCACATACACACGATGGGACAAGTTAGCCTGTGCCTTCAACTGTTAGTGACAGTGGCAGTGGAAGCTGTTCATCATTCTTTATATCTTGGTCATCCAATTACTGCTGAATTACAATTACTTGTGAAAAATAGTATTTTGCAGCTCCTTGGAAGACCGTGGACACAGACACTATGATAAGATGGAAACTATTCAGAGTGAGTGTGGAAGCTATGAGGAGAAATTGCCAGCTACTAACAGCAGATCCAAATGACTGAAGATTCTTAAGCTTTACCTAAGATGATCTTGGAAAAACAAAATCTACCACTGGATAGACCCCAAGTCAGGAGGCACCAGAAAAAACATTTTTCAATCTGTACAAAGGGGTACTAAATATGTACCCATTCTTTTAGCAACTTAAGAAGACTTCCAATATTTTCTGAACTCAGTTGCAACTTACCTCCTCAAAACCTGACGAGGTGAGATAGCCTTATTGTTCACAAAATGAAAAGGCCAGGAAATGGAAGGAAGATTCTTTAGAGGGTCTTCTCCAATTCAAACTGTGCTCTCTGTACCCTGCAGCATTGCATTCTTTGCTTTGGTTTAGTTACATCATAGACTACTGGTTTGGGTTTTTTACTATGAAGATGCCAAGTGAATCCTAATATAAATCATTTCCTGCCTTTGTCCATATATAATTGCCACTAACATCTTAGATCATTATAGCTAATTAACACTTCAAAGAACACAGAAAAACATACAGTTTATGGGGGTCTCTTTTAGTACAGGATGCTGGCTTTCTTGCTTCTGAGTGGTTGGGGAGGGGGTGAAAGGCACTTAAGTTTGGTCACAAGGACAAAGGGTTCTCTTCCCAAGCTAGACCCCCTCTCTTAGATTTCTGCTTAGCATCTACTTAAACCCCAGTTATTTGATTACAAAGATAAGATAAATGGATCCCCAAGGGCTACATCAATTAAATTAATAACCTAGAATTTCAAGGACAAAAATTCCCAAGTCAAAAGATTCAGAGTAATGGAATATTTATTTTTTAAAAAAGCGTGAAAACCTGTCTTCCAACAATGAACTTTATAAAATAAAGCCACCTCAAATGTGTTGGATTTAATTGATGATCATAAATAATGCTACAAAGTACATTATTATTAAATCTCTTGTCCCTTTAAAGAGGCTGGAGAGAAACAATACAAAATAACTATCAAGTCAGTTTCAAAGCTAAGATGTAAATACCATAATTAGTTTTGCTCTAGGCCTTTTTATTTTTCATGAAAGCTTCTCTACTGATAGAGAAATAATTTATGAAAACAGAAGGAATTTTTATTGCAACCTGCCTCATAGTCATTATTGATCATTTAATTTATAGCCTAAATGGTTTATTTCTAACTTTAAGGATGCTTTTAGATCTGTTTTTAAATCTCATTTCATATTATCTTGTTATATTTCATACTATCTAAGAATATAACAAAAAGGCCTAAATTATTCTCATTACTTTAGAAAAAAAGTAATTTCATTTCTTGATCACATCTCTATCCTAGAGATTAACATGATTTCCTCCCATCATTTCACTCACTAAAAATAAGTTTGTGGTTCCAAGTGTGACAACCAAAACTAAGGAACACATATTCTGTTACTCCGTTACTGCTAACTCAACTCAAGGAAAACTTCTTACATGATATAAGAAATCCCTTCAGCTCTACTGTTTATTAAAAGCAAATCAAATACAACTAAGCATGAAAACAATTTTATTTGGTAATTTTCGAAGAATAATGTTTAAAAAGAGCTAATATATAAGATAAACTTACATTAGAAAGGAAAAATTCAAAAGCAATAGCTAGTCTTCCTTTTATTATGCTATAGATCCATAAAAGATAATAACTACCCATGTTTTCCCCTGTTTCCCCCAAAATTGCTGTCCAGTACAAGTTTTAAAACAGAAGTTTATGAAAGTCAACCTTTCCAGTCATTTTATAATAGAAACACCAAAACTGGAAGAGAAATCAGTGGCCCAGCTCAAATCTGCTGTTGTGGCCAAGACCGTGCTGGAGTTCAGCATTCTGCCAGGATGCTGTGCCTGTCCCAAAGGGCTATGGATTGCACAACTCCAGAGTGTGCCCTTTATGCAGTACACAGTGCTGCATGGCAGCCCGCAGCATTGGGCAGTGCACCACGCATCCAACTGTACATGGCAGTTTGGTGCTTCAAACATGCCTGTTTTGGTATTTCTTTTCTTCTACTGGATCATTCCCATACTACTTCAGTATGAATTCTTTAGCAAAACTGTCCAAACAGGGCCTCCCTGGTGGCCTAGGGGTTAAGTCTCAGCACTACCACCATAACAGCCCACTGCCTGGGCCTGAGTTTTATCCCACATCCTGGAGCTAACTCACATGGCACAGCAGACCTCTCCTGTTTCACCTACTGCTTCCCTGAGCAGTGTATTTCGGTAGACCTGCCTGTTCTACTCACCACTCTGTCTCTGGTGAATCTTCTCACCCATCTTCATCTCCCTACTACTGGCCTATACCCCAGCTCTTCTATGCAAAATAAATAAAATAAATAAAAACATCTTAAAAATAAGAAACTTTCCCAACAACACTTATTCCACTTCTAAAGTCCTCCCTAGTCTTTAATTTTTTTCTTTCTTTATTATGACTAGGGAAATTCTGGATGTTTCTATTGACCTAGGACTATCAATATTCAATTTTATCAAATTTCAAAGTTTATCATATAAATTTCACAAGTAAATTTCAGAGTGGATATGATTTTTCCTCTTAGATTAAATGGTGTAGAAAAAAGAACATGAGATTTAATGTTAAGCAGACCTTGAAAAATTTGTTAACTTCTCTGAACCTCCATTCTTTCTGTTAGATGGAAGACATAAAAGTTGTATTCACATCTTGTACAATTCAGAACTTTTGAGTTTAACATAACGTATACTCAGTTTATGGTATTTCTTCATGATTTTTATCATTATTCTCATCATTTTGCAAAAGTGTCAACACATCACTGTGACTTTGTGTTTTTATATGCTTTCCAAATTTTTTCAGTTTATGACATACCAGTGTCCATCCATGACAGGACACGGTGAACAGCCCAAGTCTTGTTCCTGGTCTCATGTCCCCAACATACCTGTTAGAAAGCCTCTGGACTGAAAGCTTCCTATCCCCTTTCAGATGTTGAAGCCCTACCCCCAATGTGCTGATATTTGGAGATGGGCCTCTGGGAGATAATTTGGGTTAAAATGAGTAATGAGGGCCTCCCCGGTGGTGCAGCGGTAGAGCGCTGGGTTGCGAAGCTGCCCGCGGCCTCTGCGGCGCCGGTTCAATCCCTGGCTGCTCCCCGGCCACTGGAGGAGGGTCCCGCATGGCGCGCAGACCTCTCCTGCCGCCCGCTGCTCCCCTCAGCAGTGTCCTTCGGTCCTTCTGCCTGCTCTGCTCCCCGCTCTGGCTCTGGTGAATTCTCTCACCCTCCCACGCTTCTGACTGTACCCAGTGAATGTATAAACAAAACAAACAAATAAATAAATAAATAAAACATGCCTCTATTAAAAAAAAAAATGAGTAATGAGAGTGGGGCCCTCATGATGGGATTAGTGACCTTATAAGAATATGAAGAGACCCCCCCATCAACCCCAGCACATGCACAGAAGAAAGGCCATGTGAGGATATAACAAGTCTGCCATCTACAAGCCAGCCAGAGAGCTCCACCAGAAACAATCAGCTGGCATGTCCAACTCTGTTGTCTCTGGTGTCCAAGACTCCTAGTTGTGATATTTTACTATGGCAGCCTGAGCTAAGACAGCATGATTACAATTTGATGGCACATGTACTCTGGAGCACTGAGTAGGTCTATGCCATTTCAGTGCAAAACATTCAAGAATACTGTATCAGTAACAAAAGACGAGCGTAGAAAATAATCTTGCAAATTTGAAACTTGACAAGAGAATCCACACAGAATTTTAAACCTTCAAGTTCATTCTGCTTAATGGGTTCACAGTTAGCAAATAAATGACCCTGGTGTTTGCCTTTCCCTGATTCAGTCTAAATAGGCCCTTTTTCTGGATGAACAGAAATTTCCCTGGTAAAATAACATATTTGACCTGACTTCTAAGGCATGTGAAGTCTCTGACTCACCTACAGGAAGAGAGCTATGAATGATGAAGAAGGTGAGGGAGCAGGCAGTTTCGTACACATGTGTTTTTCCTATAAAGCTGCATATGTTTTTCAGGTTGATGTTGGCCAGATTAAATTGATCAGGTCTTTGCTTACCGAGCGTAAAAGAAATTTCTGGGTTATCTCAAGTGGAGTGGCAATCAGACAGGTGATAGCCCTGCACTGGAGGAATACCAATCACATGGATATTTCTAGATGGATGAAGGGGTGTGGGTGTACTTTTTTTTCTGCTGGGATGAGAATATGGCAAAGAAGATTGTTGGATATGCATGATCATTTTGTATCCAGAAATGAGATACCAGCACTATTCAAATAGGGATGGAAAATCTATCACTTCTGAGACAACTCCTTGAATGATTGCAGCTCTTTATTCTGAAATGAAGTGTCAGGGGCAATCATCCAGGCCTCTGGGCCTTTATTTCTGATGATCAGAAAGCAAGTGTAACTCTGGAGCGAAAAGGCCACATGGGTGAGGTCAAATGTAGTGCTTCGGGAAGTTCCCCCGACTAAATAGGGTGCACTTTCCTGTGGGACCTCACCTCAGGCAATAGAGCCACTCACCCCAAACACTCTGCATTTTCCCACCTCCTTATTGTACTCTTGCTCCTGACCTTCCCCCCAGTCCCCTCACCATTGCATGCAAAACCCCCACCCCTTCCACCTCCCCAGGATCAACTCAATGCCACCTTCTCCATGAAATCTCCACATCGTCCCTGAACAAAACATTTCCCTCTTGCCTTCAGTGCCCAGTCTTTCACTCATTCCTGTGGGCAAACTAGGCCCGGGCAGTCATACTCTGTCTTCTTTCTCACCCCGTCTTTAGCCGGAAAGTTCCTGGAGTCAAGACTTGTACTTATCCCCCATACTCCCTAAAGTAGGAATGCTATAAATATTTATGGGGTGAATGGCCTATTTCCTCTTAATTTTCTCTCAGATGATCAAATCAACTCAAACCATATAGGGTTTAGGACCAACTACACTGCCCAACTTCCTTGCCCACAAAAAACTGTTCCCCCCAAAGACATGCAGTGTGGTCCCTTTTGGCGTGTTAGCCCTTCCACAAGCACAGTGATTTTAAAAATTTAGAATGCAGAATAGATTCTGCTGCTAGATGTGTATCTCAGCGCTTCCTGCAGGCATAAACACTGATATTGTTTCATATTTTCTCACGATACTTTTAAAAGTATGGCATTGAGGCTTGCAGGGGGGTAGAGTTAGGGACTAACAGAATGAGAGACAAAGTAAAGCAAGAACCAAACAAAAGGGATCCATTTGGGGAAGACCCCTCAGAGAGATGCCAGAAGGGTTCTGTGGTCCTCTCTCTGTCCTGTCCCAGCCTTTGGGACACACCAAGGGGACCTGTTTTCACTCTGCAAGAAGGATCTTTATTGGTCACAGCTGTACCTCATCCATAATGTATGAGCTTGAAGGCGAGGCAGGAGCTAAGCCCAGAAGCTGCTCCGAGAAATGATGAAAAACCCTAAAAAATAGCATAGTGCTCTGATAATATCTCTTCCTTCAAATTTAATCAAGTTTATCCTAAGAGGACACCCAAAAAATTTTATCTTCAGAACCAAGGGCGTGGGAAAGGATGGAGAGACAGAAGGAAGGAATAAGGTGAGGTTCAGGGAAGCAATACTTACGGTGGATGTGAAGAGTCTCTGCTTTCCAAATAATAGGGCAGGGTGTCGAACCTGAGCACTTCCAGGCCAGAGGAGTCGAGGGGCTTGCCCACTTTGCCAAGTAGAGCTGGGAGATGGCGGCTGGTCTCCTGCCTCCCAGGCCTGAGCTCTCATCATTACCTCGCAAGTCACACCAATTACCTGGAAAGACTCACTGCACCTAAACGCACTCTACCTTCTCAAGGCAAAAATAAGCACAACAGCTGTGGCTCTGCCTCGTGAACTCTGGTCCACAATCAGATGTAGCTGCATTTATGCCTGTAACAGACTTGTTTGTGGGCTGTTATTATCAATCCCTGTGTTTCAGATAACAATCATTAAAGTAAGGGGCATTCGAGGAGAGGTTGGGCAACTTTTCCTGTATAGGCCCAGACAGTAAATATGGGTTTTTAGGATCAGTAACTAAAATCAAACACAGGGGGTGGGCCAAATCAGGTCCATGGGCCATTGTTTGCTAAGCCCTGGTTTAGAGGGTTGTAGCCTAAGCAGATATGATCTTTCAATGGAAACCCAACTTCCCTGGAGGTATTATTTCTAAAGGAAATAAAATGAATCATGAGTTCTATGGCCTTTGGGGTCTTTTCATAACAAAATATGCATTAATCAGCAGATAATTCCTTTAGCGTGTAACATAGTAGATTGGAAAGCCCATCACATGTACAGATGAGTCACAGAACCAAGCAATTCTGGGCCAAGATCTCCAGATCTTGGGTCAGGTACACTTTCCATCCCAGCATTGCTTATTTTTTCATTTGCTTTAAGCCAGTTTACCTTAAAAGCACCACTAACTTACACACAGACATCTACTAGACCGCTGGTCCCCACTTCATTCCTGTCAATCTAGGGCACCCATGGCCTTTGAGGCATCCCCAATTTGTAACATGAACATCTCATAGGCCCTTCTTGAGCTGACTGATGATTACTATTCATCTGACTACAGCTGATGCAGGACCTTCTGGTGGCCCATCAGGTGGAATAAAGTTTCCTTCAGGACTTGCAGTGGTTAGCAAAGGTTCTACGAATGACAGGCGAAGGGAACGAAGCTGTGATGATGCAACAATCTATGCTCCCCACACCTCCAAATAGTGAAAACTTTTCCAAATTCCCAATTGATAGAATTGATGGGAAATAAATGGATTGCCATTTAATATACATGAAATCACCACTAATGTGACTTGGTTGATGTCAAGGCATGACTGCAAGTTTCCTATTAACTTTCCCAGTTTCCTACTAACTCAGCTGAGCCACCTTCTTCTACAGCAGGCACTGATTGAGACTGTGAGGGGGGCACAGAAGAAGCTAAGCCCTGGGTCTTACTACTCAGGTGCTCACAGACTAGAAATGAAAGTGGGGACAGCAAGAGATTATTGCAGTACAACAGAGGGGCTCAATGCAATGACTGTGCAACTTTGGAATCACCACTGGCAATCAGCAGTCTTCAGTTTTCATTCACATTGGCTACTGCTATGCATGGTGTGTGCCATTGAATCTTCACATGGCTAAGGGCTCCGGGGCCTTCAGCTATGTCTTGACAGTAATTTTCTCCAGACTTCATGCCTGATTGGCAAGATACCTAATAAGACTGATGCTCCTGAAGGGCAAAACTGGCCCTGCTTGTTCATCATTGCCCTCCACCTAGGGCCTAGCACCATGCCTGACACTGCTTAATAATTGGCCTGTTGAAAGAACGAATGACAGAAAAGACTTCACAAAGGAGTCAGCATTTAACCAAGGCCTTGAAGGATGAAGTAGACCCTGCCAAGAAGACTAAATGGGAGTAAGAAGCAGGAAATGTGTCCAAGGCATGCCAACAGGGTCTGACAAGCGACCACCGTGGTAGGTTCATGTGCAAATACATCCAAGACAAGGAGGGAGAAAGTAATAGGAGCTCAGGCAGAGATGAAGGAGGGAATCACCATCGTAAAGGTGTCTGTGCCAAGACTTTAACCTGGAGGCAACAGAGAATTTGATGATTTCTGTAAATAAGACATAAAAAAGGTTAGCCTGTCTTATTTTTTCCAAATGATAACCAACAGCAGTGTGGGAAGTGAATTGAAGGCTGCCTGGGTCCTAGCCAAACACTTCCAGCACCTTCTCCGTCTGCTTTCAAGCCAACCCTTGCTCTCTTTAATACCCCCCAATGAATATTTTACATTTTCTGGCAAAATTGCTATTATGCTAGCTATAGTGTAATGAGTTTTCATGTCATGACCTCCCTCTGAGGTCTGGAATGTATTGCTCTGCCTCCAATATTCTTTCCATCTCCAATAATGAAGATTCTAAGCAAGGAATGTGACCGGGCCGCAGCCTCTTAGTTGGCAGGGTTTTCTTATCCTTCCTATGATAAAACCTTGTAAGACTCCACCTCATCCGTCGCTGCAGCGAAGTGGAGCCGGCACGTGTCCTCTGGCGTGGGTACAGCTACCTGGCCAAACACGGCGCCCCGCATGCGCCAGTCGCCAGGCTACGAGTTCCCGCAGAACTGAAGACAGCCTGCCACAGAAGTTATTCCAGCTCTAACAGCATCTTCGTGGGTGAGCTGGGCTCATGCCATCCTCAGGGGCTCCTCCGTGTTTGGTGGGTCGTTGTTAGGGGGGGTTCCTGCGCCAGCGTATTTGATCTGAACAGCCAATCTGCTTACATCAACACCTTCTTCAAATCCTTCCCGCGAGGAGTCAGAAACCCCTGGCTGCTGTTCTGTCTGAGCACGGGCTTTGAGAATAGTGACAACATCCTCTTGAAAGAGAAACCAAAAAGAAAGAGTCCAAACAGCAAGAAGAAAGAGAGAGGTGAGCTGGCCAAGATTTTAAAGGAGCCACAGCTCCAAGTTAAAAACCATTTTTTTCTAATAAAGGATTCTATCATTTATGTGTGAATGTGCTTAAAAGGCAAGAAGCCTCCTACTTAGAAAGAACGAAATACACAGTTCATCTTTGCAAGTGACTGGCTTTAAAGCAGGTGAATTTCAGCATGCAGGCCCAGCAGAGTCCTCCACTCCCTGGGCCTGCCCGTGCACCCCCAGTTCCAGGACCACAGCACAAACCCCATCTTCCACTGCCTTCAGTTCTGCCTTTGCCTGCCTGAGCAGTACCTGCTATTGCACTTCGCACAACACACTTTGAGCCCAGGCATCCCACCTGTTTATCTCATTTAAAAATAACTCACCCTTGTCCTCTTTGTTTTGTTGAGCAAACTGTTAGCTTCCATACCTGAAAAATAGGAGAATTGGAGTCCAGAAACAATGCACATGCCCCTGGAACTGAGAGGATTTAGGTGCAGTCTTAATCCAGATCAAACAGGGGCAGGCAATATAAATATTTTTTCAGCCACTTACAAATTTAAAAATTCAGCAATGCTTCAAATGCTTCCAGGCTACACAGCATAGGAGATTCCTTTTTTTTTTTTTTCTTCAGTTTTATTTGGCCTTTATTGTACTAATGAAAATCAGGCATTGGAAGTAATGCTGCTTTGTGTTTATAATAAAACCTCATTAATTCAGATGCAACTAATTTATATCTTGTGATAATTTTATCACAACAGAGTTGAATTTGCCTATGTGCAATATATGATTTTGCTAAGCAAATTAATAGTTTAAATCAAATTTTAGAAAGACTGTTTAACTTCCCCAAACAAATTATCCTTAAGGACATTATTAGTTTGTATTTGCATGCAGAAAAAGGAAAATTAAGACTCATTTGTGGTTACAACTCCACAATCCTTTCCTTTATCTGAAACCTTTAGATACAGAGAGGTTTCAGAATTCAGAATTTTTCAAGTTTTAGGAAGTTAACAAAGTGCACATATGCTATAGTATACCCTGAGTAGAGTCTGTAGTAATCAAAATGCATGAATACTTATGTCAAATGAAGTAAAGTATATATATATATATATATATATATATATATATATATCCTTACATAACTTAAGGTCCCATTAAATAAATTCAGATGGGGTTGTTTTTGCTGATATATTATAAATGTATATGTAATTAGGGAATAACTGCTATTTTCCAGAATTCTCAGGTACCCAAATTGTGGATGTGGACCTGAGGAGCAGTAGTGAGTTGCCCCATAATAGAAGAAGCCGTCTTCTAGTTACAGAATGTGGGGTCGCTGCTCAAAGAAAAACGTTGGGAATGATAACATTGTGATTTTTTTCCAACAACTGAAATTTTCCTTCTCTTGACCAGCCTTCCCCACTGACAGACCACCCAGCGGTCACTTACCCTGCCTGTAACAACTTGGATCTAAAGAAACCTCCTTTGTGATCCTCCAAAAGAGAACAGGACTTTAGCACTGCCTTCAGACATGTGAGCGCCTCCAGGGATGACCACAACTATGCTGAAAAAGCAAGTCCCTGGTGCCCAAAATAGGCCTCACATTCCACAAACATTTGTCACAAGTGGATAACCCCAAGCATCTTCTTTCTTCCATCTGCCCCCTACACGTTCCTGAACTGCTGTAGATTTCAGTCTAGCCACATGCCTGACTTCATCTAAATAAATTCAATGAATGATCAGGTGAAAGCCATGCCTAACTAGCTAATGCTCCCATTAAATGATTTTTCAAAGAGAGAGATTTAAATCGTTAACAGAACTAAGCTTTAGGGGAGAAGTCACTCTTTTCCCGATAAGGAAGCATTGCAGGGAATTGCACCGGTGGGTATGAACTTAGAGTCCTGAAGTCAAGTCTTCTCCAACACACTGATCTCACTGGATTATCTCTCCAACCACACTTCCCAGAGCTGACAAGAATTAAGCTAAATATAAAGTTAGGACAAATAACTGTTGTTTCTTTCTCTTGAAGAGTTTCCTACTTAATTCTCTGAAAGAGAGGCTTGTGGAAATTACTTGGTGTATGTTATCTCTTTTTCCGTTCCTTTCGGATTTCCAATTTTATTTTCTGAACTTGCCAGTAAGTCATCATTTTATGTGAATTTTTTAATCTCTCCTTTTTAAATTGTGCACAGATTTTTCAATAACCTGTTCTTGCTAAGTGAGTTTCCCCCTTGCTGGTGTGTCTTTGTCAAATATCACTCTTCAAAAAAAACCTTTGAAAATATTTACTTTATCACTTCCTTCTTCTTCACTCACAATACAGTTGTAATCTTAAAATAATTTATTTAATGACAGTTTTTAAGAGATCAGAGATTGCACTAGAAATTTTCTTAAAAATGGGAATTCAGAGGCAATTTTTCCCTTATTGTCCATGTGTATGCATCAGCCCTAGTTCACCGGTGGAACTGGAGGTCATTATTTCTGAATTTGCACATTAAAAATAACATCTACCCATAAGGGAATATCTTTAAACCACAAATGCCAGAAATAACAATTGTATTAAACTGCATTTCATGAATACATAATAAAGTTCAATTTACCACTATTTATCATGTTACTTAAATTAAATCTATAATGGAAAAGAGATTTAGTTCTGTTTTGAAAATAACAAATTCCTTTATGCCAATTGCACAGGATTTATATTAGCTCCAATGCATCCATGTCAATTTATTTATTTTTTGCTTAATTACTATTGCTTTCTATTGTTGAGATCCTAGGGGACAATTCACATCCTTTCATGTATTTTTTAAAGCTTAAAGAGACACATGCACATATAATACATTAACAATTACATAATAGTTCAGTTGTATTTATTTATAAAATCTGAGACATTTGAAAAACTGCATTGTGGCCCATACATACATTCTCACCCCCTCATAAATCCTCCAACTTATATTTGTACACTTCACTGGGGTTTTGACAGTTGCCTGAAGTTGCTAGCAAAAGTCACTGTGAGTGCAGACAGCAGCATTTTAAAGCTGATACCCCACACATTTATGTACAGAGAACTGAAGAACTCCACCTAAAAATTCAAAATAAATAACCCCCCATTTTTAACTATCTGTACAACAATGGAGAGGAAGAAGGCAGAAAGATGGGTGAGGCCTTGAATTATCAAGTTACTAAGCTTTTTTGAAGAAAACAGAATTCACTTTTAATTCTTTCATGAATTCATTAATACATTGATATGAGTGTATCCCACAGTTTGAATAGGGCCGTATCTATTTCCCTGTCTTCACCATCATAAATGGTGTCCTCCAACCAGAAATCTGGGACTTCTAGTCCTCTCCTTCTGCTACCAGTGGGTCACCAGTACTGTGCCTGCTATTCTGTGATATTTCTCCAGCCCATCTCGTCCCCTCCTGTCCACGCTTTGCCTAAGTCCCAGCTCTCATGGGCTCTCTCCTGCCTGGTGCATTGGTCTTCTAATGCACTTGTTTCCTAAGTGCCAAACTGGTTCCCTTCTAGTCCATCCTGCAGAGTTCTCACTGCTAAAGAAAAAAAAAAGGGTGGGGAATATGACAGTGCAACTTCCTTGCCTAAAATGTATCACTCCTCCAAACTCAGAAATATATGGCGCCCTCCATCTGTAATTCAAAATAAAAATATTATTTAATTGCATAATAAAAAAATACAATGCCTGCTAGACAAAGTACAAATATTTATCATGGTTACAAGGTCCTCTACGATCTTGCTCCTGCTTTGTCTCCAACTTCATCTCCCACCAAATTTTCCTAAAAACCATCCCAGGCCTCAGCAATCTATGAGCCCCTGGTCCTAGCAAAGCCCTTCCCAAATGTTCTTCCTATGTGTGTTCACAGGATGCACTACTCAGTGCTCAGCTCAAGTCTGCCGCCTCCAAAATCTTTCCTGGTTCCCCTCTTACCCCAAATAAATCTGAACTCTCTTCATTTCACTCTCACTTCCCATGAATACTTCTAACCTAGTATCTGACCATTTTTATTATTCTCCTTTGCTTACATGTCTTTCCCTTCTTGTGTGGAAATCCTTTCAGACAGAGGCTATGACTTATTGGTCATTGTATCCCCTACATAATACAGTTCATGGCATATAGTAAATGTTTAATCAACAGTTATTTAATAAATACAGGAGATGCTGGCGTGCGTATTTATTCAGGACTCCAAGTATCTCTCATGCTAAGACAGGAATATTTTCCAGTTGGAACAGGCTGTTGTGGAGTCAATCCCTCTAGCACCCCTAAAGTCTGTTTTCTAATCAGCATCATATCTAAAACCCCAAGTCAAATGCATTTCCTTTAGTGTCATATAATGACCTCCTTTTTGCTATGGCGTTATCTTGAAAATGTACAGTTACTAGTTAATACTTATCAGGTGGCAGGTTTATCACCAGAACAGGGCTCAAAAAATTCAGAAGAAAAATCTTCCCAGCAGTTAACTTCTCCAAAGTCTCTTTTAAATACCAACTGAGGCTGGCTGTCGTGGCTCTTCCACTAACACTCTCTTCTTCAAATGAACACTGCAGCCCATGGGCACTTAGCAACAGGATCTGAAACTCGGTCTGTTCTGTCCAGAGGAGAGCAGTGTTCACTGAGTGCCGGGAAAGCTTGTTCTCCCAGAGCAGCCCAGGGAGGTATCTGTCAGATCGTTTACCAGGCTGCAAAATGAGACACAAAACGAGGAGAAAGTTAGCCAATCCCCGTGGTGACATTGGGATGGGAAGCAAGCTTAGACTACAGCCCATATTTGGGGAATCCAAATGCAAAATACCTACTATGTAAGCAGAAGTAAACATTAGGAGATAGGAAATATGGACATGACATGGAGAGCTTAGAAATAAATAAAGTTAAAATTGGAAAGACATGATTTTCTTCACAGGACATGACCAAGGAAAAGGAGGATAAGAAAAAACAATAGTAGAGAAACCATATTCAAATTAAACTCTACTCTACAAAACAGAAAAGAAAATCCTAAACCAAGTATTTTCTTTCTCAGAGTCCCCATTTTACCAAAATGTAAGAAAGAAATTACTGTGTATTATATGCTTGGTCAAATCTGTTTGTAAATCATTGAACTAAATCAGACTTTCTCCCAAATGAAATAAGCAAAAACCAGGCCTAGTAGAACTTTCTTAGAGCACAGAAAAGTCTATTCAAATCTGCGAAAATGTAACCTAAAAAAGAAAACACTGATCAAAGTTATCATCTTGTAGGCCAGAAAATTCACATGAATTTGGCAAAAAGAGGCTTCAACATATTAACTGTATACACCACCCAATTTATATTAAGCCAATGTATCTCCTTCCTTGAAATAAATACACACTCAGCAACTACTTTCTCACCTCAAAGGTGAAACTCAATGGTATGTCTCAAGATAGCTTTGACACGAACTTGTATATCAGAAAAGCGGAGAAATACCACTATAATCATGTTTAATCCTTTAAAGCTGTGATTGAGAAGTGGCATTTGGACAGGATTTAAACTTGGCTTTGGTCATGAAAAAGATTAAACCAACTCTGTTCTCTCCTAGTCTTATTTTTTTTCTCATTAGTTAGATGTCACATAGGAAATGAAATTATTATAAACATATTTAACTTGTTTAAATAACTTTAAAAACATAACTTACAATCAGTGGGTTTCAAAATTCAATAATTCCTCTTACTTATTAGTTACAGAATATAGTCGCATTTAACCTAATAAACTTTAAGCCATGGCTTTAAGGAATATTCTTTCTTGGCAAGAATTAAATTGGCTTGGCTAATTTACATTGTTTTAAATTTAGAGAGAACTGTGTATTGACTCATGATTACAATACATAAACCATTTCCATGAAATGGTCTGAATTAACCTCCATGCTATTTATATAAACAGCACATATCATTGCATGCATTGCAGTCTACTAGATGGGAATTTTTTTTAAAAAACAGTAAATTAAGCTTGTAATTTAATCTTTAGCTAAATATAAGAATAAGGGAAGTTTAGTATTTCATTATGCTCTAAATGATAGAAACTCATTTCTGTATGTTTTAACATACCAAAGTGGTTGTTAGTATGCAAAGTTAATGCAAAAAAATAGTATTCAAGTGCATAGTTATAAAACTTATATAATAAAAATCAAAGGTAGCTAAGCCATAAATGAAATGATGACTGCCAAGTTAATTCTTAGATAAATGTGGCATATGAGTTAGATTTCAAATCTCCCTGAGCTTATTGCTTAAAATCAAACTAAGAGTCAGATAAAGACAAGCTTTAAAACTAAACCTTGAAAGCTAACTACAGAACTGAATTATCCAGAGGGGGAAAGAAGTGAGTGGGGGAGGGTATGGCACAGAGGGAAGGAAGCACAATAGCACAATGGACTATGGGGGGGACATGGGTGATTTGTTGGTGTGTGCACTACGATATGATATCTGATGGAGGAGGACCTAATGTTACCATAATTTAAAAAATAAATAAATTTCTTTTCTTTTCTTTTCTTTTTTTGCAAAAAAAGTATACCCAGTGATAACATTTACACACTTAAGACCCTAATGAGGATTTTTAGGACAGGACTATGATAACATTTTCACCTGCAAATTAGGAACTACATCCTGGCACTGCCAAGTAGCCATTTGTTATCTAATCATAAAGCATTTACATCAACTCAAAATAAGATAAAAATATTCAAGATTAATTTGTTAATAAAATCTGATGACTACAAGACTGAAGGACAATGGTATGTGAAAGTAGACAGGATTAAACACTGAGGATCAAGGACTACACCTCTAATAGAAAATCGATTGCCTTTAACAAACTACTGGTAGTAAAATGACAACTTGACTTAAAAATCTCTTTATATTCACCAAAAAAATCAAGGAAAGTTTTTTTTGTGGCATGATTTATTTGGCAAGGCTCTGTTATATCTTAAAATGGTGCTTTTTTAAATCTAAGTTATTTGGTTACCCATATACTCCTTAGATCTCCCCCTTCTAATGTAGATAGATTCAGCAAAAGTATTATTTTTGATCATTGATATATTTAGCTCACAGCATTCCCAAATTAATTGGATCAAGACAAAGCATTGGATTTTGCTCCCAAATTTGTTCTTCCTTAATTTGCCCCCTGAGAAGGAAAGGGTATTACTAGCCACCCCACCAGTCAAATGTTTCTGAATCATTCCTGGGTCCTTTTCTATTCACACCCCAAATTCAAATCCATTGCCAAGTCCTATCTCAAACATGTGTTTTGAACCCTCCCTTCTCACTCTCCCTTACCACAGCTCCAGTCCCAGTCCCTGTGCCCTGCCCAGATACCACCAGAGAGTCCTTGGTCTCCTCATTTACACCCCTGCTCCCCTGCTGCCTTCTCCCTCCAGCAAAGTAAACTCGGTGAAAAGTGAAAGCTAGATATGATTCCTCTGCTTAATCCTCCCGTGAGTTCTTATTGCACTGAAAATCTAAACTCTTAGCACGTCCCTCCTCTCTTTACACTGGTTTCATTCATTTCCTCCAACAGACCATACTCATTCTGATGTCAGCACATCTGCTGGATCCCTCAGCTCCCAGGTCTTCATGCGATTCCTTCCATTATGTCATCTCCTCCAGCACCCTGTACCAGAGGGCCCCGCCCATCACAACTCATGTTCATGGCCTTCATTGTACCCTTTCTCCATCGGAATGTAAACCACAAAAGGAAACTAACCTTGCCTGACTTGTTCACAACTGAAATCCCAGAGCAAGACAATGCTTAGGATAGAGTAAATGCTTAAATCCTAAGTACTTATAGGGTGAATTATTTCTACGGAATTCTATAACTCACCATTTTATGTGATGGCTTGTTGAGACTGGGTCCCCATTCTTTAGAAGTCAAAATGTCAGGACAACAGAAGCAAGATGCCTAATACTATGAGATGGAATCTTGGGTCTTGCCTAATTCTATCCATCCAGATAATCACATTTGCTGTAGGTTTAGATAATAGGCCAGCTTTTTTCTAGTTTGTGCTACTATTTTCTAATTCTCTCTTCACTAGAATAAAAACTATTCTTATTTGAGGGAAGAAACTTACAGGAAGTAAAAAGAAAGTAAAGTAGCAATATCATGGAGCTGACTCCATGGCTTCATTTTTCATAGCAAACAAAAAAGAAAATGTACATAGCTATTCAAAAAATATATAATTTATTTTAAATAAATACAATTTATTTAACTAAATGAGTAACTGAAAACAAATCTACACAAAATAACTAACAAATAAGGAATGATATTTTACGGCACTTAGAACATTAAGTGCATTAATAGTAATAATAACAGTTAATATATATTAAGCTTTTCTCTGTGCCAAGAACTATAATAAGCACATTCTTTGTTTCAAATCATTTCATCATCACAAAAACTCTATATAATTGGTACTACTAGTATCTTCACTTTACAAATTAAAAAAAAAAATGAAGCACAGAGAGTTTATGTCACTTGTTACACAGTAAGTGTGACCAGAATTCAAGTTCAGGGACTGAACCCCTGAGTTTTTACTCTCACCTCGCCATGTTAGTGATAGCACATAAGCTATGGATGCCATATATAAAATTCCGATCATGAAGTTGAGAACATTACAAGTATTGATAGTGTCCTTAGTAACATTTGATTTCTGCATCATCTGAATAATGGAGATTTAGGGGCCAGGCCGCAGGTCCTCAATGCTGCTTGTTAGGAAGAGTTTGGCAGAGCTGGAATCAGGCCCGAGCCTGGAGTTAATAATTCAGGACAAAATTTAGGAGGATTGAAGCAGCAAGGATAGGAGTGTGAGAAAGGAGAATCACACTGTTAAATCAACATCAGGTACATGGAGGAGAGCCAAGGTCAGAAACAACCGAAACCAGGACCTGGTTAATAGAGGATCTGCAGGCCGGAATCATCTGTGTTCAACAGACAGAACAGGACTAGAGCAGGTGGAAGAGCTGTGGGGTCCTCACAGTGGGTGACCTTGGGTGCTGCTCCCACCCACCCCGGCTCACACACTAACCCTGCACTCTCCAAACCTGCTACACCACCACTGGTCCCAACAACTACTCGCATAGAGGAAGACACTCACATATCGATGGACATAATGCCGGATCATTCCAGCAAACCTACTTATAATCAGTGTGATGAAATTGGAATTTACACTTAGGTGTTTTTCTGAGGAAAACCTAAGAGGACTGAGAGAAGTATCCCAATGATAAAAGAAACCACATATTCTAAGTTTTTGCTTCCTATTTACTTTTCTTGTTGAAGTGTAAGCCTTGAGAAAAAGAATGAAAGGGAATAGATGTTAACAGTCTGGTCTCAATCCTGATGATCAGTGCATAAGTGTGACTCTTTTGTCTCATCAGCATTGTCTCAACTATACCTGCTGGTGTTAAAAGAGGAAAATGACTTCCTTCAAAGCCTTGGAAGAGCCAGGAATATGCCAAAAGCTTCCAGGTATATTTTTAGTAAGGAATCAGGATAGGATCCAGAAAATTTCTTTACTAAATACAATCTGAAATTATGTCAGAAGCTGAAGCATATATATGCGTTTAATACAAAAAAAATCAAAACTAGTTTTCACCTAAAGATCACTATTTTGAATATTGTCAGAAAATATTTCCCTGGGTGAATAATTATAAGAGGTTTCAGGGGAAGCAACATCTCTCTTGATTCACTTCTTCTGTCTCATTGTTTACAAAGTCACATGAAGCTGAAAAATAACACAGAATCATTTCTAAGTTAGACTTAAGGAGGAAGAAGACATAGAGAGCTCTTCATTTTAAATTGAGTGGCTATTTCTCAGCAATGACCAAGCAGGGAGTCAAACACATCACTAAAGCAATACATCAGACTTCTGAGCAAAGTAGGGATTTTCTGAATTTTGTGAATCTAATTTTATATTTTCCCTTAACTTCTCCTGGAATAAGCTTCCAATTTAGAGTCCCATCTGTAAAGTTACAGAACTGATCTACTTAGAGGCACCAAAAGAAGGGAATTTCCTGGAATGGCAATCTGGTCCCTCATTATCCAGTGAAAAATGTCTCCATATTCAGGATTATGAATGTCACTAATACATCTAAAATCAGCACGTGTCAGTCATCAATATTCATATTGCTCAAACAAAACAGCTCATACTGTAGCTGCTCATAAATCTGGCAGAAACAGGGGGTAGGGGGAGAAAAGGGAGAAGTGAAAAGATAAAGAAAGAAAGAGCTGAGGGATCTATTCAACACAAGAGGGGTCTCCATTCATTCATCTAACATCTGCTCAGCCTGAAGTGGAACCACCTGTTAGTTTATTAAATTGTAGAATTAATTTATGTGGAAATAAGAGAGGAGGGGGAAAGGAGGCTTTGATTCATACATATAGATATATACATCCTTTATTTAGTCCCATCTTAAAAAAAAAAAGTCTTTCATGTGCATAATCGGTGCCGTGATCAACTAGTGTCATTATAGAATTAGTTGGAGAAATTAAATGCTTCCCATGACTGGTCCGAAGCCATATTGCTTGTAATGTTTTCCTCGACTATTGCGTTGGTCCTCCTTGAAGAAAGCCCACTGGAGCCTCCCTGAGCAATTCTGCTGCTGCAGCAGCAGCAACAGAGTGAGATGAGCAGGGAGAGTTCATAAGGACTTTAGAAACACCAAGGAAGAGCTTATATTCTAAACACCCATCTATTTACCCAAGTTTGGAGGGATCTTTTCATTTTCCCTCAGCAGGGCAC
The DNA here is from genome assembly GCF_964194135.1 of Talpa europaea. Classification (NCBI taxonomy): domain Eukaryota; kingdom Metazoa; phylum Chordata; class Mammalia; order Eulipotyphla; family Talpidae; genus Talpa; species Talpa europaea. Next base: position 27,053,278 of record NC_140070.1, read on the forward strand.
ATGAGAATAATATCGCTTCAGTTAAGGACTCCTAAGAAACCTGGCTCTGAGTAATGCAGAAGTCTCCATTAACCTCTTTGCCTCCTTTAATGAAAGACATACTGCTTTGCTTCCTCCTATAGTCTCAAATCTCAGGATCTCAAATTTGCTGAATTAGAGTGATGGATATTATATCTACAGTTGATTTCCTCCTAAGTTTGCCAAGAACATCAGATGGCCACGGGGAGCCCTAATCTGAAAGAAGATTAAAAGAGCTACATAGCCTTGTATATAGAAGGAGATAGAGATTCCCAGCGTTTCTGTTGTTGTCTTTTTATAACCTGTGGGCTGGTCATTGAAGCTGATCAAAGTTACCTGGGGGCACTGTATCTGATAGCCTCTTAGAGGATTTGTTTAACAACCACAAACATTTAGGTTTGGGGGGTGGGAGGGGAGGCAGGAGAGAAAGCATGAGGGAAATTTCTCTCTAAGGTGCATTTTACTATTTACTCAAACAAAAAATATTGTCCTTTTCTAAATATTATTTCTTTCATGTAGCTTAGACCTCAGGATGCAACTTCCTTGCAGGGTTTTTAATGTGACTAAGGTTTATAAACTTCTTTGGGTAAAAATGAGAAGAAATTATTTCAGGTTGCATCTTTTTTTTTTTTCCCTGAAAAACTTATCCAAAAAATTGAGGCCAACTTTCCATAAAGCTTTTTATAAAATGCACTGGAGAAGCCAGTTATCCCCAGAGACTTATCCAATTACACAGACGGCGTGGTCGTACCCTAAGAGAGAAGAGCATTTAAAATTGTGTTTTCTGATCATGGCAGTGAGTATAAAGAGAGAAATCTAAGAAATTCAATTATCTCCCTAGGTGTCACTCAGCTTTGGGACTAATATAATTGGCTATAAATGATACGAGTACATTTCAGGCAGAACCTGTGGGTTTCATTACAAATCCCCTTGCCGCTGAGTTGCTAACAATTGGGCTTGCCATGTGGGTTAGTTGGGGTTGCAACTGCAGAGAGGTTAGTTTGCCAACCACCAGCTTTCCTCATTTTCATGGTCTTCTTTACATATTTTAATTAACGTCCCCAATGTAATATTTTAAGGATGTACTGCCTTTTCAACACACACCAAAATGACCTTTTAAAGTAATCATTTAAAAACCCAAAGCAATGCTTGATTGCAACTCACTACCATATAACATAACTTTTCTCTTTTTCATGCTCCTGAAGTTGAATGGAATTCTACAATAGCAGAGGATATGAATAGAAATGAGTGATGCAACAGAATTTTAATTCCCCAAGGACCATGCTAGCCGTCCCACTCTATGCAGGGATTTCCCTTGACCCTTGACCACACTCTGGTAAAAACTACCCAGCTGTGAAGTGAGAAAAACTGTAGCTCTCTACTTTATTAGTTGCACCTAGTAGGCAATCAATAAAATTTGTTGATTTTATCCTAATTAGTCTTTTGAAAACTGGAGCATGTTGATAGAATGTTTGAATAGTGCCACGAAGGACGAGGGTTTTGTAACCATGCCCGCGTGGATGGGCAAGCCCAGATGTCTTTCGAAGTCATCCAGTGTTCCAAAGGGTTTTTCAAATGTTTTGAGTTTAACCAAATCCCAAACACATTGTGCCAAGTACCATTTTCCTTTAAGTCTCAAACCCATGTGAATTTTAAGGGAAATTAAATCCACATGTTTCTGATTCATTTTTACTTAAATCATTAAAACGCTGTTTTAGATGAGCCATTTGACTTCCAAGAAGGTTTTTTGTGTTTTTTTTTTTTTTTTTTCACAAATTCGCCTTTTTGGTGTGGGGTCAAAAACAGGAAGTCATACTTTGACAATGATAAATTCATTGTGACATCAAACACTACACACAAGTCCAAACCCTAGCATTCTCACAATACTTTAACAGTTGACAAGTTCATTTTCCTAATTTTCTGTCCAAAAATGCATTTAAAAAAATTTTGTCAACATATCCTAAGAAGCAAAATGTCTCACCTCTAAGCTCTATACCACAGAAGATCCAGATTTGGCCTTTTACTCATTTTGTGAAAGGGGGAACAGCACTATTTTGCAGCACTGTTTGGTTTGGACAATCTTACCCAAGGGGAAGTTAGAAAAAAATGTATAAAATTCTTTCTGCTTCATCCAGATTTAGTTATCCTGAGCAAGATGCCTTATAAATGCCATGCAAAATCTGATTGGAAGTTACCCAGGACATTTGCAAGGAAAGCTATCATCATATCACAGGTCTCATCTCATCCTTCTCTTGATTTTATAGTTCACATTAAGACCCTCTGTCTACAACATTTCACTTTTAAACAGCTTTCATTCCTCCCAGCAACTCTAACTTCAAACTTTCACAAATCTTCTTCATTTATTATTTTTGGGGGAGAGGAGAAAAAAGAAATCCTTGACCTAGTCGCTCCTCCCTGTAGTTCTCTTCACATATCCTCCCATACTTCCACCTCAAAACTTCCAAAACTTCATCTCACTCACCTTTTTCTCTCTACCACCAGCTGATTCCTGAACATCTTAGTGACTATGTCCACACCTAAGATTTCAGTCTTGATCCCACTAGAATATATTGCCACAAAGATGTATGAAGAAATTTAATCCAGCTCATTCCCTGCTGGTGATTTCTCAAGCCACCAAGTGGACATGATGATGCCCCTTGCATCCCCCTACCCTTTTCATTTCCACCAGTCAGTCTGTCACCACCTTGTAATTGTGGCTATTAAATGATCTGTTTATCTCTGGTTTTTCTGCTAATTCCAGGCTCTATTTGGCCAACAAATTAATCTTTTCAAAAATGCCACCTTGCTGATGTTATTCTGCTTCTTGAAAACTTCACTGACTCCCCACTATCAAAAGAACAAAGTTCAAACTCCTTAACCTTGCATACTTCAAGTAATTTAAAATTCTTTACAATCTGGTTTTAACCTAAATTTTCATGAATTCTCTCTCCTGTGCCAACTGATCAACCAATTGTTACTTAAGCATAGTCTTTCCTCTCCCCACCTCTGTTGCCCCTGTGTTCTGGCCTCACTTGTCCCTGACTTTTTCCCATGTCAGGCATCCCAGTCAAAAAGTTCTACCCTCCCTTATGCACTTATTTTCTCTGTTATTTAATTCACCTTGCCGTACTTTCAAAGGGCTCTGAATGTGCTGTCTTTCAGCACATATATGACTTGATCCTAATTACACTTTAAACTCCTTAAAGACAGGACTTTTAAGGGACAACAGGACCACTTATTGCTCATGTTTCAATAACTATTTTGATTGAATTCTTAGATTATTGATAGCTTAGAAAAATTATTAGGCTTCAACTTCAAAATGAAATAGGTACTATTTTTGAGTATTTAAATATGCCTAGTGATTATCTTCTTTATACCTCAGCTCTATGAAACTTTAGCATCATATTTCAAGTCAATGAAATAATAAATCAATGAGAAGGAAAATTACTTTAGTAACACCATAATATGATATGCTAAAACAAACTACACTTGGGAAGTGCAGATATACAGAAACATCTAAAGGCAGAGAAAGTTATATGGTAAAATGAGACTATACAATCAATGACAATCTAATAATTCAACAGCTATCAAGTATAGGAAATTTACTCTATTCCAGATACTGTGCTAATCCCTTTACATATGTTATCTCTTTTTATCTTAACAACCCTAATGTAATGTAGGCATTATTAGCCCATTTTACCCATGAAGAAAGACTGAGGTTTTCTTATAGAATTGCTCAAAGTCGGGCCTCCCTGGTGGCGCAGCGGTTAAGCGCTGGGTTGCGAAGCTGCCCGCAGCCTCTGCAGCGCCGGTTCGATCCCCAGCTGCTCCCCGGTCACCTGAGGAGGGTCCCACATGGCGCGCAGACCTCTCCTGCCGCCAGCTGCTCCCCTCAGCAGTGTACTTGGGTCCTTCTGCTTGCTCTGCTCCCCACTCTGGCTCTGGTGAATTCTCTCACCCTCCCGCACTTCTGACTGTAACCAGTGCTTGTATAAATAAATAAAAATAAATCTTTAAAAAAAAAAAAAAGAATTGCTCAAAGTCACAGAATCTATAAATGGAGTAGCAGGATTGAAAGCCCAGCACTTGTGGGACCAAAAGTCAGAGATTTTAACCTTCTTGTGATCCATGTCACTCCTCTACATCTGAGTTGGAGTATTTGGAGTATACATCAGGTACAGATAAGGTTTTATTCACCAAAGATTAAAGCTCTAACTTTTAATTTTATTACATATAATCTACTCTATGTGTGTAAGTTTGTGTGTATATGTATCCAGCAATAGCATTTTATGATGTCTCAAAACTGAGGCCAAAAAAATAATCACTGATCTGAAAAAACATGTATCACTAGTTTGAACAGCATTTGAGGCAGAGTAAATTATATGTATTATAATGACAGATGTCTCAGATGAAGAGTTTGGAGGAACATATCACACCACAGCATTCATACAGCTTACTCACATGCCAATCTGAGCCTCTCTTTCTTCATCTGAGGCATGAACTAGGTGATCTCTAATAATCCCTTTCACATTTGAAATTTTGCTATCCAACCTGTATTTACAAGTCTGATACAATGAGGAATGGAAAATTTTTTCTGGATATATTTCAAACTCTCAATGACAATAAATCAAAAACAGAAGCCCTGACTTGAATTTGTCATCACTGGTACAATCTTGCTGTTTATTACTGATTCACATTCAGGAACTGAGTCACAATCCTTCATTACTTGGGGGGACTTCCTAGCTAGACAATAAGCTCCTTGAAGAAAGTGATGGAGACTTATTTAATTCTGTATATTCTCAGTGCCTGACACAGTTCAAACTATATGGATACTGACTGAATGAGTAAGTGGGAGTTTAAAGAGTCAAAGAAAACACAAGTGAGCTGTGCTAATTTAAGAAGAAAAAGCAAAAATAATTAATGCAAAAAATATTTGCCAGGGCAAAGATAATAAGGTAATAGGTACAAATTTTGCCTCTCCTGGTGACCCTTTGTATCTAGTAGTTCTCAATGTGGGCTGCAGATGGTTGATGAGGTGTGAAGATATGCCACATCCAATCCAGCGAAAAATTCAGGAAATTTGTGTTAAGCATCTATTATCAGTGTAGCCCTGCTCTTTGACAAATCAGCAGTTCAGGGAGCAATAGTTGCTTTTAATTTAGATCTAGTTTTCTTCTAAAATATTTTAGATCAAATATTCATGCATCGTACTTATGATCAGAACTGGTTGCTGCTAAAATAGATTCAAACAATACATAATAAATCAAAGAAAATCAGCTGTAAGTTATTAGTATTGCTAAGAGAAGTAATAGAGATGGCCACGCACAAGGGCAACATATAGAAATAATCCCTACAGAGTAGTTAAATAGACTTTAGAAAATTGAAACACATGAAACCATTATCATTAGCAATTAGTTACATGCCACAAAGTACTGTGGCATCAAACATCAAAGAAATGAAAAATTTATAAACCGCACTAAAGGACAAAAGAGAATACTTTTTTTTTTAATTATTGAGGTCACTTTGGTTTGCACTGTTGTTTGTGTTTTGGAAGAATATAGCATCCCCCCCTTTAGATAAGAGAATACTTTTTTATCGGAGAAGCTTTCCTAGCTCTCAAAGAGAATGGCCCAATATTTTAAATTTCTTTCCTCAAATCAGTTTATATATTTAATGTAATTCTACCCAAAATCCTAAGAGTACAACTTATGGAACTTGAAAAACTGTTTCAAAATTATTACAAAAAAGGAAATGTTAAGAACAATGTAGTAGTACTTGCCCAAGCAGATATCAAAATCTACTTGGGGCAATAATAATTAAGAGAGTATTGTATATAAATTGACAAATAGTTCAGTGGATTAGACTATAGATTCTTAAAACAGACCCATGGATACTGGAGAATTTTTACTATAAACAGGCATTATAAGTGCAAAAGGAAGATGGAGATTTTACATACCACTTAGGAATTAAAAGATGAAAGAAAACTCTTAAATCTTGAGGCAGTAAAGGTCTTCCATCACAAGATACAAAATTTACAAACCATAAAAAAATCATTCTTTTTGAGTACCTAAAAATTTTAAATATTTGTACAAAAATGATGCTAAAAACAAAAAATAACCAACATGCATCAAAATACACCACTAAGTGAGAAAAGAGGTGCATTACAAAATGTAAGAAGACATTTGTGGTACACATAATAACAAAGAATTCATATACAGATCGTGTAAATAATTCCAGAAGATCACTATTTTAAAAAAACAGTAAAAAAAAATAATAAATTTTGATCGCTTCTCGGCCTTTTGGCTAAGATCAAGTGTAAAAAAAAATAATAAATTTTGACGATGTGCCCCTGTGAGATATTTTACAAAAGAAAACCCAACTGGTCAATAAACATATGAAAGAATGTTCAACCTCATCAGTGATCAGGGAAATGCAAACTCAAACCACACTGAGGTCACTATATATGTACCAGTAAGGGGAAATGAAAAAGACTACCAATCCCAAGTGTTGGTAAAGGTGTGGAACAGAGAAAACTCACATGTACTCCTGGTGAAAATGTCAGATTGACACAATTTCTTTTTTTTTTATTTATTTATTTGTTTGTTTATTTATTTATTTATTTATACAAGCACTGGGTACAGTCAAAGTGTGGGAGGGTGAGAGAATTCACCAGCACCAGAGCGGGGAGCAGAGCAGGCAGAAGGACCAAAGTACAATGCTGAGGGTTGCAGCGGGCGGCAGGAGAGGTCTGCGCGCCATGTGGGACCCTCCTCCAGTGGCCGGGGAGCAGCCGGGGATCGAACCGGCGCCGCAGAGGCCACGGGCAGCTTCGCAACCCAGCGCTCAACCACTGCGCCACCGGGGAGGCCCTGACACAATTTCTTTAGCAAAATCAACACAAACACATTAACAAACATGCACACTCTCTGAAGTCTTTCCAATAAAAATACAATTCACCATGAATTATATAACAATAAATTTGGGGAAGAATTCTTCTACTCCCATGTTTGAGTTTGTAATTGGGGCCCACATCACATTCTGGCACATAATTCTGATTATGTGTATGAGACAAGAGTATGATGAGCGTTGGGTCCTTTTACAAGGTACTTTCTTCAGGTGAAAATATTATAATCGCCTCATTTGAACACAGAAGAAGAACTGTTTCATCTGGAAAACAAGTGAGCATTACGGGGGCGAGGGTGGGGGGGTTGTCTTCTGAAGTCTCTAGTATAACCCTATTCAAGTTCTTTGACTCTCTTTTCCTTGCTTAATTACTTAACTTTCACATAAAAGACCAAAGGAAGCTATGAATTGAATTCAACCGATAGTATAATTTTGGCAGCTCTAGGATCAAACCTTGATTTGATATTGAACTATGACAGTCCTGGGGTTTTAAGAGATAAAAGAATCTTTTAACACAATAATAGTAAGTCCACCAGTTTCAGGCCAATGCCTTGAATCAATAATTGAGAGATTTGAACTTGTTATTCCTTTACTTTAAGCTGCCCAGGGCCTAGAGCAACTATCCCAGGGACCTTAAATTTCTCATGCTGTTTCACACTGTCTATGACAATAATAAAATGGTTTTCCATAGTCTTATCCTCATTCCAGGTTGCCAGGTCACCACCAGCAATAATTTCAACAATTTTACATAATAATAGTTGTTTCACCATCTCTTGCCAGTCACTGCCAAATTCAAATGTTTGAATAGCAATAAGATTTTTATTGCCTTTAGCCCTGTTTTGGTTACATAACCAATTCCAGATCTACCATATCTCCTGAAGATCTTTTACAGAGTTCCAGTCTCTTGTTCATTACTATAACCTTTGGAGATTTTTTATTGTAATCTATAGAAATCTCTGCTAAACTGAAGCAAAAAAAAATTTTGCAAAATGCCATCAGTTATATCAGAAGAAATCTTGGGACTCACACAGGAACAAAGGGAAATTTGGCATCAAAGAGGCCATCATTTCACCACAGCAAGTCTGGTGAGGACATAGTCACTGGCACAATCAGAGGTGTCCATGGATAATCAATCCCTGTCCTGTGGTTTTGCATTATTTCGTCAAGCTTCAATGACTAAGCCAGACCAGGGTACTTGGATGTTTCAGTGATAAGAAAAGACAAATATCTATTAGATAACCCAACCAAAAAAATGATCAAAGTATATGTACAGTCACTTTACTAAAATATGCTAAAATACACTTTACTAAAATATAAACAAATGATCAATAAAAATATGAAAACATAAACAGAATAAGAAATAATTTCTCATCAAAAAACTGATGGAAAAATTTAAAGAGTAATAATATCCTGTATTTGTGAGATGGCAGAGCAAAAATCTGCCCCAAATATGTCCCCAAAATATGTCCTTTGGCAAAAGATTTACTTCATGGGAAGGCTCTGGAGGCTGGGTAAAAGTTGCTTTTGATATTTCTATGTAAATTTCTTTCTGTAAGGCCCTGTCCATGAAGATCTAATCTTCTAATCTCTGTGGAGACAGCATAATTTAAATCTGCATAAATCTGCATACCTTTGCTTTCCAGGTAAACTCCCTACTGGAATTTACTCTTTTTCCCCCCAACCTCCCTAGTCTCTTGTTTTAGCTATACTATTTAAGGTGGTCTCTAAAGTCACGTGTTAGTCTTGCTGATTCTCTCCCATGTATACAAGTTATTATGAAACTTCTCTTTGACTTTTTCCCTACCATTTTTCTGATACTCCTTTGATAATTTGGCATCCCAGAAAAACCCAGAGGGGTTTGGAAAGATTTCCTTTGCACCCAGAGTGTGAATATAGACAAAAACTAGCATATTCAATAATATACACATTCTGTGGTAGTGTGGATCAGTACATTATTTTTGAGAGGTAACTTTTCACTATCTATCAAAATTTACCATGTGCATATCCTCTGCCCCAGAATTTGATTTCTAGAAATAGAACCTGGAAAAAAGTTCACATATGTCTACAAAGATAGATGCACACAGATGTTCACTGCAGCACTGACTGTAATTGTACAATTGGAAACAACTTAAATGCCCTTAAAGTAAGAGACAGGTTAAATAAATTGTTTTACATTCCTACACTAGAAGTCTACAAAGTCATTAGAAAGAAATAGATGGATTTATATATACTGTTTGAAATCTCTCTTGGGTATACTGTTAAGGAAAAGAGACAAGTTGCAGAACAAAACTTATAATCCCATTATAAATTTTTAAAAAATGTGCATGCAAAGAGAAGGGTATAAAAAAAGTGCATACCAGACTTAACAAATGCTTCATGTAGACATCTAAGAGTTGAGGGTTTCCCAGACAGGAGGTTTCCACATTTTGTTCTATGAACTTATACAAGAATGTATCCATCTTTTAATTCTGTATTAAGAGATGTAAGTGCATGAGGCTGGTAGAGGGAGTTGAAAAAGGAGACTAGACTCAAGTGCAAGCCTGGAAGCATAATCTTTTCTTGGAACTACATGAGTCAAAAATGAGCATAGACTCAAGAGTGAGAACCTGAGTTCAAATCTTTACCACCTCCCAGTTGTGTGTTAATGAGAAAATTACTAGCCTCTGCGAACTTCAGTTTCCCTGTCTATTTATAAAACAATAATAATAATAGTATCTTTCTCAAAATGGTTGTGATGTTCTTGGTTTTTAATCCACCCCAACTAAGACAGAATTGTAACAATGATCCCCACTATTTCAGATGGAGGAACTTAGTCCCCAGAAGATCAAATGCCCGCATAGGTCACCGCCCCACCACCTCTGAAGAGTGGACATCCACCTCCTGCAGCATCAGACCTCATACATGCTGCTTTAGAATAGGGAGCAGAAGAAAAACCTACGCTCCAGTTTGAAATATTTCCACACAGAAAATCACACGCAGCTTTAGGTTTTACACTTAAAAGCCTCTTTTTTTTAAGTCCAAAATCTGATCAATAGCAGGGAAGCTGTAACACTGATCTCTTTCACCAGAGAAATTTACAACCAAATAGGGCTTTAGAGCCAAGATTTTCACAGCAATGAATGTCCGTGATAACATACTTGGGATATCTCTTAGCTCCATTACACTATCCAAAAGAAATATAATAGGATTTGAGGTCCAATTATTACTTCCTCCATCTAACCCCCTTCATTTAACATATCATTAGTATTTTTAGACAAGTCCCTGGGGCCTCTCACACTTTCCTAGGTGAGTCAGACAGCAAGAGCCGTGGCAGCTATCCAAGGAAACTGATCCCCCTCTTAATGCTCCTTTCTGGTTACCTACTATAATGCAATTATCATGTACTGAAGCAATTTTCGGGAAAATGACTTGACAAGAAGAACTCTGTCATTTTGCAAACAAGAACAAACGTTGTAATTGGAGCTTAATTACACAATGCTCTGAAAGGTTATTTTTATTTCTTTGTTTGTTAATGCAATTATTTAGCTTCCCTATTTTAGCCTTGACCTTGCAGGAAGAGGGTATTTTCCAGTCAGCATAATGCTTTATCTTTGAAAGCTACAATCAATAAGGATAATTAATGATGCCGGCTGCAATGATAGCCTCAGCAATCATTATCCCACATTAATCCCTGCAGTCAGACTGGGGTCAAGGCCATCTAAATCATTCACCTAGGGGTGGAGAAATTCAAATCATTTACCAATTTAAATCCTTGCAAAAAAATCCCACTTTATTTTCAAAGCAGTTTGAATGCCGACCCTGATTTTATATATTTTCACTAGTTACATTTTTTTAATGGCAGAATATATTCTTTAGATTAGCAGTGCAGTTTTGCTGTTTGTATTTTGACAAATTAATGTAAAATTGTGCAGCATATGAAATGCTGCCATGCCTGGAGGTACATTTAGCATTTCACACATTGTCTCTAGTTTTAAAAGAAGAGAGGGAGGAACAGAGAGGCACTGGGGTGGGGCAGAGGAAAGAGGGACAAAAACAGAACTTGGAAAGCAGGGTGATAGAAGTGGCTTGGTCTGGCAAAGACCAAGGGAAGAAGGTTGAAAACCAGCTGGAAAACCTTTGAGCTGGAACTGCAGGCTTACTCAGCATTATTGAGAGGCTGTGGGATGTGAAAGTTTGTGCAGGATCTTGCAAACAGCCTCTGCCATGGTCTATTTCTTCCTCATCTTGGCCTTTTTTCCTGCCTTTCCCTTAACAGGAAAGTTGGATGACTTGATGTATGCTTCTAATTGTCTGCTGTAGATCACACTGTTATCAAGAATTCCACTGGGCTCCCAAATATTTTTCAATGATTTCATTTTAATTAGTGTTTCACTATAAATCATATTCTTAGTCTGCATACGCAGGAGATGATATCAGATTGATGTCTGGCCTCTCTTCCTTCCCATCCTAAGCCTTCTTTTTTCAGAAACAAGTTATTAGCAAATGAAGAATCAGTGCATTGGGTCCCAGTGAATGTTTGTTGATATTATATAGCGAAGTTCACTGTGATTCTCCTTTTTTTAGGTCATGTAACACAGGGGAAGGAAAGACAGGAGCTAAACTGAACTTTCCTGGCATGGTAATTAAGGATCAGGATATTTATGGGTGTCTGGGAAGATAGAGGACAATAAGAGATAACTGCTAGCAGCAGGGTAAAAGATCTATGAAGATACTTCGCCAGATCACCCCTCTCTGCCCCCTCGCCATGAGAAGTTCTGTGCAAAGACTATGCTGAAAGCTTTGAGAATTTCCCACCACTGCTTTTTCATTATGAATAGTGACTATTAAAGAGCAAGCACTTAACATGTCTGAGTGGAGCTATTATATTCTTGATAAGAAACACTAATGAGTTTTTATCACTCTTTTGCCATCTTCCAAATGCAAAGATTTGTTGTATCCTGGCAAAAGAAAAACATAAGGTATTTTTAGATCTTGGAATCGATCTGAGTGGAGGGAGAAAGTGAGACAAGCTAAATTAAGAAAGGAAAGTGAACTATGTGTTTCACTTGGAAAGTATATGTCACTCTGCGTTGGACTGTGAGAAGGGACATTCCCTTCCAGTTCCCAGTTGTCTGAAAAGTTGCCATCAGTCCTGCAATGGGCATTTCTGTGGAGCTCTACAAGAAGAGCTGTGTATACAGTTCACAGGCCCAGAGCAATGTGGAAACCGGAAGCCTCACTCGGGATGATGAAGTCAAGCTCCCCTCCCTATGGGTCACTCCAGTCCACAGTGGACTGTGGGGTTGCACAAGGGATTGCATCTTTGCTTGGGATACATGGTAAGGTCTAGAGTGGCCCTACTGGATATTGCCTAGTGCACATGGTGCTGATAGACTGGGGGAGGAGTGGAGGCTACTGATGGAGGCTGAGAGTAGAAAATTTAGGATGGAGACATCACAAGAGCAGAAACTGGAGGTGGGGGTAGAAATGATGAATATAGTTGTTAAACCTTAGGCGCCAACTGGTGTAACAAGTATCAAACCGCTATGGAAAGTATCCCGAGGTGCAGGTGCCCAGAGCTGGGGATATGGAGATTGAGGGCCATTGTTGAGAATCACCCTTCCTTACAAATCAACCTAGTCATGCCCTAGATGTAAATAATTTAACAACAGATAACATTCTGCAAAGGAATGAAGTTCTCCCCAAAAAGAATAAAACTATGTCAGTACAATTTCTGCACTGGAAAGAGGCAGCTCTCTCTCCAAGAACGCCCGTCTGTGTCTATGCAGGTGTCTCTTAATTTAACAAACTTGTCCTTTCCAGGAAGGTCAGCTCTTCCCATCCATTTGTATCTGTACAAGTGTCTTCTCCTTTCCTTTTTTACATAATAAGCCTGCCCCTTTGGATATAATCAAATGTCTCTGACTCATGGAGAAACTCAACATGTGCCACTGAAAGGGGAACTGGTGAAATTTTTTTCTGAGGTAACCCAAGGACTCTGTTCTCTGAACCCAACACTTCTCCAAAACCAACATCAGCCACCTTGCCTCCTGAGATGCCACAGGGTACATGCTCAGCTCAAACTCTTCCAACACCTTCACCAGGGTCCTGCTCAGGGCTCAAGTGGCAGTGGAATGTGAGTTTCCTCCCATCTCAGCAATGTTACCAGATCATTACCACCACCACCACCCCTTCCCAGGGGAGGGGAACCAGCAATCCGGGGCAGGTGGAAAGGGGCAGTTAGGAAGCGGGCAGGCAGCAGGCCAATGAGCACCCATCCTGGACAGACTCCAAACCCCCTGACACATGCCCCATAATCCCCTCATACTGTACTTTCCAAACTCAAAGGCAAATACAAATTCAAAGATAAAATTAAGAATTTCAAGATAGTAATTGTAGAGCATTTCCTGTCCTGTGTAGAAAAATAGAACCTATTCAGTTTTAGTAGGTGCAGGCCCACCATGTAACAGATCTTCCTGTAATGTACTAGGACTCAAGAAGGAAAACTCAACTCTAGATGCTCACTGTTTAGTAGTGGATCAGTGAGAGGGAATGGACAATAAAAAACTGTATCACAATGTAAGTGTGGTTTAACAAGTACCTACTGTGTGCCAGGCATTGGGCTGCATATTTTATGTATATCATCAACAGAAACCCCACAATGACCCCATCAGGTAGCACTATTATTATCCCTGTGATTTTTTTTTAAACAAGGAAAAGGAAGCTTAAGAAGTTAACTCCCTCAAGGTCATAGAGCTGAAAAGAGGCAGAACAGGACTTGAATATAAAATAGCTGGTCCTGAGCACGGTACCCTGCTGCTTCCCTTGTCAGAGAGATTCCTGCAAAGTGCTCTATAAATATAGAGTCTGAGGTCACGATGTTGCCCTGCAGGAGTTGAGAACAGCTCGACAAAAGTGTTGAATCTGAGCTAGGTTTTGAAAAATGAGCTGGAATTTGCCCACCAGAGAAGGAGGAAAGTTGTATCGGAAAAACATGGAAAATTCAGGAAGTTCTTATGGATAAATCAAAGGATCCATGCAGAGAGCAAAGAGGATTAAAGCCAGAATGGCAGGGTGCAGCCTGAGCAAGAAGTGTGTCCTACTGAGGCCTGGGCTTTATTCTGTGGGTAGTGGGCCCAACAGTGACCATCAACTAAATAGTAATGACGTAATTTTTGGAGTTGTTGGGTCTGGAGAGTGGGGTGCTTGCGTTCACTCTGGGAATGGTTTCACCAGAGCTCCCCTTTCAGTGGCACATGGCAAGTTTCCCAGGAGAGTTTCTCCAAAAGACACAGATGTTAGTTATATCCAATGGGGCAGGTTTATTATAAAAGGGACAGAAGAATGAAGGACACTTACATAGACAAAAAGGACAGAAAGGGCTGCCCCGAAAGGGACAGCTTTGCTAAGAGAGAGGCCTGCATGGTCGCAGATGGGTGGCCTTGAGGAGAGCTGCCTTTGCTGCAGGATGCAGGAGGTCAGTAAAGAGAAGCATGGGCAGCTAGCGGTCACGGGCAAGCAGGAAGGCTGCTGCCCTGTGGAGGGAGAGAGAGTTGGAAAAAAGCAGCACCTGCATAGTCACAGGTGGGCAGAAGGACTGCTGTTCCGCGCCAGTGCAGAGATTGCACTGATATAATCTTCTTCTCTTTGGGAGGGGCTCATTCCTCAAGGAGTGGTTTGTTCAGTTGTTGAATTTTAATAACTATGTAGAATTTGAAAGGGGCCACATTTCTACAATGGACCTCAATCTCCATATTTTCTTCTTAGGTCTGATTGCCTGACACTCCCTACAGCAACAGTCTGATACCTGCTCGGGTCTTGTGCTTTGTGGTCTAGGCATTGGCGCCTAAGGATCTTAGTTCCTATAGCTGTGTTAATAGCTGGTTATCCCTTCTACCTCCCACCTCCAGCTCTTAGCATTGTGTGAGCCAGGTTTCTGATCTTGCGGCTCCTCATTTCCAGTTTTTCTATCCTTATCCTCCATCAATAACATGACCATACTCTTAATCCCTTAAGAAGTCAAGCCAAATTAATATGGAACACATATCAAATTAAAACCAAAAAGTCTATCATCTTTTGGAAATGACTCTCAGCTTAGGTCAAAGATTTTGCAAAGGTCCTTCATCAGCAAAGTCATTCTTCCAGAACAGCTGCGAACTTGGCCAGAGAGACCAAAGAACAGATGAAGACCTCCAAGTCAATAGGAAAGGCACCTAAACAGATGACAACTCAGGTGATGGGAAATGCAGGCCCATTCTCAAGACAGCAGAAGAGGAGGACCATGGAATAAAACCTTGTTTGGCAACCCTTGTTTGTTACTGTCCAGATTGGAGTTTGGATGGAATCCTGAGGGGTTATTTCATTTACCACTAATCAGTGTTTCCAAACTGGATTGGAGTCAGACAATGTCAAGTTTAATGCTGGCTCTGCCTCTTACGAGCTCTGCGATCTTGGTCCTGAGTAGTTACTTACAGGGAAGAATTTCCCTGGAGAGAGGTGGATGAATCTAGGTGAGCATGTGCTTCAGAATTAGAGAGGTCTGAGTTCAAAGTCCAGATGTGTCACTGGGGAGCTGCATGACCTTGGGTGAGTTACTTATCCTCCAAGGGGCATGATCTCCTTATCAGTACTGGAGATAAAATATTTAACTGCTAAATGTATATTAGGAGTATGGAATGATGTAAATAAAGACACGTGTACTTGGGATAGTGTGTGAATGCCAAGAAAAGTCAGTTCCCCTCACCTATTTCAGTCTTCAGTCCTCTCATCTGTCATGTCAAGGAGCATCAGATGAGTCTGAATGGCCCCAGTCCCTCGACTCTAAACCATTCCTCAATTTGCCTCTTTGAGCACATTGTATGAGCCATGCACTGCGCTGTGTCCTGGGGATATGTAGGTGCCCCCCACTGTCCAAAAGTAAAAGTTCCTATAAAAACTTGCATAAGCTGACATGCCAAAAAGTAAAGCAGCAATTACTAATTATATATATGAAGAAATTGTTGAGAGTTCTCAGACACAAAAAAAAAAAACCCTACCAAAATATACCACATAACACATAAAAACCTAACATCACACTCCCCTGCAGTAAAAGCAGGAATACTATGATAAACATACAGCCTGTATGAAGTGGTTCCGGGGAGGGACCTGGGCCACTCATGCTGTTGGGGTGTCGCTGCCTCTTGAGTAGCTGCCAGAAAGCCCTTTCTCTGACTTGTAGAAGAGGTAATGCTCCTCAGATTTTTTTCAGTTAACAAAAATAGGAACTGATTTTCACCTTTCATAACAATGAAGCAGCACCGACCTGGAAAAGTGAAGCTATCTGCAACAGAGACTGTCCTAGTCCTCAAGAAATTTGTTAATCTAGCAAAGAAGCACTTTTATAGCAATTATTTACAAGCACCTGCAAGGAGAGTGTGTTGCCCAATAGTTAGTAGCCTTCCTGTGAGGATAGATGATCAAAAATATTTACCCAATACCTGAAAAATTCCCTATTTAAGAGTTAATCCTTTGAAATTTGCATTATTGAATGGGAGAGAAAATACCTAAACTATTCTTGGCTAATGCCTTGGAGAAATGAGATAATTGTGAGGTAAGAGTTGAAAAAAGAATGAGGGAAAAGTGATGAGTAAAACCCTCTCTCTCAGAGAGAAAATGAAAATCACAATTAGACTCCGGACATCTCTGATATTTGCACCTGGTCAGACTCCCCACTCCCCAGCACCCATGTGATGAGAATACTATATGAGCCAATTTGGATCCTGGAAATTTCCTTAAGAGAAAAGGGAGGGCCTCCCTGATGGTGCAGGAGGTGGAGCACCACACTGTGAAGCTGTCCACAGCCTCAGCAGCACAGGTGGGTTTGATTCCTGTCGGCCAGTGAGAAACCCACATGGCGCAGCAGACCTCTCCTGTCTCACCCGCTGCTCCCCTCAGCAGTGTATTTCGTCAATCTGCCTGTTCTGTTCCCCACTCTGTCTCTGGTGAATCCTCTTACCCTCCCGCACATCTGGCCTGTACTCTGGTTTTTGTATAAATAAATCTTTAAAAAAGAGAGAGAGAGAAGGCAACTCCCACCCCATAGTCTAGATTTTCCATGATTCCTAAAACAAGCTCCATTACCTAAGTGACTATAATTTCCAGGATTATCTAGTCATATGTTGACTTTGTTCAATTCTCTCCCTTGCCCCCCCCCGTAAAAGCTCTTGATTATTTTTTTCTTTACAATTATAGATTCATTTGATTGGAATGTGAGAATGGTTGTGGAGAAAACTGGAAACTTGGGGGATTTTCTTGTCTGAAGAGGTACAGAAGAGATTCTCAGGAGGGAATCTCCTGTAACAAAAAGTGAACAATGATGGCCACAGTAAGTTAGTCCAGGAGCTACACCCAGATCCACACCTCCATTCCTTTCCAGTGTTTGCTACATGAGGGATACAGTGTCTTGACATCTCTCTGTGAGAAATAGAGACCTCCCTCGCACTATTGTGTCCTGAACATGAGATTTGGGGTTGCGCCAGCTTCTCAATCACTTCCTGATGACTCTCAATGCTGAATTGGCATTTCTTTGGCCTTGGGAAGGGATCAAAGAGAGGTTTGGCTGCTTTCCAAAAGATGTAGAAGTAGAAGTGGGGGTGAGGCGGAGACAAGAAGGATGCTCCCCTTAGCACTGAGTTTTTAAGAAGACGCTGAGTCTTGTCTAAAGGACATATTAGGTACCCCACCCCCATTCTTTCAGAAGCATGTTGTGATCTGTAAGTGGTAGCTCAGCCCCTAATAGCACACACAGAGTCACTTAACTTGAGCAAAATCAGGCACACACCAGAAAGGAAAAAAGCCATTGTGAAGGCCACTTTACTATCACTTCATTCAAGGCTCATGGGCCCAGGAGGACAGAGCAGGTCTTGGGCATGCTTTTCTCTCAATTGGCCATAGGTCTTCTGAGTTCTCGATGTGCCTGTGTCCTTTTGGATGTCTTGTGCTCAAAGACTTTAATTCTCTAAATGAGAGCCAGCCTCAGTTCTTCACCTGAGGTACAAGCAAAGGAAAACTGTACCTAAGAGATTTTGGTAGCAGTTTGTTCATTCACCATATTTTCTTACCCACCGCCTTTGAAGCCTAAAGGAGCCATGAGTGGTGTCTCCATATTCTCCAACCAAAGAAAAGCTTTTGTTGGCCATGGAGCACTGAGGAACAGAAAATGGCACCAACTCTTATAACATTCTAGTTGGAAATTTTAGAGACTGTGCAAACTAGTCTTAACCCCTTATTTTCATGGAGGAAGACATCAGGTTAAGGAAGTATATTAGCCAAGGTCCTATTGCAGAACTGAAAGGGAATTTGGGGCTGTGGTGTTATTGCTGCATTTGAGAGAAGGAAGTTCTCTGTTCAATTTATATGCAACCATTCTTCAACTCTTCCTTGTAGTGTCTATAGTAGATTCTAAAACAATTGCCAAATGTGAAATCATCATCATCAGTGGAGAACAACAAAAGGGAAATCAATCAAGCTACTATTGGTGTTAAAGTGCCATGTGATGTATTCTTACTTATTAGCTTCAGATTCCCTGATAATGATGAGTCTCTGTAGACAGAGTGCTATACTCTAGAAAGAGAGTAAATTCAAATCAATCAATCAATACATATTGAGCATCTGATGCTGGCTGACATGGTGGGAACATAGCTTTTTAAAAACAAGGCTTTTACTCTCTTGGGTAAAACTATACATGCATATATGAGTATCTACATTTATATATATGAAATGACAGTAAAAATTTGCCTATGATAAGTGCTACAGGAAAGATAGGGTCAATGATGTCATTGTGAGTTGTGAGGAAATTTTTGAAGAAAGGCGTTCTTGAGATGTTAGGATAGAATAGAATAAGATCTAGATGAAAGGGAAGAGAGAATGTTATAGGCAAAAGTGAGGAGGTGTGAATGTATATGCCAGGTTCAGGAAACGTGTACAATCTGACTAAAATGGAGAGCTGTAAAGGATCATGGAATAAGAAACTTTAAAATTCATTACACTGAGTGATTCATTCAGGAACTATCACACCAGGTGAATGAATTCTTACAACAGTGTTTTAAGAAGATACATATGACTTCAGATATGAGTATGTTGGTTGGAAGAGGAGAAAGGAAAAGAACTAATCAGGAAGTATTGCAATGATGTAGCCTAGCAGTCATGTATGGACAGAGAACTGAAAGAGGGTAGGAAGAATATGATGAACAAAAAGAATGGGATAGATGTAAGCTGCATCAAATATGGAAAATTGACAGATTTAGGCTCTGGTAGCTATATGAATGACAAGGAAAGACCAAAAAGGTAACCATCCTGATGACAGATATGGAACCATATAGAGAGAGCACTGTTTTAAGTATATTAATGCTTAGGTGATGGTAGGAATACTAATAGAAATAACTGATAGGAAGTAAGAGATCTGATTGGCTTTCTAAAACTAGGTCAGGTCTGGGAGACACTGATCATGGAGTTACCTCCAGAGAGGTGAGGACTGAACTGGAATGGTTTGCTGTGGATGAAAACAGTCACAGAGATGAGCACAAGTGACCCTCACCCTAATAAAGGCATTTGCTAGAGGTATCCCGTGTTTATGACCAGACCCCATATAATTCCTTATCCCTAACCTGTCAATTTCTGCCTCCAAACCAAAAATGATAACAACATTATAATTGCCTGGGATCTTTGTGAAGCTACCAGTGCCTGAGCCCCACCCTCCAAATATTCTGATTTAATTGATCTTGGGCTCACACACCTACCTGTGTTGTGTGGTGGTGTTGGTGTCATCATTTTCTTTAAAAAGTGGAGTCTTTGTCTTCTAAAAAATAAAAATGAAATACTTATAGATGAAACGCTATTATGTCTAGAATTTATGTCAAAACAGCAAGCAGGAATAGGGAATAGGTAAGGTACAGAAGGAGTAAAATTGGTCATGAGTTGATAACAGTTGAAGTTGAGCGATGGGTATACGGGGTCCATTGTATTTTTCTTTCTATTTTTATATGTCTTTGAAATTGACATAACTTTAAATTATGTAAATTAAATAATTCCATTATTTAAAATTTGTTTATATAAATCAATATAAAATCTTTCTAGGCAATTCCACATTGTACCATGCTGTGGATCCTGGGATACAGAGTCTTTGTAAGCTCTTCTGGATTCTCCTCTATCAGTTACCGCTGTCAGATTTCAATGAAGTTCCTCTCCCAGGTGAAGAGCAAAGCTTTCTTGCTTCTTCTAATTCTTCTAACCTACTAGAATTACACTCCTATCTTAGATTCAATAAAACTTATAGTACTGGGAGAACTGATCTTAGAGACAGCAGAACTACCCATAGAAAATATATTGCATTTCTTAATCCCTGATTTCAGATAACAGAGGCAACATGCCTGATGCATGTGGTCTAAATCCTTTGATTAGAAAATAAGCATTTCTTAAAATTATTCTACTTTAGACCATGCTTCCAGAAGGATACCTTGGGATCTCCTTCCCAATTTATCCAGACTAGGTAAAAGAAGAGTGTTATTCACAAATTACTGCAATTCTGACAAAACCAAAGTTATTTTTATAACTAGAGCCCTACCCAGCTCAGTTCCATGTTCCCCACTAAACTTTTCAATTGACCGTGAGCCGCTTGTAGATCAGAGGCAGTGACAGATTTTTTTTAATGAAAAATATCAGTGTATCATATGTGCTTCTGGTAGGTATTGTTTTTGTGAACATTAGTTCAGAAATTATGTATGTGCTTAAGCACATTTTGTATGTTTACTTGGTCTTAATATAAAGTAATCAGAATGGTTCTAAATCTATTATCTTTGACCAAAACTTTTTTTTAAAGATTTATTTATTTATTATTTATACAAGCCTTGGGTACAGTCAGAAGCGCAGGAGGGTGAGAGAATTCACCAGAGCCAGAGTGGGGAGCAGAGCAGGCAGAAGGACCGAAGTACACTGCTGAGGGGAGCAGCGGGCGGCAGGAGAGGTCTGCGCGCCATATGGGACCCTCTTCCGGTGACCGGGGAGCAGCCGGGGATCGAACCGGCGCTACAGAGGCTGCGGGTAGCTTCGCAACCCAGCGTTCAACTGCTGCGCCAACAAGGAGGCCCTTGACCAAAACTTTTTATGCTTATTTCCATGGTCAACCCATTTCCCCTTCAATAGAGATAAATCAGGGAGATCTGGCATTGGGGAAAGTCATAAGTACTAAAGAAGTCAGGAGTCTGAGAGATAAATGAGATGAAGACTTAGGAACAGGAGAAAAAGACCAGTTAACAGAACTGGATCCAGCAAGCAGAGTAGGCAGAATTGAGCATGAAAGATAATTGGCTAATCGAATTGCAGGAGTAGGAGCCACCAACTCTGGGATCCCTGCATTAGAGAAAGCAATGGCAATGTCACCAGAGTGGTTTTAGAGACTTAACATTATGTTTGTGTAGTAAACTGGGATTGTATCTTTAGGGAGTGAGTCTAGTGGGTTCTGATAGAAATTCTGAGGTAATGAAAGCCCCCTAATCCATGCCACCAAGTTACCTCCTCGGTACAGTCAATATGCCTTAGAAAGCAGAAGTCAGTCAAAGTGGATTCTGGAGATCCAGTCCCAGACAGAATTCTTACACTAGTCCTGCTCCTTCTCTAACTGCCTACTGGGTCAGGGCCTGCCCCACCAAGAAAGAGCCTTATAGTTTCTAAGAAGGCCTGATGATGGCACCCCAAGGGGTAGGAGGGTTGGTCTGGGTGAAAACTAACAACCACCTGAAATAAGACAACAAAAAAAGAGAGAAGGTGGAAATAGAATAAGAGGTATTATTACAGAGGTGGAGTTGAGAGATCTTTTTAATTTGCTACAAGTTGGGGGGTGGTGAGAGAGGGGGAGCCCTCAGAGAGCCTCTGCAATCTGGAGTCTCAGTTACTGGGTGGTCTTCCCTTCCCTTCTGGCAGGCTGTGCCCCAAGGTCACAGGGTAACACCAAGTTGCGTGCCTGGGACGGCCTGTGTGAGTCTATTGGAAACAAGTCGGGAAGACATAATGGGATTGGAGGTCTCCACTGTGAGAGTCAAAGAACTAGAGCAGGGAATTTGCCTCACAATAATCAAAGACTATCAGGAAAGCCACGCTGCATAATAATAATGATATCCAAACCCGCACTTACCCACATAGGCTAGGTCTATAAATACAGCAGCCATTCCTAAGAGGATTCATCAATAGCAGCCCCATTCGCAGTCTAGAAAATATTTTCCCAACATGGATATAGGACCTTTTGAGTGTCACAACCTTGTAAGGGGGACAAAAGAATGGTGTTGACTCCACTTTAGTGATTATGAAACTAAGGCTTTACCCAATTAAGTGATTTTTCACAATCCCAGGTCTTGGCTTATAAGTTCATTTTTCTGCCTAATCTTATGGAAAAACAGCACAGAAAATTGGCTTCAACATTCGGGATCAAGGGAACAGGGAAATAAAATTCCTAAGAAATAAAGAAGGAGAGCAGATAAATTCACATAAATAGGTGCAGATAAGTGATTAAACAGTGAATTATTTTAAACACTGAGACACTGTTTTTCAGCTGATAGTAATTTTTCCAATCAAGATTACAGCAAAATTATAGCAGTTTTCACTTTACATATGTCCAGAAGATCCCAGGAAAGACCATTTCCACAAATAGAAAAAAGTTTCAAAAATCTTCCCAAGAAAAAAATTGAGATTTCAATGATTCGCTGTTAAATCCACTACAATGAGGTAATCCCTCTTGACTTTTAATTGTTAACCCTTAAGAATTTCATTTTCAGCAATTCTGCGTACAACTGGAGTAGTTTCTCTAGCATCACTTTTATCAATTTCTGAAAACTTGTACCTTTTGCAAAATGTCCCATTTCCTCCTGCAATCAATTTCCCTCATGTTTGCATTATATTGTCAGATGTTTGCCACCTCAGAACCCAGCAGACAAGGATACTGATGGTTTGTGGAAACTATTTTTATAGGAGGTCACTTTATCAATGTTTTATGATGCAATAACTTTCACTAGAAACTGAAGGAAACAAATATTGAACACTCACTCAGAGGACAAAAGTCTCCCATAATGATTTCTTGCATCCACATGGTAACAGTGAAAAGATACAGACAATGTCTGGAGAATCTAAGTGATCCAGGTCCAATGTCTGCCCCTTCTACCACTACCAGAAGTCATAAGTCTCATCATCCTGGGGCAGCATCATGTGCACAAACAATAGGGTACACTCATTAGCCCCAGGAAGGAAGCCCCTTCCTTCCCAGTCACATGAGAAACATCACAGTCACAGGCCAGCCAGAACTTTCACACCTGTGACCATCTACAGACATCAGTCCTGGTCCTCGGGCCTGCTTTGGCTGCCACTCCTCCCATGCTGTCTTTGGGGCCTCCAACCCTGGCAATAAGTGAAGATGGTAGCTCAAAGGAGTTAAGCAGATCAGTGGAAGAGAAATCACGAGTCCTGTCTGCTATGATCCATAAATAGAGACAATTTACATGTGTCTTTGGAAGGCAGTTTAGGGGAAAGGAATGTGCATCATAGATAAGGCCAATTGCATTAGCAATGCTGCTGGTATTCCTGACAACAACCGGGACGTCAGCCGAATCAGAGCTGCTGGCCCTGAGGTCAGGAAGCAATTACTTGGATAAGGGTCTTCCTTTTGGCCACCACATCAGCAACAGTGTCTCCCGTGACTTTTTTACTCAAGGAAAGATTCTGGTTGAATGAGTCATCTTCTTTCCAAGCCAAGAAATAGAATTTCTGAAATCCTTAGGGTAACACTTTGGAGAAGTGGTTCAAAACTGAAAACTTGTAATTATAGCCAATCACGTTCTCTACAAAGCTCACGGAGACCAAGTTTTCCTCCTGATAAATATGGTGAGTACTTCAAAGAGACAGTGTGCTGGAGGAAATGAAATTGCACTTTTGCATGCAGCATTTCTAGTTGATCCCCAAAAATGGTAAGATGTAAAAATGAGATTCAGTTTCCAGGGCAGGTAGACTTGGGGAGAAGTCTGCTCTGGGTTGGATATATATAAACTAAATTTTATTATCTAAATGGTGGGTAACATTATCACCAGAAGAACCTAGTAGTCTATATGACAGTGCACAGGAGTGATGTAAATTCAAACAGGATACGTACTTGAATATGGAGGCAAATTGAGAAATATTGTCGGAAAAAAAATAAATTAGAAATCATGTGAAGAGTGCAAATGGACCTGCAGAAAAGGCCACTCTACTAAGTAAGCAGAGGGCTTGGACAAGACAAGTCAGCACACGGAATATTTGACCACCCTTCACTGACTCTGCCATAATCCACCCATCTCATTACCAATATTTCTTTGTTTCCTTCTTCCCACACAGCATGCACTTACCTCCTCCACCAGGCAGACAAGCCAAAGTTCCATTCAACCACTATATCCAACTCAAAGTTCATCTTTCTGGGTGATGTCCAGTTGTTTCCAGCAGATTGACTTGAGTGTGGCATTTCCTGCCTGAAGTCCTGATCTAAAAAAGACAAGTTATTCACTCCCTCTCCACAGACATGCATATGCATGCATACACACTTCTCACTAAGGTATGTGTAAACACTTCCACCTGGAAAGGGAAGAATGGAGTGTGGGGGTGGGAGGATCACAGCATCAGGGAGCCGCAGCAACTCTGGAACTGGCCAGGCAGACCCTGGGAGCACCTCCTAACCCTGGGAGCACCCTAAATCTGTAGGGTGGCTGCTTTATTAAACTGTCTCAGCTCTCCTAGGAGGGCGACCTTTTCATTGCTTCCCCATGCTCTTAGATTCATCCTCTAGGAAATTCTTTTTTTTCCCTTTATTTTGCCCACATCTGAAATGAGTTTTGAGGAATTTGGACTCCTGGGGGGCTACTCAGCTTCCTTACTTGCTTCCTACCATTGGACTCGTAGAGGCCCCAGAGTCATTTTAAGTTCTGAATATTCATATCCCTTTTTATGGTTGCTTTAGTTATGCAGTTCCCTAAAAAAACACTATGTTTCTCACCTCGTTGGACAATAGACACACTCCAAGGACTTTTCAGCATGTGGTTCTGAGATCTGTTATATTGCTTTGCTTCCTCACCACCACGCTTGCAGCTCAACTTAACGGTGGCTGCCGAAATTAGGCCATTTGGCGGGAAGGAGAAGGCCACCTCTTGAGCGATATTTGCCTTGAGGCTTATTAATCAACTGAACCACATTTTCCCTTCGAAGTCTTTTTAAACACCATCTTTTATTGTTTGGGTTCTAAAAACGATCAAGTCGTCCAAGTTTCTCGGTCCCCAAACTTGAACTCTCTCTGTATCTTTTTCTTTTCTGCTTTATAAACTGACTACTTTTCTCCTTAGCTCATCTCTTTCATACTATCTTGCCAAACACAGCCAATAGCATCACATAGCACTGAAGTCCTGTTTTTCATTCTCTTCTCATAGTGCTACAAGTTCATCAGGAAAGGATCTGCCGGCCTGGTTATTAAAAGCAACAGTTCACTTACATCTTTGGCCACAACATAACAGGAGCATCACATGTTTCCTCACATCCTCCCTGATGACTAAGATATTGCCATGTAGTTTAGGGTTTTCTAATTGGATCACTTCACTTTAAGACCATTTCTATCTATATTGGTGCAAGTTGTCACAACAGACCAATCCCCAAATCTCCGTGATTTAGCTCAACGAAAACTCATTGCTTGCTCACATAAAGTCTCCTACAAAACAACAGGAGCACCCTTACATTCAGCTACCGAGAAGGCATCTTTCTCTATCCAGACTAGAGCCCAGTCTTCCAAGTTCCAACCTATAAAATCTTCAGACTGAACTTATAATGGTGAGGATCCATCTTCTGGCACATGGTGATAATCAGGGGGCAGTAGCCCAGTCTATGATGATGTGCCTCTGCCTTTCCAAGCCCCCTTTGTGGGAGCTTCTGTTATCTACATAATTTTATTTTATTTTTTAAAGATTTATTTATTTATGCATACAAGAACTGGGGTACAGGCCAGAGGTGTGGTTGGTGAAAGGATTCACCAGAAACAGAGTGGTGAATAGAACAGGCAGATTGACTGAAATACACAGCTGAGGGCAGCAGTGGGCACGAGTCAGGAGAAGTCTGCTGCACCATGTGGGTTGCTCCTGGCCAGGGATTGAACTCGTGCTGCAGTGGCTGCGGACAGCTTCATAGGTTGCATCTTAATCCCTTGCGCCACAGGGAGGCCCCTACATCTTCTTAAAGTGTGGCTTTTGAGTTTTTGTGGGTCGTAGTTACGGTGACTCCTTCCTCAGTTCATTTGGTACAGGCAGCTTCCAAGGATGTGGGTTTCAGTGCCAAAATGGAGACCCAAGTAAACTAGGCCAAGACAGTTACCCTCGCCGTCATTCTCTATAAAATGGCCATGTCGAAAGACACTCCCTGGGGAGTCCATAGAGCCTCATCGTCATCTTCGTTTCACTATGACTTATGTCAACTGTGTTCTCTGAAGACACAAGTGCTTGGCCAAGCCATCTGGACCACATGTCTGTGAGACTCTGATTATTTAAGTTCTTGGGACTCCCTGGTGGCGCAGGCGGTTGAGCGTCGCGCTGCAGAGGTTGTTTGCTGCCTCTGCAGCACGGGTTCGATCCCGGCTGGCCGGCAAGAGTCCCACGGTGCAGCAGGCCTCTCCTGTCTCGCCCGCTGCTCCCCTCAGCAGTGTGTTTCGCGTTAATCTGCCTGTTCTGTTCCCCACTCTGTCTCTGGTGAATCCTCTCACCCTCCCACGCATCTGGCCTGTGCCCCAGCACTTGTATAAATAAAAAAATAAAATCTTTTAAAAAAAATAAAGATAGCTTCTTGTTCTCTTTACATTTTAAAATATGTGCAGACCCTTCCCCCAATACAAAGCCTGTAGTTAAATCATAACTAAATTCAAAGGGGGGAATATTTAACAGAACATCCATAAGCAAAATCCCCTCCTCCAAAAGAGAGCAGGGGCCTGACACCAGCAAGGGTTTGTTGTGAGCCTAAAGAAAAACCTGCTTAAGGCCCTGAAGTTATGATGGAGTAGGTCAATATTCAAAATAAACGTTCGTTATATTTTACCCTTTGAAGAAAAATGCTGCTTGGCCTTAAACAAATTAAGAGTGCTTAGGCTCCTTATTTGGGGCGTTTTTAGTTGAATATTATTAAAAATAATTACAGGCTGTGGATTTAATCTAAAACACAATCAGCACCCCAAAGTCCCCTACAGTGAGCTAAAGCATCCTCCATCTCAAAATTCAAAATTAAGTGGAAATTCAGATTAGTTTTGATTTATAACCACATTATGAACTATTTAATATTTTCAAGAAGTCATTCCCTGTGCCCATATTAAATTAATTTACAACAGAATATTATATAATTTATATATGCATACATATAATAAATTATAACCCTACTATATAATTCTACATGTATAATTAATTACATTAACAATCTACATTTTAAGCCTACAATTAGATAACCCTAAAAGACAACCCCGTTAGCATTTTTTAATAAATACTTGTGTTTGGAGCTGTTTAACAGAGCACCTGATAGCTGATAGAGCAGTGTTAACATCTGTTCCATTATTTCCAGAGGACGTTGGTTGAACGCAGCACTATTCACATAAAATATGCATTTGTTCTTGACTGTCAAGTACCTCTATTATTTTATTAAAAAGTCAAAAAAGAATATAATCAGACTTCATAATTTATGTGTGACATTTTCATTACAGAAAACTTTATGCAAAATTGAATTCTAAAATTTAATTTCCTGTGATGTTTAAATTACTTACTATCTGGCTCCTCTCCAAACATCGTGATCATTGGAGGCCCCATATGAATTCTATTAAGGATACATTTTGCTGCTGCCAGAGTATACAGGGTATTTTTCTAAGTAACTCTAAGAATATGCTTCTTAAATATATTTTGTGCCAGTTTAAATAGTTTTTCTCACACAGGAAAGAAAAGCAGGAACTTTTCTTTCTTTTTTTTAAAAAACCACAGACAGATTTTCTCTGCTTCTTTCCTTCCCACCTTGCCTTTGACCTCTTATTCCTGGTACTTTAACCCCAAAGAAACCAGGCTGGTCCAGCCTTGTCAGGTAGGGCTTGCCACATCACAAACAATAACCAGGTTCCCTCTGCCTGTCTTCTTTCGGGCTGTGCGGAAAACAAGGCTTTGTGTGATGGAGCCCACAGTGGGGACGTCTGACCCTGTCTTTGTTGCCCACTTACTAAGATGAGCAACTCCTGCCACCATTCTCTGCTGCTGCCATGTTAATATGAACAACCTGACTTGGCAGGATCAGTCCCAAGGTGCTTTGAGAAACCTGAAAATGTCATCGCACATCACAGCTGCCAGGGGAAATAGAATGGCTAATAATGAGCAACAATTTAAATAATGAGTCTTTGAGGGAGGTAGTTTCCACAGGCAGAGCTACCTTAATATATTCTCTGGGAGAGAGCAGATTTCCAAAATGGCGCTTCAAGTGGGAAAAACATGGAACCATGAGTGATGAGAGGAAATGAAGTGTGATCAGTTGTCAGCTGGCCAAGACATGCAGGATTCCCTGCTCAAGAATGCCCAGTTAGCCAGCAATCCTTGGATTCACCAGCTGTCCATGCTACCGGAGGAAGCCTCCAAGGCCAAGCACTACATGACAGGAAAGGAGTACAATAAGGAACAAGACAGATTCCTGCCTTCAAGCATTTATAGTTCAGTAGAAGAGTAGCCTCTGACATTAATGTAAAACTACATTTTATAGTTTGGACATGTTGTTTCATTGGATGGTTACCTCCCTGTGAAGCGAGGGATGATATAATGAATGAAGGAGCTAAGCCCCACTTGCATGGTTTCCCAGAGGCCCCACCCTGGCCCACACGTCCTCTCACTCACATCCTCAGCTGGACTACAGTGAAGGAAGCCTGGAAGCATGATGTACATCTCTTAAGAATCCGCCCAGATGAGGGCCTCCAGGCTCTCTCTCCAGCACCTGGCATGGCCTTCTGTGATGTTAGAACATCATCCCAACTGAGACCCTCATCCTTCTGCTCTCCTCACCCGCTTACCTGCAAACGAGTCTTGTCCAATTTGGGACTCTTAAGGGGTTTCCCTGGCCATTCTTATCCCCTGGCTGTCAGCCTACTGCCTCATGAGTCCTCTTTAGTCTCTCTTTTCAAAGTCTACCCTAGAACAGCTAACACAATTAAGCCATAATGAGCTAGTAAGATTCTACCAGAGATGAATTTATTCAGATGCCTTTCTCTCAACCACTTACCACACCCTTGGAACAATCAATGGGGCCACTGCAAGCACCCACCCATTGTTTGGGAAAGTATCTCCAGAATAGTCGCTGCATCCCTACCTGTGTCCCCCCAATCCTGATTCTTGCTTTTTAGACTTGAATTTCCCATCTGTTTTCTCTTAACCACTGCCTTCAATTTCTCAGTGTAAGCACTTCTCAGGCTTGTATTTGTCATAACTAGTCTGCCTAATTGTAAGTAGGTGGGGTTGACCATTAACTCTTAGGGATCTAACTACCACCCAGTGCCCTGAGGTAGCAAGGGAAGGGAAACTTAATGTCAGCAATTGAGAGAGAGATGGTGGGAATAAATGGTATGGTGCTGAGTGAAGTCTAGATGTGGGGGCCCTGTGCAAATGGCCCATGGTCTGAGTGGGAAGGGACAAGTGGAAGAAGAAAGGAAAGAAAGAGAGAAGAAAGAATGTTTCCAGACTTGGCATCCTGCAAATTGAGCTCTTTCATTCCCCTGACTTAGCAAAACAGAAATTTGGAGGAAGGTCTTTATAAAAGGCAGTGTAGGGGAATGGTCTTGCAAAATAACTGACACTTCTGGGTGCTCCATAAGTAGAATCCATTTATAATAATAAAAAGGTGCCAATATCTTCAAGTCAGTTGCTAAAAAGTTTGACAACAGTTTCCAATGTTTTCACCAAGTAGATGGAAGAGGAGAAAAAGGTAAGGTGAAGCAAATGTAAGTAATCTAGAGAGTACCGTGGTATAAAGACATGGAAGTCTCGCTTAGAACAGTGATGTGTAGAGGGGAGCTACAATTATCTCAGATTTGCTGAATCAAAAATTGTCATGTGTAAAAGTGCAAAGCAGAAGTGAGAGCAGCAAAACTTCAGGAGGTTTGCAAAGGTTGGTTTTTGGTAAGGGGTGGGCTTTAGCCTTTGGCAACGTGGAGCAAAAGAAAAGTAATAATGACCAATCGGCAAGCCTTTAATTACTGCCTAATAGTGGCCAAAAGCCCCAACAGCTTACCTTAAGTGGATGTGGACACCCAACAGAACTATGCCCTTCTTGAAGATGAATAATCCAGCTTGATTTGACTTGGACATCACTGCTCTAGGACCCTCCCTGATCTGTTTGGATGGACCATGTCAGCACCTCCATGTGGCCAACACAGCTTCATGGGGCTGCTCCTGTCATACTTACACTCTGAAATCATTGTATCCCCCACTGCAGTGGGTGCTGTGTGGGAGAACTGGCGACTGGCCTGAGGTAGGTTCTCAACTTTTGTTGAAGAAAACTTTCCCTTGACCTCATCACTCTTTCATCCACTACCCAAAGTGTTTGCTTTACTAAAAACTGTTTGAAAAGAGCTGTCCACACTCTGTTTCCATGTCTCATTCCACTTTGCTCTCATACTCTCTTGAAACCACTTCAGAAAAGTTCCCTTCTATCCTCTACAATGAAACTGCCTTTGCCAGGGTCACCAATGCCCTCCAAGTTGCTAGACTCAAGAGGGATTTCTCAGTGTTTCTCTTACTTCAGCAATACATGTGGACCACCTCCTCCTGAACATCTTCTTTTGGTGTCTCTCTTGGTTCTCCTACCATAGTCGACAGCTCTTCCTAGGTCCCTTGACTGGTTCCTCTTCTTCTCCCTCACCTATTAAAGTCAGCACAACCCACAGCAAAAGCCTCAGACTTTGCTATCCTTACTTGTTCCCTGTAGCACAGCTGGTGCAACCTAGCCACTCCAGGCTCCTGCTGTCCCTCAAGAGGCCAGGGAAATCCCATCTGAACTCCTCTCCCTTATCATTTCTTCTACCTGAAGAGCTCTGCCCTCAATTATTTATTCCCTTATTTCCTCAGGCCTAGATT
Source organism: Talpa europaea (assembly GCF_964194135.1). Classification (NCBI taxonomy): domain Eukaryota; kingdom Metazoa; phylum Chordata; class Mammalia; order Eulipotyphla; family Talpidae; genus Talpa; species Talpa europaea. The sequence goes on from NC_140070.1 coordinate 27,084,336, forward strand.
TAAAGCCCACCTCTTCAGAGAGGCATTCCCTAACCTTGTAAAATACTTTTTCCATCCTCTGCCTCCTTTGCTTTACCATAACAGCTAATCACAACCTGGCATATTTACTTCTTTTTTAATAATATTTTTCTCTGTCCATAAAAGCAAGGATGTTGGTGTTTTGTACACAACTGAATCCCCAGCACCCAAAACTCAAAAAAAAGGTATGAAAGAATGAATGAACTGGGAGAACATTTTTGCACACAACACTAATGATAAAGGACTGATCACAAAAATCTGCAAAGAGCTGATGAGACTCAACAACAACAAAGAAAATAATCCTGTCAAAAAATGGGCAGAAGAGCTAAAAAGAAACTTCTCTGAAGAGGAAATGCAAATGACCAACAGGCATATGAAAAAATGTTCAACATCACTTGTAATCAGGGAAATGCAAATCAAAACTACCATGAGATACCATCTTACACCAGTGAGAATGGCACATATTAAAAAAACTAGCAACAACAAATGTTGGCGAGGATGTGGAGAAAAAGGAACTCTTCTGCACTGTTGGTGGGAGTGCAAACTGGTCCAACCACTATGGAGAGCTGTGTGGAGATTTCTGGACCTACGAAACATAGAGCTTCCATATGATCCAGCAATTCCACTCCTAGGTATTTACCCAAAGGACACAGAAACACCAATTCCAAAGAGCACCTGCACCCCTATGTTTATAGCAGCACTGTTTACAATAGCTAAGCTTTGGAAACAACCCAAATGCCCCAAAATAGATGACTGGATCAAGAATATGTGGTACATATACACCATGGAATATCACACAGCATTCAAAAAAGATAAACACATGCAATTTGCAGCAACATGGATGGAGCTGGAAGGGATCATGCTCAGCAAAATAAGCCAGAAAGAAAAAGAAAAATACTGGATGGTCTCACTCATAGCAGGAATCTAGAAAACTTAAATAAGGGACCAGGAAAATGAATAACTATAAGAAAGTGAAAATTAAAATCAACAAAAAACTATGAACCAGAGACACTCTGTGGAGGGTGAGGGGCGGGGAGGGGAGGGATTGGGGTCAAAATAAGGGAGTTGCAATTGTATGGGGAATATAAAAATAAAATGTATTTAAAAAAAAAAAAGATTGAACGAGAGGGAGAGAAAGAGAGAGAGGAGAGAGAGAAGGGAAGAGTTGGTGTCTTGAGACAAGGTAAGAAGACACTGACTTAAGGGCCTCTTTTCAGAAATGTGAAAGACAGTTTCCTTAATGACTCTGAGGGAGTTGTGTGGTAGTGGTGCTAGTGGTTTCTTTTTGTTTTTAATCTTTATATTAAACTTAGAAGTACTCACCAGCAAATATAAGTCTCCCCTGCTGGAGCTGTGATCACTGTGGTAGCATCTACCAGGAAATGAAATCTTAATCATAACATCTGCCACACACCCTTCACTTACAAGCCCACAAATGTAGCTCCAGCTGGTCAATCCCATTTCACTAAGATGTAGCTGGACCCAGACGCTGGAGGCCTGGTGCTCTCTGCACGTTGTTCTGTATAAACCTGCTTAGACTCGACAAGCTTTGGATTTAACAGCACCCTAACCTTTTCATGTAAACAGGAAAGCATGCACTGAGCCACTCACTTAGCAACCCATGACCACTTGTGCTATGTAAAACTACCTGGGGCTTGCTGTTGTTACTGACTCAATTCCTTGCCAGGCTAAAGGAGAAAAGACTGTTTAAATCTTTCTGACCAATGGTTACCATTGTCACTACCAGTATACAGTTTAGAACCTAACGCACTTGATATTGACGGAGAGAATAAAGGAAACAAGTCATCTGGGCCTACCCATGAACATAGAGACAGGAAGATAAGAGAGAAGGGGCAATGTTCTTCATTTCCCAGAGGACCAGGAAGAATGAACCACAAAGACTCAGGGACTTGGAGGAAATACCCATAATCAGACAGTCTTATGACAACAATAACCCAAGGGTGTCTCAGAGCTCCTGACCTGCTTCCTGTTCCAATATAAGGGGCCCCAGTATGATATCCGGGTACCTGACTGAGCCAGGTTATCCTAATGTCTAGCCCTGTGCAGAGCGATTAACATTCCAGAACAGATGTGTTACCCGCAAGAAAGACCCCTTCCAGGAGCACCTGGTCATTCAGCCAGGTGCAGGTCAGTCCCCATGACCTCTGGGAGTCGCTTGCAGATTGGATGTCAACAGATGAGAGCAGCAGTCACTGGGATAGGCAATTTTATTGATGGAATTGGGTTTGCAAATTACCCTCAGAACACGCTAAAGTGAAATATTGAATTCCCCTTTCCCTAGCAGAGTCCTTCTGGATATGAAAGAAGTAAAGGCAAACACAACGTTTCCTAACAGCCATATCCCCACTGCCGTGATACCTATTCAGAAGCAGACTGAGGTTCTCAGGATCAACTATGTTAAAGATTGACAGATGCAATCTAAAAATCCTGTGAGCAAGTAGTTTCATCAAATAAAATCATGGTAGAGGACTCAAAAAAGCATTCGGAGGACTCCAAAAAGTACTGTGTGTTGGAAACACACAGTGTACTGGGAAACTTCTCTTAATGAGTTATGGAATAAGAATCAGGTCTACTTTAGAAACCACAATATTGCCAATATCTTTCAATATCTACATCCTAACAGTAATATGGGATAGGAGCAGTCCCCTTGATCTCAGAGCCAGCAACTGTTCCCTAAATGGATTTACTTCCTTAAATGATTGGCTATAAACTTTGACTTTCAACTCCAGATGTATTGGGATGTATGGTAGCTTCTACAGTGGCAACAATATTTGCAAAAATTCCTTCATGATTCAGTGAATCATGGACAAAAAACATGGCTGTAATGTATCGGTTCCTTTAGTCCAGTGCTTCTCAAAATTATCTGGTCCAAAGAATCACTACGTAACTCATGGTACATACAGACTACAACGCACCTTGATAGAGAAAGATTCAGTAGGACTGGGGCAAGGCCTTGGAATCTATGATTTTACAAACACCCTATAAAGTTTCTATGACACCAGGCAAATACTTGAAAACTCCAATCAATGCACCTCTTCACGTCACAGAGTTGGCCCAATGTGTCTCCTAACTGTAAGTTCCTTGGATTGAGCTACTCCTGAACCATCTTGATATTGTCATCAGTGCCTTATACACACAGGTGTTCAATAAGAAATGTTTAAATGAATGAATGGAATAATGGAAAAAGCAAGCCACCTGGTTTCAGATTTTTCATTTGTTCCCTTCATAATCACATACTCTTGGCCAAAACTCAAGATTTTGTTTCATCATGCAAATGTTGAATGTAGTAAATGAAGACAAGACATTCCACCTACTTCCATAAAAATCAGATAAGGTCTCATTTTCAAATAATTTTCATATAAAGCTTCTGACAGACATTAAGTATTATCACTATAAACAAAGAAATGTAAGAGCTAGAAAAGATAAGAGAAATCCCCCACCCACACACACACATTGTTCCTAGATCAAAATTTCCTACCTCCACAGGCTACTTACCACTCTTCACTGGGCATGGAATTTTCTGGCAAGTGGCCCAGCTGAAATACTTCACCCAAACTAGTGTGGTAGCACTATCTCTACTGGGAACACATTGTTCAGATCTCCACAGAAACTCATAGTTTTCAGAATTCTGAGCTCCAAGCCCCTTGGCAAGAAACCAAGAGCTACCCCCAGGGAACTGGAATGTCCAAGTTCCCCCATTTCCTGACTAGAGCAGGACCAAGAGGGGAAAATGGGCTTGTGCCCCTGCTGTACAGAAGGTCCAGACCAAGGAAAAGATCCTATGGGGAGGAAAGTGTGTGAACTGGGGACTTGGGCTCTGTGCCCATACTGCCCAAGGTGATTAGTCATATGAAAGACAGTCACTGGAGAAGGAATCAGAATGGCCAAAGCAATTTCAAGAGCTATGGTTAGTCTTTTTAGTTTTAGAATCTTTCAACCAATGAATGCTCAGTGTACATACACTGCAAATGCATCTCCTGGGGAGATGGTCATATTGACATTTTGGGGTGGAGGAATCCGAGATCAAGACTATATATCTCCTGAAGATTCACTATTGCAGACTTACTCTTTTTCTGAGGCAACTGAAAAGTGTTTCTGGTTTTGCTAAATCCATCTCTTCTACTTTTTGAAGAGTAAAAGAAAGTTACAAACCACAAAGTAAGAACCAAGGCATGGTGAGGCTTTGGGTTGCACATGAACATGAATCATGGAAGGTTGTCACACAGTCACTGAGAAGTCAGTGAAAAGCTGACACTCTTAAAAGGTACGTCCATATACTTCCAGTCCAGAACATTAAGGCGGACATGGCTGCTGACCTAGCTCCTTCAAGTGATGAGCAGAGCACAATGTCAGCTCAGGGCAGACAGACAAGCCAGGTCCAGACAGAGCAAAGCCATCCTATGGCATTTGTGGGACTGCTATACTGGCTGGAAACTGGTATCAGGTGAAGTTCACTTTCTTCCCTTTAATGATTCCAAGTTATATTTAGAGATAGTAATATGTCAAACTCAGGAAGAATGTAGTACTTGGAGATTTAAAGTATTATGCCCATATTTGCAAAATGCATTAACTAACAATTATAGTAAGGTGCTAGGAAGGTCTCAGTTTACTGTGCTGAGTCCTATTTCATCCCTTGGCATCCAACTTGCACACACATAGGCTGTTCAAGAATGGCAGAGGGCAATTGAGGAGTGGAGCTCCACCATGGGAAAAATGGAGCAGAACTCATGCCCAGCCAGTGGCATGCCATGCATTGTGGCCTATCAGAGGTCTGGAGTCTCTAATTCATGATCCAGACATGATTCTTGGTTTTATTTCATTTGACTATTAGGTAAAATAGCAACATAAAACACAAACTCACATCGTTTTTATGCTTATTATTCCCATTGCCTGGAGGAGAGAGTTTGCTTTTTAGACTGCAATATAAGATCCTAGCTTCATGCCTCATGTTCTACCTGCTCATATTCTGTCCCTCTTCCCTACACCCTCCTCCCCTTCGATCTTGGTAATCTCTTACTCTTCCTTTCAGATCAGATCAAATGCCATTTTCAACATGGCACCATCTTCTGGTTCCCCATTTAAACAAATTTCTTTCTGTGGAACTCATAAAAGGCAGTATGACCTGGGGAAAAAGGAGTAACAACCTTTAGAGACATCAAGACAGCATTACAATTTGCCTTGGGCAAATGATTAATCTTTATAAGAAACAATTTGTAATCTATGGTCTTTTAAAAAAGTATACAGTGGGGCCTCCCCTGGCGGCGCAGCGGTTGAGCGCTGGGCTGTGAGGCTGCCCGCAACCTCTGCAGCACTGGTTCGTTCCCCAGCCGCCAGTGATGGTCCCACAAAAAAATTTAAAAAAAAAAAAGTATACAGTGATCTATGAAATTATAGAATGATTTTTACCTGGGAAAATCATGATGGTTAAATGAGATAATAAGAACCTAGTTTGTCTCTAACACAAAGGCATCAGTAAATGTTTAGTTTTTGATGCCTAGCATAAACTAAATATTCAGTGAATTTATAGAATGAAGACACTCCCATGTGGTCCTAGAACAGATGTCTAAATTTTTTTTATCATGGTTATTGAGGCAACATTGATTTACAACACCTCCACAAATGAGTGTTACCATGCCATACCTACCACCAAAGCCTCACTGGGCCCCTTTCCTACTCAAATCTTCTTCCCACCCTGCTGCTCTGGTAGCCCCAATCTGCAGTCAGATTTCTAGGATTTGTTATTTGATTACTTTAATCTGACTCTTTGTTTTGTTTCTCTATATTACACATGAGTGAAATCATACAGTATTTGTCTTTTTCTTTCTGTCTTATTTTGTCTAGCATAATCCCTTCCAGTTCCATCTATATCATCCACAATGGCAAGATTTCATCATATTTTATAGCTGAGTAGTATTCCATTCTGTTTATATGTCACATCTTCTTAATTCATTCATCTGTGGTTGGGAATTTAGGCTGTTTCCATACCTGGCCATTGTAAATATGCTGCAGTGAACCTAGGAGTGTATGTATTTCTTCCAATTAGTGTTTTTGTATTCTTTGGGTAGATATCTATGAGAAGGATTGCTGTGTCTTGCAGTAGATTCATTTTTAATATTTTGAGAAACCTTAATACTGTTTTCCATGGAGGCTGGACAAATCTATATTTCCACCAACAGTGACTTAGGGTTCCATTTTCCCCACACCTTCACCAATACTTGCTGTTTCTAGTCTTTTTGATATGAGTCATTCTCACAGGTGTGAGTTGATATTTTATTGTGGTTTTGATTTTCATTTCCTGATAATAAGTGATGATGAGCATTTTTTCATATGCCTGCTGACATCTGAATATCTTCTTTGAGAAGTATCTATTTACCTCTTTTGCCCATTTTTTGATTGGGCTATTTGTCTTTTTATTGAACTGTATGAGTTCTTTGTAGATTTTGGATATTAACCCCCTGTCTAATATATGATGTGCAAAAATTCTCTTTAGACCAATGAATTTAGGCCACATAAAACTTTTATCTTTCTTAAATTTTTAATAGTCATGTTCTAAATGAATATGACAGGTCAATGTTAATCCTGAGCAATTGTAAATCTCTCTTCCTCTACATTTCCTTCTCTCTCTTTATCCTTATTTGCTCCCACATTTAACTCATCATAAGAACTGAAGTAAAACACAATTACCACATCTATTCTGCATCTGACCTAGACCACAAGACCACACCCATTAAGCCTGAGCTCCCCAAAATCCCACTTTCAAATGTGTGCAGTTTCTAATGAGCATATCCTTATCTTTAAGTTCATTTAGTGAACTACCTTGGATCAACATCAGATGTGATGGCCCAGAGGTCTATAACTCCTCTCCTTGACTTCCAAACAATGCAACTTAAATTCTACCTTGGGTAAGCAAGCAACTTAAATTTTACCTCTGACTCATACAAACCAAAAGATTGGGCTATAAAAAAAGTAATGTATAGAAATGATTGTAAAGCCCAAGCATATTTCATATGAAACACTGATAATTTTTCAAACCTACTTGCAGTTTACATTCCTAGAAAGATATAAAGCTGTTTGAGGTCAATATACTTCTCTACCCAAGTTCACAGATACTCACAGTTGCCCAGGAAGAGGCCCCCAGTACCTTGACAGTTAATATTTTTACTGAAATATGAGTCTCATGATTGAAACCAGGGTTGGCCCACGCTGAAGAATAATTTCAGAACAGGAAAAGAAGCATCACACAGCCACCTGGCCCCAGTTCTGGTTCTTACATGGTGAACGCTTGATTCACATTTGGGCAGCTAGCAACCTTTCCAGCTGGGGAAATATCTACCTTAGGAGGCCCACCTTGCCAAGGTAGAAGTCATAAACTGATTTTCCTAGCTTCTCATGGTGCTGGGAGCCCATGGTTTAGGCTAGGAGTTGCTAGGTACCCTATGATCAGGAAGACATCAGTTTCAAATGGGAAGAGAGAAGCCTCCATAGGAACCGACACTCATGGAGTACATAGTATAGTACAAAGTGAGCCAGCTCATGTGGATAGCTGGGGTCAGTGTGAGGGCCCCACTTTCCTGTGTAAGGTCCTGTGTTGTAAGAGGGATGTCCATGCCTGGGGCATCAGCAGGGACTCTGGCCCCCTGCACAAGTGCCACTGGGGAAATGCTCCGCTTCACACACCCTTCTGGAGGTTCCTTCTGCCACTTAACATTACTTAGAAAGTCCTTTCTTTGTTTAAACTACCTAGTGATGATTCTGCTATTTGCAACTAGCTACCCTAACTGGTTAATAGATAGAACTTCACTTGGGCAAGTCATTCACCTCTCTGGTCCTGAATTTTCTCAGTTGAAAATGAACGCTTTTGCTAAGCCACCTCTAAAGCACTTTTCAGCCCTAAAAATCTGTATTTATTTAACACTACAAGCTGATTTTTCAGGGTGACTTTTCAGGTCAATTCCCAGAGCAGCCATCAGAGGTCTTGCAATTTTGAGAAAACCAGCATACATGCCGTGTTTCAAAGTGAGATTTTACCCTCTAAAAATGACAGTGGCTTCATGGTCCCTTTCACTCAGCTGATGCATGAACAAGGTGTTAAAGTCCACTGTCCCCATTGAGGAGGGCACACTATCACCATGGGTGACCAGTGAGATGGGGAAATGACTGTATCTGATGCCCATGAAATAAGCACTGGGTTAGGTACAGCCATGAACCCAAATTGGCTCATTTTACTCTTCAGCATAACCCAGAAGTAAGATCGAGGAGCTTCATTTTACAGATGAGAATACTGAGACTCAATGTCATTAAGATGTTTATTCAAGTTCACATAGCAAGTGTGTAGTAGGACAAAGAATCCATCTGGGTCTTCTCGCTTCAAGTTCATGGCTCTGCCTAATACCCAGGGTAAAACTCATCAGAAGGAGTCCATCCTCTTTTGTGGGTTCTTACACCCACACTACCAAGTGTGTTCAGTCAAAGTGGGCTTGAGAGTTGAAATTGTTTGTTTTAAAATTAAGAACAAATTGGTTTTGCCTGAGTAACCTAGAAACTTCCTAATAAGCCTCATGATGAGCTTCCCAAGAGAATGGAATCTTAAAGAGAATTTCAAAGATGGGAAGAAAGACAGTCAGATGCATACCAAGAATGAAAAGACTTAATAAGGGAAAATATAAGTTCTTGTTTCTCTATGCCCTCCCCCCTTTTTTAATAATCTCTCCTATTAAGCCAATTCATTTACTAAAAACAGAAAACAAAATGAAAGCCTAGCATCCTGATGTATGTGAAGCTCATACAGGAAACTACTAAACGTTTATTAAGGCCATACCATACATGAAAGCGAAGAAGGAAAACATGAAGCCTGTTTCACATATTGTTACAAATCTGTAATGTTAGAATAAAAGGGAAAACTGATTCCTACCAATTATGAAAATGTACAGGATTAAATCAATTGCTCTGCCAGATCTGACCAGCATCTGGTCTGCAGCAGGGGCCAAATAGATCTCATTTGGGATATTTATGAAAAGTAACTTCTAAAACATAAATCAGGACTATAAAATCATCATCTGATTACCAAAAATTTTAAAAGCAGAGAAGAAAGTGTATTCAAGTGTGAAATATGGTTTCGGAGAAGGGAGGAGGCAGGCAGCTTTAGCATAGAACAAGAAGCAAAAATCAAAGAGCAAGAAGAGGGAGGGATGAACGGCTAATGCAGAAAATGTAGGCTGCGCCTTTCTGGACACAGACTATGGTGAGGAGTCAAAGCAATTAGCCATTTCATTCCAGCCCTTCTTGCAACCCAACACTTTGATTCCAATTGATGTTGTAGGCCAGCTGAAAAGAGACTGCAGTCTTGCTTATCCAAATAATCATTTTAATTTGTTGTTCCTAGCTACACATGGCCTTAAACCCAAGTAAATCTAAAGGAGAATTTATGAACACAAGTATAAGAAGAGAAATATGTTGGCATGTTTAGAAGCAAATAGGATACACAGCAGAGGAGTTTGCTGTGGATTCCATCTGATCTGGACATAGATGGAAGGCTCTGGGCTTCTGGCAGGCCACAGGGATCGAATCAGGATGACAGCAGAAGTTCTTTGAGCCTTCATGTTCCTCATCCTCTTGCCCTCATAGACAAAGCCAAGCCATAACCAGATTTCATTTAGTCACTTTCAAGGATGGACTAATTTTGACTCAAGCAAGATAGATTTCTATGGCTACATTATTTTTTTAATTAAATAATTTCAGAATTCTCTTCTTCCATTTCTTCCCAAATTACGAGACTTACAACAATCCTATCGTTAACAGGGCAGGGGTAGGGGAACTTTTGAAGGGAAAAAAATTTCAGAAAATAACTAGATTTGCAGAAATCTTAACTGAGTAGATATATAAGCACCCAAAAATTATTGTTATTTTTTCTAACTTCAATATATAAAATTAAATGAAGAAATTAAATTCATTTCACAAATATTTTTAGCATGTGTTGTGATAGAGGTGGAGAATCTAGGATGAGAAAGATATTGTTAACCTCTTTGAGGTAATATACTTCTTAGTAGGAAGATAAAGAATACAAAGATATTATTTCAATGTGATCTGGTTATAGATACAGGAGAACAGAGAAAGCAGGAGACCAAGAAGAACTTCCTGGGAGAAGTGAAGTTTCACTCAATCTTGAAGAGTAACTGCAGTGAGTCCAGGGAAGAACAAGGCCTATGAGGATATAGGGGACCTCCAGGCAAGGGAAGCAGCCTGGGCAGAGACACAGAGGCTACCAGCATCTTGACGGGAAAAGAGATGGTTCAGTGTTTCTAGAGTATAGAGAGAAGTAAAAAATGGTAGATGATTCCAGAAAAGCCAGACCAGAGAGAGCCTTCTATGCCATGCTAAGGGGAAGAAAAACACTTTTACTACACAAAGGGCTAAACATCACTATTATGTGGGAAGTCTAGAAAATGCCAGAAGGTTCCATATCCCACCACTAAAAATATCAAGACAGGAACAATCGCTGATCAAATTACCACTTACATATAGCTATAGCCCAATATGCTTATAAGACACGCAGTGTCCAAAAGGGTCTATGACAACAGTAGATGCCAAAAGGAGAGTCTGTAAATGGAAGATGCAATTTGAAGGATTACAATTGGTCTGGATAGTGAAGAATGGTGATGCCTACCTGGTCAGAATCAGAAGAGGTAGCTCCCAAGATGAAAATCTTTCCTCTGTAGGGAGCTGCTGACAGTTATTGGTTTGTTGCTGCTTTGTTTGTTTGGAGTAGATATAAGACAGGGAATTATTCTGAAAGCTGCTGCCTATTTACCTTAGCAAACCAACATTTGTTTTTGTTTTTAAGATTTATTTATTTATTTATACAAGAACCGTGGTACAGGCTAGATGTGCAGGAGGGTGAGAGGATTCACCAGAGGCAGAGAAGGGAACAGAACAGGCAGACTGACGAAATACACTGCTGAGGGGAGCAGCGGGCTCAACAGGAGAGGTCTGTCTCGCTATGTGGGACCCTCACCAGCCAGCCGGGATCGAACTGGCACTGCAGAGGCTGCGGACAGCTTCACAGCGTGGCGCTCAACTTCCTGCGCCACCAGAGGAGGCCCGCAAACCAACATTTGTAAATCTGATGTTGTCTTTAAGTTATGTAGCAATTTTTTCTTCTCAAATATTTTCACAAACTTTCCCTCATTTGCTTCTGCAAGGGAGCTAGATGAAAATAGTGCCATTTTCAGGGGAAACACTGAAGGGACCCTCCAGAAAGGATGACTGCCTGATGCTCAGTAATCCAGTCAAGAGGTGGCAGTCAAGCCAGTGTCTGTCTTATCTCTGACCCAAACACAGCCACTCTCAGCAGCTGTCTGAATCTGAAACAATGTCTTATGAACAGAAAGACTGAATTATTTATCCTGGCTTAATTATTCTATCCAGATTCAGGAACTTAAGTCCACATACAAAACTGTGTTTGGGGGGTTCCAGGGTTACACAAGAGGAATAGAGGGAAGAGAGCTGTGACTAGAATGTAAGAATCAGTTACTACAGGCATAACTTTGGGCAAGTTACCAAATGTTTTAAAGTCTCAGTTTCTTCATCTGTAAATTGGGAATGAATGGATATATTGAGAAAAGCATTTTGGTAGAGTATCTAGTATCAAGTAGTTATTAAATCAATGGTAACTCACAAATATGTCCTTTACCCTATAGCAATTTACACCCTTCTTCCAAAGGATAAGGCAAACTCAGCAAATCTATAAAGTTCTGCCTGTATATCCTAAAAACGGTTTTAAAATATCAAAAATCTCACTCTGGCTGCACAGTGATAAATCTGCACTCTCCAAATGCCCCATAACTAGTTGGAATAATGTTCTAATGCCTCCATGAAGTAGTTTATATTAATTTCCCTCTGCTGATCAAGACAGAGAGGATACAAATCATTGATCGCCAGCAAGTGTTTTTCCATACTTGGGATATGATTAAATGGTCTACAATGTTGAAAAAGAGATGACTAAGGGGAGAAAAGTGATAAAACAGATGTTGAATAAAAAAATACAATTTCCCATTGAATAAAGTAGTAGTTGTGCCCATGAGGATTAGCTACACAATACATTCTTTCCTCAAGGGCTTGAGAGGCATTCTGTTCCTGTTCATTTGCCCCCTGGAAAAAAGCCCAGTCCCCTCAGGGAGTCATGAATTATTCTGTTTATTAACCCAGTCTGTAACATACTCTATATCTTTTCTTAAGTGTACAGACTTTAAGGTTAAAATCCAGAGTATTTCTGAATGCTTATTTGGGTTAGGTGTCTAACTAGCGGCACCACACCTTTCATGAACTTTAATGACAACTTCAGCAAGATGTTCTCTCTCTCACCCAAAGAACCCAGAGTGAAATGTAATATCGCCACACAAAACACTCAATTCCTGTAGTTTTGAGAAAAGGTACTAAGAGCTCTTTTCAAGTGGCTTTTTGCTAGAGTCCATCTACAGCCTACTAACCAGAAGAACACCTTTGGGTTTGTCAACACTTTCCTTCCTGGGGTAAAAATAAATAAAATTAAAGGGGAAGGAGGGATGAGTCAGTGAAAATAAAACCGGAGTCCTGAAATCACATTGTGTTATTCAAATAATTAAAGTATTCTTAGTTGCAAAATGAAATGAAAATAATCACCCATGTGACTTGAAACCTAAAGACACAGGACAAAATATTTACTATTGGATTTCTGTTTCCTATTTATAAGACTCTTTTAAATGGTTTTCCCACTACTTCTCACCCCTAAAAGACAATGATGCTGAGCTCCACCACCTAATTGCGTTTCATCTTTACTGTGTGGAAAGAAGTTAAGATATTTTTGGTAGAAAAGAATGAGGCACAGGTGATGATTTAAATAGAGGAAGGGAAAATCTGTAAGAGCTTTCTCATTCCCTAGTGAGGGCCAATACTAAGCTAAACTCCTGGTTGCTAGGGGTTAACAATCTGAAGCATTTATATTCCAACCAGAAATGTTTCAAGTCATTTCAAATTAAGCTATCTGCCATTTTCTTTCAAATTAAGCCACCATTTGTAATCTAGTTATCAAATATTTTGACCTAACTTCTGAGCATTGTAGGACTATACTTCCTGGTCTCTTTATTTTAGGTGGAGCCAGTAACTAGTTCTAAACAATAACTTCTGCAGACATGACATAAATGTGCATTGAACTCATGGAGTCACTTTCCAGAGATTTCTTTTTCCTTCCCAAATGGAAACTGGCAATACTCCAGATAACATTGTCCTGGATCCATAAATGAGGATAACAACAACAAAGAGCATTTTTACTAACTGAAGAGAGACATGGATGTAGGTAGGAAAGAAATAGACTTTTGTTGTTTCAGATCACTGAGATTTGGGGTTTTGTTACAGCAGCATCCCTTAGCCCAACCTGATTGATTCACTTCACTTTTCATAACTGCACAAGTTCTAACTCACAGAGGTAACCTCTTCTACTCAGGAATGCTGTTCTCTCACACTGTTGGTCTTGCTTTCTACTAATTCAGTCACAGCACTAATTCAATCTAAAAATCTTCTCTGCTGTACTGTAGTTAACAAATTTGATGTTGACAGAACACAATAATTTATAGCCAGTATCTTAATTTATTTATTGGGCACTTTATTAACCTATACTCTTGCAGCCTGTGCATTTTTAATGGGATGATAGTGGGGTTATTCATTTATCCCTGTGTATGAGTGGGTCCTTCATAATTCACCTATGGCATTACCAGACATTAATTATCAGGATCAGGATCTCACTAATAGTGAGACCACTAATTGTGAAGATAAAATACATTATCTTGTGCTTTGCAAAATCCCTTGCCATTTCTAATAGCACTGACAGCACAGCCTATTAAGTTTAGATTACTGGGTTTGGATCCAATTTAGATTGTTAACTTGGCTAACACTTTACCAACATTATAAACATGAGATAGAAAAGAGGAGTGCGATTAGAAATGCATAAATATTTTATTCCTTCCATTGATAAAATCATTTTAAGATGTATTTTTCTATGATAGTCAATATTCTAGAAAAAATGTAAATGCCTATTTTAGGTTATAACTAGGTTATACCTATGTAAGGGCAGGTCTGGACACAGTGCAGGTTTTCTAGGATCCCATGCAGAACAGGTAAAGGAGGTTTTCTAGGATCCCATGCAGAATCGGTGTCCTCAGTGGTTTTGCAGGTTTTTATTGGGATTACCAGGAACATGGCAGGCAGGGGCGTTGGGGGGCCGGTAGGCTGGCAGGCCTCCCAGCCCCCAGCAGGTCTTCACTCTGGGCTCTCCGGCCTTCTCTCAGCTTCTGCTGCTGCTGGCATCCCCGTTATGCCGCCCTTAAAAGCATAGTCTTAACCCAGGTGAATCCCACCTACCTATACCCACACCCTACTCCAGGTGCCCGCCATCAGGCATGCATTCAGGACCGCAAGGATCCGTCATCTATCCTGATGGCGGGAGGGCAGAAAAGCCTCACATTTTTCCTTACCCTACAACCTAACTAGATTTTTTTCATTGCAAGCAACAGAGTCCATGTTTGGATAACAAAAAAAAAAAAAAAATGGAGTTTATTTTAATGTAAGGACAAGCACACAGGATCTAGAAGAGGACTGAGTAGTATAACTAAAAGTGTGTAGGAATCAAACAGTTTTAAAGTTTAAAGGAAAATCTTAAAGGGGCACTGCTCTTGAAAGAAATGCATTCTAATAAAGTATTGTACCTTTAGTTACTCTCTGCAAGGTTAAAGTCCAAAGAGAAAATCAAACTGCTGATTGCTAAGCTAAGGTTACAAGCCCCCACCAGATCTCTACCAGATAGTGGAAGGAAGAATCTTAGAAGAGAACTTCCAAGTTTTCTTCAGTTTACAAAGTGGCAGAAGAGAACGCTTAATATACCATCCTAATGAAACTGCACACAATGGAAGAAGGCTTCTGCCCCAAAAGGAAATCAAAGTATTATAAATAGGAGAAATGACTATTAGATAGCTAAGAAACCATTAACTATCCACCACATAAAAGCTGGAGTCCATAAATTAACAAAATTACCAAAACATGCAGCCTATTTAATTCTACACTCTATCAGTTGGAATTCAGTCTGTATAAAAGAAGCTGCTGTGGATGTTTTCAGCAAGAAAGGAATTAATTCAGGGAATTAGAAGCTTACAAAGCTATTGGCTATAGCAATCAGGAAGTACCACCAACAATATCAGAAGCCTGCAACAAGAATGTGGGTGATTTACAGGAGGCATTTGCAAGTCAATGGCAAAACCTCATGTTTGTCATCTGCCAAAGCCATAGACTACCCGCTCCCGCCACAGGGACAAAAGTGGCTTCTGCATCTTCTACCTTTCAATCCTCATACTCCTCTTTGGTGAACTCTACCTAGAACCCTGCTGCAATGATTCTGGGGACTTCCAGCACCTGCAGTTTAGGAAAGATGGGGGAAATGATGCTGGGTTTCCAATAGATAACCCAATAGATAATCCAGCAAACTTAATAACTCATTAATAATCACTTTTTTCTCTTTTGGAACTATCATATAACAGCAAAACTCATGTTTTGGAATTTTTATGTTATTAATTCAACTCTCACTTTCTAAGTAGATCTAAATAATTCAAGATTATTTTCTTCCATCTACTCCTTTTCTCATTCATTCAATTAATAATGGGGTATCTACTATGTGCCAGGAATTGAATTAATATAGTCATTGGTGATATGAGTTTAAAAAAATACAAAAAAACAAACATTGTACTTTCCTCAGAAAACTTACAGCCCAGTCAGAGGACTAAAGCAAAGATAAATGTGTACAAGGTGTAATGAAAATATAAGGAGGGCCTCCCCTGGTGGCGCAGACAGTTGAGTGCAGCGCTGTGAAGCTGTCTGCAGCCCTGCAGCGCCGGTTCGATCCCGGCCTATGGGCAAGGGTCCCACATGGCGCAGCAGACCTCTCCTGTCATGCCAGCTGCTCCCCTCAGCAGTGTATTTCATCAGTCTGCCTGTTCTGGTCCCCGCTCTGGCTCTAGTGAATCCTCTCACCCTGCCATGCGCATCTGGCCTGTACCCCAGTTCTTGTATGAATAAATAAATAAATCTTTTTAAAAAATGCTAAAAAAAAAAAAAAGAAAGAAAATATAAGAAAAGGAAGATTTTCTGGAATAAGTGACCTTTGAGTAAAGTATGACTAGGCTTTCCCTAATCAGGTCAGAGTAAGGATAGAATTCCAGTCCTTCCGCTTCTGCATAGGCACTTTGTTTACCACTCTTAGCACCAATATCTCACTATTTTGAATATAGCAATTTTATATTTTAATATCTAGTTGTCCAATTTTTCCTTCATACTCTTCTTTTTCAAATGTTTCCTTGTTTTTTCACATTCATTTTTATAAGTAAATACTGAATTCTTTTTGCAACTTACAAGGGAATTTTGATTGGTTGGCTTATATTTTATTAGATGATAATTAAATTTCCAAACCCAAAAATTAAGCCATATTTTTTGCAAAACTATTAGTGCTCATCATCCCTTATTTGATGCCATTTGTATTTCTCTTTTGCTTTAAAGTCTCATTCTCCATATGATTCTTTACCACTATGTTGTGGTAAATGCACTATAATTTTTGATATGGAATGTTCTATATTGTGGGGTTTTTTTTCTGAGAACATACTATGCTCTTTGATTTATTTTTTTTTCTTTAATTAGGGAGCATTTTCTTCTATAACATCTTAAAATATGTTTTCTGTACCAGTTTTTTCTCTTAGGATTATCAATTAGGTACATATTCCATATATCATTTTCTTTGTAATTAATTTTATATTTTTTTTTGTAGTTCTTTTTCTCAAGCCTGTACAGCTATTCTACTTTTGTGTCAATTTCACTCTAATTTATGAAATTGGAAATGGTAAATGGTACATTATGAGACTTTTCAGGTCTTAAATTTTTTCTATTTTTTGTTGTTTACTAATTTTCATTAATTTCTTGTCACTGATAAGGCTCAGGATCTCTTTCAATCCTTGTATCACTTCTCTGAACTTATTTTTAAAGATTTTATGTTTTATATTATTTCCTTGAAATATAGACTATTTAAAAATTTCTTTTCTGTGAAAGAATCCTTATGGGGATATATATGATTCATCTTTTGTTTCCTTTCTTCATTTCCTTTTGCAGATTTTCATATATATCACATTTTACTGCTTTTGTTTATAAGGTGTCACAACCTGCTTGAGAATGTCATAGGAGTGGTTTGATGGAAGACAGAGGAATAAACTGGGGAGTTCAGAAACCTCACTTAACATCCTGTAGTCCACTGAAAATTCGCATGACCAAGTCCAAAGTTAAGGAATGGAAACTATACTCTGTCACCATAAACACATGCCAGAACTTGTCTATATAATTCCAATAAAGGAAGTTGGCTTCAACAAAATGATTGTAAACTTTCTGTGGTCGTTCCTCCTCACTGTTTTGGGTTTCAAGTGATTAGTGTGATTTAAAGTAAAAATCATTATGTGATAAGCTCTCTGGATTCTACTTTAACAATTACTGGTTTTCCTACTTACTTTCTCCTTGTATCCTTCACCTCCAACATTCTCCCAACAAACTGCATCATGATAAACAGCAGAAATCACATGACAGCAAGGTTTCACCTTAAAATCTACCTTTCCCACCAGTCAGTGGGTGGAATGAATTCTTTCAAGGGGATTTTCAACCTCTCCTTTGACCTGTATTTGCCCCAGAGACATCACTCTCCACATTTGTCAGATTTGTGGCACATTAATCTTAGATCCTAAATTACAAATAATCCAAGTTTCCATATTTGCACTCTCCCACATCTCGACTGGAAGCCACAGTGTTTGCCATGTGTGTTTCTTGCTTTGTGGCTTGGGTTGTGTCATTTTTCTTTGGTTTCAATGAATAAAGAGATTTTTTTTTCTCTTTATTTTTCTTTTAAGTTTTGAGTGGGTTTTGAGGGTTAAAATGTTTTACTTTGCCATTTTTAAATGGAAGCCACAAGATTATACATTGAATATACAATCAAATTGAAAACCCCAGGATTTCTTTTTCTTTGGTTCTACTCAGGCATGTCATCTGATACTATAGTTATACAGTTGAATTTCTAGATTTAAAAGCATAACTCTAAATTTATCCCTGTTAAATGATGTCTTGTTAAATTCATTCTTGTCTGAGATTTTGAAGGATCCTGGTCCTGCCATCCAATATATTTATCCAATCCCCTTCACATCATTCACAAATCCAATCAACTCACTGTTAATGTGCTCATTAAAATTATTAAATCAAGGAACCCTATCTCCCGCAAGGTCTGTCAGTCACCATGATCCATTTAACCTATATTTATCCATATTGTTTTCAAGAATAATGGGATACATTTTGTCAAATGGTTACTAAATTTCAGATGTTTTTTGTCTATAGCATTCTCTGATGACCTGGAGCAGAGGTTTCAATGGTCTGAATGTGCCTTCCCCCAAATTCATGTGTTGATCCAAATGTCTGCTGAGATGGTATTAGGAGGTAGTGCCTTCGGGGGGTGATTATGTCATAATAATGCCAATATTATTAATAAAATGAATACTTTAATGAAAGAAAATGTACAGAGTTTCCTCGCTCTTTCCTTCATGCAAGGATACTATGAAAAGTCTGCTACCTGGAAAAGGGACCTCACCTGACCGGGTCATCCTGATCCAAACGTCCAGCACCCAGGACTGTGAGAAATTAACTCTTTGTTTATAAGACACCTAGTCCATGGTATTTTGCTATAGCCACTGAATGGACTAAGACATGAGCTAATAATTTTAGAAGATGAAGAAAGAAAGGGAATAAGAGGTGAAAAAAAAGGGGGGGGAAGAGGAAAAAAGAAGAGAGGAAGAAAGGAGAGCATGGGGCCTCCCTGGTGGTGCAGCGGTTGAATACTGGGCTGTGAAGCTGCCCACAGCCTCTGCAGCACCAGTTCAATCCCTGGCTGCCAGCGAGGGTCCTACATGGCCCGCAGACTTCTCCTGCCACACCAGCTTCTCCCCTCAGCAGTGTATTTCATCACTTTGTCTGGTCTGCTCCTTGCTCTGGCTCTGGTGAATTCTCTCACCCTCCCACACTTCTGACTGTACACAGTGCTTGTATAAGTAACTAAATAAATCTAAATAAATCTTTTAAAAAAAGAAAGAGAAAAGAAAGGAGAGCATGAATACTTGGTTAGTCATTAAGAAAAATAAAGAGAATGAAGAAACATAATATAATGCAGTCATAGAACAAAATATACCTGCAAAATATTTTTAATTCTATTTCCTATACTTAGGGAAGTAAATAGCTAAACTAGAGTTACTAAAACTATGTTATGCAAAACAAAATAGCTAGAAGTGCCACTCTATGGAATACTTTAACTGCAGGACTTCTCAGAGTCTTCACACGCTATTGTATATGTTAATTTCCAAAACAGATATAGTATCCAGAATTGAACAGAAGTGTTTGATAGGGAATCTTTTACACTAATCATCCTCAGGATTATTGTTATTGGACCACATTGTGTGAAATGCTGGCAGAAACAATCCAATATTATTTGACCTACTTGGAGAACACATGGAAATGATCACCATACTTACCTTGACTTTACAAAGAGGAATTGCTTTCGTTTTTGTTTTCCCTGAGCCTTTGGATTCCTTGGCATTGCTTCAGTTTGACTTTCCACATTGGAAAAGGGAAGGCAAGTACTACTTTGTGATGTTTTGCTCCAGAAATAAGGGTCAAAATGAATTCATATAGGAACCAGACATAAGTTAAAAAAAGGCAATAGGGAAAAGACAAAAAAGATTAAACTTGAAAGCAAGTCGATGCTCTGTCATTTACCAACCAGAGAACATTATTTGAGCAAAGAATCTGCCTCTCTGTGTCTCAGTTTTCTTCTGTGTTTGAGAAGCTAATGCCTACCTTTCCTACATCAGAGGTGTTACAGGTGTCAAGTGAGATACTGTGTGAAATTATATTGCTAATGTAGCATTTTATAGCTGTAACTGTGTAGTACACAGAGAATCTTAACAGCTATAGCAAAACCTCTCACAAAAATCTAATTAAGATCCTGTCTGTGCTAAAGTCACTGTCCATTGCAGGTCACTGAGGTAGGCAGTTGAATGGGCATGCTCCCTTTAGTGATAGAGAACCCCACTTCCCACTGGTGATGTCCCGATCTGCATCATGTGATTTCCAAGGTACTAAAACTGGAAAGAAGAATGAAGAGTGTGAAGACATCCTAATACAGAACATAGACACCAGTGGCTAGAAAAGTGGGTTAGACACATCCCTATGCTGACATAAGATATCTACTAAAAGTAAAGAGGAGAACATTTATATATCTTGCATCCTACCTCACAGGGGATATTCTCCAGAACCATCTACATCTGTAATCTAACTTAACTAAGGCTGACTCAAAAGAAGAATTTTATGTTTAAGGTTGACAAAGTATAATTTATATCTATTCACTCTGAATAAAAAGAATTTTTGAGTATTATTTTGGACTATTAGAATCGAGGCAAATGCAATCCTCATTAGAACTTTCTAATAATTAAGTAAAAGCTAGTATTCTCAGAAAAAATTCTCCTGCCGTCCTAACAAAATGAGGTGTAGCTTCCCTGAAAGTTGTTTCATTTACAGAAAAGCTAAATGAAGCCTATTAAATTTTTGATAATATTTTATCTTGTTACAGAGATAACAAATGTTCATTGTAAAAAATGTTTAATACAGATAAGCAGTCATTACTAAAAAATAATCAGTTACCATTTTCCTCTATTTTGTATCATGTGTAGCTTGAAGATTTGAACTCTTTCTCCATAAAGATATAAATGAAAAATGCCTTTCACTATCATGTACTTTCTGTGTATCGTGACTCTTGCCTACTCCCTTATTATTGTGAAGTCAGTTCTCAGCACACTTACTCTATTACAAACACTCCACATGGTATGTTTGTTACTCTTGCTACATAACAACACCCCCCCACCCAAATTACATCTTCAATGAGCAGCAACAATTTATGATTGCTCAAAAATGTGTGGGTTGGTTGGGTTCAGGCAGGGTGATTATTCTGCTCCAAGGGGTATTGGCTGTGGGGTTGGAACAACATGAGGCTGGATCACATACAGCAGCTGATACTGTCAGTAGGAAGCTGAGTTTGAACTGTAACGAACAGCCCATTCTCCTTCATGTAGGCCTCCCCATGTGGCTTGAACTTCTCATGGTATAAATGGTAGAGACCAAAAGGTGAAGGTCTCTTAAGGAGCTTCAAAAGTTACAAGTGTCACTTTTGTCACATTCTTTTGGTAAAGATAGATCACAGATCAATTCATATTTAAGGGACGATTGACAATAACAGGTCACACCACAGAAGAATATAAAAGAGGAGATGTTGCTATGGAATTTTGTTTGTAATCACAACTTCTACCTTTTTAGTGGGTGTATCTTTCTCTACTGCCTTCAAAGACTCTCTCCAGACTCAGGCTAGGGCTACAAGAAACCTATGAAAACAACAACCACCACCTCTCTCACCCAGAGACTTTCTCCACATTCAACATCCTTCCATTTTAAGCCTTCTCACTCTTTAAAGTGGCTTTCCAGGAACTGGTTCTTTCCAGGACCCTCTCTTCCTGGTCCCTGTAATTAATAATTACGGCAAGCACACAGACAGCTCTAGACATCTCTTCAAGATGCGCTTGCAGAGTGCAAACACAGTTGGAAGAGTAAGAAGCATAGAGGATCATGATGGAGATCATCAGGGAGTTGAAGGCATGTGGTACAGCCACTGTAGAGCAATGTGAGGAAAATAACTGGAGGTTATTTTCAGAGATATATACTCACACAAACACATGTACACACCACAGCACCCTCACTGTTATGGCAGAATTCTAGTAGGGAACCAGGTAGCACTCAGAGAGGAGGAGGGAAGATCTTTATTTATGCAGGCAGGTCCAGAGGAGATCTTTCTCCAAAGTCTGAGCCCTGAGAAATTAGGTAACACAGTATTTATTGCTTCAGCAGGGGTACATTAATATTTTGAAACAAGCAGGTAGTATAGAAGCAGGAGATTCCTCAGCGGTTATCTGGGTGTAAGGTGTGTGGCCTCGAGAACGTTTATCAGTTACTCCCTGGAACTTTCAGTCTACACTGAGTCTTTGTCTCAACATAACTTCAGACATTTTCCATTTCAACACAATAAATGCACAGACATTAAATACATTCACATGCACTCACACATACATTTCTGTAAACACATACAGCCCATCATTGAATAAATGGGTAAAGAAAATATGGTATATATCCACAAGAGAATACCACTCATTTATTAAAACAACGACAAAAAAAAAACATGAAATCTTGCTATTTCTGACAACTTCGATGGACCTCAAGGGGATTGTGCAAAATGAAGTAAGTTGATAGAGAAAGACTTAAACTGTATGATTTCACTTATATATACATTAAAAAAAGGAAATAAAAACAAATTCCAACCGAATGGTTGTTACCAGAGAGGAAGAGGATGGGAGGGCAGTAAAAAGAGTCACTTGTATGATGGTGGATGGAAACCTGACCTTCGGTGAATATCATAACATCCTTTATAGAGAGGTCAAATTAAAATGATATACACCCAAACCAATATGGAATTGTAAACAGTGTTACCTCAAAAAAAAATTTTAATTAGTATATAACCAAAAACCAAGTCCACACATATTCTTGCAAAACACATTCACACAGATTCTCACAACCTCACACATACTTTCACATAAACTCACATATACTCACAAAAATGCAGACCCAAAGACCCATCTCCCAGTCCTTTAGCAAATCAGGAGGGAAGCAAGGGCTGAATGGTGTCCCTGGAGCTCGTTCTCCAAAAGTGGTACCTTTTCAACAGTTTTTAGGTAGTAGGTGGCCATGGTGCTGATAGACTATGATCGCGAGATGAAACAGTGTAACAGAAACGCAGCAGAGAGGATAGTCAGAGGCATTTGCTTTGTGTTTCTTTCCACGCCACCAAAGGGCACACCCACCACCCCAGGCCCACCTTCCTCACTGAGAACCTGGACAAACCTCTGCTCAAAGCACCACCTGCCTGGGGGCTGGAGGAGGGGGTGACCAGGGCCCCAGGAAACCATTTCTGGTGGCAGCTTTCCTCACAGAGACATCGCTCAATGATTAGAGGAAACCCCGGGGGCTGGATTCCAAGAAAAGATCTTGTAGCACAGGGTTTTCCATTGTGCAGATATCTATTGTGGCTTCAGAAAGCAGAAGGAAGCCAATTCTGGGAAGTGTCTGCAGAGGTGAGAGGAAGAAAAGGTCAAGGTTATACTAGGGCAATGGGATGGAAAGTGAGTGGGAACTGATAGCTTTTCTAAAAATTCACCAGCCCCTACCATTTTTAATATTTCTTTATATTGTGAAAATAAAAGGGTCAGAGGGAGATAAAGGTGAGCTTTTATCCAATTGAAGGTACATACTGTTTTTGTGCCTGTGCACATTCATTTCATTTTAGTGTCAAAGAGAAACCAGCACGTCGAAATCCCATGAACACAGCTCATTTGTTTTATTGGGAAGGTTGAAGCAAAATCATTTGAAAAGACCACCACTTTGTATCATGATGCATACGTCAACCTTTCAACTTCAAACACAGCCTCCAAAAACATCAAAGTTGATTTTTTTTCTTTTTTGGTTAAGTGTACAATGACAAATGTACCAATTTTAGGCTCCAAAAGAAAACCTCCACCTCAAACTGATTTCTCATTGTTGAAGGCTGGTAAAATCAGAGCTAAGGAAGACAAGGAAAGTGCACTGTCAGGGCTGGTGAGCCCCACAAATATTTACTGGGCATCTTCTAAGTATCAGGCACTATGCTGGGTGCCGGGGATAATAAGAATAAAAAGACCTGTCCATACACGGCCTGGAGTGAGCCTGATGAGGCTGGCAGAGGGCAAAGAGGTTAACTTAAATCATTGAGGTGCAGCAGGAGGAGCTCTGGGACCCAAAAGAGGGAGTACACTTCGCCCCACCCACAGGAGATGGTCCCAGAACGCAAGCTGTGAAATAAATTGAAGATACCCAGACCAAAAAAGCAGCTGACAGGAGGACAATGCAGCTTAAGAATAGGCCAAAGGACTTGAAACAGCAAAGTACGTGCAGAACAAACCCTGAACCATCGAACGCCTCCTGGGAGTGATCAGTGTTCTGGGGACTGAGGCGGGGAGGTGGGCAGGGCAGGAAAGACCTCATGTGCTCTAAAGAGCTTACACACACCCGGGAGGTGGCTGGAGACTGGGGACTCACGTGACCAGATTTGCATTTTAAATAGAGTCCCTCTGGCAACAGGAAGAGGGTAAGACCAGAGGCGGGGGACCAGGTGGAATGTTAGCTTGATGCACCACAAGACAAGGGCCGGAGCCAGGGCAGCTGGGGTGGAAAAGAGGAAATGGATTCAGAAAATATTTAAGACAAAAAATTGACAGGATGTGGTTAATTAGGCCTGGGATGGGATAAGGGAGTAGGTATCTCTGGGGATTGGTTCAATTAATTAAGAGAGAAGCTCTGGAAGGAGGAGAATGGCTGGGGGAAACAAGGTTGATTTGGGAAACATTGATGACAGGGAGGCTGGGAGTGGCTCCAAGCTTCAGAGAGAGGTGAGGGAGACATAGTCTCGGGATTTAGAATCAAGGATGCACGGAAGTCTCCCAGGGTAGAGAATGAGAAAATCAGTGGATGAGGCAGAAAACAGTATAATTATACCAGGGGCTTATTCAAGTAACATGGGTTACACGTGTGTGGCTGTTAGAGACTGTCGTGTGTGTTTAAAATCTCAGTGCCGAACAGCCTGTGCTATTTACTGAGTGGAAGCCAGGAAATTACATCCTAACTAGAGAAATGTTATTGCGTGAGGCCAGTAGCCAATCCAGGCTTCTGCTGCTTTTCCTCCCAGTTGCCCTTGTTCCAATCTCCCAGCTCCCTCCAGGGGGTACAGCATTGGCCATTGAAATTTTTCTTTCTTGGGCCTTCCTGGTGGCGCAGATGGTTGAGCACAGCGCTGTGAAGCTGTCCACAGCCTCTGCAGTGCAGGTTCGACTCCTGGCCAGCCAGGGAGATACCCACATGGTGCAGCAGACCTCTCCTGTCTCGCCTGCTGCTTCCTTCAGCAGTGTTTTCGTCCTTCGCCTGTTCTGCTCCCCGCTCTGTCTCTGGTGAGTCCTCTCACTCTCCAGTGCTTCTGGACTATACCCAGTTCTTGTATAAATAAATAATCTTTAAAAAAAAAAAAAAGAAGAAGAAAAAAAGAAATTTTTCATTCTCCTGGGCTTACTATGTGCCCAGTTCTGGGTTGAGCTTTGAAATTACTGGATTAAAAAAAAAAAAAATACAGTTGTGCCCTGGAGTTTACAGGGGGCCACACTTTCTCTTTGGGGGTGATTGCTGCAAATGACCTTCCAACCTGGTTGTTCACTACAACCAGGCTAGACCTGTCTTTATATTATTAACCCTTACAAATAGGTCATGATTTCTGTTTAGTCTGCAAGAATTAAGATGCCCTCTCTTTTGGCTTCTTCTCTCTAAATTGTTTTAAGCTTTATTTTTGTGACCTGGCCTACTGATTGCTACAGGACTTACAGAAGGACTGTGGTGAAGGGACAGGGAACTACAGACACTTGCTACTTAATGGCCAAACAAAGAGTTTCCATGGCCTCCTCCTCATTGCTCCCCACCCTGCAAGGTCAGCTTTCCCACCCCTTAAATGGCACAAGCTTTCTAACATCCTAAGCCTGGATATTATTAGAGCATGCTCATCCCACCAGTAGAACTTCCCCTTCATCCATCCATCCATTCATTCAGTTACACATTGAGGGCCCACTAGGCACCAGCATCTAGTTACGGTGCTAGGAATGTGGCAGTGGATATGACAACATTCATGGAGTTGATATTTGGGGAAACATAAGCTACCAGCCCAGTGGAGCAGCACCCATCTATACACATACCTGGGGTTTGCAGAGACTCTAGATCCTCTCCCCCATAGCACCATTCAACACACCCCTGAGTGTGGTGGCCTGTGCTCACTCATGGACCTTTCTGCGTCACTTCTGATATGTTGCAGCCACATCATGACCTTTGCTTTGTCAGTCTTTGCTTTTGGAAAACAAATATGGACATAACTGGTGGAGCCAAGAGACCTACTGGGTCCCTTATACACACAGTCAGAGGTGGCAGTAGCACAAAGTTTCCATTACAAAATTGTGCTCAACTTACAGGCCACATTGGTTTATATATTGCACTGTATGTATATTACCTCTCCAAACACCTGAAGAAGAACAAGACAACAGGACCAGCTCAGCTTCTGGGAACAAGGGCCCCAACAGTTTCACTGTCTATGACTGGGGTGAAGGAGGTGGTGGGGAGGGGTCCAAACTTAGCCTCCGCACAGACAGGCAGTCTATGGAGGACCAGATTATTGATAGCATTTCTTCACCTTGCTCTAAAACTGCACTCACACCCTGGCTGAGGGCTCAGCCCTGGATCTTTGGCTTGAGCACATAAATCCCTATGGGTAGCCCTGACTCTAGCAGGGGTTGAATTGAGCTTACAGAGTTTGCTTCATATCTGCACTGCTGCTGGCCCATCAAGTTGGCCACTGGGGCAACATACACATAGAAGAGTCAAATCTGATCTACCCCTGAGCCAAGGTCAGCCCAATCCCAGAAGACCAACAGACCCTTGAGCAAGAAAGATGAATATTGGTTGTTCAAGCTACTGAGACTTGGAGGTTATTTTAAAGCAGCATTGTTGTGTCATTAGCTTAGTGATTCTTACCACTGAGATGCTTTCACACCAAGAGGTTCCTGTGAGTATCCCATGTGCCAGTTTGCTGGGCACATCAGTAAAAAGGCAGCCACATCTTGTTGGCCCTGCCACCTCTCTCTCACTGCCTGGAATGCCCACAAACACGACATGCCAGAGCTGCGGGTCTGCCAGCTCTCTCAACCCATCACAGCCTCATCCAGGTTTAATGAACTGCTCTTCTATTTGTCTAATGTCACAATTTTCCCCAACTCGGCTGTACAGTACCTGGACTGTCTAGGAAAACCCATTACCTCTATTAGTCTGCCAATAACAAATCAGTAGAATTGCTTGTTCCTTAATTGATAGAAAACACTCCCCTCCTCCTGATAGATTACCCTGGTCTAACAGCAACAAGACCAATTCCCTAGTGTCCGACTACCATCCGATCCAGAGCAATTGGTTTATACTTTCAGTAATAAATCCTAACCTATCAATACATAATAGCTTTTCATAATCAACATCCACAGATTCTGTCTGGACTCAGACACAACCCAGCCATTTCTCGCGTACCTATAATTAGCAGTGGCTAGATGACGTTTGTGCACTGGCACAAGGCTTCTTCCTCGTCCAATGGCAATAACACATTTTACTTAAATTCAAGTTGATTTAATTCCCTGGTGGGGGATGGAGATATAAATATATTTATGCGTGTGCAATGCTCTGTAAATGAAACAATTCAGCCAATGAGTGCTGGGGTGAGAGGATTCTGTCCTGCCTGTCCAAGAGGCTGACGTGGGCTGCTGCGAAGACTGTCACACACTCAGCAAGACGGCCCGCAGCCAGGGGGACACACAGAGCTTCTCAACAGACGTTTGCCTGCTGCTCTAAGTCCTCTTTCAAGCTTGCAACAATATCATCTCTATCTAAAAGCAACCAGTCTTGGGCTAAAATGCACAGTCCATTGATGGTTTAATACCAAAAGTCACCAACATACCTAAGACCTTTGGGGAGGAAAAACAAATAAAGGGTGTGGCACAACATAGGTAAATACACACCCCAAATGCCTCTCCCAGGCAAGTTCACTGGCCATGAGAACAAGAGAGTCCCCTTGCTTCTTATAAATTAAATGTCACAAAAGAAAGCCGGTGAGAGGAAGGGAAGAAAAAGTGACCTAAACAAGGTAATAAAACTATAAACTTAATGAGGGCCAGTTTACCGCTTTGCAGTCTCTCTACTTTATAACATGCCCTTATGAGCCCGCCTGTCAGGATAATGTAATTGAGAACTTGCTATAAAACATATGTTTAATGGAGCCAGGGGCCAAGGAAAACACTGTGTAATTGTAATAAGCAGGCTGGTAAGTAAAATGATATCTTTTAAAGGTTAAAATAGAGTCGCTTTCAGAACTGGGCCAGTCTGCTTCTTCAAATATTGCTTCGCTAATGATTTCTTCACTTCACTTGCAAAATGCATCTCTGAGGAGATTTGTTACAAATGTGATCCCTGCCTGGGAAGTAAACTGCTCACCATATAGAAGGCCCAGCATTTATTCTCCAGTTTTATATAACTTGGAGAATGATGTTAAAATTGGCAAATGCATCTGAGGCACACCAGGCCACAGGATTTTTTTTTAATCCACTCATTGTCCGATGCAGTTCAACTTGAAAGAGATACAACAGAGAAAAGATTGATCCTTTGTGGCCTATTCTCTTTCCAGAAGGTAAAAGCAATTCCCATCAACAGAGCCCCGTGATCTGAAGGGTCATCTCCATTCTGCTCTGGGGAATTTGTAGCTCATCGGGGCATGAATATTTTTAAAAATAAGAAAGAAAAGGGGGGAAATGAAAACTGATTCTGGGCTCTGGAAGGCCCCACCTGTAAAAGGCCCATCCCTAGTCTCTACCCAGTACTTGCTGACTCTGACCTCAAAGATCCACCTTTGGGGAACTAATAAATGAACTTCCTCAATAGTAACCTTTTATATTCATGCTTCATGGGCTTTTGAGGTTGACATTTAAAAAAGAACATTCAAATCCACCCATTCTACCCTATTCTACCAGCTGCTGTTTGTCATATGAGGCAATCAGAGGGCTGGGAACTGACAAGTGGTTGGAGGAAGACTGACTCCTACAGTGCTTTACCCTCAGAGAAGCCAGTGACTTCCTATGTGACCCTGGGGACTTCATGTCATCTCTGTGGAGCTTAGTCATAGCACCTGGAGAAACAGGGCTTGTATGAAGGATACCACAGGAGGGACTGACCTAGCAGATCTCTAGCTCACTTCCAGTTTTAATACAACAAAATTATATGCCAGAGAGCTTGATAAATGGGCCTCAATATCAGTCGTCTCTAGGAATGGATAAAGAAGATGTATATACACACAATGGAATACTATTTGAGCATTAAAAAGATGAAATCTTGCCATTTGCAACAACATGGATGGAACTCACATTAAGTGAAATAAGTCAGAAAGAGAAAGATGGTACAATATGATTTCACTAATTTATGGAACATAGGAAAGCAAAACAAAACTTTACACTGACTATAGAATGGTGGTTACTAAAGGGGAAAGTAGGGGAAAAATGAATAGACAGGTCCCATGGATTGATGGTGAATGGCAAATGGACATTGGTGGTGGGTGTGGTCAGAAAATGTAATCTTGGGCCTCCCAGGTGGTGCTGCGGTTGAGCGCTGGGTTGCGAAGCTGCCCGCAGCCTCTGCAGCACCGGTTCGATCCCCTGCTGCTCCCTGGCCACCAGAGGAGGGTCTCACATGGCGTGAAGACCTCTCCTGCCGCCCACTGCTCCCCTCAGCAGTGTACTTTGGTCCTTCTGCCTGCTCTGCTCCCCACTCTGGCTCTGGCGAATTCTCTCACCCTCCCGTACTTCTGACTGTACCCAGTGCTTGTATAAATAAATAAATAAATAAATAAATAAATAAATAAATAAATCTTTTTTAAAAAAAGAAAGAAAGAAAGAAAATGTAATCTTGGAACTTATACAGCATGGTAACTAATGTTACCTCAGTAATGAGACGTGTGTGTGTGTACATGTGCGTGTGAACACATGAATGCATACATATATATATGTACATATAAACCCCTTTCTCTTCTACAGTAGTAAAACTCATAAACTTTACTTCACATAACTGTCTAAAATAAAAACTACATTTCCCATCCTCTCTTGCAATTAAATGTGGCATGTGTCTAAGTTCTGACCAATAAGGTACAAAGAGTGATGACATGTCAATTTCCAGAAACCTTCCTTAAAAAGCAATTCACACTGTTGTTTTCCACATTATCTGTGATGCTACCTAGAAGAAATATGCAATGTTTGGAGTCTTTGCTACTTTTTTGGACCATCAAGATGAGGGCTACTCCTAAGGATGTGGACCAGATAGCTGAAAGGGAGCTGTACTCTCAATTTTTCTTCTAATCAACTCCCCTCATGAACCCCGGATTACTACCTCCAGCTCAAGAGAAATAAAACATTTCATCTAAGTCACTGTGACTTGGGACCCTGTTAATTGCAGATGATCTATGCATCATACACAACATATAATTATATATCTAAATTATTCATTCCATAAATACTGACAATGCGTATATGTAATAGTTATTCAACAGAGTGATCTTTTGAAAACAGGAAACTGTACAGAGTGATCTTTTGAAAACATAAAACTGTTACAGCTCTTGGGCTTCGAACATTTTCAAAGCTCCCATTATATAAAGACTAAAATCTAACTGCTACCATGGCCCACAAAGCCTACGAAATCCTCTCTGACAACATCTTGCACCTTTCCTTGTCATGGCTCCGTGTTGTCCCAACCACAAGTCATCCTTCTGCTCTGGAAATTGTCAAGCTTGTTCTGGTCTGGCAGATTTTTACAGTAGCCATTGCTCTTCTAGAAACACTCTGTCCAACTCCCTGCATGACTCTTTTGCTCTAGTCATTGAGGTTTCTGTCCAAAGATCCCCATCAGAGAGGAATTCCTTAAACACAATGGTTAAGGTGATTTTCACACACACATATTCACACTCATGCTCACACTCACACCACACAGATTAACTGCCTGTCCTTGTATTGTATCCTCTCCATGATGTTGAGATGTTCTTATTACTTCACAGAGCATTTTCTCCAGGTAGTATATAAAACCCCAAATAACCAGGACCACATTGTTCTTCCCTGTATCTGGAAGCCCAGAATGGCCTCTGGAACACATTAATCTTTCAGTATTTTGTGATTAAATTAACAGTGATCCAGCGCACTATGCTTGGGTTGAGGAAGGGGTGATGAGTAGAAAGAAAGTAGAAGGTACTGGCTCTGGTCGAAATGAGAGCACAGTGCACTTACTTTGGCCCAAAACCTTTGGTGTCAGAATTTTTCAAACCTTAAAAAGATCATTTGTTGCATATATTCATGGAGCATGCAATACCCTGAGTAGAGTTTGGAATGGTATCCCAAATCAAATGTGTTAATACCTTTGTAGAAAATAGGATATTTACACTAAGTGGGATAAAGACTGAAAATACCCTTTTGCTAGCTCAGGGAACATTTGGCCTCAAATACAGGTCAGATATTGCTGCCCAAAATGATGGAGAAAATAATCGTTAATTTTTGGCGCTTTTTGGATTTCAGGATGTATTTGAAACATCTCTGGAAAGACATCTATAAGACCATGACATAGTACTACTATTTCTTGTATAAGTCTTTAAACATAAACATTATAAATGCATAGCTATCTTTCCTTCTTATTCCATCCAGCTTACTACTTAATGTTCAAAGAATATGTGTTTTATCATGCCTCCAAATTCTAAGAAGATTTAAAGATATATTTATTTATGCATACAATATCTGGGGTACAGGCCAGAGATGCAAGGGGTGAGAGGATTCACCAGAGACAGAGTGGGGAAGAGAACAGGCAGATTGAAGTACACTGCTGAGGGGAGCCACAGGCGAGTCAGAAGAGGTCTGCTGTGCCATGTGGGTTTCTCCCTGGGAAGCCAGGGATTGAACTCGTGCTTCAGAGGCTGCGGACTGCTTCATAATGTGGTGCTTAACCCCTTGCACCACCAGGGAAGCCCCAAATTCTAAGAATATTTAGGGAAGAAAGATTTGTGTACCTAGTGATTTGGTGGCTATAGAACAACTCAAAGGACTTGGGAATGAGGGTGACCATGTGACTAAGACAGTAATAGCTGACATTTATTGAGCATTGGTTATAGGACAGGAATGTTCAAAGTATTGCACATGTATAACTTACCTGGCAGGGGAAACACCATGTTGACAAAGGTGGTTTTCCCAGGCCGAGTCTCCCCCATTGCACTCCGGGCGTGCTAACTCCTGAGATTTCCCCAAATGTGGGAAACTTGACTGCATAATTTGTGGTAGTGGGGGATTGTGTTTGCGCTCTCCCCTGGGGGGAAAAAAAAAAGTATTGCACATTTAGTTAGCAATTCATTCAAATTTCACAACACTAGAAGTAGACAATACTATTATCTTCATTTTACAAATGAGGACCCTGGAGTCAGAGAGGTTAAATAGCCTACATGCAAATCACAGAGCTGACAAGAAGCAGTGTTGCGACACAAACATAAGAAATCTGGTGCCTGTGCTTCTGACTACCTCTCCACAGAGTTTTAGGGGTGACTGATTTTGTTGAGGGATTATGAAAAGAACACAAAATGTGAATTCTGATTTCAGTTATTTTTCCACTTTCTACCATGACTACCCCTTCTTTACTTTAAATCCTAGCCAGATGTGCAACAGAAAACCACAAAATTGAGCATCATCAATTTGAGGATGACTACAATGAAGAAATAAGGAATCAGACCTGGAAGAGGAGCAAATAAAGGGTAAAAAGGGAATCATATTCTGAAGGGAAAAAGAAAGGGGTCCAGAGGTAAAATAAGTAGGACCAAAAGTTAAGACCAAAGGTAGGAGGGACATCTGAGACGGGCAAATGACAGGGCCCAGAAGCCTTTCTCTGGTAGCCAGAGCCCCAAAGGTCTAACCAGGTCAGCATGTGCTGATGAACTTGCTCCACATTGGGAGGCTACGCCCTTTGGTGTCTTGGCCTGGGCTGTGTGCTCCTGCTGACTTACTGTGATCATTGACTTAGATCCACTGACTTCCATCTCTCAGCTGTGTGATTCCTTCCCAATATAAGGAGAGCAGCTGCCCAGTCTCACAACATTGAACCAATGTTATTAAATATTTACTGTGCTATGTCAACACTGAAGATCCAAAGATGAACAAGATAGGCCTTGCCCTATAGGATTTCATAGTCTCCCATGAAGGACAGACCTCTTGGTACATAGCACAACTTTCATTCATCCCATTCATTCAATAAATAGTTATTGATCATCTACTATCTGACAGGCACCAGGTATAGAGCAGAACAAGGTGTTGCAAAGTCCCATGTTTACAGGAGTCCAGCAGAAGAGCACTCAGGGCCCACAGGAACTAGGGTCATAATATAAGGGGGAGGGTTGGGTTGGGTGGAGGGACTGTGGTCATGGAGGGTATAATCTCATAAAGGAGTAAGATGCTACTCAATTCCATCCAACCGTTCTGTCCAAGAATGCAGAATCTTCCAAATTATGGAAGAATCCAAAATTCAGAATTTTGTGTTGTATCTCCCAGCATTTAAATGTTGTAGCTAACTGAAATGGTTTTAACATTGAACAGTCCAACAAAGCAGGCAGGCAGGCCACCATGCTGCAATCTTCTGAAAACATTCATAATGCAAACCTCATTAAGTGCATGTGTCCCTCTCACCCACTGTGAGTCATTCCCTGTCCCCCGCCCCTCCCCACCAGCCATGGGAAAGTCCACTCCTCTGTCACTCTCTACTCTCTCTGCCCTCCAGGCCTCCCAAGCCCAGGGGTCTCCTTCTCCCATCTACCTGCTTGTTCTGCCCTTTTCTAGTCCCTGTCCTTTAAGTCAGCCTATCTGTTTCCTTCCAACAAACATGGTCCCAACCTTTAACCATGGACCCTATAAATGTTTTCATCACCTCAGCCTTTTTTGTTGCTGTCTTCTCACTCAGGTAAGGAAAGCAAAAAACTAATTTTTCAGAATTCAAGTCAGCTGGTTAGGGAGAAAAGAAACCATGTAATGCACAGATTAGTTCTACTTACATGGGGCTCGTGGTTCAACTCTTCCCATCAACAACTTTATTACCCAGGGAACTAGTTCCAGTTTTTTTCAAAAACTTCTAGGTATTCTGAGTTTTTAAGTGTTTTCTTCCATAGAGCTGAACTCTTATTTCCTTTGAAGTTAGGAAACCCTGAAATAGACTTCTTTCTAAGACTGGGATTTATTACAAACTAAAAGGTCAGTAGTCTTTGTAAGGAATAGCAAAATATAACATATATACTATCTATTATACATGTATATGCTCATATGTGTATATACACATATAAAGAAAGAGAGAGAGACGATCTTATAAGTGCTACTTCTAAAAAGAACTGTTGGAAAAAATAACTTTCATAGGTTTGTTATCAAAATCTCAAAAGATGTTTTCATTTTCTAGAAAACCTTAAGCCTTTGTTGCAAAGATATGAAACATCATAAAAATGATTGCAGGTGACTAGCCAGTCTTTTGTTATATCTCAAAACATAAGACAAACAATAATGTGGGCTTTTTTTTCCTTTTAAGCAAAAAAAAGGAACTCAATATTAGTCACAGAAAGCCTCAACATATGGGAATAGGTGCTGGGCAGGGGGTGGGGGAACCCACACTTCATAGTTTTTCAAACCTTTAAAACTGAAAAAATATGTATCCCTGCTTTCTGTATATGCACATAATGTAAAATTTCATCAGCCACAATATTTTAAAAGACAGAAATCCTGAGATATATCACATCTAAATGGAAATATCATCTAAGGAAGCACCATTTATCAAAATCACTTTGAAATGCAGTGGAGGGTGTGATGGCATTATGTAGATCTCAAATATCTATGGGTGAATGAAATCGGGTAACCTTAGCAACCCCAGGTACATCCATGCAGCTATAAATCAAATGTCAGCACTCTGAGCTATGCACAAAATAAAGAAATAATTCTTTGAAATATTCATAACACTATGCAGTGTATTATTTTGTAAGTCTGTCCCCATTATGCATTTTTGAATCTAACTAAAAAAAAAAAATAGACATAACATTTGCATAACGCACCACCCCAGCCCAACCTCCCACCCACCACCAAACAGCATCCACAAGAGCTTCTAGAAAGAGGGAGACCCACACTATCTACTAATGGCCACAGAAGAACTCCAGTTCTTGTATGAGAAGGAAAGGGAATTTTATATACAGGCAGCTAGTCTGACAGCAATCCAAAAGGTTTTATATTGATTATTCCATTAAAAAAAATAACAGCTAAATAAGATATGAGCGTTTTGGTAAAAGTGTCATGATATAGGTACATTTTTGCCTATGTGAAAGTAATATATTCAATATTTTACCCTCTGAAACTGGAAGAGATTTGATTTAAAAATAAATTCTTGCCAGCAAGAAAAAATACTAGTTTTGTAATCGGGGGTACCTTGTCAATATAGGATTGTAACAGGCAGCACAAAATAAAGACTTATTTCATTTATACTTTAGATTTTTCTTTGATAATTTAATCTGTTTGGAGGGGTATATATATATATATATATATATTTTATATATATATATTTTATATATATATATATATATATATATATATATATTTGTTAGCACCTCGTTTTTTAAATTCTGTCTTTGCCTGTTCCTGGAACTGACACGCACTGCCTGAATATCATAATACCTGTGATGAATTCCAAAGGCCATCAAACTACAATGGCTGTGACATAGGGCTCGGTAGGATTCCAAATCCCACACATGAAAATATGCTGATCCACATAAAGAAGGCTAAAATATGCAGGCTGACTAATTGTTTTGCTGTAAAAGTTTTATAAGCACAATCAGCTTAAAATATCCCACCCAGCTAACCAACTGAGTCATCTTGATTCATGTAAGTGACTGCTAGAGGAAATAATATCACTTTTTATACACAATTAGATAGGTGTCATTTTACAAGTGAGTTTTTTTCACTCTAAGTATGTGGAAAGTGACACCAAATGGACAAGGAGGAATTAAGCTAGGAATTAAAGTCATTCTAAGGGAAATCATCTCTTTATCCTCAATCTATTTTTTTTTTCCAAGTTACTATCCTTTTTAAGCTGTATTAATTGTTCTGGACCTATAGCACATGCTTCAATGAAAATAAATTACTTTATTTCTATTACACCACTAATGGCTGTGTGACTTAATTTCATTAGCTCGAACCTGTTGAGAGCATCTCGATTTCCATAGCAGGACGCACTTAAAATGAAAAGATTCTTTTGATTCTCAATTAACAGAATCGTTCTCTTTCAACTGAAATGAATGTTATTGAAACCAATTAGCATAGACTGGAAAATCTCTCGCTAATGAGGGGAGTGTGGGTGAGTAAACAGCAATGAAAAGATGAAATTAGAGGAGAGCCTCTTCTCGTTGGCTTGAATAATTACATGCTTAGTTGCCTAATTGTCTGGTGAAAAGCGCCGCGGTGATAGTAACAGATTGCCATGTTCATTAGGCGGCAAAAGGCCACCTGCTGTAAGCT
Organism: Talpa europaea; assembly: GCF_964194135.1. Taxonomy (NCBI): domain Eukaryota; kingdom Metazoa; phylum Chordata; class Mammalia; order Eulipotyphla; family Talpidae; genus Talpa; species Talpa europaea. The sequence goes on from NC_140070.1 coordinate 27,120,818, forward strand.
TCATTTTCCTGCCGTCGATATACACGTGTTTATCCCTGGGGATTGATATTTGGACACAACACTAGCTGGGAAAAGCAAATGAGCTTGCCAATATGCTGCAATATTGTGTCCTTTATGCCAAGATACAGACGCTTAATATGTCAAATAGAATGAATAAAACCAACAGCGCTAACGAAGTTTATGAGGAAACTGACCTCAGAAGGGGCCGGGTGTAGAGCTCAAAACTGTGTCGAGTTCAACCTTCCCATACAGATGTTCCTTTCTGGCCTGACCGGCTCCAAATTATAACACACAAAAGATAAATTACAACGGTTAGGGCCTCGGCAATATTTTAGACAATGGTGTAATGAAAGCGTGCGATGTAACTGTTAAAATTGAAAACAAATGTTCCATCTTAAAGGCAGAAGAAGTGTGAGAGAAACAGCATTGTTCCCACAGCCTCTCTGCAGACAGATGATCAAAGCAAGGCCTCTGTGTTCACCACCCGCCCTACCTTCAATCCCTTTCATTTCTTCAGATCGTCCATCTACACTTGTTTTCACATGTCCTCTAGCCAGCAATATTTGATGTTACACACCATCAGCTTTCCCTCGACCCTCTCCCAGTTCTGATTTTCCAAGATGTCGAGAATCTAGGATGGCTTAGACACTTTTTGCAAAGGCAAGTTTTTTGTAGGTATTATCACTTTCATTCTTGGTAATGATGAACGACATTTCAATATCCTAAATATTGCTCATAAAATGGGCATTTTCTTTGAAATTAGTTCAGGGAAATTGGGGGAAAGCCTCTTCATGTTCATGTAATTTCACCCTCTGCCAGATGGAGAGAATCATCATGCAATGGGGCATCTAGATGGCCCAAAATCCAAAAGTGTGTGCTGCCAGCCCTCTTCGGGATGGGGTCAACAGACATACTGACTTCTCACAGGTTTTAAAATCTGTTTCTGTTACAGACATTTAAAAGTCAGGAGGTTTAACTTAAGCAGCCTCCTATCACTCCTCTAAGACTCGAGGACTTGCAGAGTCTGTCCTTATTCAATAACGTGGCAACAATCAACAAATCAACAGGTCATGAGCCTTCAGTTTGCCACAGACCGCACCACTCCTTATATATCCCCAATACATGTCAGAGCATCAGCTGCAATTTAATAGTGTTCTTGCACCGTTGTTTGGTTTTTTTAATATAAAAATGCAAAAGCTCCCCATTCCCATTTCTTTCTCAAGTATGGGGAAACTGATAAAAAAGATCATATATTTTCTTACCCAGTTAGTACTTTAGAATTTAGTGTGGAATCTAAATGCAGTTCTACCTCTCCTTTAAAAAAAAATAAAAATTGAGACTCTAAAAGGAAAGGTTTATTTTCAAAGTTCACTCAGGAACAGAGCAGAGACTAGAATTCACGGCCTCCCATAACAATCTATACAGGCGACCTCTGTCATACAAGAATACAGAGTCCTGAGAATCAAAAGGCATGAATCTAATCCTCAAAGAAACACAAATTGAAAAATGACCCAAAAAAAGAAAAAAACAAGACAAGAGGTACGCAACAATTGCCATCAGTGGGTCAGTGGATAGATTGCCCTTTAGATTTGGGAGTGGAAAGAAAATTGTACTTTGATGTTGGTTGAAATACCAATCAGCTCAATGGAAGTGAGATCTTCTCAGCCACTTGCAGGGACTGGCCACATCCTCTTATTCAAGAAAAGATGACACAGGGAGGGAGCAGCTTGAGGAAACATTCTTGTGGTAAAACTGCCACCTCCCAAAGCCTGGATGAAGGCCAGGTCCCAATAGAAGGACACAGAAATCAGAGCAAAGACATAAAGCCCCTGCTCATAGTCCCCAACATCCCAAATTTAAAATTCCCTTTGGACCCATCAATCAAGATTTGCTTTGCAATTCCAAATGTTGACACACATGAGCCTATGTTGTGAAAGCAAACCAAGGTCATGGACTAGAAACAAAAGCCACCTTTTGGTCAACAACAGGAATGCCAAGCCTTAGAGCTTGACATTCCATGTTTTTGTTTTTGTTTTTGTTTTTTATAGAGGCATGTATGTATGTATTTATTTATTTATTTATTTGTTTTGTTTGTTTAGACATGCACTGGGTACAGTCAGAAGCGCAGGAGGGCGAGAGAATTCACCAGAGCCAGAGCGGGAGGCAGAGCAGGCAGAAGGACCGAAGTACACTGCTGAGGGGAGCAGCGGGCGGCAGGAGAGGTCTGCGCGCCATGTGGGACCCTCCTCTGGTGGCCGGGGAGCAGCCGGGGATCGAACCGGCGCCACAGAGGCCGCGGGCAGCTTCGCAACCCAGCGCTCAACCGCTGCGCCACTGGGGAGGCCCGACATTCCATGTTAACCCAAATTATGTCAAGGGATGCTGAACGTCTTCACAATGACTTCTCCCTTCCAGAAGTATTAAAGCACACCTTATTTTGGTGTTTGGCTCCAGATTTCTTATTTGTACTTAGGATTTGTGGCATTTTTTTACTAGCAAAGGTAAATCACACTATATAAAAATTTTAGGAGATTTATTTCAACATGTTTTTATTCCACAAGTAACACATGTATATCTTTGAAAATCAATAAATGCATACAAACAAAATAAAACAGAACTACTTTTCATCACTCAGAAATAAACACTATTAAGATTTTGGGGTATAATGTTCTATGTGTATTCCCATAGAGATTTAATTAGCTTCCTTTCCAATTTTTAATTTTTAATATAAGAATAACCAAACTATTTTTTAGTATAGATATTTTTAAATAGAAAGTGAATCTTAAAATAACCCATAACTCTACTATCTTACTCTAAACACTTCTAGTATTTTGTATGGTCACTTCTAAAATGCTAAGCCTTACAATTATAATTTTTTAAATTTTATTTTAAAATCTGAAACCACAAACTAATCCCATCCCCAGTAGTAAATCCTCTTAATAGATGATTACCCTTTCCAAGCTCTTCCTGAGTTTTATACAAATATTTTTTACCAAAAGAAATAGGGTCATACTTTATATTTTGTCATTTGCTTTGGGGGAGTAGGAGGAGCTCAATAATAGACAATGACTCTTATTCAATAATTATAAAACCACATTAGCACTCTTACACACTACAGTCTGTGGTGGAAATGAACCAATCCCCTATCACCAAGCATTTCAGCTGTTCATATTGAGTTTCCAACTCACTGTGTTCACATACAATTTTTAAGGCTATTCATTCCTTGCACTATTCACTCTTACTTTTTTGCACCTATTTTAAAGTTTTAAGCACAAGATGGACACTTCTGTAATTTCCTAAAATTTCACTCTGTTTTCTTGAAGACAGTTCAGCTTTCCGTAATATGCAATACTTTGGGAACATACCCCCCTTGCAAAATAAATATTTCCTTTTGTACCTGCAAAATAAAATTATTATTACTTTTAAGATCCAATTTAAACATCTCTATAAATATATTCCACCTGTATTCAATTCTTGTATTTAGGATACATTCTAAAAATAGATTTGCCAAGTCAAAAGATCTATCCCAATTATCCTAATAGTTTATTTGTCATCTGTATTGCTTAGCTGAATTGCCTCCCAAGACCCTCCACACATTTTTTCTATGAGTAAGAAAATCATTTCATTATTTATTTGAAAGAGTTCCTGGTCTTTCCCTTTTGTCCTACATAACACTTTCCGCAGTTTATCATTTATGCTCTCCCTTGCTTTGTGCTCTAGTTTGCCATTCTGCAGTTTTAAATGTATAAATATCCACCTTTCCCTTTGTGGTTCTGCCTTCAGTCATCTTTAAAAGTCCTTCTCTGCCCTGAGATTTCATTTTTTTCATCCACAATTTCTTCTAAGTGTTTTTTTTTATCATTTTACCTTTGACTTTTAAATCTTTAACCCACATGGAATTTATTTGATATAAAATACAAAGTATGAATATAACTATTTTTCTATAGTAAGTAGATTTTCCCAACATTATTTAATAATAGACCCTACTTCCACTGACTTGAAATTAACATCAATTTTATCATATTATTACATATATTCTGTCCCCTTGTCCATTTGTTATTGTGCCTACACCATTCAGTTTTAATTTATTAAGTCATTACAATTCATAATGATTCTTGATTAGACATCCACTTCTCAATCATAAGGATTCCTTTCTAAAAATGTTCATGGATATTTCAGGGTGTTTGAACTTCAGAACAATTTTTTCAATATTCTGCTTTTAAAAATTCCCATTTTGGCTTTGACGCAAATTACATTAAATGTATGGATTACCTTGAGAATGCAAAATCATTTATAAAATTCAAAAAGCATCACAGCAAAACTTCTAGAAAAAATTGAGATGTTAAACAAAACACATATTACAGCAAAGATTTTAGTAAGAAGGAATTTTAATAATAATTTCATCAAATATCTGCATCTTATAGATGAGAAAGCATAAAGCACAAAGATATTGTTATGATCCTCCTACTACAGATCAAGAAAAGCAATCCTCCACCAGAAGAGTAGCTGATGTTTAACGAGTGCTCGCCAGGCCTGACACTGGGTTATTAACACATTATCTCATTTTTCCTTTTATTTGAATAGAAGATTTGATACTCTTTACCTTCAAAATTGTTGGAAGCAACTTATGGAATAGCAGTTCGTTTCTGACTCTGTTTTCTACTTGCTATAGAAGATCCTATTATTATAGAAAAATTAGTTTTCTCATCAGAAACCAATAGCAGTTTCACCCTCTTTGAATTTCAAAAAAAAACTTATTTTTTTAGGAGACGCATTCTCTACCTCTGCTGGCTTAAAATTATGTAAACAGAATTTATGTGCAAAGTGACCCCATTGCATTGATTTGATGGGGTGATTTCTATGTAGCAATGAGCCATTTCTCTTAACGTATTGAGTATCTGCTTCCATGACCACATATTTTCTCCATTCCTTTAATTAAATGGACAATGAATTGACATGCAAAAGAATTTCTCTACAGTAGATGATCCAGTCTCAACTCCTTATGATTCCTTTGTTAAAAAAAAAAAAAAGAGTAACCACAATGAAGGAGCAAGCTAAGCGTATTCATCCTAAAACTTCCCTAATAAGCAACCAGGTTGAGATTAGAGGTGAGGAAGGACCTGCAGAGAGCAATCCAGTTAGCTCCTTCCCCATAACATGCAGCTCAATACTTTGGGGGGCATTTTGGAGTCACAGGATGAGTCCCATCATGAGGACTCACTGGAGCAGTGTCTGCACTGCCTGGGCCTCCCAGGACGACCGCTTCTTGCTCAGACAAGGTCGCTCCTGATGTCCAAGTCAGAGGTGAGAGAGAAGGAAGACACAATCACTACATCCAGCTGGTGGCCTGGGAGTCAATGGTGTGGCAGGTCACAACCGTATCAATCTTATCCAGTTCCCTGGGCAAGTCCCTCCTCGACTCAGAGGTTAGCCCCATGCTTGTTTAATTGATGGGAGGCCACAGAGGGCAGAGAGTGTATGTGAAGCCTGGGAGTCAGGCTGGCCAGTGTGAGCCCTGACTGTCCTGACCTCCCTTCTCCAGGCTTCCATCTACCCTGCAGGGCAACAAAGACACTGACTTTGCCTCCTGAGGATATTGTAAGAGTCAGTGAAATAGAGCAAGTACACAGCGCCAGGCACACAGCAAGCACGCAGTAAGTGGGGGCTGTTATTTCTCTGTAGAAAATAAGACTTGTTGTTGATCATTTTCATATATTACTCCTAAGCCTATTTCACAAGAAACTGTAGACTCTCAAGGACCATAAGAATTAGTCTTTCTTTCACACTTTGTCCTGGAAACTTTAAGGCAGAAATATATTTTTCATCCCTGATGCAGGGAGCCTAAGAAAAGCCCTTTTTCTTGCTGAATGGATAAGATCTAATCAACTCTATCTCATAGGATCACTGTCAGGTAACTTTCAGTGAATTTCTCTATTTTTGGATTCTTCCTTTAGACTATAAACCTGATCATGTACAACACCATATAGAAGGAAACCCACTTTCAGATGACTCATCTGCATGTGCCAAAGTGGCTACAGAAAAAAAAGAGGGGGGATACTTCCCAGCACGTATGCTTGGCAATTAATAAGTTATCTAAATATACATGAGAGTGGAGGCTCCAAGGGCAAGTCATGGGCTATATAATTTGTGGGGCATGGTACAAAATGAAAATGTCAATTCTTATTCAAAAATTATTAAGGGCTTCCCTGGTGGCACAAGGGGTTAAGATACAGCACTATGAAACTATCTGCAGCCCTTGCAGCACAAGTTTGATCCCCAGCCAGGGAGGTGACCCACATAGCGCAGCAGACCTCTCCTGTCTGGCCTGCTGCTCCCCTCAACAGGGTATTTGAGGCAGTCTGCCTGTTCTGCTCCCCACTCTGTTTCTGCTCCCCACTCTGTTTCTCTCACCCCTGCATCTCTGGTCTGCACCCCAGCTCTTGTATGCATAAATAAATAAATCTTTAAAAAATTATTAAGGATTCCAAGACAACAGCAACAGAGCACTACATGGAGTGAGCACAGCCCTGGAAGTCAGCCCTGCCCTCACCCCACCTGTCTGTACTTATTCAGCCCTGGGAATCAGGGCACCCTGCTATGTCAAAGTTCTCTACAGACCAGTGGACATATTCTTGCAGCCAGAACACATTTTCCTATTTGTCAAATGCTAGAGCACTAATAATATACTGGAAGCTTGTCTTTGGCCGAATTGAAACTGGCTCTAGTTCAGAATTGAATCAAGCTAAGACTAACTCCAATTGATTAAGTCTCATCCTAATTTCTACCTAGAAGCTAATGCTGATGCTTCCAGTCTCACAACAAAATGATATATAGGTAAAATAAATGCCATTTTACCTATTTGTGGCTGCAGCAAAATACTGGTACACACAAAAATGCCATTTGGAAGAATTGTGTGGCTTTAGTCAAACTGAATATCCAAAGTACCTCATAAGTCTTAACCCAAGACCCATGTGGTTTAAGGCTCAATTAGTAAATTGACTACATTAATTACCAAGTTCAGTTTTATTACAACTGGTGAGTAGGTGATTAGGCAGTTTACTACTTTCCTAATAGTGCAACCTGATTTATGGGAGATGTGACTATGAACATTTGCTTTGGAGAGACATATGCTACATACAGTTCAGTGATAGTCCCCTATGCATATTCAGGAAGAGGTTGAAACATTCAATGCAAGTGAATTTAAACCTTAATTAAAGGTATTCTGAGTAACAAAAATAAATGATATGCATAAATAAGAAAGACATACATTATAGTAAGTCCCATTTTACTCAAGAGCAGGTATTGTATTTTATTTTATTTGAAAAACTTCTAGTTAAGATATGACTATTCTGAAAATGAAGTTCTATTAAGTTAAGGAGAGATCTATATATGAGATATAGATAAATTAAATATATGTTCCACTTCTTCAGATGGATGTTACCACATCATACCTACTACCAAAGCCCCATGAGTCAACCACCGGAGTCCACTGGGTCCTGAACCTCAAACTTATCTGGGATTCATCTTTCTCCCCCCTCTTCACCATATCCAATAAGCTAGCATATCCTATCTATCAATTCTGTCTCAAAACTGCCCCTAAGTTTGTTCTCTCCTTTCTATTGACACACTACTTACACTATTCACTGCCATCACCTCCCCGCTGAGTCCCTGTATCTCAGTTCCTCCATTCTTTGTACCTAATCCAGAAAAGTTGTCTCAAACACTTGGGATCATGGCACCCACCTGCTCAAAATCCTCAAAGGTCTCTCTATTGTTTGCGCCATGAAATCCTGCTCACCAGCTGGCTTTCAGACATGCCTTTCACATGTCTTCCCTTGCCTCTCCAGTTGACAGTCCCTAACCAGACTCCCCTCACCTCCCAGACCCCCACATTCCAACTTCCTGCTATTACCCAAGGTGTTCCTCTGCCTGGTGTTCCTCTGCCTGCTCCATTCACATTTCCCTCTGCTGCACTCCATAACACTCCATTGTGCTAGTCCCAATTCCTCCTTGTCAATGATCTATCTGTTTAGAGAGAGCAGGCCAGGCTTAAAGAAGTAAAGCAAGACTATAAATTATCTATTATATAACAGACACTTCAAAACTCAGTGCCCACCAAGGAACTACTTCAAACAGCCTTGATCTCTCCCTACTTAAACCTATTTCATTCTGTTTGTGATTCTGTTACTGTGTCTGTCAAATCCTGCCTTGCATGAGTTAATTGTGTGTGTACATACCCCTCTCTCCCACTGGACTGTGAAAGTTTGAGAAGTGAGAGTCATCATAAACACCTTTGTTTCTTCATGGACCTATGTTAAGTGGACTCACTAGTTGGTGGTGTGGAAATTTATGGTTATAGATGATGATTTCTATTGCCAAGAATCATGAAATATGTTTATGTCTCAAATACATACATTTGTTTCATATTTAAATGTAAGTATTTATATGTATATATAATTTTACACACATATATAGCAATAGTAGATATCTAATGCCTACTAATTAGATTAATTAAAGGTGTTAACTATGAACGGATATCAATTGCAAAGTTTTATAGAACATTTTTTTCATCACTGAAGGTTTGGTATCCACCACATTTATCTAATGGTTTATAGAACCAACATGGATCCCTTCAACTATAAAATGTATAGAGTGATTCAAAATGTGAATTAGAGTCAATATCTGTTAATATAGAAAGAGCTCTTACAAATCAATAAGGAAAATGCTAACTGCACAAAGAATAGAGAGACAAAAGCCACAAACAGACATTTTTTAGAATAAGGGTAAATGGCTAATAAACATTTTAAATTATTTCATTATTTGTAATCACAAATTGCAAATTAAAACAAAGATACACCTTTTTTTTTTAAACCCACGAACTTGGCAAAACCTTTCTAAGGTAGTGCCCATTCTCATCATGGGTATGCTTATAAATTGTTATAAACTTCCCAGAAAGTATTTTGGTGATATATATCAAGAGGTTTAAAAAGTTCTTACTCTTTGACCCAGTAACCCCATTCCTGGTACTCTATCATCAAAAACATAAAAATTTATCCTCAAGAATTCTCATCAAAGAGCTATTTATAACAATACAAAAACTGGAAAAGCCAAAGTTAGGTAAGAGGGAATTAAATTTATTTAACAACCACACAGTGGAAAATTTTGTAATCATTAAAAATAACATTTTTGAAACATGGGGAATGATCAAAGGTAACAGGATGAAAAACTGCATGTACATTATGATCTGAATTTTATGAAAATTATTTAGTGGGATTACATGTGATATTTTTCTTTATACACATCTACTTTTTCCAAGCTTTCAGATTGACAAGATAGTTTTTATTCTTTAAAATCCAAAGTGAAAATAAATGATACTTAATTGTCTTATTCCCAGTAGGAACCAAAACTCAAAGACCAAACAAGTTCTTTTTTTTATTTCCTCAGAGAGTGAAAACAACGGACTTCAAGAAACTGCCAGAATGCTGCTGTAAGCTCCCATTTCAAAGAAATTGTGTGGTGTTTGTAATGGATAAATTTGAAGAGACAGCCAGTATTAGTCTCATCTGTGATATATCATTTCTGCTTCTGATATGATCTTTTTTAAAAAATCCACTTTTACTTCCCTTTAACTCCCTACAACAGTATGGACACCACTTGGTAATAAAAACAGCCTTAAAATCATGTGTCTCATTATTTCAGTGCTACTAGCCATAAATAATAGTCTTATACTTTTGAAGTTATAAATTATTCATATGAAAGTAATGCCAAATTATTAAAAGCCATAAGGTGAATCTGTGACCTCGTTTGACAGCCACCAGTTTGAGTGACAGCCTGAGGGACAGTGTGATGGCAGGCTGAGTGGACTTGCCCAAGACCAGCCCTGCACTCCCTTCCACCAAGTGGCTTCAACTTGAAACCAAATGAACCACATCTCCTAGAAGAAAAAGTCTTTTCCATTCTGGAGTTCCATTTGGTATGATAACATGTATATAGGAAAACAGAAATTCTCTTAATTCTTAATAATTAGCAAACCATCCTCATGTTTGTTAAACCTAAACACTTGTTATTTTTCTAGAATCATGGAGATACCTGGATTTTCTCTGCAACATAAGATAATTTCTAGCTGCGCAAATAAAGACCATTTACTTACAATGTAAATTATATTCTTTTATCTCAATTTTTGTAGTGAATAACATTTTATTAAATGGTACAAAAATCAGAACAGCAAAAAGAAATCATGGGAACTTGACTATCATTATATCACTTTCATTTAGCAACAGTCAACAGGGTTCTGAATTCTATAGACATGTTCTCTTTTAGCCAATGCCTTCCCTTTGGAAAGCTGCAGCTTTGCAAAAGATGCTAATTTGATCACACTGATTCCTTTTAATGCAAAGAGTGAATTGTTTTTAGACCACTGGTGATTAATGTGTATATTGATTAGCTGATCAATAAGGCCACAGTGTCTAATTATTGATAATCCCTCTCCAAATGAAAGATCGAGTGTAAGGAGTCCTAGTTACAGAGTTCAAAATATAAAGTGATTCAATGTGATGCCCGGTAATTGAAAGTCAAACTAATCCCATAAATTAAATCACAACAATCTATAACATTTACCTGATAAATCCTTTGGAAGCTGTATTTAACTTTCACTTTTCTCGACTTTCTCCCCCCTTACAAAGCCCTCTGAAAAGCACACAATTTGTTGAGGGAGGTAAAAATAATTCTAAAGTGATTTATCTTTATGAAGCAAGGAATCCAGTAGCACAACCACCAATGGTTACATATTTACATATCATATCACAGTATGAAGAATAAAGAAAATTAATCACAAATGCTCTAGAACATGCAGGCCATCCTTGACACTTAGACTTGCAGTTCAGAGATCACACAAGCACCTCACTCTGCTACTGACAGCACAAAATACCTGGGACTTGTCACACAGTCAGCCAAAGGGCAGTTCAGGACTGTGGATCCAGGTCTATTACAACTTCTACCCTTTCCTAACATATACAGTGTATGTAGGCATTAGTTCATACCAGAGTCAATATTTACTCATAAAGTCAACTGCTATGATATGCAATAAAAATTTCTTAGATTCTGATGCAGGTCTTCAGCTTGCCACAGAGACTCTGCATTTATACTGGTGATGAGGAGCAAGGTGGAAGGACCCACTACTAATGGAAGATAAATATACTTCTTCCCATTTGGAATTATTTTAGTCTATTTGTGTAAATACTCAATTTGAAACTTTCTTGCCCCTCGTCAAGATGGCATCTAAGTCTACTCGGGCTTATATGGCCCTTTGGCAGTGGCGAAAGGGACTCTTGGGTCTTCGTGGTTCTTTGGACATCCCCGGAATTCAATGGGGTTGGCTGTTCTGACCCCAAGGGGTCCTGCACTAGTCACTACTAGTACACAGATGATCTTGCTTTATATTCTTTTTTCTTCTATTTATCCCTTTTATATTTTTTAAACATTTGATCTATGCAAAATGATCTACATATTAGAAATAAAGTTAGAGTGTATAATAATAAATCCTCATAAATCTACCAATTTAAAAATAGAATACAACCAACACAGTTCACATCCTCTAACAGTCCCGTCTCAATTTTCTCCAGTCCTTTTCTTCAGGTTTCTGTTCATCATTTCCTTGCTTATCTGTATAAATTTAGAATTGGGTAGATATGCCTAAAATATATAGTGTTTTTTTTCTTTGTTTTGCTTTTCTTTGAATATAATTTAATGGTTCATCACTCAGGTATGCTTTGTGGCTTAACTTTTTTCATTCAACATTCTAAGATGCTTCTAATCTTATCACCATGAATTCTTAAGTCAAAGCCCAAGCTGATGAAAACAGAGTCCCTAAGGAATCCAGACTACATATTCATCTTGTCTTTACTCCTCAAAAATTTCCTCCTTCCTCCCAAGGTGGTGAGCTGCTCCTATCTGTTGAGAACATCTCTTTAATCATAGTCTGTCCTCTCTGCATCATGGTTTATAGTAACTCTATTCCACAAAAATTTATCAAACCTGGATGTTGATATGGAAAGAAGACCATTAAAATTTTAGAAAGTCTTCCTCTTTGGCAAGAAAACCTACCTTTTCTCACTCCTGTGAGAATGACCTATATAAAAACAGAACAGAATCAACAAATGTTAGTAAGTTTGCAGTGAAAAAAGGAACTTCATGCACTGTTGGTGGAAATGCAAGCTGGTACTGATCCTACGGAAAATGGAAATTCTATTTGACTCAGTAATAAAGTAGTTAGTTATTTTATGCTATTTGGTGTTTATCCAAATAACATGAAAAATCTTGATATGAAAAGATCTAGCTACGCCTTTGTACATAGCAGAATTGTTTACAATTGCCAAATTATGGAACTAACCCAAATATCCTTCAACAGATGAGTTGATAAACTGTGGAGCATAGATTCAATGGACTATTACAGAGCTGTGAAGAAAGATGAAAAAGTGGCATTTGGGACAAAATGGATGAATCTTGAGTTGATTATGTTGAATGAAATCAGTCAAAAAGTGAAAGACAGATTTGGGATGGTCTCACTAATCTGTGGAATATAAATACCAAAAAAAGAAATAAAAATTTGAACTCAGCAAAAATAATAATAATAATGGTTACCAAGGGAGTAGGAGAATGGGTGGAGGGCATGGGGAGTGAGGCAGATGGGTATGGGCACAGGTGGTTTGGTGGAGGATAAAAAAGAGAGAAAAAATTTCATGTTTTCCAAAAGTGGGTGAAGCAGCATTATAGATGGAGGGAGGAAGGAGGGAAGAAAGGAGGGAACAAGGAAACTTAACTTTGGAGCTGTTTCCAGCTAAGACTGAGTAGCTTGTATTAATCCAACCATCACAACAAAAAAGTTATAAAAACTATACAAAGGTTTTTTTAATCAACTGTTTTAAGGCACCAAAGAGAAACCTGGAGTTAGGGAGCCAAGATCTTTTTTTTAAATTTTTTTAAAACATATTTCTTACATCATTTTTCAATTTTTACACAATGTATGCATTTTCATCTTGGTTATATTCCCCATACAATTGCACCCCCCTTATTTTGACCCCAATCCCTCCTCTCCCTCTCCCCTCATAGTGTGTCTCTGGTTTATAGTTGCTTGTTGATTTTGATTTTTTTCTGTATTATAGTTATTCTTTTCCTGGTCTCTTATTTAGGTTTTCTAAACTCCTTCTATGAGTGAGACCATCTGGTAATTTTCTTTTTCTTTCTGGCTTATTTCGCTGAGCATGATCCCTTCCAGCTCCATCCATGTTGCTGCAAATTGCATGAGTTTTTCTTTTTTGATTGCTGAGTAATATTCTATTGTGTATATGTACATCTTCTTGATCCAGTCATCTATTTTTGGGCATTTGGGTTGTTTCCAAAGCTTAGCTATTGTAAACAGTACTGCTATAAACATAGGGGTGCAGGTGCCCTTTGGAATTAATGTTTCTGTGTCATTTGGATAAAATACCTAGGAGTGGAATTTCTGGATCATATGGAAGCTCTGTCTTTAGTAGGCTGAGGAATCGCCACACAGCTTTCCATAGTGGTTGGACCAGTTTGCACTTCCACCAGCAGTGTAGAGAAATAATTCAGTCAAAAAATGGGCAGAAGAACTAAAAAGAAACTTCTCCAAAGAGGAAATCAAACGGCCAACAGGCATATGAAAAAATGTTCAACATCACTTGTAATCAGGGAAATGCAAATCAAAACTACAATGAGATACCATCTTACACCAGTGAGAATGGCACATATTAAAAAAAACTAGCAACAACAAATGTTGGCGAGGGTGTGGAGGAAAAGGAAGCCAAGATCTTAAAGAGAAAAGAAACTCATTGAGGTGAATGAATTTCCTTTGATTTTTCTCCTTGTAAGTCCTCACCAGTTTGCAAAGCCTTAGGGAAGAATCTAAAATTATGCGACAGCTCAGAGCCCTTGAATATATCAAAGACTAAGATACAAACTCCTAGAGTTGGAGCTCACCAAAGCAGTCAGGAAATAGAGGATCAAGATAGGAGAGACAGGCCTGTCAGGCTGATCCATGAGAGCTCATACCTTATGACTAAAGAACTGAGCAGCTTCTTCCCCTTGGAGGATTTGCCCATTTGCCAACTGTGCAGCAGAGAAACAAGCAGGGGACATAGCTAACAGACTCAGTAAAAGAGCTAATCCTAATGTTAGAGATGGAGGTTGAAATGAAGACTCAAGGAACTTGAGGGTTTTGGCAAAGATACAAACCTTTTAGTGGGAGCCCTGGAGAACTAACCATGAGTCTACAAGAACATTAGAAATAGGAAGGCCTTATAAAGTGCAAAACCCAGCCTGGAGATATCTCAACCTGAGATTCTAAATCAACATGATTTGACCCTACTCTAACTGCCAAGAGAACAACCCAAAAAAGTGCTTTCAGCATTTTCATGAAGTCAGAAAGACAAACACTGAAGGTCAAGGTTTTCAAGCAACAAGACTAGCAGGACTAAGTAAGATCCAGGAGTAAAGTGACCCTTCAATAAGTGAGCCCAAGCTGCCGCATCACTTTTCTTCTTGAAGTGTTTTCCATGTCTGAGACACATGGGGCAAGAGGCCAAGAGACCAAGCAGAAAGTAACAACTAAGTGAATAAAAATCTATGTTACACCTGAAAGAAGAAGAAGCTTTAGAAAACACTCTAGGGGTCCACTAGGAGGCCTAGCCTTGGCAGTGAGGGCAAAATGGAAGTCTCAAATATCCTTACAAACACTGACATCCCTTTCAAATCATCTCAATTCCTGACTAGGTCAAAGCCAACTGCTCACCAGAAGAAAACTAAATTTTTCTTGGAAAATAATATCACCCTAAGCATCAGCAATTTTTCATTTATAATATCTGGTACCCAATCAAAAATTTCCAGGTATATCAGAACTCAAAACAACATCCAGAATCCAAGACAAAAAAAAGACAATATAAACAGTCCCACAAATGATTTGGATACAGGGGTTATTGAAGATTTTAAATATAGGTAGATTACTATGTTCAATAAAACAGATGACCAAATAAATTAAATCACTGGAGAGTTAGAATCTTTAAAATTAAGTAGAAATTCTAAAACTGAAAGTAAGAATGCAATAGTTGGGCTTTATTGATAAAACAAGGATTAGATGTAAGGTAGAAGTAGCAGCAGATGTGAACAGGGAGATAGTCATAGAAAATGTCCAGACCAAAGCATGATGAGAAAAACACATGAAAAATAGAGAAAAGAGCATAAGAAGAAAAAAATATGTGCAACTGGAACTTCAAAGGGATGAAAGAGACAATGAAATAGAAACAACATTTGAAATGACAGTGGTTGAGAATTTTTCAAAAACAAGAAAAACATCAAGTCATATATCCAAGTGATTAAATAAATGACCCTAGTTGAAATCCAGAGTGCAATCCAGAGAACACCAGAAAATGTACATTTGTGGGAAAATAGGAATGATTATATAAAATAACACTAATAAAGTTGAAGAGTTTCAAATAGATATAGAATTAAAGCATATGATAAATAACAACACAGAAATGAGATGAATATATGGAGTTAAAGTTTTCTAAATTAAATTTACTAATTTGTAATAGATGCCAATTAAAATACTAAATTAAAATAGATACTAATGAGTGAAGGATGTATACATAAAGTAGGAAAAGGAGAAACTCAATCATTTTGGGGTCCACTTCAAGACATGTTTTTTAAAGTAAGGATTAAACTAAAAACAAAGGAAGTAAAAGCAAAAAATAGCCAATGTAAGAGGAGAAATGAAAGGAAAAATGATATAGTTGTGAAAATCAGCTGAGTCAAAGCTTCTTTGAAATGATAAGTAAAATTGATAAACTACTAAAAATTTATCTTTAAATAAAATGGACAATGTAACACTATCAAGAATAGAAAATGAATATCATTACAGATCCTACGGGCTTTATGAGATAGTAATAAGATTATAACCAACATGCAAATAACTTTTCAAATTTATATCAAATAGATAATTTCCTTGAAAACACAACTTACCAAATATGTACACAAGAAAAGTAAAAGGCCTGTGTTTATTAAATAATTTTACATGTCATTAAAATCTTCTCAAAAATAGAATGCTAGACACAAATGGTTTCATCAGTGAATTATTTCAAGACTTGAGAAAGAAGTAATACAATTATACACAAATTCTTCCACAGACAGAAAAGATGAAACATTTTTCATCTCTTTTTGTAAAGCCTACATAGTCTTAAAAAGGTCACTTTAAAAAAGATTATTGGTCAAATATTTCATGAACAGAGAAACAAAAAAATCTAAACAGAATACTAGCAAATCAATTCCAACATAAAAAAGGGATAATACAGTAGAACCAAATTCCATTGGAATACAACATTAATATTAATATCAAGAAATCAATCAACACACATACATCACTTACAATTCACCATTAGAACAAAAAAAAAAAAGATTGCAAGGTCATCTTATCAGATTCAGAAAAGACATTTAATGAAAATGAACATCCACTGGCAATTTAGAAATTAAAATTCTTGGAAAACTAGAAATAGAAGAAATTCCTTAAACTAATAAAGACCTAAATGGTGAAATAATGGAAACTTTTCCCCAAAGATCAAAAATAACAAAGAATCCCACTACACCATTCATATGTGGAATATAAAGAATAAAACAAAGGAACAGACAAAGGTAAACCAAAACAAACACAAGAGATCAGTTTGCAGAATTGAGGCTACCAGAGGGCAAATATATAGGGGTTGGGGAGCAAACCGGGAAGGGGACCAAAGGAACTGGGATGGAGGATTATTGGTGCTTTAGTGGTGGGCACAGTGTGGTAACATACATCTGAAGAGGTGTGATCCTATACCCCTAAAATATATACAGTGTTGTAAACTAACATTACTTCAATAAAGAGTAAAATATTTTTTGAAGATTTATTTATTTATGCATACAAGAACTGGGGTACAGGCCAGAAATATGGGAGGTGAAAAGATTCACCAGAGACAGAGCAGGGAACAGAACAGGCAGACTGATGAAATACACTGCTGAGGGGAGCAGCAGGAGAGATAGGAGAGGTTTGCTGCACCATGTGGGTTGCTCCCTAGGCTGCCGGGGATCAAAATCATGCCACAGAGGCTGCGGATTGCTTCATAATGCGGTGCTTAACCCCTTGTGCCACCAGGGATGCCCCTCAATAAAGAGTAAAATTTACAAAATAAATAAAATAGTAAAAACCACAAAAAAATTCCACTCTTATAATTTGTATTCATTTTATTGAAGATTCTATTCAATGTAATTAAAAAGAAAAAATGTAAATGCATATAAGTTTAACAGGAAGAAATAAGACTTCATTATTTGCAATTACTGGAAAGTAGAAAGTTCCAAATGAATCTACACAGATAAATTGCTAGAATTAATAGATGAACCCAGCAAAGTTACTGGATAGAAGGCCCATTATACAAATATGTATTTTATTTTTATACTATAGTACATTTAAAAAATGATACTTAAAAATTGTATCATTTTTGAAATGACCCCCCCTCAAAATTTTTGAAACAAGTAGCTAGTTACAACTTAATGAAAGAAGTGAAATACTTCACAGAAAATTATGAAGGAATTCTGAAAGAAATTAAAATAAACTAAGACACAAGGATAGCCACATTAAAGCTTAGAAAAATCAAAAGTTTAAAGGTATCAATTCTCCACAAAACTAATCTATAGAGTCAGTGTAATCATCAGCAAATTCCAATGGATTTTCTTTGTGTGGTAATTAACAAACTCATTCTAAAATTCATGCAGAGGGGCCTCCTTGGTGGCAGAAGGGGTTAAATGTCAGCACTCTGAAGCTATCCGCAACTACTGCAGCATGAGCTGGATCCCAGGCCAGGGAGGTGACCCACATGGCACAGCAGACCTCTCCTGTCTCTCCTGCTGCATCCCTCAGCAGTGTATTTCAGTCAGTGTGCCTGTTCTGCTCCCTACTCTGTCTCTGGTGAATCCTCTCAACCCCCACACCCCTGGCCTGCACCCCAGTTCTTGTATGCATAAATAAATAAATCTTTTAAAAAATTCATGTAGAATGTAAAAAGTCAAGAAAAGCTAACACTATCAACTACAAGAAAAAGAGCAAAGCTGAGTTTAATATCCCATATGTTGGGACTTAAGATGAAGCCACATTTTTTAAGACAGAAGTGTGGTGTTGGAACAATATAGAGAAATTGACAAATGTAGCAGAATAAAAAGTCCAGAAACAGACCACCATGTGCAGTCACTTAATTTATACTAAAAACGCACTACCACGCGTGGGGGAAAGAATGATCTTTTCAATAAAAAGGAATGGATATCCATATGGGGAAAAATTACTCTCAACTCTCTAACTTCACCATAAACAGAAATCAACTCCAGATAGATTTTAGACATAAATGAGAAAAATAAAACAAAACTTTTAGGAAAGCTTTTAGGGGAGGTATTCATGACCTGAAGTGGGGCTTTCTTAGACAAAATACAACAGCAAAAATCATCAAGGAAAAGATTGATAAATAGAACCCTTTTAAAATTAAGAATTTTATTCATGAAAAGACACTTAAGACAGGCCTCCCCTGGTGGTGCAGGCGGTTGAGCGCCAGGCTGTGAAGCTGTCCGCAGCCTTTGCAGCGCCAGTTCGATCCCTGCCCACCAGCGAGGGTCCCACATGGCGAGGCAGACCTCTCCTGTCCACCTGCTGCTCCCCTCAGCAGTGTATTTTGTCAGTCTGCCTGTTCTGTTCTGTCTCTGGTGAATTCTCTCATGCTCCTGCGCATTGGCCTGTACCCCAGATCTTGTATAAAATAAATAATTAAATCTTTAAAAAAAAAAAAGACACTTCAGAAAACCATATCAAGACTAGAAGAAGAGGCCTCCAAGAGGCAAATTTCTGACAAATATTTGTATCCAAAATATATGAATAACTACAAGCCAACAACAACAAAAACAACTTGAGTGGATAACATAAACAAAATAAAACCCACAAATAAGCAGTTTACAAAGGAGCATATATAAATGGTCAATAAATGAATGAAGAGGTGGTCAACATCAGCAATCACCAGTGAAATACAAATGAAAACCAAAATGAGATACCAACAGACAAACAACAAAATAGCTAAAATGGAAGAAGTAACAATAGCAATGTTGACATCTGGAATTTTCATTGATTGTATTGAAAAATAAATTGTGGTACCTTCATAAAGTGAAATACTATACATCAATGAAATTGAGCAAACTAGCACTATACATAATACCACAGATAAACCTCACAAACTTAATTTCAGAGAAAGAAGCGAGACATAAACTACGATATGTTGCAAGAGTCATTGCATGTAAAGTTCAAAAACAAGAAAAGCGAATCACTGATGATAAAAGTTAAACTAGCGGACACCTTTGAAGCGGAAAAGTAGTTGAAGGGGCAGGAAAACTTCTGGATAGAGGCAATGCTCTTTACCTTCATCTATATAGTGGTTATACAAGTAGGTATACTTTGTGAAAAGTCATCAAGCTGGACACATGTGACTTGTGCATTTTTTGTCAGTATGTTATAGTCAATTCAAAAGTTTTCTTTGTATAAAAAGTCGTTCTTTTGAGACAATTATCTTAATGCAGCTCAGAAGTCCTGTTTTGGAATTCAAAAGCCAAACACTGGCTTTTTCTTTTTCCTTTCATTCTGTTACAGCAGTCCTAAGCTTCCCCCAAAGCATTGGATGCCTCTGGCAGGATAGCAGAAGAATCATGTAAAAGGAAGTACAAAAAGGAAAAGAACATTCATATATTTCAAAACTGTTATCCCAGGTACACTTTTCATAAAGCCCAGAATCAAAAGAACATATATAGATGTAAATTAAAACTGTGATAAAATTTTTCAAGATAATGGCAAGAATATCTTTGAGATGATATACTTCATGATAGAGAGCATGCTTACAAATAAATATTCCACATGGTCTTGGTATATACATTCTAGGGGGAAAATTGAGGATACCTATAAAAAGCGCATACAACTTGACCCAGCAATGACCCTCCCAGAATTATAAGAAAAAAGAATCTGTGCAAAGACTTATCTATAAGGTTTTTATTCATAATTTTGTATAAAGTGTAAAGAAATGTAGGGACAAAATCTAAGTATCATTTATATATGAATATAGTTTCATGTATAAAATTGTAGCTATTTTATATAGATGAACGATATTTATACTTTATTATGAGGTGAGTGGGAGTGAGCCATTAAATATATGTAGACAGACAATATAGGATTCCATAGGATGTTAATATGCTTAAAGAAAAGTCCAGTGGACCAATGAGAATTTTCTCACTGAGTAATTCAATGTTTCCATACCAGCCAATGCTAGTGAACAAAGATAGATGTTTGTCCATGATAGGAAGATGAAACACAGCAGACCACAATCCCTTACCCATCCATCTCTCCCCATGCAGGAGAGGCCTTTTGAGCAGACAGAGCAGAAACATGGTGAAAACATTCACAGGGAAAAAATGAAAAAATGTTAACCTGAAGTTTCCCAGCTACAATTTCCAGACGTTTCCTGAGCTTTCTGCTGAGCAATGGTAAGAAACAGTTAAGTCACCTCCATTTCTGGTTGCTCCACAATGGAAAGTGTTAAATTATTTTAAATTGTTCAGTAGTTTCTAACAAGCAAGAGAATCCTGATGTGATTTCTGTTTGGGTTTGAATTTGTTTGCCTACTAAGGCAAGCCTGGAAATATAAGGGCCGACAGAGGCATAATTAAAATGAGAAATCTCACAATGAATGCTTGCTTGTTCTATTTATTTTTCATCTGGATACCAGTGGAATGATATATCTATACCTTTACACCCCAAATTATAACCTAGTGGTGTAATGCCAAAACATTGGAATTAGGTCTCCTAGATTCAAAACCTACCTCTATCATCTGGGACTTTGTGACTTAGGGAGACTTACTCAATATCTTTGAGCCCCAATTTCCCCATCCTTAAAATAGAAGATAAAAAAGTAAATATGCTGTTGTAAGGATTAAATGTAATGATATAAAGTTCTTTTAAGTCCTCAAAAATTGCTTATTATTATTGCATTCTAAATATAAAACGACTTCCTTCTTTAACAGAAGCAAAGAATTTCTACAAATAAGTCCAAACTGACCCAAATTAAGGATTCACAGGGAGAAAAAGAGGTTTTTCCCTGTTGTTCAATCTACTAGAGCACATCTAAAATTTGAAAATGAATCAATTATTTGGTTAACTTATTTAGAGAGCCAATATGGATTATTATTTTTTTCTCACAGAATACCTTTGTTTTCCTTTTAAAATATGCCCTCTTTGGGCCTACCTGGTGCACCTGGCCTACCTCTCCTGACTTGCCCGCTTCTCCCCTTAGCAGTGTATTTCAATCTGCCTGTTCTGTTCCCCACTCTGTCTCTGGTGAATCCTCTTATACCCGCACCTCTGGCCTGTACCCCAGCTCTTGTATGCATAAAAATAAAATAAAACTTAAAAAAAATAAATAAAATAAAATAAAATATGCCCTCTGTTCTCCAGCTCATCTTAGCCATTGGAGTGGCATTTTCCATCTCTCTGGCTGCTCAGCCTCCACCTAAGCTTGTCCTTTCCTGCAAACTCCTGTCCAATTGTGGCTTCAGAGGAGCAGGATGATGCAAAGACCACTTGGAAGTGATGTAGACAGTGAAGAGGTCATGTTTGACAATTATTTTTGCCCTGCCAGTCTCTGAGCTCATGGATTATTTACATAGTGCTTTACAATTGCTAGATCAGATCATATAATTCTCTCTCCAGGTTACATGGTTGGCTAGATGATTCTCTTATAGCTGCATTCATTTAAGTCACAATAATTCTACACACACCTTGACATGGGGCTGTGTGGGACTGGGGAGATTTAGGGATTCCTTTATCTGAAGTCTGTGATCATTATATTCAGTATCATCAAGATCCCCTCCTTGCTTTCTTAGCGATCCTTATTTATTCCTTTCTTCTGGGTCATGTCCATTGGCACATAAGCATGTCATAGTATCTTCCAACTTGGAAAGAAAGAAGGAAGAAACGGAAGGCAAGAAGAACATGAGGAAGGGAGAGAAGGAGACTTGTGATCACATATCTCCCCTCTAGCTCTTTTCCATTTCTATTTTCTTTTGCAATAACACTCCTCCTGCTGCATTACTCAGCGAACTTTCTGTCCATACTCTCTTGAACTGCTTCATATCAGAATTTCATTCCTACACACCACCAAAATGGCTCCCTCCATTTGCTAAGGGAAGTTATCATTTCTCATGCACTCTAGCCTCTCTGAGCCACACTTAACACAGTTGGTGACTTCCTTCTTGAAGTTACTTGAAATGTTTTCTTTACAAGCACTTTCTCTGGGTTACCCTCCAGGCTTGACGCCCACTCTTTCCCAGCTTCCTTTTTTTGTCTACTCTAACATCTCAGTATCAGAGTGCCCCAAGGGTCCTGCCTGAGTGACTTCCTGATACACTACCTACCCTCTAATGTCTCCCAGGTAATGTATCCCCAGCCCTGACCTCTTTCCTGAGTTGCATTTTTCCACTCAACATCTCCACCTGACTTCCAACATCCATCAAAGCAGTTCTTCTGTCATGCTTCCTCATTTCAGTAAATACCATTACACCCATCCAGGGAATCTGGCTTGAAATCTTGATGTTACCTTAACTTTTCTCCTTCTCTCAAATATCACACCCAATTTTGATTAAATTTTCTTCATTCTTCTTGCAAAATATACCTCATGCCCAATCATTTGTCAGGTTCTTCTTTTATTATCCTCATCCAAGTCACCATCATTTTTCCCATGGGCTTCTGAGAACCCATCGAGACCCTTGCCTCCATTCTTGTTCCTCTACCATCCCTTCTCCACACTGTGATCAACTTAAAATGGCCATTGGATCTTGCTACCCCTCTACTTAGAATGTTCTAAGAGCTTCATATTAAAGAAAAATTGGAACTCCTCACCATGATCTATAAAAGCCCTGCAATATCTGGCCCTTACTTCTTGTCCTATCGACCTCATCTCCTCACTTACTTTATTTGGGAGGGACCCTCATTTCCCAAATATATCAAAGTCATTCTTGCCTCGGGACTTTTGCACGTGCTGTTTACACTTCTATAAATGTTCCTTTCTGATAAGCAATAACTGACTTCTTTGACACTCAGGCCTAAAATCAGATGTCACCCTCCAGTCATCAGAAAGACCTTCCCAATTACCCCCCTCAATGCCCACCCCCAACACCCACCACTCTCTATCACATTAGCCTGTTTTATTTTCTTGTTGTCACCACTACCTAGTGCATATATTTGCTTCCTTGTTTCTTGCCTATATTCCTCGCTAAGACAGTAAGTTCCTGTAAGTGGGAACTATACTTGTTTTGCTATTGCTCTATCCTATAGTTTAGCACTATGTCTACAATATAAATTTACTGAGTGGGTGGATGATAAATATTTATCTTGATGGACCATGGAATGGCCAGTGAGGAACTGGAAATTCACTAGAGCTGTTGATTTGCCCTGTAAGGAAGATGAGCAGAGGGAAGAAGAAGTAAAAAAAAAAAAAAAAATTGGTTGGCACATGTGTTCACTTCCTACTTTCCTAGGCTCTGACTTGGGAAAGGGACAGTGCCTCCTTTGGGGTCTCTGTGAGGGGGTGTGATCATTTGCCTGGGGAATATGGTTCATGGCTTATGGACTTATGCTGACCTCAGAGTTTGCACAGTCAGTCCAAACCAGTATCCAGGATGCCCTTACACAAATTCTGTCCCTAGTGCAACTGTAGGAACTTTTGACTACACCACCATCTCTCTCTATTAGCCTACCTGACAATTTCTGTCCTCTCCCTTCTAGTCCCCAGCATTATTATCTCAGTGTTGGTGGACTTTTAATTCACCTGGAACAGTGAATCTGAGGCTGTTGGCAGGTTATTGGATCTTCTGTTCCTGAAAGAGGGAACCACATAAATCTAGAACCATGAAAAATAATCATCCTAAATACATACACTCATCTTTCAGTCAGTGGCAAATCACTACCTAATTGGTCCTTTTTCTTCCACAAATAAGGAAAGCAATCAAGCATAAGAAGTTTTGAGAAATCAGTGCTGGAAATTTCATCTTCTGTTGGCTCAAGCATATGAGACTGAGAGAGTAGCACTCATTAAGAGCACGAGAGGGGCCTCCCTAGTGGCACAAGGGGTTAAGCATCAGCACTATGAAGCAATCCGCAGCCACTGCAGCAGTAGTTCGGTCGCCGGTCAGGGATGTGACCCACATGGCACAGCAGACCTCTCCTGTCTCACCTATTGCTCCCCTCAGCAGTGCATTTCGGTCAATCTGCTTGTTCTACTCCTTACTCTGTCTCTGTTGAGTCCTCTCATTCCTGACACCTCTGGCCTTTAATCCAGTTCTTGTACACATAAATAAATAAATCTTTTAAAAAAAAAGTATGAGACACAAAATTTGGTTATCCATTCATTCATTCTTTTCTCTCCTCTTTCTTTCATCAATGATTATGGAAATAATAAATCAAGAAGGAAAACTATAATGATAATGAAAATGAATCATTTATTGCCATTCCTTTCAATCTCTCTCTCTTCCTTTTCTCTCATTCCCACAGGATCCTGTAAACTTGTTAAATTTCCACATTGAAAGAAGCATATAATTCCCTTACTTGTGATTATGTACATCAATGATTTCATATAAATTTGTACGTTTATTTGTAGGTGTTCTATAAATGCATAAATGGATGGATAAAATGCAAGTCATTTATAAGACAAGAAGTTCTTTTGCCTAAGTGGAATGACAAAGTCAGATCATAGAGAATTATTGTGGTAATGTAGAACATTTTTAATAGATAAACTGACTGAACCAATTAAAAGTCAGCACTGAATGATTGGTGGCTCATTTAGGTAGTTAATTCATTCCAACACTGTATTGTATTCTAATGTTCAATAACCTCATTAATCATATTTTAAGTATTTGGATACTTTTTTAAAGATAGAAAATGAGAAACAGAAAGATGCAGCCCCTATGGAGGCCAAGCTGTTCTGGAACCCCAGTGCCACATCTGAGGCAGTCAAGATCAATTGAATCCATTATATATGAACTTAAACTCCAAACTTGAACTTTTGTTAACGTATTTCAACTCATCCTACTAAAGAACAGCAAAATCCCTTTTCCAGTGGTTATTCGTTGATAAATTGTTAGAGATAACTGAAGTCAGAAGTTTCATGGCAAATGAAAGGGTTGCTTTATAGCCCTACAGAAAAACTCATAGATCTTGCCATACCTGCAGAAAGTATGTGAAAATATCATTAGATCAAATAAGAGTTTTGATTTAATCATAGATTGGAGGGTAAATTCCTAAGCTTTTGAAGCTAATGTCACAAAGGGGAAATTTGGTTCCTACTCACTAAACATTCTTGACATCAGAAAATCCTAAACAAAGTTTGGATCCAGGAATATTAATTTTCAAATAATCTAAAAATAATTTTAAGTCATTTTTAATTATGATCTAATATCATCTCCTTTAATGGATCTCAGTAAATTTGAAGTCATTAAATAACATCTTCTTTCTTCCTTAACAAGCACTTGTTAAATTCTTCTTCTGGGTCAGACTGCATCTTTGCATAATGCTTTACCATGCTTACACATGCCTGGCTCACTGATCTCCCTAACAGCCCTTTGGGACCATTGCTATTATATCCACTTCACAGTCAAATAAACAGAGGCTTAAAGAATTTAAGTGCCCAAGATCAGTAAATTAGAAATATAGCTTCTCCTTATGCTGCAATTTTCCCATGGCATTGGGTTATCTTGTTTAAACTATTTAAATTCTAAATCCTAAAATAAAATCATCACCAGATTTTATGTCTCAATAATAGATATTTTCCAAGAGATTCCACCACGAAGCCCCCACATTCACGTAGTGGTTTTGCTTTGTCACTCTCTAGGTGAGACATGTCACTTTGGGCAGGCTCACATGATGAAAAGAGATAATAGGCTCTTTGGGTGGTAATAAAAACAAAACGACTACTTTGACAGTAAGTAAAATAGAAACTGAAATGTTAAAAAAATAGGATTTTCTGATTTCACAAATGAGCCGTCAAGAAACTTTGAGTTTAAGGTTTCAGTGTTATTTTCCCTGTCATTTAAAATAATAACATGCCAATTTATGAAGTCCTCTGGGCTCATTTTAACATGTAAATGAACAACACAAATTCCATTTGAAAACTTAGGTTTTCATCTACAGGATCAAAAATAGGGAAGGAGATATCCTGGACTGGGCAGGTCCTCCAGCCCAGGGTAGCTGACTGGGAGGCACCGAAGGGAGGCCAAGCCAGCAGGAGCTACAAGGTTAACCAGGAAACCTTGGGTGTTTGAGGCAGAGCATCCCTGGGGCAGTACTTTTTAGTTGTGTGGGGTTTTTATTTTTGTGAGAGTAAAGATCAAGGTGGCATCTGACCAATCAACAGATACCAGATGTGGAAATAAAAGGAAGAAGATGCCAGATCCAATGGGAGGGTCAGAAAAGCCCATTCTGGCAGATTTAGCAAATAAATGAGGAGGAGAACACAATGACCTGTCAAGGGAGCAACTAGCAATTCCTGAGCAGACAAGCGGTCAAGAGAAGTGAAAAGTCTAAGACTGCCCCATTTTCAAGCTTGGATGTTAGTAGTCCAGTTTCATTGATGCCTGATCAGAGATAAGGGACTTTACAATTAGAGGACAACCACAGCATGAGCATCAGCATATCTGCATTAATTCCCCTTGTTCCCAAACCCCCAGGGCCACATGGTGGCCCCTGAGATGCCTGCACATGCAGAGGGTTACACTCTGGGAAGAGAGCCCTGAACTTAGGAAGCACAAATCTTTTATAATGAGCACTAAGTTTGCTGTCCTTTTACTCTGGAAGGACACAGTGTATGATCCAAGGCTGCTCCCTATACAAATAACTTGAAATAGCAAATAACTTGGAACAAAAGGTGATCTGTGCCTCTCTTAGAAAATATGTAGAAATGCAAAGGGACTCAGGAGAATTGTCTCTCAACAAAGGGCTGCCTCTTGGGTGGTTCCACATCAGTTCCTCAGCTGTGATCACTTACAAGGACAATTGTGACCCATCACAATGTATTTTCTGAACAGCTGGACAAGGACAAAAGAATATGTCTTATGTTGAGCTCTCCAAAAGTTGACTTTGAGATTGCGATTCATATGCAAATGTTCATAGGCACACCTTGGAGATAATGGGGATTCGGTCCAGACTACTGAAATAAAGCAAATTATAAAATCAAGTAACATGAATTGCTTTGGCTTCCTAGTACATACAAAAGTGATGTCTGTGCTATATTATAGTCTATTTAGTGTGTAATAATAGCATTTTTTTAAATGTACCTACTTTAATTAATGTGACACAGAGACACTAAGTGAACATGTACTGTTGGAAAAATGATGCCAATAGATTTATTGGAGGTGAGTTTGCATCAAACCTTCAATTTGTAAAAAAAAAAAAAATAATAATATCTGAGAGGTGCAATAAAACAAGTTCTGCCTGTATAGAAGAAACTATCCAGAACAATTCTATAAAGGAATGGGGGAAGCAACAACAAATGGGGAGATTTCAGATAAAGTCTTTTGATAGTTTCAGCCTTACCCTGAAGGAAAACTCAAGTGTAGCCTACATTTCAGCATTGTCCCAGTCTGAGAAAGGGCTCTAGGCTCTCAAACTCTATCCCTTTCAGTCACTGTCTGAGCCCGCTGCTGGTTGTAATCCCTCGGCACTTCTAGCTCTCTGTGCTCACAGGAAAACCTGCCAGCAGGTTCCTGCAGAAGACGTGCTGATGAGGGCGACGAAGCCAAAGTGTACTGAGCCAGGATAGAGGCACACAGACCTGGTAAATTGGTCTGAGGCAACCTAATTACATCTCACATTATGGTTACTTCATATTGTCACTGATTCTTCAAAATGTTGATTTGTCACAGCTTCTGGGGAAAAAAACTTACAAGAGAAGTATTGGTGATAAATGAAAGCCAATACTGCAATTGATCTCAAGTTCATAACTGGTATTCATGACCTCATTCCTCCACCACCCAGTCTAGATTTCCCTGCCATTCCCCAGCACTGTTGGTCCAGGAAGGTTGCCTGGTGGAAGGAACCAGACCTTCATTTCTGAAGGGTCTGAACCGAGCTATGACTCTCATATCAGGCTGTGGTCACTGTAATTGTCTATTCATGGTTAAAAATAAATATGGAAACACTAAGACAAAGCCCAGAGGATGCCCTAATCCTTTCTCCTTTGGTGTAGTTGCAACCCTACCGCTTCATGATGCTCAGAGTCAATTACCCCCATTAGTAAAGTAGCCCCCCTCTTTTCCACACTCACAAAAAGCCCTAAGTGTCCAGGTTAGCAGCCATAGCTTTATTGGAAATGGAATTCTTACTGCGCACCCTTGGAGGAAGCATCCCTCCTCTGGGAACTACGGCCGCTAAACTCACTGAACCTAAAGCTATGTGACCATAGGCACATGGACCCACTTGCTTTCCTGTAACTGAGTCAGTCCCTGGGGCTGAGCTATCCACAAACACTTTCAGCTTTCTGACTCCAGTAGCCCAAGGGCAGACTTTCAGAGAAAAGTCTCACTTCAGGACTCTGAGAGGAACAAAGAAATGATGAATAGATGCGAGGGATTGTGTTTGCTATAGAATCAAACAAGAACGTTCCAGGCAAGTTATTGCTTTAAGACGGTTGTCACTTTCTAACCCTTATGCATTCAACAGTGCTACCTGTTTATCTCTGTGTCAGAAGTATGTGAGTACATACTTCTTAGTGTAGCCTCACACGGTGGAGAGAGAGAGAACACCCAGGTTCTCTGTGGTTTCTACAGGAGCACTCATCCCATCCTGGAGGCTCCACTCTCTTGACCTCATCTAAATCTAACGACCTCCCAAAGGCCATCTCCTGATACATCACAAGCTTCACCATGTGAATTGGTGGAGGGCAGTGTGTAACCAAACATTCAATCCATAACTGATGAGCAGTGTTCATCTAAATCCAGAAGATCTGTGTGTATGTGCACATACACACACTACACACACACACAGAGCCCCATTTGGAAGTATGGCCAGACAGGTATAACACCTTGGCTAACACTGTGGCAAACTCTCAATTTCCAGTGAGAACTAAGGTCTTCTTGTGCTCACCCCTAATTCTGCCATACAGAAGAGGGAAACAGTAGCAGTGAAGGTCAGGTACAGTATCAGACCCTGATACTATGAGGTAAAGCATTCAAAAGAATATGTGAAGAGGCTAAAAGCTGTACTGCATTTAATTCTCTTTAAAATGGTATAACAGTACCGTTTGTAGGACTCTGTCTCTTAGCATTTCACCTGCTAGGGTTCTCCCTTTAGTCTACTGTTTTTCTCTTCTTCCTGTCTTGAGCTCTGACAATAAGGGCACAGAGCTCCAAGACTTAAAGAGTCCAGGGACCATAACAAAGGAACTCCGAAACTCCCCTAACATTCCTCAAACAAGGGAGATTAGCTAGAACTTATGGAAATAGCAAAGACTCTCTCCTGCTCTGAGCCAAGAAATAAACTAAAATCAACCCCTTTTAAGCTTCATCAAACTCACACTAATCTTGTCCTATTTGTTCATATCCTGTGCCAGCCAGGGTTCTAGCTAAAAACAGATGACATGTAAAGATGGTACATATTCAAAGACTTGAGGTGAGCAGGCCATTGTGCCTCAGCCATAGGAGATACTAAATCCAGGTGGCTCAGTCTGTCCCCCAACCAGTATAAAAGTCACAAAGAAAAATGTCAGAGTCAAAGACTACATACTGCCTGCCCACCACAGCCTCAGCACATAGAACAACTTCCAGGGTGCACACAAAACATCTCACCACACCACAAACTATACCCTGAACTTTCATAATTTGTTTGTCCACAGAGGTACAACTCTGTTTTATCTCAAATTTGCACCTCAACAATAATGGGTTTATTTAAATGAACAGATGCTGACAGTCAACATTTTCAACAAAATATCTATTGATTACCTGTTGTGTGCCAGATACATGCTCTATATTTATTCAATGATCAACCAAAAAGGTGTGTTACTTGCTCTCATACTAAGCACAAATAATAAGCAAACATATAAAGAATGACATAAGAAATTATGTTATGAAGTAAAAATATAGCATACTATAAATGATGTTATCAGTAGATAAAAGGAGGTCATCTTCTTCAGATTGGGTGCTCAGGAAAGGTTTCCCTAACCTAAGCTCACCGGACCTCCACTGGGAAAAAAGCAGTCACTGCCAAAAGAATAGCTCATGCAAAACATAACCAAAAGAGAGTGTAGGGGGTGTAAGGAAGGAGTAAGTATCAACATGGTTGAGATACTATGAGCAACTCGGTAGGGCTGGCTGTGCTAGAGTCAGGATTTGTGCTGAATATATTGTAACACTTGGAGAGAAAGATGATGTGTTTTAATGTAGATTTTGTTTTTGTTTTTATTAATATCTTTCTGGCTGCTACACAGAGAGTAGATTTAAAAGTTGGGATGAGTAGGCAAGAAATGGGCTTAAGGGAAAGGCACCTTCTCCCCAAAACCAAATCTAGGACCCTGCTTCCTCCTTGTGCCCAAGATTGGTCACACCCAGAGAGAGAGAAAGAATAGGACCAGAGGAAGCCCCTTTACTGTGGCCATTTCCAATTTCCAAGAGTAGACTTGAAATCAAACTGGGACCAAAGACACAAGGGCCATGACAACGCCATCCATTTGAAAATGAACGAAGGAGAGTTGACCAGACAGACATTACTTTATTATCCATAAATCAATCTCTGAATATATTTGGGCTGACTGAGGGTGGGAGATCTACTAAGGCAGCCAGAATTAGGGAATGGTTTTGACTTTAGCAATTGCCCCATACTTGGTACAACATAAATCATCAACAAAGTGTTTTTCCGCAGGGAGATTGTGTTTTACATATACAAAACTCATAATTTGTGTTTACTGAAAAGATTTAGACACTAGAATGTTATTTATGTTTTTAATTTGTCTGCACCAATAAATAACATCCCTCTTAGCTAGCAGTTCCTGAGTGGAGCATTTACTTCTGAAATACAGTGTCCGCGACCTATTCTGGTCACCTCCACTCTTGATGCTGTTGATCCATAAAACCATAATCAATGTGCTCAATAAATATTTATGGACTAGATGGATGAATGAGTGAATCCTTATATCTTGTCTATTTACCAAAAGAATCAACCCAGTACAGAACTCACTTCACAGTCTGTTATGCCATTTAATTAACAACATCGGTCCTCCTTTGTATTTCATGACTTTTATTTCACTGTTACTACACACCAATTTGTCATCTTTAATATCATCACACACTCAATCTACATTTTTCACATTACATTTTTTTAATTTATAAAGCGCGTCTTTATTATACATCAGCATTCATAGAGAAGTCCCCTTAGAAAACTGGGTTATACTCATTTCCTTTCAAAACCCTCATTTGTGAAAAGGCCTTAAGTGGGCAAAATGAGCTTGAAGGCCTGAGGGCAACTCTCAGGACAAATGAGGTCAAGTCCCACGTTCAAAGGCCTTTAAATAGGGATAGAACCCAGTTGGTAACTCGAAGTCCAATATTCTACCAGTTAATATTTCGCCAAACTTCCCCATAGCCACAGCTCATTTCAGATCTTCACCATCCCTTACATGGACAATTGCAATAGTCTCCGGTCACTTTAAAAAGAAAGCTGTCTTTTCTTTCCTCTTCCCTTCACTTAAGACTAAAATATATTTTGAGAAAAGACAATCTCATCAATCCAGGGCACAGAGATTTTAATAAATGGGCTTTTGACATGTTACATCATAAATGAACCTTCCAAGTTTATAAGTGGTCCTTTGACAGGATGCATCATGTCAATCTATAGCTCAGAACCTTTACTGATTTAATCCATAATTCATATAGTAATGGATTCTGAAAATTCCATTGCTTCCTTTCCTCTGGCAAGGCAGCTCTGCTAGTACAATTTGAGACTGATCAGCGTGTGCTCTGTGGCTGAAACTGTGCAGTGTCCCCTGCTGCGTGAACCAATCAGCATGTCTCTCACACTTGGGTCATCGTTGCTCCACTTTCCTGCTCCAACTGGATCCACTCACCTTTTGTACTATTTAACAACTGAATTTTTTTTAATCAGATAATTGTTTCACCTACTTATAAAGGTAATTTCAGATTATTATCACAAGCAGAAAGCAAGTATAAATGCCATCAAAAGAAGCTGCCACAGTTCCAGGAAGGGCACAATGCCTTCCCAAAGCAACAGCAGAGAGAACGCCATAGTTTGGGAAAGACTCAACCAGCCAACTCCATCACCTCCACTGATCATGAAGGAAGCTGGGGAATAATAACAGGACATTATAGTCAATTCAAGACTGGCTTGACTTAGCATAAATAATCTAAAATTAAATGGGGCATGTGACCTGAGTATCTCGCGGGTCTCCCGTGAGTCCCCTGGTGCTGGTATTGGCCAGACCTCCCAGACTATGCTGGGCTTGGAAGCATTTGTTTCATTGTCTGCTTTTTAATAGAATCAGATGGCTTTCTTGAAAAATTGAAATCCTGGGAGGATCAGGGGAAGAATAAGGAGAGTAAAAAATGATTTTAGGTGAATAATATTAAAGATATGGAAAAAGAAGGAAAACACAAAGATACGGCAAGGAATCATAGCAGTGGAGCAATTGGGGCTGGAAACAACTTGGTAGCATGTGTGTTGTGCTTTCCCCGAGGAATTTAGGCTCATTAGACAGGCACAAATCCGGAAATACTATTCATACAGAATGAAGAATATTAAAATCCTCTGAAATGCTGTTTTTAACTACAGAAACTAAATCAGAATAGCAACACATTTATTTTTTAATACATAGATGTTATTCTTTGTTTGGAAGGTCTGAGCAGAGTCAGATTAAATTTCAGATCCTATGAATTTTATTTTTAGTTTTGGTGTCCTGGAATAATGCTAAATGAGTGACAAAGATAATAGAAATTTCTAGTTTTCTATAACTTTACATAACTCTAATTCCTCCTTTGACATATATTAGAAACTCATCAGAGTCCACAGTTTAACTCTTATCTCCTCAGTTAGCTAAATTTCTTTCTCCTTTCTTTCATTCACTCATCTACCCAGATACATTTGCTTCCTCCAACTCTATTTGCTGTTGGGAGGAGAACCAAAAGATGCATTCACTCATTTTTTCACCTATCATGTCTGCCAAATGACCTGCCTTAATCCAAGCCTTAAGCAGGGTCTTCCTCCAGATGCTCATGCTTCTTCCAGATACATCCACTCACAAGAGATGAGAAGGGAGGAGTTAGTGTGTGGTACTTGTCATCCCAGCCACCGGAGGGCACCAAGAATGGTGGACCCACCACCATATTTGGGACAGCTCTTATTATTTTGGGGCTATGTGGCTCATCAAAAGTAGCCCCAAAACATTTGTTTCCTTGCTTGGGATTCTGATGGAATTGAAAGAAAAGTATCTCAGCTTCAACATAACCACTGACAGCTCCTTGGCCATTGTCCATCATCGAATGCTGTTTAGAGGACATTTTCAACATGACTCAGAATAATGTTCTACAACAAAGTGTTCGCCAAATAATATCAAGCTCATTTGAAATAAAGGCAACTTGCAGAGTTTGGTTTTACATTATGTATCCCGTAACACAATCAGTGCTTTGAATTACATACCTTGCATTAACTTTAAAAAAATGGGAAATTTTTTACTGGACATAACTCCAAAAACCACAGCAAGACAAAAAGACCCAAAAAAGAGATATTTTTCACTCTTGTTTTATCCTAAGAAAACTTAGAAACTTAAGAAATCTATTAATAGAGCAATTCAGTCCTTAGCTATACCAAAAATATGTATTTCAGTCAAATAAATCAACACATGTTTAAATGCTACTTCTAAAAGACACTCATGGAGGCAGTGGAAAGAACAGAAGCATGAATGGTATTGAAAAAATGGTTCGGCTTGGCTAAGAAAAGTGATTTTGTTTGGCTAAGAAATTCAGCTTTATAGGCCTTCCCGGTGGCGCAGCGGTTAAGCGCTGGGTTGTGAAGCTGCCCGCAGCCTCTGCAGCGCCTGTTCAATCCCTGGCTGCACCCAGGCCATGGGAGGAGGGTCCCACATGGCGCGCAGACCTCTCCTGCCGCCCGCTGCAACCCTCAGCATTGTACTTTGGTCCTTCTGCCTGCTCTGCTCCCCGCTCTGGTGCTGGTGAATTCTCTCACCCTCCCACACTTTGACTGTACCCAGTGCTTGTATAAATAAATAAATAAATAAATAAACAAACAAACAAATAAATAAATAAATAAATAAATCTTAAAAAAAAAAAGAAATTTAGCTTTATGACAAAATTTGCCAGGTTTGCTGAACTGGAATTTGGGCACTATGACCTGGGTAATTTTTTCCTTGCTCTGCTCCGGCCAGCTCACAGCACTTGCGAGCATACCATGCACATCTAACGCATATGTTCATGTTGTTCTGTAGGCCGAAAAAACTGTTTCCCACTTCTTTACCTGGAAAACTCCTATTTATCCTTCAAAACCCAAGTCAAACATTCCCTTCTCTCTGAAGTCTCCCTTGCTGCTTGGGCTCTACCTACTAACACACCACTTCTGTTTCCCTAATATACACTAATTCATAGGTGCATTAATCCATGGCCTCCTCCTTAGGGCCCAACATGGTACTTAGCATATTCCTCTAGTGCCACATTTGCCACACCCTAATATTCAGTTATCAGGTAACTAGTATTCAGTTTCCAGGAGCTTCAATTAACCATGAGCTCCTGATAAATCATGACCTCTGATCCTTGATTCTGCATTAACACAAGCAAAACATACAGTATGTGCTCATTAAATACAGAAAGAAAAGGAAACAAAGAGAAACGGAAAAGAAAATGAAATAAGGAAAGACTAGTGTTCTTATTGAATTTAATGTATTGTTGAAGGTCACAAAAAACTGAATGAAACCTAATTAAAAAACATATCTGTCATTTAAAAGACTACCCAGTTGTATGAACTCTTTTTTAATATGGAAGAAATGTGTTGTCAATAATTAATTATTCACAGGTCAGGGGTTCTTCATCTAGAAAAGAATCTAAATCAGAGATTCTGCTCTAGAAAAAAATATCAAAGAAAGAGGGAAATTTCTCTCCCACATGAATTTGGAAAACACATGCATGTCGTAGCACACACACACACACAAAAAGAACGGTCTTTGGAGCAAGTTCCAATAAAGTTTGTATTGTTTGCTTTGTAAATAAATTATAACAAAATTGTGATGTTTATATACACCATTTTAAGTCACAAGATACCTACTTGAATGAGCAACCCTATTTTTCACCTATTTCTGATTTTCCCCCAGCTATCTAGGTCTACCTTTATTGAGACTTAAAAAAAAAAAAAAAAAAAAAAAAAAAACAAGAGAAAATGTAGTATGAAATAACAGGCAAAAAATTTTTAATTTTTTCCTCTAATTAAATATTGGGTTGTGTTATAAAAGATCATGCAGGGCACACTTCATGAATATAAGCAAAAAATAATAATAATAATTTAATTTTTCATACTGAACAATCAGAAGATGTTAATGATGAGGTAAAAAACGAAGTTACCCAGTGAGGGTGGAGTTCAGGAGGTCTTATTAGTGGCTCCATATTAAAATCTAGAAACGTCTTTATGTAGACTAATCACATTGCAGGTCCAGAGGAGATTTACAATCTGATTTGCCACAGAGAACTCCATGTAATCTTCGCTGAGGACTGACACCATTTTATCTTTGCACGATTCCCTGTTTCTCACACAAGTCATTCCGTCCTCTCTGCATTGTCAGCTTTGACAGGCTGATTTAATCTGCAGGATTCTGAATGCCTCTGACCACTGCGGCGAGTCATTAACCTTGACTCGCATAATTGAATTCAAGGTTGATTGCCTGTGACCCTCTGCGCAGAGGTCTTCTAAATGTACATATTCATTACGAGCGGCCTTGCTAAACGGATTGCACAGGGAAGGCTGTAGCAGTCGGCCTGCTTGGTATGCAGGGGGCGAAGAGGGCACTAATTGCATGTTAGAGCTGAGGATTAGATTATGAAACGAGTGAGAAAATGAAGATAGATCCTCTGACACTGTCAGATTAGGGGCAGCAATGTACGGGAATATGACATTGAAATTTACAGTGACATTAACAGAAAGAAAATTAAAAACAAATAGACATTGGACAGTTTTTTTTAAGAGCCTTCCTCTCTTCCCCCATTGCGTACTAAACAGGATAGGGGAGCTACACCTATATCTCTTTCTCATTTGCATAATTGCCGCAGAACAATGGAAATTCTTTTAGGTAGCTCTTGTGAAGGCTAGGAAATCGCACTACGGTCACTTTAACATTACATGCTTTGCAGTATCTAGGCCATGTTTAAATAATTGGTTTCACACACCAAATGCCATTTTGAGTTGCTGAGAAAAGGCAGTCACACAACTTCGGTAAACCCTAGGAATGTATAAGTGCTTAAATGTTCAATATTATTTGGAACAATCCCATCAATGTGATAGGGTTCAATTTTCCTGAAAAGTCAGCTTATAAAATTATCACCATTTCTACTTTTTCATTGATTTTGTGTCCTTTTTTACTTAACACAATCACCTACTTGTTCCAATCAAACAAATCTTCTGGCACACAAGCAGATGCTTAAGTTAATAGCAAACAGTTCCACAAATCACTTCCATTTTCAGAAGCAAATGTTCACCCTGTTACAAACACAACAACAAATAGCTTGACCAGAAATGAAGCTGCCTGTTCTCTCCAGGGGCCTTTTTCGTTTCTTCTTAGGTGTGAGATGCTATTTGAGCAACATTTCCTAGTATTTTTGTAGGTTATTTTATAATTTCTTTTAAAGACAAAATGACAGCCTGCCTTTCTGACAAAAAACACACAACACTTAATGGCACAGGACACTAAAAAGCAAAAAAATGAAAGCCCTTGGTGTTCAATCACAGCTAGAAATGAATGTTGAAAATTGGTTAAAAGTTAAAGTTTTGGCTGTTTTTGAAACAAGCCCACAGAATGGTCCCCGTGGTAGTGCAAGATAATACTACAGAAACGTTCCATGGCATTTTTAAATGGTTGGCCTGGCTTGTGCATTGTTTCAAGATGAAATTTATTTTTGCTACTTCAATAAACTCTAAATGGAAGGAAAGTACTGTAACTTCCTACTGATGATGCTTTATTATAAAGAAGTCCCTCCCAGTGGAAGCTAATAACTCATGAACCATCTGGTAACAAGAAGCCATGGATGGCCTCAGCACCTGCAAATGCACTTTTCAGAGACTGTATAGATGGTGTCTAGTACATCTTCCTGAGACATTTAAATAATTATGTACCTATCAATAGTAGTATTTAACACTTGTCACCCAGATCTGTTCAGTACATAATTAAGCCAACTTTCACAATGAACCAGCCTGATTTTCTTTTAATCAAAGGAAATAAGAAATGCCGGAGTCCCTGCTCCAGTACTTGATACCTAGTGGCCACCCTACATTCTAATACCAGCTCTCTCATCTCTTAGCTCTGTAGCACTGGGCCAATCATTCTTCATTTCAGATATTTTATTTAAATGGCTATAAAAATATCTCATAATTTTAAAATGATTCCCATGGTTTAAAAAATATTATTAACATTCCCCAAACTGTTTACTATCTCTTGTTGCTCAACAAACCACTCCAAAAAGTAGTAATTTGACACCTCAGTGACTTGTTACTGCTCATGATTCTATGAGTTGCCAACATGGAAGTTTTTCTGCTGGTCTTGCCCAGATCATTCATGAGGATGCCATCCTCTCTTGGATCCTTGACTGATGTAAGAGACATCAAAATGGCCCATTCACATGTCCTGTACTGGGTACTAACTTGGCAGAGACTTCAGTCTAGTCTATTTCTCAGCCTATGGCCTTTCACCCTCTATGAACTAAAATACCCTTCTTCACAGTGTGGTGGCCTAAAAGTTACAAGACAGTGAAAGAAGATGCCACAAAGCCTCTTAAGTGGGACCATTCAGTATTTGTCTTTCTCTGTCTGATTTATTTCACTTAGCATAATGCCCTCAAGTTTCATCCATGATGTCACAAATGGCAGGATTTCCTTCTTTTTATGATGGAACAATGTTCCATTGTGTACCCACGCCACATTTTCTTTATCCACCCCATGACATCTACTAGTGGTATTTGCCTTCATCTGGACACTGCATAGAGTCTTGTTCATCATCTATAGATCTGAAATATAATCTGAGTTGCTTATTCCACAATTTAAAATACATCTTTACCAATCTTTTAATACTTATCAGACAGATACAAAAACTAAGCTCCCTCACCTCTGAATCTGCCATAAAGCCAAAGGTGTTATATGCAACTAACCCAGCAAGCATCCTTCCAGACCACATCAGCTACAGATGGGGGCTTTTGTTTACCTTTCTCACAATTAGGAACATACATGTGTCCTAGCAGAGAAATGACACACTTCTACACATACCCAACTAGCGGCTCAGATCCTTAGCACTCCCTCCAGTTCTGCTGAGAGCATTGCATCTTCATCATATTGATCACCCATCATGATTGTTTGCTATTCGACTTCCTGTCAAGGCAGAATAAGAAATGTGAAAGTGTTTTGCAAACTATAAAGCACTGAATACATACGAGGTTTATTATTATTATCTATTATTTAAGACAGCCTCATCTTCTCTTTAAATTGAACAAGGCCAAGCCCTGGTTTCCAGTTTACTGGCACTTCCATGGGATCCACCACTTCATGTTTTGAAAATGAGTCATTCTGGATGCAATGTCAACAAATCTCATGAAAACAAAGAAGCCAACACAATGCTTATGAAAACTAATTGTTGGGATTTTGTTTTAAAGTTAATTGAAATGACAACATTGGCATCAGTGTTGCTATTCCCTTAACAAGCATAGGACAACTACTGACATTCAATAAATGTTGATGGCAATTCAGTCAACAAACAAAGAAGACCTGGTGTCCATCTGGACTGAATAATATTGCGTCGGGTTTTTCCAGCACTTACTCTAAACTCAGAGACTCAGAGCACTGTATGAAATATGTGTTCGGGGCCTAGGCCTCTACCACCAGCACAGAATGTATTGGGGAAGAGAAAATGGTTGTGCCCACTCATGTGCCAAAAACACTCCTCTCTTTTCTTCCCGCAGGCTACAAACATCTTCACACCTCTACCAACCCTTGATCCTGAGAAAGAAGCCAGCTCTGAGGGTCTCCCTCTATATCCACTCACAAACATGCTGTAGTTAGCTGATAAATCACTAACTACATCTAGTTTGTGTGCAGACTTTTCTTTTTCTGGCTGTTATTATTTGCTTATTGTTTGTTTATTTGTGTTATTTGGGGGATGAAAAGGGGGATAATGGTAGTGAGAGATTACATGGGTAAGAGCCAAGAACAGCTAAATTCAACAAAAATAAAAACAACTAGTTTTGGTTTTAACCAAAAGTAATTTATCTTCTCTCATTTCTTCCAAGCAAGTGTGCACCGGGCAAAAAAGATTTTTTTTAAGCCACTGAATTATTATGGTACCCAGGCTCCCTGGTTCCATGTCCTTTAGTGACTTACAAAATTGTGGGAAAACAGGACACATTCTTGGTTTCAAGAACTAAATAGCAACTAAGGTGGTCAGTGGGTGGGACACAGAGCAAATGCTACAGGAATTCACAGGATGGCAGCATAGGTAGTATGTGGGCGGGGGGGGGGGTGGAAGGGGAGAGGGCTAACAGAGATAAGTAGGACTTCTCACATAAGAAATAGAATTATATACTTTATATTTGTATAACTGTGCAGTTTTGTCCTAGAGCAGAGAATTCTCAGAGGAGAGTGATGAAATATAATGTTTTTTAAAAAGTAGCCCACTAAGGAGTTTAGATCATATTATCTTATTTAATACTCGCAGCCATCTGCAGCAGGTCAGTGACACACTGAGAGATTAAGTGATGTGTGCGAAGTCATCAGCCAGTAAAAGACAGAGACAGGACAAGACCCCAGAACAAGAACCAGGATTGCTAACTTTCGCTGTCATAAGGCTGCTGTGAGGTTTCTATGGGGTAATTGATGTAATATACTAAGAACAGTGCCTGGCACATAGCAAGCCCTCAGCAGATGTTAGCTACTCTTACTATTATTATCATTTTTATTATTACAGATCTGACTACAAGGTGAAGAATCTGGAATTTGTCCTCTAAGCTTTTGTGTCTTGCCTCCCTCACTTTGCCACATCTGCCTTCTGAGAGTGCTGTCAGCAGGAAGTAGCAGAAAACAAGACACTAAAGAGAACATATTAGCTCAAGTATCTGAAAAACCAAAGCCAGAATCTGAGTGGCCTCCAGTTCCCTTTATCTGCCTTCCTCGGACTCTGCCCTCCCTGGTGTGTCTGCTTCATCCTCGGAGAGCTCCTCTGTGGAAGGAACTGTCTCCTTGTCTGCCTCCAAAGTTCCCCATCCACAGTCAAGACAGCCCAGAAAAACAAGATGGCTGTTGATTGGACCATCTTAGGTCATGAGCTAATCACTGAACTCATCACTGTGACAAAATTGGACTCCACCAATGGATGTAGTTTATTCAGGGTCCTTTCCTGGGCTACAACCAATCAGCATCGCTGCTCTAGGATGGGAGAGGCAGAAACTGAGACACATTCCGAAGTCCTCTACAAGTGGGTATCACCTATAATATCACTGGGTGAATATTTTCCTTTAAAATAACTCCTTTTTAGGGGCCTCCCCTGGTGGCGCAGCGGTTGCGAGCTGGGCTGCGAAGCTGCCCGCAGCCTCTGCAGTGCCGGTTCGATCCCCGGCCACTGGCGAGAGTCCCACATTGCACGCAGACCTCTACTGCCGCCCGCTGCTCCCCTCAGCAGTGTACTTCGGTCCTTCTGCATGTTCTGTTCCCTGCTCTGGCTCTGGTGAATTCTCTCACCCTCCCGTGCTTCTGACTGTACCCAGTGCATGTATAAATAAATAAATCTTAAAAAAGAAAAATATTCCTTTAAAAAAATAAATAAAATAAAATAACCCCTTTTGAAAAAGACCCTTAGTAGCTATAAAATCACAGGTGTATATAACAGCTGTTTTTTATTTAAAATACATAGATTTTTAAGTTGTTGATCCAGCTACAAATATCATACCACTTATATTACTGCTGAAAGCTCACATACTGAATTCAATCCTCAGATTTCCATTCCAGAACTCTCTTATCTCAAGACTATATTAATACCCACAGCCAGATTTTTCCATTCTTTTCTAGTAACATTTTCGATGCTCTGCCTCGTTGAGATGGAAAAAGCAAAAACACTGCACCACACTGCAAAACCAGCCTTAACTGTTGCCTCATTTGGAAGAAAAAAGAATTGCATTGAGAAGCCAGCTCACTATTACCTGATTGACTGTACATCCAGAGAAGGGCCACAGCTTTAAAGGTCAGGCTCCTTGGCAGCAGTCTGAAGATAGTTGGCCTGGGAAAAGACATGCTTGGTCAGCCTTAGCTTTATGGCTCCGTATTCTAATAAAAAGCATTCCATAGGAAATGACTGCTGGTGAAGATGATGGCAGGAAAGACAGTGAGAAAAGCTGGGCAAGCAGGGCTGGAGGACATGCTAAAACCATTATACCTTGATAGTGTCCTAGCACTAAGCCTAACTGTATAAGCAGACAGGAGCCCAGGATAAGGATGAGGAGCCCAAGAATTAAATTCACCATTCATCTGGGTCAAAGTATTACTAACAGAGTCTTACTCTGTATAACTGCCAGTTAAGATTGGTGAGTTTCCCAGGCCAAAGCAAGCCACCTCCAACCTGTACAGAGTACTCAATTTGGACCAATAAATAATTCTTTCCCTCTAGGGATACAGATGTAAAATTATTTCAATTGGATAAAATAGCCAAGCCCAGTCCTCAGCCCCCTTTAAACAGTGGATATGCCAGTTTTGCTCTGGAGGAAGTCTGCTTGGTGAGCTAATATCTACACTCAGACTCAAGAAACAGTGCTTTGGCTCTGCCACTTCAGTGTCATTGGTACATCATCCTGCCTGCTGATGGCTCACAGGTTCTGTGCATAAAACAGGACGTGGCTTCAGTAGAGTGAGCACGGTATGAATTACATTGCCAATGAGGAGGCTTACATATACAATGAGACAAATTAATTTTATTATTGAAGTCTAAAGTAGATTTTGAAGAAATGTGTAATAAGATGTTTCCCTTTGACAAAACATTTCAAAGATTGGCAATTATATATTAAATCAAATTGACAATCACACATACATTTGTGCACAAAGATGCATCTACACAAACACCTTCGCCAAGTCCTCTATCATAACCACCCAGTCTCAGGATTGGGCCTCACCCATGACTCCCCAGGGTAGCTGTCAGGGCATCTTCCCTGACTCCCCTACGTCTGGGTCCACTCCACTCCAAACCAGCCACCCCACCGCTTGCAAAAAAAGAATCTTGATATAATGTAAGTATGATCCTGTCCCTCCCATGTATAAAATACTAAGTGAGTCTAAGAGCTTCCAGAGAAAGTCAGAAATCCTCAGTCTAGTGCCACAGCCCTTTTTGACAACACTGTTGTCTGTCACTCATCTCCCATCTCCCTATTTCCACACAAGCTTCAAGCAAGCATGCGCATGCGCGTGCACACACACACAAACACACACTCACATACATATCCCTGGTTTGGACACCTCTTCTTAGTTAGTCTCCACAAAGCTTCCTGAATATTTGTACCACAAAATCCCATAATTGTGAACCTAATCTCCTCTTTCATTATACTACAAGTTCTTTGAAGGCAAGAATTTTATTTCATTTTACTTGGAAATTTAGTATCTGGCCTTGCCACTATCAGACATAATGTATTCGGTAGATATGATTCTATAACCAGTACCTTAATAGCACACTAGAGTACAGAATGTGATGCCTGCTTCCAAATATATAATTTGGTATGAGTTTGCTACCACTTCCTCAATGCAAGGTGTCATGTTTATCAATCACTCTTCCCTAAAAATGTGTGAGGCATTCATTCCATATTCAAAGGCAAAACACTGGTTGGGACAGTCACATACAGAGAGATCTTAGTCTAAATAGAAACCCAAAAATATGCCTGGGAAGGGGATAAACATCCCCAGTCAAGCTTGAAGACTTATAAAGTGATAGTTAATATCACATAGGCTAGAGGAAGATATTTTACTGACTTTGACCCTCACAATTAAAACAAGTACCAGACTGTAAAATATAATTCCCCGTCCCTGAACATTCTGCTTAAAGATTAGTCTCCTCAGATCCAAGTCTTTTTAGTCAAATAAAGCAAAAGAACAGCACTAAGCTCTTTGGAGGGAAGAAATG
Organism: Talpa europaea; assembly: GCF_964194135.1. Classification (NCBI taxonomy): domain Eukaryota; kingdom Metazoa; phylum Chordata; class Mammalia; order Eulipotyphla; family Talpidae; genus Talpa; species Talpa europaea. The sequence goes on from NC_140070.1 coordinate 27,164,332, forward strand.
CACAGAGTTGTTTGGATTCTCCTGCATCCTTGTTATGCTTTTACTGCCATATGATTCCACTTTGAACTGGTATCTGTCCCATCTTTCATGGATTCAGTTTGTTCCATTTCTGGCCTCCAGTCCATCTAGCAACACTGGATTCTCCCTGTGGGCCTCCTTCTGATGTCACCTGATGTGCCAAACCAAGATGGTTCCAGTATCAGCCTTGACATGCAGCCCTAAATCCTTAAGACATCTGTAAATAGTACTCTGTGCTTTCTGCCATCATTTTATTTTGTCTACAGAAAGGATAAGCACAGCAAAATTTTTTAAGTCTTTTCTACGTTAGCAAATAGTGTTCACGTTTATATCCCTTCACGATTCTCCAAAATCTAAGCCATTACGTCTCCTCTGGGAAACAGTAATCTTAATACCTGCTGGATTTCCTTTAATGGGAGGTAAGGTCAAAATCTGAATTCTAAACACAGAAAATCACCAGGTCAGTGAATTCTGAATGATATGTGGCATTTCCAGTCTCTCTCCTTCATCTGGCTCCATTCATGCTACTTATTCACATATTCATTCACTCAACAAAGATTTATGGAGCAGCAGTGTTCAGGAATTGTGTGTTGTGGTTGTAGATGGGGGCGGGGGAGATGAGCCCTCCCTGACCTTATTCAGCTGACTGCCCACTGCAGAAATGGACGAGCAAACATTCACAAGATAACATCCTGCTTGACTATAGAATGGGCGCCAGCCCCGTGGGAACAGAAACAGAAACCTGAACTTTTCAGGGAGGGAACAGTGGGGAGAGAAAGGGATCAGGTCAGCATTTTAGGAAGATGAATGATGCTTGAAGGACAAATAAATGCTCAGCATGAAAAGAATGGTAGAAAGAACGATAAAGGTGAGAGAATAGAGAACCTGCAAGGTTAAGGGTGGAGTCCAGTCATTCTGCTCTGTTCAACCGAGTGCAAGGGCAGTAATGATGCCAGCCATGAGGTTAGGGGTGAGGTCAGCAATAGCTGGCAGGTCAAGTAAAGGAGTGCCAATCCCCTCCGGCAGGAAATAGGAGCCACAGGAGAATTCTGGGCTTGAAAATTACCCAAGGAACCTTTATGATAGACGGTCACTCTGATGGCTGAGTGGAGGGTGGGACTGGAAGAAGGTAGGATTTAAAGTTAAGGGAGTGGTAGCAATAGTTCCCACGAAAGCAAGACAAGAATTAGGACAGCAGTGGGAATGGAGAAGAGAGGCAGGACTGGAAAGAGACTTGGAAGTAACAAAGGCAGGATCACTGGTGGAGTAGAGGGGCATTCAGAAGAGGGCCCGTAAGAAGATGGCTAAGTGGAAATGTCAGGACAGAAAACGGCCACAGGAGGGTGGAGGTTAACATTGGCCGAGCAATCATGGAAAGAAAAGTGAAGAGAGGAAAGTGGGTCTCAGTTCTCTTCTTCACAAGAGTCGTCCTTTCTTGAGTTCCTTCCTGATTTCATAAATATCAGGAGTCAGTACCTATCCTTACTAAAACCCAGATCACATTCAGTTATTAGCTATTTTTTGTGCTAATAATGCAGAAATTTTTTTTTGTCAATATTTCCAAGCTGTGTAACTCAACACATTTTCACTTCCCAGTTCTCCTAGTTAGAAAAGGATACTATTATGGGTCCCTGTTGAAACGATCATCTTGTCAATACATATCATTCTTTGTTCTTATTCACAGCATGGTATGGCTTCCTTTTACCCAACTCACTTAAACAGACAGGCAAATCTTATAAAGTTTGTGTTCTTAAATTCTTGAGATACTACTTTGGAAAATTTGCTTTCTTCATTGCATTTTAACATTGTGATAACACACTGAGAAGATGGGAATGTTACATGCTTTTCACACTCTTGTATTCACTTTTGAATAAAGAAAGCAAAACTACTTGATCCCAGATTTGCTCTTTCCTTGATCTCCCTAAAAGAGACAACTGTACTTTAAGGAAAGATTTTTTTTTCCTTTTTTAGTGCAATTTAATTTTTTTATTCAGAAAGAAAAAAAAATTAGGATAGTAAACAATAGACACCCAATAAAGCAGGTAAAACATTAAGTTTAAACCCACTGAGAATAGAAGAAACAAGGTACAAATCTTGGAAATGCCTAGACTCATGGCAGCACATTGGAGTTAGTTCTATAAACCCAGGACCCAAAGCACTGCCAACTTAGCTTGAAATCACCAGAGTTGTTTTTTTTTTTTTTATTTCCTGGAAAAGTGGTGATTGCAATGGTGATTGCAAAAGGGATGCATACATTTAGAGAAAAATGCCTAATTGTATTCCAGATCAAAGATTTTTTTTATTTGAATTGGACCTAAAAGAAAATTTTAAAACTCCTCTTTACTTTAAGCCCACTAAAACACATGCTAACTCTAATTTGCATTTTTATACAAATAGTTTTGGGTACAGAAATAGCATAGTTTTGCATTGGCAAATTCTCTATTCTTTTTTTATAATTTATTCTCTTGAAGGTATTTTTCAACCCTTACAATTTAATTTTTTTAAAGAGTAATTCTACCTTCCATACAAAAGACGGGTTTTCCATTTATAAGCCTGTTACCTAGAGGCACAATTAAAATAGAAACATTAAATAGAAATAAAATATAATTCTTAAGCTCTTTTCATCCACCAGCTGGCTCATTTCATAACCTCCCTCTTCAGTGAGTTCCAAATACATTAGTAGTTAGTCAGTCACCTATTTGCATATCCTTCAAATTACAAAATTTAATTGTCCAAGTTCCAATTCAGGTAATCCTAAATGTTTTCATTTTACAAACAAAGCTTTTTTGTGACTATGAACTGGGACTTTAGATCAAATTTCTTAATCAATGCTTTCTCTAGATAGATCTTCATATTCCCCCACCTTTAAGAATTCCTTCACTGAACCCTCCTGTTCTCCCTCTGGCAGTGAGCCCACCTCAAAACTCACCAATCACTGGAAATTTCTCGTTAGTATCTCAGGGAAGTCGTTGAATCGTTAAGAACAAACTTAAAATTAAAACGTCCCCTTTCTTCTAGTGAAAGAAAGAGTATACTAATTACTTTTATTTTTATTATTAGGCACCTTGAGGTGCCTCTGATGAGGCTGCACCACATTGATTTAAATATGTGGTGTTGTGATAGCTGGTTATGATTTTCTAATGTTTTTCTGCAACTCTAACCATATGCAATTTTGAATTAAATGAAAGTTAAGTACTAAAACATTTTGCCCAAAGGGAATTCGGATTCTCAATGTGCTTTTAATAACTGTTTATAAAACATTTAGGAAAATCTATGGCAACACATTTAGGAAAAAAATCAAATTACTATTGCCTTAAGATGTTATTCTAGTGTCTAAACTTTATGAAACATCCTGTGTGGCCCAATTGTTGAACTAATTCAGTCAGTAATACTTTAGAACATATTGTATATATGGGACCTAAATTTAATTTGTATAATATATTTTAATAATACTTCTTTAAGATATTTCTTTAAAACTAACTGAAAATATGGATGGTGCAAAAAGTGTCTCATCAAATATTTCTGGAAAACTGAAAATAGATTCAAATTAGAAACATTACAATTAATTAGCAGAATCAGATTAAAAGCCATTAAACAACCACTTCTTTAAATAAAGTTCTCAAGACTTCTACAAAATATAAAATAAAATGTAATGGTATAACCTGGTCTAAGGTAAACAAAAATAACCTTCACTGGAAGTTGGGACAATGGGAAAGAGCTTTCTGGAAGGCTAAATCTGACTGTTGGTTGTGTAGATATTGCTTCTGAAGGTGCAATTTGAAAAATGAACTCAAGTTAAAATGTGACCTGAATTTCCATCTTATTTTATGCACAGAAATGGTTATGTACCTAATTTGAAAAAAATTCAAACCATAACCTTCAATGTACAGCTCAGAATCTGTGTTAAATATGAATACCTGAATCACCTTTCATCCAGAAGGATGGTGTCCTTGAACCTAACCAGGAGATAATGAGCTTTCTTTTTCTCAGATTTGTAATCCCTCACCCAAAGCATCATTAGAATATAACCATCTCATAATAACAGTTGTAGTCATTTCTTTTGCTATTTATGCATTCTTTTATTACCCTCCATGAAAACAATTACAGAAACTTGTAAAATTTGTAATCTGAATCTATCGAGAAACAAGTGAATTATGATGATCTAAAACAGAATGGCAGCTAAAGGGCTTTACTTTGAAAAGATCAGATTCTCTGAGAAACTGATATGTCAGAACCATCCCCAGTGAGGATATGACCAGAATTTTTATACATCACTCATTAAATTATGACACCGTATGACTTTATAAGCCTTGTCTGATACAGCATCCTTACTCAAGGGCTTATTAGCAAATGATTGGAAATTGGGTATTCTGTTTGTACTTCATGCACTTTTGTATTATTTGGAGGATTTTCATCAACAAAAAGATACCAGCTCAGTTTGATTACAGTTCCTTGACTTCTCAGCTACATGACATTTTAAGTGTTTGTTATTCCTAAGCATGTTAATTGTTGAAGGTGGGTGATAGGTACAGAGGGGTTCATTAGATTGTTCTTGTTGAATTTATGGATTATGAATTACTTTACAATAGCCATAATAAAAATATTTTGAAAGACTGTATTATTTTTCTATTTTAAAACATGCAGTCCCGGGAAGATAGGCTTTCTGCAATCCATACAAGCTTACAATTTGATAGATTACAACTTATTTATCACAATTCCTTATTTCATTTTAGAATGTGAAACTTGTATGAAATGCTTCCTTTCACATGCTGGGTATCGAAGGAAAAGTCAATAATGCAATAATGAAAAATAAATTCTAAATAGTCATTTACAAATACTGACATTAAAATGACTTGGAACAGTCTAAAATAATGTATCCTGAAACTGATTGAACTACCCCCCAATACTTTAAAATCACTATCTCTTAAAATGAACCACTTAAGGTCCAATTTCTTTCAGCCATCATCATTTCTAACCATCATTGCCAACATTTCTAATATGTAAAACAAGTGCAATACAACCATACAATGCATGATCTACTGGATTTTTTTCCCATTGACATTCTTCTCTTTATTTCTTTTTACCGTTAGTACAATTACTTATTTGCAGGGCAATTGCTTGGTTCAAAATGCCAGTGACCTTCCCCACCACCCAATACATTTTTTATTATCTCTAGTGACTGATCCTATAGTGATTATACCAATGGAGAGAATCCTAATGTTACCATAGTTTAAAAAAATCAACTAATTAATAAAAAAAAAACTTGAATTAGATAACAGGATGAAAAATAAAAAATCTCAATGATCTTGCTGGATTTTAAGCAGCCAGTCTACCAAATAAGAACTAAGCCTTCCTGAGTCCCCAAGATGTATGAGATGTGCTAAGTGCTTTGCTCTTTGAATTATCTCTTTGAATTCTCATAAAAGCAAGAGTAGGTCCTTTTCTGCTCATTTTACAGAATTGAACACTGAGATTAAAAGAGGATAACCAGGGAAGGTCCTTAACCCATCAGTCATCTGCTAGGACTTGCTGGTTGCATTCTGGTCCAGAACCCCTATTCTTAATCCAATCAAAAGAGGAAATATGTGCTAATGAGAAACCCAAATTGTATGTGGTGAAGTGAGGTAAGAGCCTTAATAAACTATGCTGAAAATAAGTCATCAGCAGCTGTGAAGTGCTCTGAAATAAATCATTTTAAGGTATTTTGAGAAGACTGTCCCATTGATCCTCAGGCAAGTGTCACCCTCAATCTTACATCCAGGAAGGGTGAGCTGGGAGCAGACTGTTCATGAACATTCATCAAGGACAGAGCCTGAATCTTCACCTATTATTTGATTCCAAATCCAGATCTTATTCTACAGCATCACAACTATCTCTGTGCACAGTGTTCCGGGTATTTTTGTTTGTTTGTTTCTTTTTCTGATTATTTTGGCTTGCCTCTTCCCATAGTTTTATAACCTCAACTACTGAATTTTGAAAAATCTATTTTGGGCACAGGAAAGGCTACCCTCAGTCATTTTTGCATTTCCAAAGTCATTTGAGATTCTGGTTTAAGCAATCTGGGGCAGGACTGGGAGGTGGATGTTGCTTTATAGCTCAGTAAGTGATTCTCATCGCCTTCCAGAATGGAGAAGCTATCCAGAGGGCTGCTGGAACAGAATCTGCAAAGTTGAATTCATTTCAGCTTGGCCACCAAGCCAAACACAGAGACACAGCTCTCTACACAGGCAACACCTCAGGCCTAGGAAGGTCAAACACGAAGGGTAGAGTGACGTTGAACTTTTTTCATATGCCTGGTGGCCATTTGTATTTCCTCTTCGGAGAAATTTCTTTTTAGCTCTTCTGCCCATTTTTTGACTGGATTATTTTCTTTGTTTTTGTTGAGTCTCATCATCTCTTTGTAGATTTTTGTGATCAGTCCTTTATTTTTAGTGTTGGGTGCAAAAATTTTCTCCCAGTGGGTGGGGTTTCTCTTTGTTTTGGTTATTGTCACTTGCAATCCGGGAAATGCAAATCAAAACTATAATGAGATGCCATCTCGCACCAGTGAGAATGGCACGTATTGAAAAAACTAGCAACAACAAATGTTGGTGAGGATGTAGAGAGAAAGGAACTCTCTTGCACTGCTGGTAGGAGTGCAAACTGGTCCAACAACTATGGAAAATGTCCAGCACCTAGAAAATGGTAAACAAAATGTATACTGCAGATTAAATTCTTATACTCCCCAAAATTCTTATGTTGAAAAACCTGATCCTCTGTGTGGTAGTATGTGAAGATAAGGCATTTACAAGGTGATTAGGCTGCAGACCTCATGAATGGGATTAGTGCCCTTATAAAAGCTATCCCACAGAGCTATGAGAACACAGCAAAAAGACAACCCTCCATGAACTAGGAAGTGGGCTCTCACCAGACACCAAATCTGCTGGCACCTTGATCTTGGACTTCCTAGTCTCTAGAACTGTGAGAAATAAACTTAGTTCTTTATAAGACTCTAGTCTACACTATTTTGTTATAGCAGCACAAAAACAGACTAAGGCAATGTGATACTACTAATCAGTCTAAAGGAATGAACAATTGCTAAAGATGCAAAAAATATGTCAAGAAAAAAACACAAAAAACAACATATTGCTTAATTCACATGAAATTTCTAGAAAAGGCAAAACTAGGAGAGAGAGAGATTTGGAGTAGATCAGTGGCTATCTGAAGCTGAATAGGAGCAGTAATTGACTACAACACAAGGGAACTTTTTGGAATAAGTATTTTGTACTTGAATTGTAGTGATGGTTGCACAATTGGATAGATTTAGTAAAAATCACCAAACCCTACATTTACAATAGTTGAACTGTATGGTTATTTAAGTTATACCTCCATAAAGCTGCTAAAAGTAAAACAAAGATAAGGGAAGGGAAGAAGAGACAAAGAATAGGAAGTACAGAAAGGCTAAGAATGGTTACGGAATAGATGAAAGAGAGACATGCAAATTTCCAAAGAAGCCATATCATGTAGATTGTGGAAGCAGACACGGTGCTTCCTTGTCTTCTGTGTCTTACTTTCTAAGTTTGTGTTTTAGGTTCAGATTGCAACTGCAAGAATTTACAGAATTTTAGAAATATTTGGTGTAAACAACATAATTTCAAATGCTCTACCAACAAAGGAAAATGGGTGAAGTAGAACATCACATGTATATTTGCCACACTACTTTGTATCTTGCATTTTCCTGAGTATTTGGTTTCTTGATTTGAATTCTGTGTATTATATTGCCTTTGCTCCAAGTGAATTATGCCAAAGTTTTACAGCATTTTCTGCAGCTTCTATAGTACCTGTGAAGTGAAGTTGGATTGCTCTGCCTCAACACTGCTGAGCTCCGTTTCTCATGACTCCAAGAAAATAGGTTCCCTTTGCTACCACTTTGTATATCAATTTCTCTTGGGACACAAATCTCCTCTCCTTTCCTTCGTCAATGGGCATATTTTTTGAAAGGAGGGAGCATGGGCCTCCCTGGTGGTGCAAGGGGTTAAGACGCAACCTATGAAGCTGTCCACAGGCACTGCAGCACAAGTTCTATCCCCAGCCAGGGAGCTACCCACATGGTGCAGCAGACCTCTCCTGTCTCGCCCACTGCTCCCCTCAGCAGTGTATTTCAGTCAATCTGCCTTTCCTGTTCCCCACTCTGTCTCTGGTGAATACTCTCATCCCCACACCTCTGGCCACATCTTTGGTATCTACTGTAGCTCACAGAGAGTTTCCACCTAGCAGGCTGCCTAGCCTTATGTGTTTCTTGCAATGTGCATGCAGCACTGCTGCCAGCTGATGAGCAGCAACAGGAAACTTGATGTTTTATATTTTTTACTTAAGGCGTCACATGATTCCCTCTCCACTTTGAAAAGTACCATCATGCTAGAGTGCGGAATACTTTTGTGGCCAATATCTGGAAATGTCTTTCAGATACTGGGATGTCTTGCACCAGTCTGGAAATGTCTTCATCAGTTGCTTAAGGTCTAACACTATGTTCTATATGCCACTAACCTAAGAACTTCCATAGAGAAAGTGGAAACGTAGATGTTTTTCAAATGAAAGTAGGAGTAAGAATAGTTTCCTCAGTGACAAAGCTGTGGGTCTTTGGAATGTATTGTGACATTTTCTTGCACACCTATCTCAGATTCTGCAGGGATTCAAACAGCTGAAAGATCTCACATCTCTCCTCCCTTAGTGATATCAAATGAAAATAGGACAGGTCAGTGCTTTGAGATTATGGATCAGATTATCTTTGTTGTATAGGATATTTAGCAGCATCCCTGGCCACCATCCAGCAGATATCAGCAGTCATTCCCTTCCCCCCAAAATTGTTTAAATGTATTTCCAAATCTCCCCTGTGAAACAGTCACCAAGAGGATATCCTCCATTTGAAACCACAGGCCCCAAAATACTGAAATCATGGCTAAACAGAGGACACGTACATTTCATGTACATGAAGATGTGACCCAGACTAATAGATATCTAATAACCAGTCTCCTAATACCCTAAAATGTTTAAATCCCTAGGAGAGGGCAGGGTGTCACGTCCTGTAGCATCTGCCTGGTTATCATACCTCCCTTATGAACACTTCTGACCTACTGAAATTCAGGCTCCTGTGGGGTCTCTAAACTTCCTTGAACTCTCAAGGGCGAAGGTGCAAACATCTATGGCAGTGACATTAAAAAGGAAACAACTGTCACATTTTAGCAATTGACAAATGTCCCAATCTACCCTAAATATCTGTCACCAGATATTGTTCAATCTAGATATTCCTTTTTAGAGAGAAATCTGATCAAGAGGCACAAATGGTTAAAAGAAAATTAAAGGATTTGACAAAAGAAACATGTGAAACGGAGCAGCTTAGCAGACAAATGAAAGCAGCTCCCTCGCGGGAGAAGGAGAGCTTTTGTTTCACTAACCCAAGCTCAACATACAGACATTTAAGGAAATCTGTCCCCAAATGGCCATTGCTTTCCCCATGACAAAAGATCCTAAATATTTTTTGTTTGTGGGAAAAAAATACTCTACTAACAAAAACCAGTTGTAGACATTTTGTAATTCTTTTTAGAAAAAAATAACCGAAGACACATAGTCTAATTCACTGCAGCTGAAATTTCATTTACTAACTAACCACACTAATGAGCTGCTGCCCAGGGACTTCTAATTAGAGTCACTGTATTTCTGTCACTGACATTAATTTCCTTCAACTTCTAGAAAAAGTTTGATGTTTTCTGGATTTTTAAGCAGAAAATATTTAAGGATTTCAACAGTTTTTAACAAATCCTAATTTTTAACTACTGCAGTTTTATGGCATAACATGTTTCTGAATTGGAAAAATATAATGTTGACATTCATATACTTGTCAATAGTTATTTTATCAGGATGACTGGTAAGTTAGTATTTGAAACTGCTGTTCACTATGCTGTTTTGTTCTTCATATATACTCTAGTGTTAGAGCAAAAGATTAAATCCATGTAGCCATCAAGTCAGACTCATTCAAAAGAGTTTCAGCAGGTTAGCTTCCAACTACTTTTTACTTACTAATTCCACAACTTTTAAAACAAAATGTTGTTCTGCTACTATTTTGCTATAATTGTATTACACTGAACTTTCTGCATTATTCTCAACAGGAAATTGAAAAGCATACTTTCCAAACGAATCTTAAGTGCATCTTCTATTACATGAAGGAATAAATAAACACAAGGCAAACATTGCCTAGTTTATAAACACCAGATTTGCAAAGAACCAATAGTCATAAATGGCCACAGCTGCCCTACCCCACACCCAGGCCACGTGCCATCCCCACTATGCAAGCCATTGTGAAGAGCTCAGAACTTTTGGAAAGAATGTGGAATCTGAAATAACAGGCCTAGAAGGTGACACAGTGGAGTCCGCTATATAGTGTCCACTCCCTTCTCAAAAATGCCTTCCACTGCACAATGCTAGAAGTTTCGTATATCTCTTTCTCATAGTGTCTAATATTCTTCAAATTAAAAATCTCTTTGATTTAACGAGCTTCTTTAAAATGCAAATGACTCCCAGAGAGGTAATTATATTCTTTCATTAATTAAGTCAGATTGCATTGCTTTTAATACCTAGCTAATGTGATCAGGAGTGAATGATTCCCATGCAGTAGCAGCAGCTGTATAGTAGATGGGCACAAGAGGCAGCTATCAGAGAGGTCGTGGTGGCAGCATCAGCAGGCAATGACTCTGGGTCAGGCCCCCAATAATGACCCCCCCTGTATGGCCTCCTTTAACTCTCTCAAAAACCCTGATAAAGAATTTCAAGGGGACAAAGTTGTGGGACTCAACGTGTGGTCCCTGGACCAGCAGCATCAGCATCACCTGGGATTTGTTACAAAGGCAAGGTCTTAGGCCAGCCATAGATTTACTGAACCAGAACTCTGGGGGTGGGTCCAGCAGCCTGTTTTAACTAGTCCTCTGGGTAATTTTGATGCTTGCTAAGTTTGCAAACTCTCAGCTAAAGATTTATAGAAAAGTGTCGCATACAAACATGCAAACACATTCTCACATATGCTGTAATTAGTCAAAGTTCTCAAGTTATTTATAAAAGAATACAGTCTAAACAGAAGATGATTGGTCCCACAGAGCAGCAGCAGAGGCACATCCCAGAGCTGCTGTGCAAGTCTGGAACCCCAGTAGCCACTGGGGAAAACAGTCCAAAGAGTTAAATCCATGCTCCAGGACAGCCCACTCTTTCCAAGGAACTCAGGCAGCATGTCTATTAATAAGGGAAATAATGGCTGATATCTGACCTTTCCTAGTTCTTGGGATAAAGTCAATAACCACATTTTAGACCTAGGAGGAAAAGCTAAATCAGCCCTTGAAGATTTGTTGGCATGATTTCCCTGCCCCAGAGAGGTAGAATTCCAGAAATAATTTCCCCACACAGTGCTAGCAGAATCCTGATTTTACAAGTGCATAAAACAAACTCAGAGAGGTTAACTAAGTAGCACAATAAATAGCATAGGTGGGAAACTGCAACCCCTAGACTAGAGATGTTCAAGATCAACTTGAAAATTCAAGTTCAATTTGAAAATTCAAGTTCTAAACCACTTAAGATTAAGGAGAGAGGATAAGTGGATAATTTGGGTGCATCAAGCATTTCAGGGAGAGCAGGTTGTAGCCACAGCATCTTTTTTAGGGTAGAATGATATGGGACCTCCCATGAGTGGGGGGTAGAGCCAGAACAAACTCTCCAGTTCATAACTTACCTGCATCAATCCCATGCCTCACCTTTCTCCTCTTCACTATGTGACTCTGCTCTCAAGACCTAGAATTCAGCCCTATCCTTTTGGTATCCAATATTTCAAGAAAATGTGAACCCCAGAGCTTTGGAGGAGTGGATAGAGACCAGAGCCAACATTTAAAATGCATTTAGGAAAAATTACACTCTGATTACCACCAAACAACTGAAAAACAAAGTTTTATAAATAGCCCATTTGTGAAGTGAGGTCTGCACATATCATTCGCTTATTTTCTTCTCCATTTATGTATTACTTAAGCTGGCATCTCATGCCTATTCTCACTGTTATTTTTCAGATGGACTCTCCACATTGCTTTGTGTCTGAAAGTCATGTTCTTTACCTGGGCTGCCTGGCCCTCTGGCTTCCAAATTGGGTTCAGCCCTTGGGAAGCAATAATAATAGATCTCAGAATGGGAGGACTCTGAGTATGTGACTTTCTCTCCCTGCTTGCTGTGGGCTGGGCTGTCACTGTACTCCTTTACCCACATCCACAGCTGCTGGGGGACAACCCCTCTACCATGGCTACAGCTCTCAAGGTCTGGTAACAGCTCCCTGGAGTTGGTCTGGAGACCTTCCATCCTAAGGGTGTTAACAACCTTCCCTCTTTCAGTCCTGGGGTACCTGAGATTCCCCGCATCCTGTCCACACTGCCATAAGTAGTTCCATCATTGAACTGTCCCCAGAGTGAGCCACTTGTTTGCAACTGAGACCCTGAGTGATGCCGACCACAGCCTTGGACTTATAAGTATAATGCTTTCTACAGATTCGTATAAGCTTTTTTTAAATGACTCTTCTTTCAGTGCATCTGTTTGCATCACGCTGCTAATTACAAAAGTCATACCCCTCCATGAAGACTATGTAATTCATGTAAAACACTTAGGATGATAAGTGCTCAATAAATGGCAATGACATTATCGTTATAATCATTATTATTGACAAATTAATGTTCATTATTAGAATTAAAGGCAATGGACATAATTTAGAGAAAGGCAGTCTTTGAATTACAAAAATGAGCAATGAAACAGCCTTATAAATAGAACTTATCAAGTCTTTTCATGTCTGTGATCTCGTATCATCTTCACAACAACCATATGAAGTGGGCATATTTTTGTTCAAATGTGGTATCTCAGACTCAAAGGACTTTGAAGGACTTACTCCTATTGAATGTTGGTATCACCATGAAAATCTGGCTGCAGAGCCATGTTCTGCATGCAGGATCCATGTGGAAGTCACAGGGGAAGCTGATAAAGGGGTAGTAAGGGCAGATAAGTGGGTTGTGTGGTCCACTATGTTTAGTTGGCACCCCCACTACCCCTACCCCAAAATGGCCACCTGCATCAACACCATTAGAGGTAGCTCTGGGCTGCCACATTGTAAAATCTTGCTCTGACAAGAAAAGAGAAAATAAAATGGAGGCAGGTTAATGCTTCAGTAGAACAGCAAGTATGTGATGACCAGGACTGTGAGGGAGGGAAGACACTGAAGGGGAAGAATGTGATGGAGTCATGATGAAATGTATGCTTCTTAAATGTCTGGCTACGGCTGAGAGCCACCTGGGAGAGAATGAGTAATCCATGGCAAACAACCCAGGAGAGTGGAGAGGGAGGGAGTGCATAAAACAGCAGTAAGTCATGGCCTCTTTTCATCTTAAATCTTCCTAAACAACAGTGGGAAAGAGCTACATGAGTAATAATGCAAAATTGATTGAGTGGGTTGTCCTTCACATTGGCTGAAACTCTGATCTGCTTTTCCAAATGTTATAAGAGTCTCAGAAATTATGGTGCATATCATGAAATTTACACTTGACAAATAATTATCAAGAAGGGCAACAGCCTTAGTAAACACGTGGTATTAGGGGAAAAAAACGTGGTGCTCAGCCTAACATTTGATTTTGTTAATATGAATAATATATTAATAAGTGAACAACTTGGATGCCATCCAAACCACTCTACTATAAGTGCTTTGCAAAAATTTACCAATGGTATTTACTTCTATAAATAACAACCATAATTGGAATAGTCTAGATGCATCAGTTTATAGCTTATGACAAATACCCTTTTAAAGATCTTTATCATTTCAAGCATTTTAGAAATGACCCTTTGGATCAGATGGCGGGGGAGTGGTGTCTGACCACCCCAGGGTGAAAGGGAAGTTCAGACCTAAGCTGAGTCTGGATTATGTGTAGAATAGAAGCAGCAGAACGGAGAGAGATTGGTCTTCCAGATGAGGTGTGGTGAAACACTGGTGACAGAGTCTGAGGCAGTTTGGATTCTGAAAGAGACTGAAGAGATATCAAACTGACACACACTCATTCAAGCACAAGAGGACTAAATGGAGACTTAAATGGAACAGGTGGGGGGTACTAGAAAGAACAGAGTCCAGGCAAGACACTTGCTTTTCAAGTTCTGACACCTCCACCTAGTTTAATGACCATGAGCAAATTTCTTAACCTTGTAGGTCTATTTACTCATTTGCAAATAGTAGTTGTAATATATTCTTCAAGAGGTTCTTTTTTTAATTTCTTTTTTTTAAGATTTATTTATTTACACAAGAACTGGGGTACAGGCCAGAAGCATAGAAGGGTGAGAGGATTCACCAGAGACAGAGTGGGGAGCAGAACAGGCAGACAGACTGAAAGCACTGCTGAGGGGAGCAGCAGGTGCAACAGGAGAGGTCTGATGTGCCATGTGGGTATCTCCCTGGCTGGCTGGGAATCGAACCCGCACTGCAGAGGCTGCAGACAGCTTCACAGCACTGTGCTCAACCTGTTGCACCACCAGGGAGGCCTTCTTCAAGAGGTTCTTGCAGCCTACTTGTAACTGTGTTGACTTCCTTGGAGCCTCTACCCTGCATCTCATGTTTGAATGGATGTGTTAGAGGTGGACTGAGAGGTCCAGCAGTCTCTTCCAGAACTCAAATAGCCTCAGACTTTTCACATTAGCATTTCTATCTGAAAAGTCTTTTCTTGTCTCTTCCAACTGCCCATATCCTATATGTCCTCTAGGAGTGGGCTCATTTCTCCAATAGCCTTCTTTGCCACTGTCAGGCAAATTTTTTTCTGTCCCTTACCTACCAAGTCATTCTTAGTTGAGCCCATGTGCTGCAGCATTTAATCACATACTATGACATGTCTCTTTCACCTAGTACATGACAATGAATCATGATATAGTGAAGTTCTAGCCCTGGTTGACCACTAACTAGCACTGTAATATTTATTAAGTCCTTTAACCTCTCTGAGTCAGTTTTATCATATTCAAATAAGGTTTGTCCAAATTTCTCCCTAATTTTAACAATACTATTCCTTGACCCTGAGGTCCTCGGGCCTCCCTAGTGGTACAAGGGGTTAAGACACAACCTATGAAGCTGTCCACAGGCATCCAGCATGAGTTAGATGCCCAGCCAGGGAGCAACCCACATGGCGCAGCAGACCTCTCCTGACTCGCCCACTGCTCCCCTCGGCAGTGTATTTCGGTCAGTCTGCCTATTCTGTTCCCCACACTGTTTCTGATGAATCCTCTTACCCCCTACACCTCTGGCCTGTACCCCTGCTCTGTATGCATAAATAAATAAATCTTTTTTTAAAAAAAATGTTTTCTCAAAGACTTATGTTTTTGTTTTTTCCCTGTGATATCAGACAGAAGCAAGCCATGAATAAACATTCACCAGAAGTTTGACTGATTGACTAGTATATAAGTTTCAAATGATAAACAAAAGATAAATTAAGTGACATCTAATCACATGAAAGATGGCATGTGTAAGAGACCTAATGTAAACATTGTATTTGAAATAAGCAATCAGCAATATTGGATAGTTATTTCACCTGCAATGAAAAATCAACTTAAAATGATTCAGTTGTTATAAAGCCCAAAATTTCAGCCATCTTCAATGGATGAGGCAAAAATAAACCACTAACATAAAACTCATAACAAAAAGATAAGTATCTGTTTGGCTTATCGATCACTGTAGGGTAAAGAAAATATCAGGCTTTTCTGCCCTTCTGCCATCAGGATAGATGATGGATCCTTGTCCTGAATGTATGCCTGATGGTGGGCACCTGGAATAGGGTGTGGGCATAGGTAGATGGGATTCAGCTGAGCTAAGACTGTGCTTTTAAGGGCGGCGTCACGGGGGGACGCCAGCAGCAGCAGCAGCAGCAGCAGCCGCAGCCGCAGCCGCAGCCGCAGCCGCAGCCGCAGCCGCAGCCGCAGCCGCAGCCGCAGCCGCAGCCGCAGCCACAGCCGAAGCCGAAGCCGAGAAGCAGCAGAATGAACGCTAGAGAGCCCAGATAGAGTGAGGACTTGCTGGGGGCTGGGAGGCCTGCCAGCCTCCCAGCCCCCCAGCCAGCACCCCTGCCTGCCATATGCCTGGTGAACCCCAAATAAAAAACCTGCAAAACTACTGAGGACTCTGACTCCTCCTTTACCCGGTCTGCATGATCCCAGAAAACCTGCACTGTGGCCAGTCCTGGCCTTTACAATTGGCGGAAGTCGGCAAGATCCATGCAGACAGGTATTGGAGCCCTCTGAAGACCTGGAGGGACTAAGGAGAACAGACTGTTTGCTTGTGATGACGCTGGAGGCGCCATGGCGGCACAGAAGGTGGATACGGTCCGCAGCTGTGGGACGAGACCGCGCATGGAGGAGACGCCCGAAAGGACCAGCCAACGACACCAGAAAGGACCAGCCAATGACACCGGATAGGACCAGCCAACGACACCGGAAAGGACCAGCCAATGATCCCTGAGGCAGCAGGCCGTTGCTGAAGCAGGGAGAGGCCAATGGACTTGAACTGATGGACTGATGGACTGACATTCCTGCCAGAAGGCAGAGGACCTTGCAGGTTGATATGTTTTGGGACCCTGGGGGTGGAAAAGTTTTGTTTGTAAACCCCAGGAGATGGGAATCTAGGGGTGGCCAGTGGGCCTAGATGGCCAAAAGCAGCCTGTTATGCCCAGCAGCCAGGTGGAGGAGAAAAGCCAACTGAGAAGGCAAAAGCTGGTACTGATGCTAAGTTGACAAGCCCTGAGTGGCTGTTAAGCAGCCTGAGTATGCTGAAGAACTGTGAATCTCGTAAAATCACCTGTGGGTGATGCCCTGCTCATTCTTGAGTGAGGGTGAGGAGCTGAGGAACCTGTCCTTGGGGGGTGGGTGGGGAACGTGGCTTGGGGTGGAGCCCAAGCCAAATGCAGAGTTTGGATCCCCGACCCATATGCTTGTGCAGTGGGTTGGCTTGAGTGCAGGGGTCTGTGAGTTGCACTGGTGGCTGTGAAGGCCGAGTGTTGGAGCGACTGCAGACAGAAACCCTGAGGGTTGGTGATTGCCCCCAACAGAATAAAATTGCCAATCCCAGAGCTAGTGCATCCTGGGGGTGGATGCTGTGTGTGCCTTGTAGCCGAGACTACAGCCAGAGAAGGCCAGGAAGCCTGACGGCTCCTGGTGTGATATAGTAGATGCCGTGAGTGATTCCCCTCCCTTGTATGAGCAGTGCCTTATGCAGCAGATTTGGTGGCTCATCTGCTGGTACCAATAATTGTCTTTTGCACTAGGTTGGTGCCCTGCCTGGACTTATTTGTGTTCTGTTGTATTTTGTTATATTGTATTTTGTTATATTTGATGTATTTGCTTTTGTGGGCCATGGCTGCATTGTTTGTTTGCTTAGAAAATTGTGTATATATGTATAGACTGTATGGCAGAAAACCCTGAGGGGGTGGACTGTAGGGTAAAGAAAATATCAGGCTTTTCTGCCCTTCCGCCATCAGGATAGATGATGGATCCTTGTCCTGAGTGCATGCCTGATGGCGGGCACCTGGAATAGGGTGTGGGCATAGGTAGATGGGATTCCGCTGAGCTAAGACTGTGCTTTTAAGGGCGGCGTCACAGGGGGACGCCAGCAGCACCAGCACCAGCAGCAGCAGCAGCAGCAGCAGCAGTAGAAGCCGAAGCAGAAGCTGAGAAGCACCAGAACGAACGCTAGAGAGCCCAGATAGAGTGAGGACTTGCTGGGGGCTGGAAGGCCTGCCAGCCTCCCAGCCCCCCAGCCAGCACCCCTGCCTGCCATATGCCTGGTGAACCCCAAATAAAAAACCTGCAAAACTACTGAGGACTCTGACTCCTCCTTTACCCGGTCTGCATGATCCCAGAAAACCTGCCCTGTGCCCATGTCCTGCCCTTACAATCATAGAGATGAGCATCCAACTTTATTTGTAGGGGAAGAAAGCAAAATTGTTCAAAAAATACCAGAGACTGGCAAAGTTTCAGCATTCAACCAAAACTGAGGTAATACATTAACATATAAAATATCCTTCCCTAACTTCTATATCAATGTCTTCACTGTAAATGAAGTTGTACACCTTATATTTACATAATATTATGCATCAATTATATCTCAGTGAAAAATATTTTGTAAGAATGAAAGAATATTCAAGTAATCAGGATCCAAGTCTTATTTTGAGCAAAGCCCCAATTTCTGACACTGCTTCTCCGAAAGGAAGCTAAAACTTGATTCACTTACTCGCTCAGCTACTTCTGAATCTATTCATGAGTGCTGATCTTCCATTTTGTTCTTTCGGGTCAATAATTACTTTCATCTTAAATCCCACATGGTAAGTATCATCAAATAATAAGTGATGCTGGGCATATTTATATTGATAAGGAGGTTAATGAGAAATTAGACTTTAGACCATTCAGGTGAATAGTGGTAGATCACAACTATCCGAAAATTATTTCTTGTTTTTATGTAACCATTATGTAATAAGTATGCAAAAAAACAAGGAAAATGAATGACAATAAGAGAGTAGACGTTTATATATATCCTTCCAAGAAATTCCCAAATTGTTTTTCAAAACAAATATTGCAAAACATGATATTTAAGGGAATCATATACTTTCTCGTAGAGTTTACCATATCCATTTGTATCACTGGTAGATTAAAGACTAATATCTATAATCCTTACTCTTTAAAAATAAGCTTAATTGGGGCCTCCCCGGTGGCACAGCGGTTGAGCGCTGGGTTGCAAAGCTGCCTGCAGCCTCTGCAGCGCTGGTTTGATCCCCGGCTGCCGGGCGAGGGTCCCACATGGCACACAGACCTCTCCTGCCACCCGCTGCTCCCCTCAGCAGTGTATTTCGTCAGTATGCCTGTTCTGTTCCCTGCTCTATCTCTGGTGAATCCTCTCACCCTCCCCTGCTTCTGACTGTACCCAGTGCTTGTATAAATAAATAAATCTTTAAAAATAAATAAGCCTAAATGTATCTCTAATCATTACTCTTTATAACTACATTATGAAAGCACTTTACATGTTACCTCTTTTTATTGAATATAACTCACATACCATGAAATTCATCATTTTAAAATATGTAATTCAATGGTTCTAGACTATCCACAAAGTAATACAACTCTGTGGTGGCCTCCCCCAAAGACATGAAACCTGCGAGTTTCATGTAATTAATTAATTGCAAAGATTGTAATTAATTGCAAAAGTAGTCAAGGATCTCGAAAGGAAATCATCCCAGATTATCCAAGTAAACCCTAAATCCTGTGGTAAGTATTTTTATAAGAAGACACAAAGGAGGAGAAACACACAGAAGAAGGTGATATGAAGATGGAGGCAGAGCTGAGAGGTAATGTATCCACAGGACAAGGAATGTCAAAAATTGCCAGCAACCATCAACAGCTGAGAGAAGCAATGAACAGATTCTTCTCCCTCAGAGCTCCACAGAATGAACCAACACTGCTCGCATTTGATTTCAAACTTCTGGCCTCCAGAACTGTGAGGGAATAAATTTCTATTGTTTTAAGTCACCAAGTTTATGGTAATTTCCTACACATCCCTATGAAGTGAGTACAAACCCTCACCACTATCTCATTCCAAAATATGTTCATCACCCCTCAAAAAAAACCCATTAGTAGTCCCCCATTCCCACAGCCAACAACCACTAACCTACTTTCTGTCTCTAGGAATCTGCCTATTCTGAACATTTAATGTAAATGGAATCACATAACATGTGGCCTTTTGTGGCTTCTTTTACTTAACATGTTTTCAAGATTCATCCATGTTGTAGCATATATTGTTATTTCATTGCTTGAATAATATTCCATTGTTTATTCATTATTAATGGCCATTTATGTTTTTTCCACCTTGGGGCTATTATAAATAATGCTATAATGATCATTCATGTACAAGTTTTGTGTTTACATGTTTTCAGTTCTCTTGTATATACATATACCCAATCTCTTGGATATTTACATATCCAGTTCATCTTGGTTATTTGATTGGTCATAGTATCACTTCATAATGCTTTTACTCCTATAAGATTGGTAATGATGTCCTCTTCATTCCTAACTTTAGTCTTTTGAGACTTCCCTGTTTTTCCCTTTTCAAAGTTCCAGTTTTGTTGATTTTTGGTATTATTGATTTTCTCTGTTTTTTCCTAATTTTTACTTTTTATTTATACCCTAAACCTCACTATTTGCTTTCATATGCTTATATGGGGTTTAGTTAGCTCTTCTTTACCTTCTTATGGTACAAAGTTGAGTTTTTGATTTGAGACCATTTTTGTTAAAGTAGGCATTTATTGCTGTAAGTTTCTTTCTAATCACTACTTTAGCTGTAAGTTTTGTTCATTTGTTTTTTGGTTTTCATTAATGACATCTCATTTATAACAAAGTGTCTTCTTGTATCTTTTGTGATTTCTCTTTTCATACACTGATTATTTAGGAGTTTGCTGTTTGACATTTACTTTATGAATTTCCCAAAGTTCTTTCTGTTATTTATTCCTGATTTCATTCCATTGTAATCACAGAACATACCTTACATGGCTTTGGTCCCTTTAAATTTATTGATATGTGATTGATGGTCTAATACATGATCTGTGCTAAAGAATATACACATGCAGTTGAGGAGAATGTGCATTCTGTTGGTGGGTGAACTCTTCTATAGTGTTAGGTCTAGATGATTTATAATAGTCAGGCCTTCTATTTCCACGTTGATCTTCTCTCTAGTTTGCTATGATCCATTGTTGGATTGTCTGCCTTCAATTCCATCACTGTTTTCTTCATTTGGGATGTATGTTATGAAATATATATATTTATATATTTATAATTGGTTATTATCGCTATGGGTTAACCATTTAATCATTACAAAGTTATTTTCTTTGTATGTAGTAACAATTTTTTTCTTAAAGTCTACTTTGTGAATTAGTATAGCAATCCAGATCTCTTTTGGTTACTATCTGTGTGTGATATAGCTTTTTCTTTTTACTTTCAATTTATTTGTGTTTGACTCTGAAGTGTGTCTCTTGTTGACAACATTAGGTCGGAGCATGTCTTTTCATCCATTTTGCCAATCTCAACCTTTTAATGGCTTACTTTAATGTAATTATTGATAAAGTAGGCTTTCTATCTTTCATTTTGCTATTTGTTTTTGGTCGTTTTTGTTCTTCTTACAATCTATTTCTTCCTTCTTGTGTGTGAAATACGTTGTCTGGTTTTCAAGACTGCTGCAGACTGGAAGAGGGGAATGAAAGTAAG
This sequence comes from Talpa europaea, assembly GCF_964194135.1. Taxonomy (NCBI): domain Eukaryota; kingdom Metazoa; phylum Chordata; class Mammalia; order Eulipotyphla; family Talpidae; genus Talpa; species Talpa europaea. Next base: position 27,185,662 of record NC_140070.1, read on the forward strand.
GACACAAAAATACCATAAAACTCAATGTTCTTAATGCTCGATTTATTGCAAATTTCAAGAGTTGTGAATAAATTGATTTTGACAGTTTTGTCAGTATTCTCATTGTTTTTTTGGACAGAGATTTTCAAAGGTCTTTATCTCCATTCCTGCAGATGTCACCATTATCTCCTTTGATCCTTAGAATAACCTCACAAGCAAATGGGCCATAATTACTATTATTACTATCTGCATTCATTTACAGATGAAGGAAGTAAGTATATAAGTTTTCTATTGCTGCCATAACAAATTTCCAGAAACTTAGCAGCTTAAAACAACACAAGTTTATTACCATTCAGTTCTATTTGTCAAAAGTCTGACATGGGTCCCACCAGGCTAATATCAAGGTGTTGGCAGGGCTGCATTCCTTTCTGGAGTCTCTAAGAAATAATCTATTTCCTAGATCATTCGAGTTGTTGGCAAAATTCAGTTCCTTGCAGTTATGAGACTGAGTTCCCTGTTTCCTTGCTGGCTGTCAGCTAAGGACTGTTCCCATTTTTCTACAGGCCACACACATTGCTTGGCTGTTGGCCAGCTTTCTCCATCTTCAAAGCCAGCAGTGTTGGGTCAAGTCTCTCTCACACTTCAAATCTCTCTTGCCTTTAATTCCCTCCTCCAATGTCTCTGATCCATCACTCCATCTTCCTCTTCCATTTTTTAGGATATTTAATTGATAATGATGTCCCTATTTTAAGGTTTGTAACCCTAATTCTTTATGTAAATTTCTTTTTCCATATAACATTACATAGCACCTGATCCAAAGACTAGGAGCTAGAAATTTGGGTGGCGTTAAATGGAGGGTCAGTATTCTGCCTGCTACACTAGAACTCACAGGATACATGGAAATGTTAACAAATGACATAACTGGAACTAAAATACAGGCCTTCTGATTCCCTGTGCTTGCTCTTTATACCCCATCTTTGATGCACAGTGACACACTAGCCAGATAAACTGCCTGTGTGATCTATTTCATGGACTTTCTGGACAGCCTGACACATCTGAATTTAGAATAACAGAGCACTATAGTTTGAAGGCACTTCTGAATCCAGCACCATGATTTCATAGGTAAGGAAAACAAGGTTCAGGGAAGATGAGGCCCCACCCTCAGTTCCTAGAAAACCCAGGACCACAACTCAGCCTTCCTGAATTCTTGCTCATGTGATTTTGCTGCAAGGAAATTCTTTCAGTTAAATGTATAGCCTCACAATATCCATCATCTGCTTAAATTAAACTTATTGATATTCAGCTATTAATAAACATGCAAAGCTTGGCCCATAAAATTTACATTTTCTTTGTACTGTCAACTCCATCCAGCCATCCATGCCTTTGTAACTTCCTTCCATTTAAATTTTATGACTTAAATTTCTTCTTATAAATACTCTAATCCTCCATATGAACACAGATTTTTATGTAGATTCCACCCCACAGAAAATTGAGGAAAACAAAGATAAATAGATGATAGAGAGAGAGAGAGAGAATGTGTGTGTATATCTATATGGAATATACATATATTCCACTTATTTTCTGTGTGCTGATTGATTTCTGTTAAATCCTATCCTTATCCTCTAACCAGTATCTCCAATTATTTATAACAAGCCAGTGAGAAAGAGTGCTCACACCACACTCCACACTCCACCATGAGTTAATCAATTTCTCTGAGATGGAAGGTATTGGGATGCCCACTTAATTGAGGCTGCTGCCTTCAGTAGACCCACCCTAACTAGATCATGCCAGACCTATGGAATAGTCCATTCTCAGTCACTTGTACTCACAGGGCAGGGATTCAGGGGAACTGAAAGCCATTTCTACTAGAGCTTAAATTTATATGATTTTTCACACCATATTAACCTTAATGCACTTTTCTGTAGGCTAATAACAGAATCAATACTTTCAAAGCAGATGACACTGGTGGCAGATTAGTTTCCCTTCTCTAACCTGCTCTGCCCATTCTCTTCCTCTAGTATCATCTAGGCCTTTTATGATTAGTTGTCCTCCTCATCACTAATAGATGATCTAGCCTGTACCCCACAAAAATGGCCTGATCTTTCACTTTCTCACCTCCCATATTTCAATGGGATCAGAATCAAGAAACTTGAGACCCTTTGCCTTTCCTGCAGGTCACTTCACAAAATCTGGGTACATTTGTTTACTCTCATGTTTTCCTTCTTCCTCAAAGAACAAAGTCTCCTTACCTGTTCAAGATTAACTCTTGTACTTGTACACTTTACTGTTTTTCATTTCCCTTTTCCATGACTCATTCTTTTTCCATTAATCCCTATTTTACCTCTGGCCTCTTTCCTTTTGCCTTTAATGATAGATGATGATGATGATGGTGATGATGATGATGAAGATAGATAGATAGATAGATAGATAGATAGATAGATAGATAGATAGATAGATAGATATTCTTCCCCTTTCTACAGCCTTGTGTTAAGAACTTTCTCAAGAAGTAGGCCAAATTCCTTTCTTCATCATTGCATCCACCCCATCCACTTGCAATTTGACTTCTGGTTTCAGCTATTTTATTGACATTGCACATTCAGATATTGCTCATAATCACTTCCAAAACACAAACCCAAACTTTTGTATCCATTTTTCCTACTTTCTCTACCGTCATACCTAAGCAGTGGCCAATTCCTAAGCATTTGCTCTCTATAAAGTCCATACTGCTTATCTCCTCCTTCCTGTTCCTACCACAACTACCCTACAATCAATCAAATATACACTATCCTTTCCAACCTGGAGTTTTCTTTTCCTGTTTCTAACTTATGAAGAGCTAGCTCCACTTTAAAAACCTTTCAATAATGCCCACAATTTAAAGGTCAATGCTATGTCTCTCTTATCTTTGAATTCTTCAGAAGTCTCTTTTACTACTACTATCATAAGTGTATCACACATGAGGTATTTAATCAAGGTCAGTAGACTGATAGTCTGTTGACTAGTATAAGGGGAGGTCCTCTCTGAACTACTATTCTAAGCAATAAAAATCTGTCCTGGGAGAAGAAATCTCCTGGAGGACACCTATGGTGAGTAAACTACCTGTGTACTGCTAATCACATGGATTCCAGCACCTGCCTAGTTTATTGCCATCATATCCAGAATATTTTTTCATCCTGATATGTAGTTGCATTTGACAAATAGTTCAAAGTTTCAAGTACTCCAGAAGATTTCCAAATAACACGAAAGTTGAGTTTTTTTACTAACATTACATCTTAAAAGTTGACAAAATTGCTAACTGGCCTAACACAGCACCATAGACAGCTGGAATAAATATAATTGAGCACTGGTTACCACATGGAAAAAGACTCCATAAGAGCCACATTATTTCTGTATACTATTTCTGTTTTGGCCACTGATTTGCCTCATGACTATTCTGTAAAGTAAGTGGAACCAAAGTGGCAAAAACATTGCAATTGGCACTATGGCAATTCTCTGTATAAACAAGTTTATACAATCTAGCTTTGCAAGCCTGAGGATAGTCTGATTTTAAAAAATGAGGTGGTCATTAACTAAAAACATGTTTTTGTTATTTAGGATTTTTTTAATGTTTTGGAAATGAATTATTCAATGCCCATAATAGCATAATAGAAAAAAGACAAAGATTTTTTAGACACCTACATTCAGCATATCCTGTAACAATGATTCTTTAGCTATTGTGTAGTGCTATAAAGTACAAAGTAATTAGAAGATATCATTATAATATTCACCTTGTCATCAGAATATCTATCCTCAAAAATGTTTCAAAACTGTTTAATGATAATTTGTAGACAAACAAAATTTATTCTCCCAAATCCTCTCAGAATGACTCATTTTGAGCCTCCCTGGTGGCACAAGGGGGTAAGCACAGACCTATGAAGCTATCTGTGCAGGCTCTGCAGCATGAGTTCAATCTCCAGCCTGCCAGGGAGATATCCACATGCATAGCAGACCTCTCCTGTCTCATCCACTACTTCCCTAAGCAGTGTACTTTGGTCAATCTGCCTGTTCTGTTCCCCACTCTGTCTCTGGTGAATCCTCTTACCCCCACACCGCTGCCTGTACCCCAGTTCTCATATACATAAATAAATGAATTCTTTAATAAAAAAAATTTACTCGTTTTGAAACACCAAAACCCTTAAGCTTACAAAAACTTGAGTACACTTAGTAAGCTTTAAATTAGGTAATAGAACTAAAGTTAAATGCATGCTGTTTTTCCCTACTCCCAATTCCTCCTTATTGGGGCATCTTGGGCAATCAGCCTATAAAAGTAATTGTGTCTGAGTGCTATTAATTCTTGTTACCAAACAGAGAGTAGGAAGGGAAACTTTTTCTTAAAAGGGGAAGAGGATTTTAAGATGGTATAAGTATTGATACATTCTGATAATCGAGCATATGCAGAAAAATGTGGATATTTCAAGTTGATAAAACTGTGAGTATCAAGGTTTAGCAACAACTCCCAAGTCATTAGTCCCAAGTCACCTCTTGCAAAGGTCATTCATGAGCTACAGTACCCTGCCACTTCCTCAACCACACACACACACACAGAGCACTTTGGAGCCAACTAGAGTACGAAAGCCATAGCCTTTAGGGTCAGGCAGCCAGGTTCAGCTCTTGGCTCCACAGCTAACAGCGCTATGACCTTGGCTGAGTTCAGTCCCTTCACCTGCACAAAGGAGACACTATCAAGCTCAGAAGGTGTTTGCAGAGCCAAATGAGATAATGTCAGAGACACCTCATACAATTTCCTCTCCTCTTTGGAAAAGTGGTAGAACAACTGGGAAAGGACGATTCCCAGCATCAGAGGGTTAATGAGAAGTGGTTCTAGCTGCATCCTGTCCTAGACAGCCCATCAGCCCCACTAATGGGAGTTAAAACAGTTGCTGCCTCTTCCCCAGCTGTGTAATGATTTCTGGACAGCCTGAAAGGCCCATTATCTGCAGTCCCGAGTTCGGCTCCGTCTGGCCATAATGACTTCTTTGCACAACAGCAGGCCACAGCCTTCTACTTTCTATGGCACCACTGTGCAATTGAAGCCAAAGACAAATTCTCACCCACCACAGACAGTCTGTGCACGACTGCCCGCTGACAGCCTGAACATTCCTGGAGAGCGTGTCCACTAAGACAAGGGTGCCTTCGAAGGGGAGCCCCAGGAAAATGAACTGTAATAGACGAGTGCCTCTTGTGAGGAAATGCGAGCCCAGCATCCCCAAGAGCTTCTGATGTGGACATCAGCTGCCAAGACCCCCAAGTCTCGGACTGATTGTGTTGCAAGTTGCCTACAGAACCCACAGGCAAAAAAAGAAAATGTTTTATAAAAGGCCACAAAACTTTGATTTTAAAAATCAATGCCCAGATGTGATAACTAACTTAGGTTCCATTAACATTTTTCCTTTATTCTTTGTATTCTTTATCTCACTGTTTTTATCTTGTTATATGTCACTAAATCCAGTTTAGTGGTAGACAAGACATACATCTTAAATAAATAAATAAAACAACTAGGATAATAAATTAAGGACTTTTACCAGAGTTTTAGCAAATCCCAAAAGAATTCTTGGCAATACTCATGGAAGGATCCTCTTGCCCAAAATAAGGAAGATATAACATGTTCATTTTATGATGTAATTTGTCAAATTAATGCTAATGTAGGATTCCGAATGAGAAGGAAAAGGAAAACACGTACTTAGCTTTGGTTACAAAATGGAAACAATTGAATTTTAAAAAACTGATTTTTGAAAGAAAACTTTCTCCCACAGTTAGACAGATAGAAAAAACATTTTCTCAACTTTTTGTTAATTCAAAGTAAATATGAAATTTATTAAACAGAAACTCTTACTTAACAAGAACAAAAAAAAAAACTTGTATGATTTAAAAGCATTCACCTGTTAAAACTGTCAAATACTGAATGAGTTTAAGTGCTCATTGTAGCAACCATTTTGGAAAGATGTATAATCTTATTTTAAAATGCCAGAAATGTTCATTTCTGTTATTCATTTCTGGGAATTTATCCTAAGGAAATAATGCCAAATTCAGATAGAAAATACACAGAAAAACATGAACAAAAAATGGAAACATGCAAAAATGTCCTATTATAGGAAAATAGTTACATAAATTATGGGATGCTTCCATGATGAAATAGCCTTAATCATTAAAATTTTAGTGATACAGGAAAACATAACTGAAAAATAAGCAGAATTTAAAGTACAAATTCAGTATAAGATCATTGTGTAAAATGAACAAGTAAGTACAAAAATGCTAGTAGTAAGCATCACAGGTCATTTTAATTTTCTTACTTTTTTTTCTTAAAATTTTCAAGTTATCTTTATGAGTATGTATTATATTTATAATGTGAAAAATAATATATATTATTTGTGAAAAATAAATAATTGGGGTTAAGTTAGAAAAGTAAAACAAAAAAAAAACACCTTTTACTGACTGATGTACCTGTTGCAACCTGATCACCAGGCACCCTGGATCCAGGAGAGGAGTGACCCAGCAGAGAGAGGAGAGAGAAGCCAGGAGCATAGGTGGTCTCCTTGTAAGTGCCACCCAGGGGAGAGGGGAAGGCTGACTCCCAGGCAGAGGGTCAGCTCCAAACCACAAAGTCCCACTGGGTAGGGTTTGCAGAATTGCTGGCCAGAGTCTGATTTGTTTAGGAGAGATGCAGCATTGCTGAGAGCCCAACTGTGTCCAAAAAACAAATCAAATAATTCAAACAATTGAAACTGACCAGAAATCACACAAATGATAAAATAAGTGGATAAAAATATTAAAAATTATCATAATTACACTCTGTGTATAGCAGAAAGTAGAGATTGAGCATATTAAATAGAAGTGTGGAAGATATAAAGAGATCCAAAGAGAACTTCTAGAGATCAAAATAACAGTGTCTACAGAGAAAAATAATGGAATGGAATTAATAGTTCACTGAACACTGCAGGGAGAAAAAATGATTATTTAACTTGAAGACATAGCAATAGAAACTATCTAACATGAAATTCAGAGAGAAAAAAAATAAACTGCAAAAAAAAGATAGAACAAGAAGAAAGATCATACAAATAATTAGATTTCTCAAGAAGAAAGAAAAAGGGAGGGAGACAGAAAATAATACAAAGAAATAATGAACCAAATTTTTTCAAACTGGATGAAATATATATGATCAGACACAAGTGGTTCAAAAGCAGTTCAACAAACCCCTACATAAGAAAATTCAAGAAAATATGCCAAAGCATATAATATTTATTGTTTAAAACCGCTTATAAAGAGGGAAAATATTAAGCAGCCAGAAAAAAAAAAAAAGATATGTGCAGAGGAACAAAGATAAAGGAAATACAGATTTCTTGCTTCAAGTAATACAAACTAAAAAATAGTGGAGCTGTAAAGTTTACACCAACCTAGAATTCTATACACAAAGCAACAATATCTTAAAAGTAGAAAGCAAATAAAAATCTTTTTTCAGACATGCAAAAACTGAAAGAATTTATCCCCAATATCCTCAGAGAGAAGAAAAATGATACCACATAAAAGCACGGGGTTACACAAAGGAAAAAATACCAGTGACACAGAGTCAACGTAATTTTTTTTTATTATTTCTAAACCCATTGTAAAAATAACTAAATGCTTAAAGCAAAAATGATATAGCAATGTTAAGGTTGTAACATATGTACAAATAAAATGCAAGACATAAATTGCACAAAGTCTACGAGGGAAGAAATGGAAGTATACTATTACAAGGTTCTTATATTCTAAGTAAGTCTGGCATCTAATATGTGAATGGTGCTATCTCTAACTTATCCCTATTCACCCTATGTAATCATTAAATAACTCTAAGAGTTATAACTAATAAGCCCACAAGAGTTAAAATAGACTCATAAAAATATTCAATCCAATTGGAGGAAATAAAAGACAGATAAACAAAATAGAAAACAAAAAACAAGTAGGTGAATTTAAACCCAACTATAGCAAAATCACATTAAACATAAATGGTCTAAATATCCTAATTAAAAGGCATCAGTAGTTAGACTGGATTTTTTAAAAACAAGAATTCAATATTCAACTAGGCACAGCTAAGTTAACGATAAAAGGATGGGTAAAAATACATTATGGTAGCACTTATTTTAAAAGTTGTAGTAGCTATATTAATATCAGACATAGTAAATATTCCTGCTTTTTAGAGTAAAAAATATAACTATGTACAAAAAGGGTCATTTCATACTGATGAAAGATTCAGCTCATCAAAAGGATGTATATGCCTAGATGTTTATCCACATAATGACAAGCTTCAAAATATATAAAGTAAAAACTAATAAAACTGCAACTATGGACAAATCAACAATTGTAGACAAAGATTTCAACTTTCTCTGTCAGTAATTGATAGAACAAGTAGACAGAAAAATCAATAAGGATACAGAAGAAGTAATCAATTTGACATCATTGAAAATTACAGTCCACTGAAACCAACACCAACAGAATTATCTTCAAGTGTACAAAAATAAACCATAGTCTGGACCATAAGTCAAGTCTCAGTAAATTTATAAGGGTTCAAATCTCACAAAATATATTCTTTGAACAAAATAAAAATTTAATTAGCAATGGGGTCAACTGAGAACTAAACAAAAATATCCAGAAATACCACACTTCCAAATAACAAACAGATTTTTTAAGTAAAAAAAAAAAAAAAGAGAGAAGTTAGAAAATATTTTAAAATAAATAAAAATGAAAACACAACATACCGATATTTGTGAAATGTAGCTAATGCAGTATTTAGAGGGAAGTTAAAGCACTAAATGCCTACATTAGAAAAAAAGCTTCAAATTGATGATCGCATCGTCTATCTTAAGAAACAAAAATAAATAAATAAGGAAAGCAAATTAAACCCAAAGTAATCAGAAGGAAGCAAATAATAACAGAAATCAATGAAATAGAAAAGAAACAGAAAAATCAATGAAATGAAAATCTAATCCTCTTCAGAATATCAATAAAATCAATAAACCTCTATCCAGAGTGACCAGGGAAAAAAAGAGAGATACAACTTACTTATATCAGAAATGATATAAGTCTTTCAAAGATATTTGAAAGAAAATAATGAAATGTTATGAACAACTTTATACCAACATATTTGACAACTTTAATAAAGTGATTGAATTCCCTAAAAGATACAAAACCAAAGCCCACTCAAGAAGAAATAATCTTATTTCTATTTCTTTAATACCTAGTGTTATAGCTACTAAAGGAGTAGATTTATAGTTAAAAATCTACCCGCAAAAAAAGTTTCAGGCCCAAATGACTCCATTGATGAATTTTACTGCTTTTATGGAAAAAATAACACCAATTCTATATAAACTAATGCAAAAATTGCAAATCAAGAAAATGTTCCCATCACATTCTATCAGACCAGCATAACTCTCATAGCAAAACCTTACAAAGACAATACTCTATGTATATGTGTGTGTATGTGTGTGTGTGTGTGTAAGGGAAATCATTTGCAAATCATAACTTGTATCAAAAACATAAAAGGAATTCTGAAAACTCACTAATGTAAAAACAACTTTTTTTAAGATTTATTTATTTATGCATACAAGAACTGGGGTACAGACCAGATACGCAGGAGGGTGAGAGGATTCACCAGAGACAGAGTGGGGAACAGAACAGGCAGATTGACTGAAATACACTTCTGAGGGGAGCAGCAGGAGAGACAGGAGGGGTGTGCCTCGCCATGTGGGTAGCACCCTGGCTGGAGGAGATTGAACTTGTGCTGCAGAAGGCTAAGGATAGCTTCACAGTGCTGTGCTCAACCCTTGTGCCACCAGAGAGGCCCAAAACAACTTATTTTTTTAAGCCAAAAGATTTAAATAGACACTACCAAAAAAAAAAAAAAAAGATACCCAAAAGGAAAGTAGCACATGACAAGTTGGTTAACAATGTTAGTCATTGGGCCTCCCCGGTGGCGCAGCTGTTGAGCGCTGGGTTGCGAAGCTGCCCGCGGCCTCTGCGGCGCTGGTTCGATCCCCAGCTGCTCCCCGGCCACCAGAGGAGGGTCCCACATGGCGCACAGACCTCTCCTGCCGCCCGCTGCTCCCCTCAGCAGTGTACTTCGGTCCTTCTGCCTGCTCTGCTTCCCTCTCTGGCTCTGGTGAATTCTCTCACCCTCCCGTGCTTCTGACTGTACCCAGTGCATGTATAAATAAATAAATAAATATATAAATCTTTAAAAAAAAATATATTAGTCATTAGAAAATGAATGTTCAAACCACAGAGATAGCACTACTTATCTATTAGAATATATAAAATTAACATGGACAATACCAAGTGTTGACAAACATGTGGAGTAACCAGAATTTGCATACATTGAATGGTACAATTACTATCAAAAATAGTTTGGAAGTTTCTTAAAAAGTTAAAACTACATCTACTTACCACACACAGTTATCTGCATATCCTAGGGAAATACCTTCAAAATATGAAAATACATCCAAAGACTTGTATGTACTATTTATAGTAATTTTATTTATACTTGTCAAAAACTAGGAACAACCCAACTTCCCATTAACAGCAGACTAGATAAACAAATTATGGTAAAGCCATACAGTGGGGTACTACTCAACAATAAATTGAACAAACTAACCATGTACAAAACAACATGGGTGAATCCCCAAATAATGTTACTGAATGTGAAAACCCAACCACAAAAAAAAATGCATACTGTATAATTCCATTTATATAAAATACTAGAAAATGAAAAGAAATCTATGGCTCCAGAAAACAGAGTTTGTCTGGGCTTGGAGTGGGACTCAGGGAGAGGTAGGTGGGGAGTTACAAAGAAGCCTGAGGAAACTTCAGTTGGTGGTAGATATATTCAATATCTTGATTGTAGGGCTAAACATATGTCAAAAATTATCAAACTATTCTCTATAAACAGGGATAATTTACTGTATAAATTATACTTCAATTAAGGTTTTTATGTAAAGCCCAAAACATGAACTATTAGAAAGAACTCAGGTGAGATACCCGAGGTATGGAAGTGGTGACTGGTTAGGAAATCCAAAAATTTCAGAAAGGGGATGAAAACCAGAGGGAATGCCTATGAGGCAGGATCCCTGCAGACAGTTTTTACCTACTGAATGATTTTGCCTGAGCAGCAGAGTACACCATCAGTGGATGAAGCCAAATGTCAAGTTCAATTAAATGTTGTGCTTCACTACAGCCACATTTTTTAAGCCTGTTTGGATTTCTTCACCCTCTGAATCCATGCTGACTTGCCTGATTGTTAAATTGCATAGAAAACCTAGAATGATGACATGACTAAAAGGAAGGATTTGCCACTACACCCAGATGAAAACATGATTACGTGTTTGCCCGCTTTGGTTTAAAAAGAGTAAGTGGTGACTGGCTTTCCACTCACTTTTCAAAAGTATAAAATTGCTGACACTCATATAAACATGGAATAAAGAAAGGAAGAAACAAGAGCAAACAACGAAAATGATTGGAAAGTTGACTGTATAAAGGGAGGGCTAGAAATCATAGGTCTAAAAGATAACCACAAGAACACAACGTAAAACTCAAACTTTCAACTATTTCTGAAATCTATAAAGCTGCAATCAGATCTATTATTGGCAAGCCACAAGTACTTTGTGTGACACAGGGACACAGGCAAAACAGTCTTTCAAAATTGGAATAGTAGGTCTGGCTGCTGATGTAATAGGGAACAATGATTAAACTATCAATCAAACAGATTTTTTAAATATGTTGCATGTCATAGCCAGAGATTTCAAATCCAGGACAAAATCTGGTGTTAGTTACAACAGAGATGAATTGGGTGGTCTCTTAGTACACAGATGATCACAAAATCAGCATAATGTGGAAATCAATTCAAGGACTCTTCATCTAAGCTCATGAAGATTCCAAATTAATAAAAGCAATGTTATAGATTTATAAGCCAGGGTCCTGCAAAGTGCTTTATGCTTTTTTCAAGTTATTTACCTTGTTTCAAAGCAAAATCATTTAAAGTGAACTCCATTCTCCAGCTATACCTAAATATCTATACTTTTTAAACAATTGAATTTCTGGTTATTTCTTCCAGATGCACAGCACTTACAAAAAAAAAAAAAACCTGGGGTGAATTTCATCCCTGAACCATCTGGAGAGCCGGAAGAAATGGGGTTGGTCGCAATGCCAATTCTCTCTAGAACCCATTTTATGTTCACTCATGACCAATTGAACATCCCTCTCTGTATGGGAATGTTTAATTGAAATATTACAAGCTCCTATATGATCACTTCCTTCTCAAGTTTGTTCCCAGGGAAAAGGCTTTCTCTGAAGTTGAATACTGTAGACTTCTTATCAGAAAATAAAAAGAAAGTACAATTCTCTTTATATTACACATACCAGAAACCAAATCCAAATTTCTTGTCTGAATATCATAATCTATTAGGCCCTGGTGCTTAAGAAGAGAGGAGCTTTCTCCTCCTGCAATAAGACCTCAGTTTCTTAACAGGTATTTCACTTTAGTATGCAAATTACTGTAAAGAAGTACAATACTTTTAGAAGTAGATTAAATGTATAAATATAATAAATGTATTTGAGAGGCAAATGTGGTTTTTTTATTGTTTTACACTCTTGTTAATATTTTGACGGTATAGGATTTCTCACCATGTGTGTGATTACCGTGGCTCTCCGCTAGCACAACACCCTAGTCCTCCACTATAGTCCATTATGCTCTCAACACCCATTCTCCTCCCTTTCTTCTCCTTCTCCCACTCCCCTTCTTGATGCTTCACATCTGTGGTCAGCTTTAGAGAACTACATCAGCTTCATCTAGCCTGTATTTATGTTCACTATTATGTTCAGGTACTATGTTAAGGGCTCATATGTGGAAATGAGAAAAACTTGATACTGTACTGTCAAAACACTAACAAGGATGTAAAACAATGATACTTCAATAAAAATAAAAATGATGGGCTTTCCTGGTGGCCCAAGGGGTTAAGCACCGCACTATGAAGCAATCCACAGCCTCTGCAGCAAGAGTTCGATCCCAGACCAGCCAGGAAGGAACCCACATGGCACAGCAGACCTCTCCTGACTCGCCTGTGGCTCCCCTCAGCAGTGTACTTCAATCTGCCTGTTCTGCTCCCCCCTCTGTCTCTGGTGAATCCTCTCACCCCCTGCATCTCTGGCCTGTACCCCAGCTCTTGTATGCATAAATAAATATTTTTTAAAAATTTAAAAATAATAAAAATGACAATTGTTAAGAAATTGGTACCGACAATTGGTAACCAGCACACAGGGGATAAAGACAAAAAAAAAAAGAAGTGAGGGCCTCCCCTGGTGGCGCAGTGGTTGAGCGCTGGGCTGCGAAGCTGCCCGCAGACTCTGCAGCACCGGTTTGATCCCCCACCATCGCCACTGGCGAGAGTCCCACATGGCAGACCTCTCCTGCAGCGCCCACTGCTCCCCTCAGCAGTGTACTTTGGTCCTTTTGCCTGTTCTGCCCCCCTTCTGGCTCTGGTAAATTCTCCACCTTCCCGCGCTTCTGACTGTACCCAGTGCTTGTATAAATAAATAAATAAATCTTTAAAAAAAAAAAGGTGGAAATTCTAAGGAAAGGTGCAGAGCCCCACAAGAAGGAAATGTTTTATGGGCTCAAATATCTTATCTAAAGTCAAAACTTTTTAGAAAGACAGCCATTACAAAAGACAACATCTTTCTGCTTTGTCCATCAATGATTTCCCCAACTTGATCTTTCCCTTAGTCAACATCCACTTAGCCTCTACTCATGTAAAGCTGATGAACCCAATTTCAAGCATTATGGCACAGCCTGACTTTATGCCAGATCACATGCCCATGTATAAGAAATGTAATCACCAGGCACTCATTCCTACCTACTCATCCTGCTTCAGGATGGCCCACACCCTTCTGAAAAACATTCTCATCCATCCAAATATTAAGCAACTTTCAAGACCCAGAGTAAGTACCATTTTTCCCATTCAGCCATTCCATTTTCCCATTTCAGTCATGCCTTCTGTTGCTACCCTCTCTGTTCTCTAAACGCTTGATGCATTTAAAAGAATGTAGACCCACTCTCACATCCAGTATTTCCTGTATGTAAGTTTTACTTCTCCCATTAAACTTGTAAGTTTCTTGGGGACCCATGTGTTCCAATAATGCTAGAGCATAGAAAATGCTCAAAAATGTATAGATTAATCCTAATTTATGTGGAAATTGAGGTCAAGCAAAAGTATAATTTTCCCAAGGTAACAGGGCTAAATAATAAATATACTTTAATAGCTAACATTTATCAAGTACCCACATGCCAAGTCCTGTGTTAGTTATTCAAGATGAAAGTAAAAATAGTTTCTGGGTTCTCGGTCTTACAAGTAAGCATTTATATCAGAGGTTTCACTCAAATCTACCACATTATTGATAACAAGTTTTATGTGTGGACTAACTACTTTTTGCCAAGAACTGTATTTCAGCTATTTCACTTAATCATTATAAAACTCTATTTAGTAAAAATGATTACCATCACTCAAAAAATTAAGTAAATTATCCATGAGCTCATTGCATGAGGTTGAGAAAATTTCTATCTGACTTTAAATCTTTTGTTCTTGGGGCCTCCCTGGTGGCGCAAGGGGTTAAGCACCACACTATAAAGCAATCTGCAACCTCTGCAGCCTCTACAGCATGAGTTCGAATCCCGGCCAGCCAGGGAGCAACCCACATGTTGAAGCAGACCTCTCCTGTCTCGCCTGCTGCTCCCCTCAGCAGTGTATTTCAGTCAGTCTGCCTGTTCTGTTCCCCACACTGTCTCTGGTGAATCCTCTCACCCCACTGCATCTCTGGCCTGTACCCCAGCACCTGTATGCATAAATAAATAAATCTTTAAAAAAAAATCTTTTGTTCTTCACCACTCTGCATCACCATTGATGGACCAAATAAGTTCATTACATCAATTCATGAATTAATAAAAAGCATATATGTTCATCTAATGCATACTATACACAGCTTATACCTAAGTCCACATTATATAGCACAAACTGAAGAGTTTGCAAGTTTCCATAACACTTTAGTTCTAGAAATGCAAACCTCACAATATTCTAGCATCTGCAAAAATTATGTAGTCAGTTGCCAAATTTTCTGCACAATGGGAAACCAAGAACTATACTTTGCATTGTACAGTCCCTGATTCCACACCTATTGGAACTTCTAATTTAAATTAACTTTAAATTGTTTTTTTTATAGTCTGTGTGTGTGTGTGTGTGTGTGTGTGTGTGTTGAGGTTGTTTAAATAAACTAACATCAGATCCTTTCCATTTCAGCCTGAAAAGCTCATTCCTTTGTGCTTTTCCTCTAGTCAAATCATCTAATTTCCTCTAGTCCAATGCATCTACTTATTTGTGCATATTTAAAGGTAGATTTTTACCCTCCCTCCCTCCCAAAACCCATTGCTAGTTTTGCAAGTGCAATAATTAGCATTGGATGGGGAAACTGTATAAGAGAATGCATTTTTCTACATACACATGCATTTTATTAATGCAATTGGTAATTATTTACTTATTTATTGTCAATAGTGCCCCAAAGTCAGTGGGACCTAAATTACTTCCTAATTATCCAGACTCCTATTTCTTTATAAAGACAGACTTGAAAACAGAAGTTCAATAGCACAGACATTTTACAACTAACATTGATTTTTCCTCCCTCCTCATTTATTGATGGGCTAGTCTCTCACTTGTATTTCTTTTTCCCTGATAAAGTTGTAAATGACTCTGCTTATTCTTTTAATTCCTTCAGTTAGCATTAGCTTACTTGACCTTTTTATTTTCTTTGTCTCTTCTGATATACTAATTCTATGGTGAGTCTCTTGTTTGAATCCTTCCCTGTGATCATTTCCAATAAATATTCCTTTCACCTGTTAGTTTTACAGTTTTGTATCCTATAAGTTCTATGCCCCCCTTACACAAAACTGTACTGCAAAGTAATCAATCTCCCCTCACACCATCATATACTATTGTTTTTAAAGTTCTTTCTTTTTCTTTTTGTAGCCCTAATATACCTATAAGTTGCAGATACTCTATCATTTATATTTCCACAAGGGGGGGAAAAATCCCTCGATGAATAGCATATGTATTTACCTCTAGTAGCCTGGGGAAAACAGAAACAATCAGAATAATTCTATAAATAGAAGCTTCATCAGTTTAATCTTTTCAAACTTTCCACAAACACAGCCATTCTGCCCAAGGTAAGATTCCCTTCAGTGATTTGCTCTATCCCCAGCACAAGACCCTCATTTATCCTTCATTCTCATTCCAAACTCCAACATGTACCTTAAACTGTGAGTAATCTCTGCCCAGTGAAACAGAAAGGAAGATAACCTTTCCACTTAAATAGTGGGGAACAATTCTTTACCAACATCTACACCTTGGGTGGTAAATTTTGGGTATATCCCTTTCTCTCCTTTCTGAAAATGTTCTTTATTCAGTTTTTAAACATCCTAAAATAATAAATATATAAACAAAACAACTATAATTTTCAATTGAAGCCATGACATGAGATATGACAAGGGACAGTATTGGATTATTT
This sequence comes from Talpa europaea, assembly GCF_964194135.1. NCBI lineage: Eukaryota > Metazoa > Chordata > Mammalia > Eulipotyphla > Talpidae > Talpa > Talpa europaea. Next base: position 27,202,249 of record NC_140070.1, read on the forward strand.
TCCTATTGCTGTGATCACAAATTACCATAAGCTTGGGCTAAAAGCAATGTAGTTCTGTTGTTCTCCTTCTCTGGAGGTCAGAGTCTGAGATGAGTGTCACTGGGCTATAATCAATGTGGTAGCAGATAGCATTCTTTCTGGAGGTTCTGGATGCATAAGACTCCATTTCTTTGCCTTTTCCAGCTTCTACAAATTGCCCACACTTTGGGCTCTGGGTCCCCCTCCACCTTGGTAGATGGAATCTCTCTCTGCTACATTGCTATGGAATTTCCTACATTCATTGTCACCTGGAAGACCCTTGGACCCTGCATAATCCAAGACAATTTTCTCGTCTCAAAGTCAGCTGATTAGCAACCTTAATTCCTCCTTGCCATGGAACATTATGTATTCACAGAATGTAGGGGTTTACAATATGCACATCTTGGGGGCAGGGGTGCATTATTCTCCCTATCACAATGTTATAAATGAACTTGAGTATGTTATTTTTTTAATGATGTTGCATTTTCAAATGAATGCTATGTCTTTCAAAGTAGACACTTGGGGAGACCTCACATTTATTCTAATCATGCTACAAATGTTAGAGGTATTCCTTTTTTGGATGCTGTATTCAAGCTTGATGAAACATTTTTGAATAACCACAATTAAAACAAATTTTTTTCATTTAAATATTAATTTGTGAAGACTGCCAAAGTCATAGGAAAACAAATGCATTAGCTATGGTAAATAATAAAATTATCTTTTCAAGTCAAAAACAAGGTGAAACCAATGAAATAATGACAGTGGTTCTTCAAAAAAACTGATTTTTTAAAAATAAAAATAGTGCTATATAGCAATAATAATAATAATAAATAGAAAACTGCACTCACAAGGTGCCCTGTAACGTTACAGGGACACTACATAATTATCTTTTTTTTTAAAGATTTATTTATTTATTTATACAAGCACTGGGTACAGTCAGAAGCACGGGAGGGTGAGAGAATTCACCAGAGCCAGAGCGGGGAACAAAACAGGCAGACCGATGAAATACACTGCTGAGGGGAGCAGTGGGCGTTGCAGGAAAGGTCTGCACACCATGTGGGACCCTCGCAGGTGGCCGGGAATCGAACCGGCGCTGCAGAGGCTGCAGGCAGCTTTGCAGGCCAGCACTCAACCGCTGGGCCACCAGGGGAGGCCTCCAACTACATAATTATCTTAATATTCCTGTGAAGTAGGTACTATTATGAACCCCATTTTATATATGAGTTTAACTAAAAACCCAAGAACTTAAATAACTTCTTTAAGGTTACCACACTGTAAAATAGAAGAGCTAGGTTTCCAACCCAAGTAATTTTCTCTTAACCCTGTCACCAACAACTTATCCACATAATTCTATTTTCTTTACAATTAACTCCCCACCCACATCTCCCTATTATTTCAGTAGCAAAAGCAGTCTACTAAAACGCAAGAAAATTATTTAAGTACAATCGTAAAAACAATAAAAAGCAAAAAGAGTCAGATGACATATTTATTTGGTTTGTGCTTTGTGACATTTAATTTAAAAATACCATTATAACCACAAAATCAGAAAAAAATGAGACAAAGACCAAGAGATGACTCTAAGTAGATTCTTCAAAAGTTTCATGTAAAAAAACAAAAATCTAATGCCCTAGATTTTCTTCTCAGAAAATGTCTGGGAGCACAAAGAATCTAACAATTTAAAATATTACTATTCTGCCATAGAAAGATCATTACTAGTTGTCCTCTTTATTGGCAAGTCAGGGGAAATGGGTGTTTCCAGTCCTAGAGGTAAGTCAGGAAGACACAGACGCCCATGGTATGATATTTCGTTCCATGAAAGGGCTAAGAGAGGCCAAACCATCCAGCAGGCAAAGTAGCTTTTCTGTTACCTACCTGGGTAACAGCTTCAAGATATCCAGAGGACAGGGCACTTTGAGCACATAATACTAAAAGAAATAAACATATATAATCATCTTTTATCCCTACAAAAATAAATGTTAAGTCAACTTTATCCCTATAGAAATTCAACTAGTCACCTTGTCTCTTAATATCACAGTAAGAGAAGCTCAGAACCACATCCAGTGTCCTACGGGAAGTTCATGTTCTTCCTGGGATTTCTGAAAATTCCCAGAATTCCATCATCATGAATACTTCTGTCATTCTGACCCTATCTTTTCTCAATTCAGTTTAAGGATCATTTTACCTTTCCAAGCCAAAGGTATTTTCCATATTACATCAACCCAGCCACAGATTTTGGTCCCTTTCCACGATTTACATGCACACAGACATGCACACACTCACTACTCACTCATGGAACATTGCATCTGTGCCTAAAAGCCTGGAAATACTGGAAAAGAATACATCACACAAAAATTCATATTTAATGTTATTAAAGATCATCTCCTGGAGTGGGATGGGCTCTATATAATCCATAAGCAGATAAAATAATAATCAATGTTATTAACTATATTATTTCAGTTGCCACCTTGAGTGTATTGTCAGGCTCCAAACTGCCTCTTGGAATTTCTCTGCTCTCCAGTTCCATCAACATGTTTCACAATCAAGTCTGCAGTAGTCTTCGGTTATCAAATTAATATCCTCCACAGACACCCTTGTCTCCCCATGCAACCTAGAAATTGCTAGTGGAATCACCTTAACTAATATTTGCTTATAGCCTCAATCTTTGGTGTAAGAACACACAAAAAAATAGACTTTTTTAAATGTAAACTAACATTCATCTCATCATTAATCTAATCAGCCTCATCCTTTCTTAATTCCTTATGCAAATCCACATCTGGCCAAATGCATATCATTTCAAACTCCAATCAGCATGATTGATTTAGCTCCCAAAGCATATTTGTTATTTACCCTCATGTCAGTTTCAGTGCCTGAAATATTCCTTCTCCTTTTTCATCTACACATATTCATTAGCACTTTAGAAATTAGGGGAAATTTCTTCTTCTACAGGTCAGGTTATTATTTCTAATTGAAGCCACCTACCTGGGACAACTGCTCTGCCCTCAGCCTCTTTCTCAGTTAAAGCCTCTGTCACAATGGACACTGACTTAGACAAATAGCTGTCATTAGTTGAGCACTTACTGTGTACTGAGCTCTTTGCATGAGAATTAGCTCATTAATTCTCAACAACAACAAAAAAGACCTTTAAACATGCATAGTAGTACAGATTAAAAAACTGATGTAGAAAAGTTAAATGGTCATCCAAATTCACATAGTTGGAACATGACAGAACTAGGTTTTGAACCCTGACTGAGTTCATCTTCCTGTTTCTGAGCCACAATACTGTAACACTTGCAGGGTAACTATACGTTATTCAATAACAGAGTCATTTCTGATTGTCTCTTCTGTTAATCCATCTAGACCATGAGCTACTGAAGGTAACAGATAATTCCTCCTTTCTTACTTATATATATTCCTTGTCTCTCTTTTGGGGGGAATGTTTGACTTAACAAGAGGTCCCAGGAAGGCAATCAAAGCAGAATGATGTAATGATATGCAATCAACTTGTAAGTGAAATATGGTTAATGTTGTCAATCTATCCATTAGTTAAAATTATTTCACAAGTTATCAATTATCATTTAAGAGTGATAGATTTATAACTAAAATTTATACAAGTAGAAAAGTCCACATTAGGCAGAATTGTTAGAAATCAAATTCTTTGCATCCAACATAGAAATATCATCTGCTCTTTTCTCTTATTCTCACGAAATAGAATATAGCAAGTGTAGCATTTCCATGAAATCAAATTTCTTCAGGAAAAAAGTGGAGGAAAATATATATATATGTTTCTAAACTAAAATATGTAAAAAACAGCATTTGCTTGCAAAAGTCCTAGGAGGAAGTAATCCATCTTTCCTCCCCAGACAAAATTAAGAGTACATATAACCTTCTTGATGATATGCCTGAGTAACTATTGCCAGAATTTATTATATAGAGTCACATATTCCATTTCTTGCAACCATTATTCTTAGTAAGGCTTCAGATGTTGAATAGCCTTACAGGAATAATATTAATCAAAGAAAACAAAATCATATTTCTTACTCAAAATCGTAATAAGAGAAAAATTACAAAAGGAATGGGATAAGCAAGTAATACAGGATTTATTTTATATAGTCACCCCCACAAAAATCTACTCTCACTAAAAGCAAATCTTAAAACAAATCTTAAAACCAACTGTAGAAAATGGATATTTGATAGATGTGGACTTTTATTCCACTTTTCTTATTGGTAACTTAATGATACCTACATTCAATTTTCAACCACCACTTAGCAAAGCTAGTTTTGGGGATTTAAAAGTGGTGAATTTATAAGTCCCCCTTTGCTTGCAATTAGTCTACTCAGGAAATGCAAAGTGATGTTCACAGGCATGCCTTACTATATTGCACTTACTTCATCTCCATTGGCAAGAAACAAGAGCAAATATAAACAAATACAATTATATTAAACCAAAAAGCTTCTGCACAATGAAAGAAACTATCAGTTAAACAAAATGACATCCTTTGAATGGGAGAAAATATTTGCACAATATGTCTGACAAAGAGCTGACAGCTAAAATATATAAAGAACTCATGAAACTCAACAAAAATGAAACTAATAATCAAAAATGGGCAGAAGAACTAAACAGACACTTCTCCGAAGAAGATACACAGATGACCAACAAATACATGAAAAAATGCTTACCATCAGTTATCATCAAGGAAACACGAGCCAAAACCACAGTGAGATACTATCTCACACCTGTGAGAATGAGCCCATATCAAAAAGACCAGATAAAATGATTGTTGGCAAGAACGTGGAGAAAAAGGAACACTCTTTCCATATTGATGGCATGTAGGCTGATCCAGCCCCTATGAAAAGCTGTATGGAGGTTTCCTAAAATATTAAAATAGTCTTTCTGCACCACCATTCAGAGCATGAATGTCCTGGCTGGTGCTCTGGAGCACCAATAATGCCTAAAACAGAGGCAAACACCAGGTTCTTAATAGGCCATGCTCCAAAGGCATCATCTGGTTTCTAACTGAGATGACATGGTTACATTGGCAAATTTAAAATCACTGATGATCACAGAGCCGGGGTAATTGTTGTGAACCTCACAGGTAAAACAAGTGTGGAGTGATGATTCCCACAGTTGATGTGCAACTCAAAGATCTAGAAAAATGGCAAAATAATCCATCCCATCAGTTCAGTTTCATTGTACGGACCTCAGTTGGCATCATGGACCATAAAGAGCAAGACAAAAACACACAGGACAGAAAATCCTGGGGTTCTTTTTCTAGGATGTAAAATTATGTGCAGTCAAATGCCTCAATGGACAAAAAAAATTAAAAATAGATCTACCATATAACCCAATGATTCCATTCCTACTTATCTACCCAAAGGATGCAAAAACACTAATTAGAAGGGATATATGTACTTCTATGGTCATTGCAGCCTATTTACAATAGCCAAGTTATGGAAACAACCTAAGTGCCCAAAGACAGATGAATGGATCAGAAAAGCATGATATATTTACACAATTCAATACGTTAAGCTATAAAAAAAATGAACTCTTGCCATCTATAACAACGTAGATGGACTGAAAAGGAAAATGCTAAGTGAAATAAGTCAGAAGGAGAAAGACAAATACTGGATGGTCTCACTTATCTGTGGAAAACAGAGAAACAAAACAAAGGAACTGACAGAACTAAACCAAAACGAAACCCATACATGACCGCTGAATTGAGTCAGCTAGAGTAGGAAGGTTGGTGTGGGGAATAAGGGGGGAGGGGGCCCAAAGGACTATGGTGGAAGACTATGGGTGTGGAGGAAATGTAAACCTGTTCCCCTAAATCATTTACAGTGCTATAAACTAGTGTTACTGCAATAAGTAAGACAGATAAACAGACAGACAGACAGATAAAATGGTAGAACAGGACAATCTACATAATCCCAGCTGAGAAGCAGGGTAGCAGTCTGCCAAGCTAAGCTTCAAGCAAAGTAAGGAAAGTCCCTCCCCCTGGAGGGGTGAATTACAAAAAGAGAATTCTTAGAAGGCAAACTGAAGAAATATCCTGTCCAGATGCCTCACACAGAGAAGTCTACATTCCTCTGTCCAGGGCCCTCAGTCTGGCCAGAGTTGTTTAGCCTCCACTGTCCGGAGATTCTTATTTAGAATGCAACTCACCCATCACATGCTGAGTCCTGCAACCTTGTTAAAAAGCTTCATCCCTGGTGGCACAGGCGGTTGAGCACCACACTGTGAAGCTGTCCGCAGCCTCTGCAGCTCGGGTTTTATCCCGGCCGGCAAGGGGGAAACCCACATGGCACGGTAGACCTCTCCTGTCTCACCCACTGCTCCCCTCAGCAGTGTATTTCGTCAGTCTGCCTGTTCTGTTCCCTGCTCTATCTCCGGTGAATCCTCTCACCCTCCTGCCCATCTGGCTTGTACCCCAGTTCTTGTATAAATAATTTTTTAAAAAATCTTAAAAAAAAAAAGCTTCAGATTATGACTCCATCAACCTTGATGTCTCATTTCCTGCTGAGACTCAGCATCTCCTTTTGGGTCTGGGCACATCCTGGTCCTTTGCCCTGAACACCGTCTAGTCCTCATCTGCTTGGCCTAGTTCAGTGTCATTCCTGGGAAGCTTTCTCCAAATGAAAAATTCAGGGAGAGGACACAGGTCAGGCAGGAATGCCATTGCCTGAAAGACAAGCAATAGCCAAGACCAGTCAAGAAATTTTAGTCTGAGGGTGGACTGTTCTTTGCTCGATTTAGTATAGTTTAAATAATGAGTAAAAACAGTGCCCGTGTTTGCTCATATTTACTGACTCTACATATGTTTCTAGAATCCCCACTATTTCCAAATGGGAACAATTGGATTTTGGAGCCAGACAGACCTATATGTTTTCCCTTTTTAAATTTCCTAAAGCCCAGTTTTCTCAGCTACAAATTGAGCATAAAAATACCAACTTTTGAAATCATCATAACAGATGCTCTCAAAATGTCAGCCCCTCCTATACCCTTAGACAGTAAGAAAGATGCATTTACTTTTTGCCAATGCTGTTAATCTATAAACTTCTGGGGCCAAATTCCATGTAAACTCTTTTACATAGATGTTCTGTGTGTATTTCTTTTCACCCTACCCCCACTCCATCACAATGCTTTATACATAAATGTCGGCTCAATAAATATTTGATAAATGCATACAAAGATGACATATAGTATCTGCCCTTAAGGACTTTAACAATTTATAGGAAAGATGCCAAAATTTCCCATAAAAGCCATAGTACATAACAAGCCAGAACTGAGACATTAAGTACGATGCAAGACATTGTTTCCCTCATCTCTGATATTCATTTATTCATGCAACAAACATTCACAGAGTACATGTCTTGATAGCATGGATGGAACTGGAGGAGATTATGCTAAGTGAATAGGTCAGAAGAAGAAAGACAAATACTGAAGGTGTTACTTATTTGAGGACTATAGAGAAACAAAGCAAAGGGTCAGATAAAAAACAATCCAATAACAAACCGTAGAAATCTGGTAGAATTGAGACTATAAAAGCAGGAGGAGAAGGGTGGAGAGCAAAGTGGGGAGGGGAGGGTGGCTTTATGTTGGAGACAATGGGTGCCTTGGTGGTGGGTGTGGTGTAGTTGCCTACACCTAAAAGGTGTGATCCTATACTCTAAATCATATACAATGTCATGAAACAATGTTACCACAATGAAAAATAATAATTAAATTAAATTAAATTAAAAAGTACTGTGAAGAGGAAGACTATAGTTGGCATATGGATGGGGTGGGGAGAAGGCAAAAATAAAGGGTCTCTGTCTTCAAGTCTAACTGAAGACAAGACCCACATGTCTAAATAATTGGAAGTATGTAAGGACTGCGACAACTACCATGGGAGATTCAAGGCAAAATTCCAGGACATAAAGATGGGAGAAGTAAAGAAGACAAGCTGGCAATTTTCCTTGCCCTGATAGAAACCTAGCAAGGCCAAAGAAAACAGCATACAGGCAATATAAAGCTAAGGAAGCAGGGTCAAAGACAGTGACTTTATTATTTTGATGGGCATTACATGCTGACTGGAAGCCAAACACTAAAATGCTAAGAGATGTGAATTCAATGTAATTTGATTATAATTTTTTTCCAAACGCAAGTATCTTTTTCTTCTTTTCTACTTTATTTATTCACCATAAATTAGTTGTTGGTTCTATAATTGTAAGATAAAACCATTAACTTTTCATATTTATTTAATATTCTTTCTGAATACATGCTACCAAATCATCATCTAAGTCAATGAGGCATCCTTAAGGTGTCCACCATGTGCTTTTAAGCATAAGGACCCTGGTGGTTGTCATCACTTTCTTCTCTCCCTTTTCTTTTTAAGATTCATTTATTTATGCATACAAAAACTGGGGTGAGGGCCAGAGATGCCGGGGGTGAGAGGATTCACCAGAGACAGGGCGGGGAACAGAACAGGCAGATCTACCGAAATACACTGCTGAGTGGAGCAGTGGGCAAGACAGGAGAGGTCTACCTCGCCATGTGGGTCACCTCCCTGCCAGGGGATTGAACTCATGCTGCAGTGGCCACAGACAGCCTCATAATAATGTGTCTTAACCCGTTGTGCCACCAGGGAGAACACACTTTCTTCTTTCTCTTGAAATCATTTACAGTAGAATATTTTTCAAATTTTGTTGATATGTTCAGTACATGTGTTATTTACAAAACAAAGTAACTGACAAAACAAAACCAAAACAAAACATAGAAATATGACTACAGAATGGAGACTACTAGAGGGCAAGGGTGAGGGTGGGAATAAAGCGGGGAGAGTGTCCAATGATATCTGAATAAAGGGGTGTGGGTGCCCTGCAGGTGGGTGAGGTGTGGTGATCCACAACTGAAGAGGTGTGAGCCTAGTCCCCAAAATCATATACCAAAAGTTATTATAAACCAAATTATAAACCAAAGTTACCTTAATAATAAAAATCAATTAACTAAAGGTTGATAAGTTGGACTTCATTATAATTAAGAACCGCTGCTCAACAAAAGACATCATCAAGGGAATAAAAAGACAAACCATGGACTGGGAAAATATATTCCCAATACATATATCTTACAAAAGGTAAATATCCCAAATATATTTTTTTAAAAATACTCTTACAAAGCAATAATAAAAAAGATAGACATCTCAACATTTTAAGTGTGCAAAGATATAAATAAACTCTCCATTAAAAAGTAACATTCAGGGCCTCCGCTGGTGGTGCAGGGGTTGAGCGCTAGGCTGCCCGCAGCCTCTGCAGCGTGGGTTCGTTCCCCAGCCACCCGCGAGGATTGCACAAAAAAAAAAAAAAAAAAAAAAAAACAGGAACATTCAAACAGCTATAATAAACATTAGATATTTTCAAGTTTATTTAGTCATTATTAATCATTAGGGAAATGCCAATTAAAATCATAATGAGACTTGATTACTTCACATAATGACTAAAAGCAAAGGGACTATAAAATCCAAGGTATTGTGAGGTAAGCATATGAAGTATACACCATATATACCAGTGAGAGTATATTAGAACTACTTTAGGAAATAATATTCACTGTGATTCAGCAATTCCATTTATGGGTATAGACCCCAGAGAAATAAGTACCTATAAAATATGTACAAAAATATTCATAGCTATTTTGTTCATAAGACCCAAAAATGAAAAGAACCCAAATGTGCATCAAAGTACAAGGAATAATGGTATCACTATATGATAGGATAACAACAATGAACAAAGCTATTGCATATACAACATGAATGAATCTCATAGACACTGATGAGCAAAAGAAACCTCCCACCAACCTACACGCACACACAACTGTATAGTTCCACTTATATTAACTGGGAGATGGTACAGAAAACCTCCTAGCCTAGAACTGTTCCATATGCTGACATTGGTTACATGATGTACATGAATGTGACAATTTATTGAACTGTATACTTAATTACACACTTCATTGTAAGTTATACAGCTATATTTCACTAAAAAAGGAAACAATAAAATAAAACCATTCTTAAGATCTTTGCATCTATCCTGGCAGGTGAAAAGGACTATAATTTCCTTTTCTTTGACTACTTGTTTGGTTTTGGCATAAAGATTACACAATATAAGCTGGACATTTTCAACCATGGAAGAACCTCATAAAATCATTGCAAGAAGCAATTTAAAAATGCATGAGTACCTCTTAATAACACAACATCTGAAATGTATAGGAATTATTCTCTTACTATTATATTGCACTTAAATTCTTCTCTCATGTATATATGTCAATTGCTCTCTGAACTGTTTACTTCACGTTGGAAATAATTTCTGTTTGGTTTCAATAACAAGCCTAAATACTCTGAATTAGTTTTGTCTGGAAAAAGAGAGTGCAAGAGAAGAGTTTATGGATGTGACTATCAAGTACACATACTAGAAGCTAATAGAGATGCAGATCAGCTCTAAATATGATTTGGATAAAAATAAATGAGAACTCACAGGCAGTTGACTCTTAGCCTGAAAAGGAATATCAAAAAAAAAATTTGTTCCATTTCAATTTTCTTTAATTGTGGCACATTTGCTGCTCTCCAATGATGAAATCATTTCAAAATACTTGTATCAAATATGGAAATAATGATCTAGATGTCTTACTTTAATAATTCTGGCATATTATTCTAAGTCCTAAAAAATATAAAATGTGGTGTTTAAATATAATTATAATAGTGAACAAATCACCACATTTTTATAAATTTTAGCTACTTTCAGACTTGAGACTTGAGTGGCAAACTTCCAGGGAAAGTATTAGAAGAATTGGCAAGGAGAGCCAGGGCAGTGCCAGGGGTTTTCACGTTACATTTAATCACAAGAAACCCCGGTGAGGAAAATATTATCCCCACTTAATTATAAAGAAACTGGGATCAGAGGTTAAGTCACATGTGAACAATTATATGACCAGGAAACTCTCAGATCAGGACTTGAATTGAGGTCTTTTCTTCTGAGGCCCACCCTCTTTCCACTTACTCCAACAAAGGTGGGCAGAGGCTCCCACCCGACTTGAAAATGGGTTGGTGAAAACTGAAAGGTGACTCAGAGTTATCACAGATGTGCAGTTGCAATAGACCTACTTGAATGTCATCTGACATCTCGTGGTTTTGAAGAACTATCCCTTTTCTCAGAACAAGCAAAGTCCAAGCCATTACATGCCATACATCTTCCAGAAGTCATAAACATTTTCCCTGGCTTTGTTACAGGGCATCAAACGGCACTAAAACTGGCCAAGAACAGTGCCAAGTAGTTTACCAGTCATTGTCTGAGTTCTTCACCCACGCATAATTGCAAGGCTACTCAGGTTCAGAGAACCACAATAATGGGATTTATTTAACAAACAATGAAAAACAGAGTCACTGAGGCCACAAATGCCGTTAACCTCACCGAAGCAGTTTCCAGTGTCCTAAACACAAAGAATCCCAAGATGGCATCTTCCCACCACTGAGGGCCTGGAACAACTGGCAACCAGACAATAGGCCAGGCTCCAACTCACAAAGATAGAAGAAAACACAACAGGAGATGCTCACCAGAGCTGCCCAGATGTGCCAGCGCAGCACCAGACAAGCGACACTCAATACAGCAGCCGCAGCACCTGAAGCACCTGAAGAACCAACAAAGAGCCACACTCAGCGAGGTGCTGGCTCTGGGACTAAACCTTCCCTTCTAAGCTATAACAACCACAAAGCTGGGAACAGTTTCAGTCACTCATCTACCTGCAAAGCCTCTGAACTTTTCTTCTCTCAGGTTGGCTGCTGGAAGCCTCACCATGTTCTTAAGAAGCCCACAACAGCCTTCTGAAGGATCCTGATGGTGGGGGAAGAAATGGCTGACCCTGGAATTGCTGAAGATCTGAAAACAATGAATTCCTGAGCGCTGAATCCCTGGGGGCTGCTTCTGCAGTCCCTTTTATTTCTTATCAGAGTCTCCAGCCTCCCTGATACTTTGTATTTCCCTGGGGCTATTCAGCCTCACCAGCACCCCCTTCCAGGGGTTCCACCTGTATCAGTCTTTGACTTCAGCCCCTGGTTAAAGTTTCATTTCTCTGACTTGTCAGATATAATGAAAACAGAACAGTTTACCAGTTATCATTGGTTTCTCTTTTTTCAATAGACTCTATTAAAGCTTAATTAAATGGCAATCAGAAGACTATTAAAAATTAAAGGATGATAAAAGTTAAATGTTTTCAATACATTCAGAAAAACCACAGGTAAATCTAAATCTGACAGACAGTGAAAGGAACAGTTTAATGGAAACTCCCATCCCACAGTAAATCACCTACTGCACCATTTTCAGGGACTTCCTGTTGAGGTAGCTCTGTCAGGTGTGTTCACTTCCAGTGTGCTCACACCACCATTGCAGCAGTGGATCAGAGCTCCTGGCTGGAGAGCCACATGAGTGTGGTTAGATCTTGGAGGGGGAGCTAATAAGGGCAACGTGGGGACTCAGGCCTGGGAACTTCCAGCCTGATCAGCACACAAATCATTGAGCAATCATTATGATAATTACCGCTAAATTATTGTTGTGCTGAGGGACAGGGAAGGAGCCTGTTTTTGCTTTGTGATTTCACTGAAGTTTCCAAGATGACTATTTAAAGTTCCAGAATAAATAATTTCCTTTCCCACGATTGTCTCAGAAAAGCCCAGCCTTCCCTTGTGACTCTTAATTTGAATTCTCTAATCTCAATTTTTCAGTGGCCTTGGGCAAGGCATTGGCAGACTGGATGCCTGAATTCCTCTAGTCACTAAGTAGCAATAATGATACCTGCTCTCCTTGGGCTGGAAGACTGATTGCTTAAAGATTGCTAAACACTTTGGAAAAGAATTAGCTTGTAGGGAAAACAAATTATCATCTTTCAGGGAAGATGTAATATAAACACTATCTTTGAGTCTTTTATTTGCCTCTTTCAATTTATTCTGGGCTTCCCTCAGCTTTTCAAAGTCACTCAACTTCTTCCCACCTCAGCACCTGCCCACATTGGATCCCTATGCATGAGAATGACTCCCTGACCCTGTCCTTGCTGTGAGTCCCCTGATTAACTTCTATATATGCTCAAGTCTGAGCCTAAGTGCCCCTTCCTCGGGGAAACTTGGTGAAGGCAGACATTGTCTGTCTTGGCCAACACTGAAGGCCAGTTCCTATCAGAACACCTGGCATATGGGGAAAAAAATCAAACAAAATGTATTTTGTTTATTTGATGAATGTATGTGGGATCTTCAGCAATTCATTTAACCATCCTGGCTCTCAGTTTTCTTATTTGCAAATTAAACAAGTAAAATAAATCATCTCCAATGTCCCTTCAGTACTAATATTCTGGGATTATGATTTGGGTGTCAGCATCCTTTCTTTATCTTGAACCCTCTTTTCATTTTATCCTGTCTAATGGAATCCACTAAACTACCCAAATCACTGTTCACCTGGCTGGACCATATAGTGTCAGATAGTTGGTCAAACACTATTCTGAGTGTTTCTATTGAAGATGTTTTGGATGAGATAAACATTTTAACTGGTGGAGTTTGACAAAGCAGGTGAGTTTCATCCAAACAGATGAAGACCTGAGCAGGAAAAAAAAAAAAGACCCCCCCCCCCAGCAAGATAGAATTCTCCAACAGATGGCTTTCAGACTCTCACACTGACTCTCCTGGGTCTCAGACTGCTGGCCCACTCTACAGATTCTGAACTTGATAGCCTCCCTAATCACGATTAGCCTCCCAATTCCTCTAACAAATATCTACCACTATATACACATTCTATGGGTTTCTCTGGAGAATCCTAATACAATCACAGTAGCCCTTCCCATCCTAAGGAGCAGAGTGGTTCTACTCCAAACTCAGAAGAATGGATTCAGACTCCAGATTTGGAGACCTGGCAAAAACTGGTGCTGGGTTCCTGTCACAGTCAGCAGGAACTTCACGAAGAGCCTTGCCAGCTGCCAAACTGTTCTACTCTCCTCTATCAGCCTCCTGGGCAGGCACTGACCCATGGTAGAAGTGATGTGAGCTCCACCCAGCCCAATGGGTAGAATTCAACCCTGCCTCTTTGGTGCTTGTTGCATGCTGAGATAGTCATGGTTCTACCAAAAGAATCCAGATTAAGGAGTCTCCCTGATGGCACAAGGGGTTAAGACACAGCACTAGGAAGCTTCCACAGCCACTACCGCAGGAGTTCAATACCCAGCTAGAAGGTGACCCACATGGAGCAGCAGAACTCTCCTGTCTCACCCGCTGCTCCCCTCAGCAGTGTATTTCAGTCAGTCTGCCTGTTCTTTTCCCCTCTCTGTCGCTGGTGAATCCTTTCACCCTCGCATCTCTGGCTTGCACCTCAGCTCTTGTATACATAAATAAATAAATCCTTAAAAAAAATCCAGATTAAGCATTGTCTGGGTCTTCTTGCTCTTGCCAGTCTCCTCCTGACATCAAAAATACTGCACCTGAGTATAATTCCAGGATAGCAGTCCCTCTTACCTACCTACAAACTTGCTCAATGAAAAAACCCTGTAGGACCCTAGAGTGAAGTTTCCTAACACCAATTCCAGATGTGGAGGAGAGAATATACAAAGTATATTTTGTTATTCCAGGATCCAAAGAAGCTTCAAGGAAGACTAAATAGGTCCTCCCCCTCAACTGGAAATACAAGTCTGCCCTGGTTGCATAAATTTGCCTGTGTACTCAGTACTCAAGCAATAAAAGCATTATTTAACTAGGAAAAAAACTACAGCAGATTGGAACACATCAATATAGAACATTCATGAATTCATAACTACACACAAAAAAGAAATAAACCTCATTGGTCACCTTTCAAAATTTCAAGGGTACCAGCTTATTATTCTGAAAGCTAATAAAGGGAAATAAGCATATAATCTACCTTTTCCAATGTGGACAGGTGCTGAGGTGGGAAGAAGTTGAGTGACTTTGTTTTTTTGTTTTTTTTTTTTTAATAGAGGCATGCTTTTATTTATTTGTTTGCTGGTTTGTTTGTTTTGTTTATACATGCACTGGGTACAGTCAGAAGCATGGGAGGGTGAGAGAATTCACCAGAGCCAGAGCGGGGAGCAGAGCAGGCAGAAGGACCGAAGTACACTGCTGAGGGGAGCAGCGGGTGGCAGGAGAGGTCTGCGCGCCATGTGGGACCCTCCTCCGGTGGCCGGGGAGCAGCCGGGGATCGAACCGGCGCCGCAGAGGCCACGGGCAGCTTCGCAACCCAGCGCTCAACCACTGCGCCACCGGGGAGGCCCAAAGTTGAGTGACTTTGAAAAGCTGAGGGAAGCCCAGAATAAATCAAACAGTTAATAAGGGGCAGTTCAATACTATAAAAGGATTCTAAATAGTAAAAACCAAAGATATGATAGAATTTTTAAATGACACATTTTAGAATTCACGATGAAACAATGTGTAGGGTAAGGTAAAAGGTATCAGGTTTTTCTGCCCTCCCGCCATCAGGATAGATGAGGGAACCCTGTGATCCTGAATGCATGCCTGATGGCGGGCACTGAAGTGGGTACACCTGCGCTAAGACTGTGCTTTTTTAAGGGCAGCGTCACAGGGACGCCATAAGCCGAGAAAGCAGCAGCAGAAGCCGAAGAGAAGCCGAGATCACCATAGAGCCCAGATAGAGTGAGGATTTGCTGGGGGCTGGGAGACCTGCCAGCCTCCCGGCCCCCCAGCACCCCTGCCTGCCATATGCCTCGTGAACCCCAATAAAAGACCTGCAAAAAGCCACTGAGGACTCTGACTCCTCCTTTACCCGGTCTGCATGGGATCAGGAAACCTGCACCATGTCTATTCCTGCCCTTACAAAATGGATCTAAGTTGTATTCATCACCCATTATTAGGTGAGTGTTGATGGGAAATTCTATAATGACTGTATCAGGTTGACAACAACTGAACCCACTAATCAATCTTATCATCTGCAGTGTGGCCTCCTGAAATGATGCAACTGAAAGCACACAGCCTGTGAAATATTGTTTCAAACCGATTCAACTCCAATCAAACCAACTATAACAGGCACATTTTGAGACAACTGGTAAAATTAAAACGTGCTGGGCATTAGATAAATAGATGTAGAAATAATATTGTCACCTTGTGGGGAGGGAATTCTCTTCTGTAAATGATACTGAAGTATTTGCACATGAAATGATAGAATGTCTGGGACTGGCTTTAAAATACCACAGCCAAATAGAGTTACCAGGTTTGGGGTATGAGGAAATCGGTGAAAAAACAGACAAAATATTGAATAATTTCTGAAACTGGGTAATGGGTCATTTAGACTCATTTGATTACAGTTCTCTCAACATGTACATATGACTGAAAATTTTTACAACAGTTAAAAATATGTAAATGAAGATAAATATAAAGCATTGTGTTTATTTGGAGAGATCAAAAACCAGTTTGAGTTTAGAGAAATTAGTGAATTAAAACCATTAGAGGATGTCAAAATTCTAACATCAATGTAGTCTATATTGGCAACTACGATGTACAAAACAGCTTGACTTTTTCACAATAGAAAAGGTGGCTGTGTTTCTGTGGTATCAATAGGATTTGGTCCTTGGTTTTCAAATTCGAGGAACTTATTTATCAGCTACCCAAAAATAAAAATCACAGCTTTCCAGGAACCAGATGCTCAAAAAAAGCAACCACAGATCCTCTTTATACTGGATTTCAGCCTTTATGGAAAACAAATTGGTAAGATTAGACTCTATATTGCAGCATAAACCTTTAATATGAGATCCTAGACTACTGATAAGCTGAAGTATTTTACTCTCTCCCTGGAGCACGTCCCTTTGTAAACAACAGGCCTTCATAACCCACGCATAGTCTGTATTCTGAAAAACACAGCACTGAAGAAACCCTGAGGCATTGTCTACATGACACAAGAATCATTTCCCTGGCATTTGCATATGCCCCTATGTCACTCTTCTTGTTCAACAAACTTCCTAATGGGTTAGAGTTCCCAAATTTACAATTTATTTTCCATTTCTTATGTTGCATAGTAGTTTTCTTTTGTGATACAACTTAACTATATACAAATATTAATGCACATTTTTTATTTTAAATATTTTAGTGTAAACTTTAGGTAATATGGTCCCACTATTTGCCTGAAGACTCAATAAAAACTTGAGTAGCATCATATCTGCCCACTCAGTAACTTCTCATTTGCTATATGCATTTAAGGATGGCCCTACTGGTTAGCTAAGTATTTTGTGAAGTGAATTGTAGTGAAATTTCTACTCCATTCTGGCTCATCCCTAAAGGTTCTGAATAATAGGATAAAAATAGTCCCATATGGAAGTGTAATTTTTTTTGACAAATGGAAAGTCACATTTTCTAATGTGCAAAATATCATAAATGAAAGCAATTAACTCAAACTCCACATAGCCAGTTTGGGGCTGACTTACAAAATTATTACCTAATAGCCATTTGCAGCAATGTGGATGGAACTAGAAGGAATTATGCTCAGTGAAATAAGCCAGAAGGAAAAAGAAAAATATCAGATGGTTTCACTTATCGCAGAACATAGAGGAACCAAATAAGATATCAGTGTAAAAAAATAATAACAGTACAAAACACAACAAAGCAAAAATGGACAATTATAAATCAGAGACATCCTGCAGGGGAGGAGGCGGAAGAGGGATCAGAGAGAGGAAGGGAGGAGCACAGGGGACTGAGGTGATGGTGCACAGGTGCACTGGTGAAGGAAATTCCATGGGGACTACACCTGACAGGGTGGGGGGAAGAAAATATTGTTTAAAAATAAACAGTGATGTAAAAAATAAAAAAGTAATATAAAAAACACAAAAAAAGAAGATAAGGAGACAAAAAAAGAAAAATAAATATATAAGGAAAAAAACATGAAACTATTACCAAATAAATTTAGGCTGTATAGTCTCTCACTGTAACCAATAAGTCCCCTTCTCCCCCCTTGCCTTCCTCCTCCCTCTTTCTCACTCCTACTTCTCCTTCCTCCCACCTACTACTCCTCCTCTTCTGTCTCCTTTTCAGTCTGCAGGTACTAGCAAAGCAGCAGCAAGATAGCAACAGGAAAGTCAGAATAGGTCATCAAAAACAAGAGAAGCATGACAGTTCTCCTACGATGGAATCTTTAGCAAAGTAAGACTAGGATTAAAAAAAGTGATTGCTTGTGACATTTGGTATGTCATACAACTTAAAGGGCAGGACCTAATTTTCTGCTACACTTAAATCTACTTCAAAATTCAAATCCAGAGGAAAAAATAAGTAGCTTTTATTCAAAAGCTACTTAATGTTTTCAACAATATGAAAATATGTATGCATGAGGTTATTCATTGTATCTCTTCGTAATTGCAAAATATTAGAAAGAACCTAACCACTCACACATAGGAGAACTGTTGAATAACCATGCTACATCCAGAGTGGAGTATAGAAGAGAGGTGGAGGAGGAGGGAAAGGGAGAGGGGAAGGAAAATCTCTATAAACTGATGTGATAGAATGTCTAGGACATTGTTAAAGTTAAAAAAAGGGGAAAAGGTTGGGCCTCCCTGGTGGCACAAGGGGGTAAGATGCAACCTATGAAGTTAGGGGCATCCTCTGCTGCACAAGTTCAGTCCCAGCCAGGGAGCTACCGACACGGCGCAGCAGACCTCTCCTGACTCACCCGCTGATCTCCTCAGCAGTGCTTTTGGTTAGTCTGCCTGTTCTGTTCCCCACTCTGTCTCTGGTGAATCCTCTCATCCCCCACCCCTCTGAGCTGTACACCAGTTCCTGTATGCATAAATAAATAAATCTTAAAGAAAATACAAATGTGTCTGCTCATTTATGAAAACACACACACACACACACAGAGAGAGTAAAGATAAACCAGAAACTACTGAAATTGGGTGACACAAGGGGGAGGAGAGAGTGGAGGTGATAATAGAAGAAATGAGAGAGACAAAGATGTTACCACTACGAGAATAGCTTCCAAAAACTTATTTTTGAAATACATTGATGTTTCACATGCTCAAAAACAAAATAATAAATAAATAAAATTGACAAATATGAGAAGGGGAATCTACATCTGTCCACTGTTTCATTTTTTGACCAAAAACAAAATTCAATGTATATATTCAGTATATGCCTACTTGGTTGTTTTGCAAATATTTTCTTTTTTTTTTAAGATTTATTTATTTATGCATACAAGAACTGGGGTACAGGCCAGAGGTGTGGAGGGTGAGAGGATTCACCAGAGTGGGGAACAGAACAGGCAGATTGACTGAAATACACTGCTGAGGGGAGCAGCAGGTGAGTCAGGAGAGGTCTGCTGCGCCATGTGGGTAGCTTCCTTGCCGGAAATCAAAGTCGCACAGCAGTGGCTGTGGCTAGCTTCATAAGTTGTGTTGCACCACCAGGGAGGCTCTGGAAATGTTTTCTTTAGAATTTATAAATGTTAGTTTTTTTTTTCCTTTTCAATCTCTGCCACCATGAAAAACAAATCAGCAATAATTTGGCTTCCAAAATCTATTAGAATAAAAATTTTCAAAAGTTTTTTATTATATCCAGTAAAGTACTGCTTATTATAATACAGAACCTAACTGTTTAAATGTTGACATAACTGTGTACTCCCTTAAATGACATTAAAAATTAGAAACATTATTGGACGAGTCAAAATGTGCAGATTCAAAGTGAATATCATGTTTTTGCCCTCCTATGCAGATACTATAATTCTTCCATGATCCTTGATTTGATGTGGAATCCTTCATGCCAACTCTCATCATGGGTCCTTATCTTAGTGAAATGAAATGAGTTGCCAGAAGGTACCTCTAACATCACAGATAACTCTTAGGGTCAACTCTTTATATAGGATGATACAGGCCTGATTTCTTCTCCTAATAGATCACTATACATTCTTTCTCTTGTCACTCTGTTGTTCTCTAATCTGTCTATAAAACATTAATCCTTTGTTCAGGTTCACATTTTACAAGTGGTTTCATTTAACTTAAATTTTTGCTTGAGAATCTATATGATAAATGCTCCTAAGTAAATAAATGTATATGTCTGAACCACAAAGTTATACACAGCATTTGCCAGAATTGAATCCTGACATTAAGGATCACTTTGAGACAATATGATCCTTAATAGATGATTCTCTTCCTAACAAAATATGATCACCGATATTGCTATAGCTATGAGCAAAACAAAATCACATCATCCTTGAATTCAACTATCTGTGGCAAAATAAGATGATCATCTATTATGATATTAAAAATGGGATTTCAGATTTGTGAGTGTAGACAAGATAAAGCACTAAAATCTATTCCAACTCTAAAATATACTGTTTATGAAATGTGTCTCTCATATATCAGGAACAAAAGCCACTTACTGATTACTTTTTAAAACCATGAATTAAGGTATGAATTTACACAGAACAAACATGCATGTATTTTTTGCAGCATGTGAGTCCTCTATTATATAGTCAGTTGTATCTATTTTAAAGGAGAAAGTAATAATCATCACTCATCAGAGAGCAAGGTAGTCAAGTGGGCATGGAGCCTGACCTGAAAGGAAACCGTTCACACATTATACAGCTCAGGGCCTTCCCTTTGGGATCGTGTCTTTCTCAATGTCGCATCCATTAGTGCAAGGGAAATGGCCAGCTCTGCTTCAAAGAAAAGAGCCATAGATTTTCTGCTGCCATTACAGAAACAAGTAACACAGTCTTGTCTGTCCCCTTACTTGCTGAAATTTTGACTTTGTGCTGGACATATTGTTCATACATTCCTTGTCTGAGTCTCATTTTCTGTATGTATTTGTAGGTGTTCTGAGACTAGGTATATATATCTTCATTGGATGTACATTATGTATTCATCTTCACTGCTACAAATGAGTAGTTAGCTTGTCTTCTTACCCTGCCTTTAATGACTCTGAAGTTCAGTGTGTTAATATGGATGAGATTGTATTAATTGAGAGTATCAATTTGAAATTTAAAACAGGAAACAAAAATTACATGAACAAAAATCAGCATTAAAAACTAAACGTTGATCATCTAAATCATGTTAACTGTATCAATAAATGTGTGATTACTGTCCAACAAGCCATACAACACACAGCTTCTATTTAATGAGCAACAGACAGCAGCTTGGCATTTGTAAATTTACTACAAAACTAACTCCATTGACGGAATTGTCTTTCCTTGTTGATTTACTAGATTAAAAGTAGTGACTGTTGTAAAATCAAAACTGGAGAATTAGTGAATCTTTTGTATCCACTTATTAATTGAAAATATTAACAGAGCAATATTCTAATTGTATCAATATTATTGGTAAAATGATTCTCTTAAGAACAATTTTAAAAGAAATAACTATATCACAAGCTTAAATAACATTATTTGGTTTTTTATCCACTTGCTTTTATTATACAGATGCAGAAATTTCTAAATTTTTTAGTCCTTTAGGGAAATTTTCCACTAACTTTACATCCTGTTAAAGTCTATTTTACATCCCAAAAAGTCGCCTTTCTTTAACTTTGCGTATGTAACAATCAATGGATTGCCAAAGGTAATAATAGGACTTTGTGGCTCAAAGTAGTTTCATCACCAGCAGAGGCTGTTAACATTTCAACATGTTTTTTTAAAATGTCTGACAAAGTGACGGTGGGAACTTCCAGAGGAGCAGGAACTCCAGCTAGCGACAGGAGAGGGGATACAATGTGGGATGCAATAGGTGAGTGGGGAAACCATCATCTCACA